>NC_057795.1:222626694-223350605 GCF_018294505.1 Triticum aestivum
GGCACATGGCAACACAAGCAAACATGAGATCTGACGAGAAACAGGCGAACGAAAAAGAGGGCGAATAAAACGGCAAATTTTTGTGAAGTGGGGGAGAGGAAAACGAGAGGCAAATGGCGAATAATGTAAATTACAAGGATATGAGATTTATGATTAGAAACCTGGTTATGTTGAGGATTCTCCCCGGCAACGGCGCTAGAAATTCCTTTTGATGTCGCTTGAAGCTACGTCGGTATTTCCCCAAAGAGGAAGGGATGATGCAGCACAACGATGGCAGGTATTTCCCTCATATATGAAACCAAGGTTATCGAACCAGTAGGAGAACCAAGCAACACAATGTAAACATCCCCTGAACACAAAGAACAACACCTCGCAACCCGACGTGTTAAAGGGGTTGTCAATCCCTTTCGGGGTACGATGCCTCAAGATAGGCAAAGGACATGAGGTAAATTTGTAGATGGGATAAATAGATCGCGGAACAAATAAATTGCTGCAAGGTATTTTTGTATTTGTTTAGTTTAATAGGTCTAGAAATAAACGCAAGGAAAAAGTAGATTGCAAGGCAAATATATGAGAAAGAAGACCCGGGGGCCGTAGGTTTCACTAGTGGCTTCTCTCGAGAAAAATAGCAAATAGTGGGTGAACAAATTACTGTTGGGCAATTGATAGAACTTCAAATAATCATGATGATATCTAGACAATGATCATTACATAGGCATCATGTCCAAGATTAGTAGATCAACTCCTGCCTGCATCTACTACTATTACTCCACACATCGACCGGTATCCAGCATGCATCTAGTGTATTAAGTTCATGGAAAAACGGGGTAATGCAATAAGAACGATGACATGATGTAGAAAAGATCTGTTTATCTATTGCAGCAGATGTGGATCCCTTCTCTTTATCCTTAGTAGCAACAATATACGTGGCGGTTCCCTTTCTGTCACTGGGATCAAGCACCGTAAGATCGAACCCACTACCGGGCACCTCTTCCCATTGCAAGATAAATAGATCAAGTTGGCCAAACAAAACCCAAATATTGGAGAAGAAATATGAAGCTATAAGAGATCACGCATATAAGAGATCAAAGAACCCAAATAACTTTCATGGATATAAAAAGATATAACTGATCATAAACTCGAAGTACATCAGATCCCAACAAACACACCGCCAAAAGACATACATCATATGGATCTCCAAGAGACCATTGTATTGATAATCAAGAGAGAGAGAGAGAGAGAGAGAGAGAGAGAGAGGAAGCCATCTTGCTACTAACTACGGACCCGAAGGTCTATAAATAACTACTCACACATCATTGGAGAGGCACCAATGGAAGTGGTGAACCCCTACGTGATGGTGTCTAGATTGGATCTCATGGTTCTGGACTCTGCGGCGGCTGGATGAAAATTTCGTGGACTCCCCTAGGGTTTCTAGAATATTGGGGTATTTATAGAGCAAAGAGTCGGTCCAGGGGGGCACCCGAGGTGGGCACAACCTAGCAGGGCGCGCCTGGGCCTCCTAGCACGCCCTGGTGGGTTGTCCCCTCCTCGGGACTCTCCCCAGGTGCAACTAGGGCCCATTGTGTTCCTTCTGGACCATAAAAAATCATCGTAAATTGGCATGGCATTTGGACCCCATCTGATATTGATTTCCTGCGATGTAAAAAACATGGAGAAAACAGCAACTAGCACTTGGCACTACGTCAATAGGTTAGTAACAAAAAATGATATAAAATGACTATGAAAGGATTATAAAACATCCAAGATTGATAATAAAACAGCGTGGAATAATCAAAAAAATATAGATACGTTGGAGACGTATCACTCTCCTCTGGCCTCTTCTGTTGGCATTTTGATATGGTCCCATTTATAAAAGTTGTTTAGGTGGATGATCTGCCTCGGTTTGGAACGCTGTCTTTTGCATTGTTTCCGCAGAAACACCTCTTGTTTATTCCTTCTTTTTCCATTTCCCTTCCTTTCCATTTCCACATGCGATTTCTTCTATTTTAGCCAATTTCCCCGAAAACACAAGAGAGGATTTGTGGAATCCATTGCATTCATTAGTTATTAGTAGAGATATCGGAGTGAATATCTCTTTTTAAGTGAAATATCTCGGTTTAAACAAGGGTGAATGAGTGTAAAAATATCACTCATTAGGTAACGAGATTGAACTAGGTATCGATACCGATGATCGAATATCGGGCAAGTAACATATCACCGGATGAACGGAATTGTATACGGGATTAATTGAATCCTCAACATCGTGGTTCAACCGATAAAGGTCTTCATTGAATATGCGGGAATCAATATGGGCATCCATGTCATGCTATTGATTATTGATCGGAGAGGTGTCTTGATACGTCTCCAATGTATCTATAATTTTTTTGTTCTATGTTATTATATTATCAATCTTGGATGTTTTATGTACATTTACTGGAAACTTTATATCATTTTTGGGACTAACCTATTAACTTAGTGCCCAGTGCCAGTTGCTGTTTTTTTGCTTGTTGTTTACTTTGCAGAATATCAATACCAAACGAAGTCCAAATGCCATGAAACTTTTTGGAGATTTTTTTCTGGAGATAAGAGACCCTGGAAGCTTCTGGAGTCCATGAGAAGAGGCTCGTCGGGCCCACTAGGCACCAGGGCGCGCCAGGGGCCTCTAGCCTGCCCTGGTGGGTAGTGGGGCCCAAGGGCACTGTCTTGACCTTCCTCGGCCTCTACAAATACTCTAAAATCCAAAAACCCTAGGGGAGTCTATACTTTTTCCACTGTAGCAAGTTCCAGAACCATGAGGTCCAATCTAGAGGCCTTTTCCGACACTCTGCCGGAGGGGGCAACGATCACGGAGGGGTTCTTCATCATCCTTGTTGCCCCTCCAATGATGTGTGGGTGGTTTACCACAGACCTACGGGTTCGTAGCTAGTAGCTAGATGGATTCTTCTGTCTTTTTGATCTTCAATACAATGTTCTCCTTGATGTTCTTGGAGATCTATTTGATGTAATGACTTTTTGCAGTTTGTTTGTTGGGATTCGATGAATTGTTAGTTTATGATTAGATCTATCCATGAATATTATTTGAGTTTTCTCTGAATTCTTTTATGCATGATTGTTATAACCTCGTATTTCTTCTCGATTTATTGGTTTGGTTTGGCCAACTAGATTGATTTATCTTGCCATGGGAAGAGGTGCTTTGTGATCGGTTCGATCTTACGATGCTCAATCTCAGTGACAGAAAGAGACATGACACTCATGTATTGTTGCTATTAAGGGTAACAATATGGGGTTTATTTATACGTGAGTTTACCTTGTCTACATCATGTCATCTTGCTAATGCATTGCTCTGTTTTTCCATTAACTCAATACACTAGATACATGCTGGTAGTCCTGGCCATGGGAAGCCCGGCCCGGCCGGCCCGGCCCGACACTGCCCCCGGGCCGGGCTCGGGCCTAGTTTTTGAGCCCGAAGGCCGGGCCGGGCCGGGCCCGGGCCCGTCATTTTTTTCATTTTCTGAAGGTCGGGCCGAGCCGGCCCGAAGCCTGACGGGCTTTTACGTGCTCGGGCCCAGAAACACAGGCCCGGTGGCCGGGCCGGGCCGGGCCCGGGCCTGAGTTTTTTGTGTCGGGCTTGGCTAGGCACGGCCCGAAGCCCGTCCTGCCCCGAGGTTTGCCCAGGTATACATGTTGGATAACAGTCGATGTGTGGAGTAATAGTAATAGACGCAGAATTTTTTCGGTCCACCAATCTTGGACGTGATGCCTATATACATGATCATTGCCTTGGATATCATCATAATTATTTGCTTTTCTATCAATTGCCCAACTGTAATTTGTTTACCAACCGTATGCTATTTTCTCGAGAGAAGCCTCTAGTGAAAACTATGGCCCCGGGTCTATCTTTTATCATATAAATATCCTAAAAATACCTTGCTACAATTTTATTTTATTTATTTTATTTTGTGTTTTAGTTATATCTATTTATCAAATCCTATACAATTTAATCTATCGCAGTACTGTTGAGGGATTGACAACCCCTCTACGCATTGGGTTGCAAGTATTTGTTGTTTGTGTGCAGGTGTTGTTTACATAGTGTTGCTTGGTTCTCCTACTGGATTGATAACCTTAGTTTCATAACTGAGGGAAATACTTATCTCCACTGTACTGCATCATCCCCTCCTCTCCGGGGAAATCCGAACGCAGCTCCCAAGTAGTAGGAAGAATTTCTGGCACCGTTGTTGGGGAGACATCATCAACATCTATCAAGTACCTACGCATAAACTCTCATCTCCTTGTAATTTACTTTATTTTCCATTTGCCTCTTGTTTTCATATCCCCCACTTCTAAAAAGTTTTACAAAATATATATATACAAAAAGATTTTCAGTTTGCCTTTTTCTTATTTGGTCTTTTGTTTGCTTGTGATCTTGTTTGCGTAGTTATGATGTCTCAAGAAAATACCAAATTGTGTGATTTTTATAATACCAATAATAATGCGGAGTATTATGATATTAATGTTGCTTTGTTGAATCTTGTTATGGAAGAGCAATTTTCCGGTAGTCCTAATGAGGAGGCCGCGTCCCATCTTAACACTTCCATAGAATTGTGTGATATGCAAAAGAAAAAATATGTGGACAATGATATTGTGAAACTAAAATTATTTCCTTTTTGTTTGCGGGATCGTGCAGAATTTTGTTTTTCATCTTCTCCACGAAATAGTATTGATTCTTGGGACAAGTGCAAAGATGCTTTCATCACTAATTACTTTCCTCCCGCGAAAATTATTTCCCTTAGAAATCAAATTATGAATTTTAAGCAACTTGAGCATGAACATGTTGACCAATCTTGGGAAAGGATGAAGTTGATGATAGGAAATTACCCTACTCATGGTTTAAATTTGTGGATGATCATACAAAAAAATTATGCCGAATTGAATTTTGTGTCTAGAAATATTTTATATTCCGCCGCAGGCCTTTTATGGAGATTACTTTGGGTGAAGCTACTAAATTGCATGATAATATTATGTCTAATTATTCACAATGGCCAACTGAAATAGCTCCAACTAGTAAAAAGGTGAATTCTATTGAACAAATTAATACTTTGAGTGATAAAGTTGATGCTCTTATGAAATTGGTTGCTAGTTAAACTGCACCTATTGATCCTAATGATGTGCATTTGTCTACTTTTATTGAGCAAAATAATGATCCCATAGATGTGAATTTTGTCTCGCGAAACAATTTTAATAAAAGTGCTCATAGAGACAATTTTAATCCTAGGCCTTTTCCTGGAAGTTCCTCTAATAATTATGGCTATACCTATGGCAATTCTTATAATAATAATAATAATAATAATAATAATAATAATAATAATAATAATTATAACAGGATGCTCTCTGATCTTCAGAGTAATATTAAATAATTTATCAATGCTCAAAAGGTTTTCAACACTATGATTAAAAAAATTGAGTAAACTTCATGATATGTCTAGGAGCATCTGTAGAATTATTCATGATGTGGAAAATCTAAAGACTACAATTTTGCCACCTAAGGTTGATATTACTGAATCAATTAAATCTTTATATCTCTCTATGTATGAAAGTAAGAAAAGAAGCAACATGCTAAGAGCTAAAAGAGAATTTTTAGAAAAGGTGATTCCTCCAGATTTCTTTCGTAGTAATGATGAAGATATTAAAATGATTGGTGTTTCTTATATTGATTCCTTGTTTAGTACTGTTAAAATTGAATAATAGTCTTGTTCAAAAAATAGTCAACTTTAGCTAGAAGGCGTCCCCGTAATTCAGAGGGTGAAAATCTTGTTCAAAAAATTGACAAAAGTGGGTTTGAAGAGGTAAAAACTTTAACTAGTGATGTACCCACTCTTTTGGATTACAAGGAATTTAATTGTGATAATTGCTCTTTGATTGAATGCTTTTCTTTGTTACAATCCATTCTAAATTCACCCACTGCCTATGAGCAAAATAAAGCTTTTACTAAACATATTGTAGAAGCAATGATGAAAGCTTTAGAAGAAAAGATAGAATTAGAGATTTCAATTCCTAGAAAATTAAATGATGAATGGGACCCCCCATTAAAGTCAAGATAAAAAATTATGAGTGCAATGCTTTATGTGAATTGGGTGCTAGTGTCTCCATAATTCCGAAATCTCTATGTGATGTGCTAGGTTTTACCAATTTGGAAGAATGTTCTCTTAATTTGCACTTGGTGGATTCTACTATTAAAAAGCCTTTGGAAGAATTAATGATGTCCTTATTCTTGCAAATAGGAATTATATACCCATATATTTTATTATGCTTAATATAGATTGCAATCCTTCTTATCCCATAATACTTGGTAGAGCGTTTTTACGAACTATAGGTGTCATGATTGACATGAAAGAAGGGAATATTAAATTTCAGTCTCCATTAAGGAAGGGTATGGAACACTTTCCTAGAACTAGAATTAAGCCACCATATGAGTCAATCATGAGGTAAACCTATGGAGCAAAAACCAAAGAGGACAATACTTGAAACAATGCATTATGCCTAGCTAGGGGCGTAAAACAATAGAGCTTCTTGGGAGGCAACCCATTAGTTATCCATTAAGTTTTTTTGTTTCTTTTCTATTATTTAATAAATATAAAATTATTCTTCTATAATGATTGTGTTTCTTATGTCTTAATTAGTGTTTTAGCCAAGTAAAGCCTTTAGGATGATTTGGGTGATAGTTGCTTTGATCTATGCATTAACAGAAACTTTTACGTCTAGTAGCAGAATTTTTAAAAATCACTAGGGTGGCGAAAAATTCTGAGTTTTTTACACATGATTGATATACAACTTGCCCATGTTTTCCTAATTTTTAGGATATTTGAAATTGCGTAAGTATGGTTAAGTTCAAATAACTATAGACTGTTCTGTTTTTGACAGATTCTATTTTCGTTGCATTGTGTGCTTATTTTGATGAATTTATGGATTGTATCGGGGGTATAAGCAACAGTAAAGTTAGAATACAATAGGTATAATGCAATAATAAAATGTGAATGGGTTTGCAATAGTACTTAAAGTGGTGATTTGCTTTATTATACTAATGGATCTCATGAAGCTTTTGTTAAGTTTTGTGTGATTGAAATTTTCATGTTTTGGGTGAGATCGTGAAGGATGAAGGAATAAGGAGTGGCAAAAGCCTAATCTTAGGGTGCCCATGGCATACCAAGGTAATCTTCAAGGACTACCAAGCAACTAAGCCTGGGGATGCCTCGGGAGGCATCCCCTCTTTCTTCTAACGACCATCAGTAATTTTACTTGGAGCTATAGTTTTATTCGTCACATATCATGAGTTTTCCTTGGAGTGTCTTGTATTATATGAGTCTTTGCCTGTTTTGATTTTTAGTTTATCATAATCATCCTCGTTGAACGCACTTGTTTGAGAGAGCCATAATGATATCTTGATTTGTTAGAATTACTCTATGTGCTTCACTTACATTTTTTGAGCTAGGGAATTGCTCTAGTACTTCACTTATATCTTTTTTAGCAAGGGGTGGTTATATTTTAAAGAAATATGCTCTCATGCTTCACTTATATCATTTTGAGAGTTAGTTATGTTTTAAAGAAATATGCTCTCATGCTTCACTTATATCATTTTGAGAGTTAGTAAAATTTTGAAGAAATATGCTCTCATGCTTCACTTATATTATTTTCAGAGTTGAAAATTTTGAAGAAATCTCTATGCTCTCGTGCTTCACTTAAATTTATTTGAGATCTTGTTATTAGCAATGGTAATTTGCATAAGATATGAATTTTGTCCCAAAGTGATAGATATTCAAGAGGGATAAATAAAAACTTTCATGAAGATAATTGGATATTAAAACTTGATTCCTTGATATGGAGATAGTGATATGTGAGTCATGTTGGTGAGTAATAATGCTTTAGTAAGAATATTGGTGTTAAGGTTTGTGATTCCCTATTCAAGAACAAAAGTCAATAGTTATGCAATGAAGTTACATCCTACTTGTGGTGCATTATTCAGTGTTAGTTATGTTCAATGCTCGTTTATGACCGTTTTGGTTGGTCGCTTCTTAATATATTTCCTAGCCTTCATTTGTACTAAGCAGGAATGCTACTTGTGTATCCAAATCCTAAACCAAGTTGTGCCAAATGAGTCCACCATACATACCTATATGTGGTGTTTCCATACCGTTCCAAGTAAATTTGTATGTGCCAACTCAATTGTTCAAAATAAATTTCCTTTTTGTGTGCCCGTACTACTCATGAAGCAGCAGGGGGTGGCCAATATTTTCCATGCTAGGTATGTCATTCTCAAGATGAGTGTTTATTCACTTGTCATTGCACGAGAGTGTGGTAGGTAATAGGGATGCCCAGTCTCGAAAAAATATGTTCTTCATAATAAATTCGTTAGAAAGTGTTGGTGTGGAAGGCACCCGTGGATACGGCTAGCCATCGATTGTGTAATAATGGTGGAAAAGGAAATAAACTTTATTTTATGTTTGGGAACCGCCTATGATGTATCTACCATGGAAGATATTGGGATGATGACGGTGATGTTCTGGTTGCTGTCGTCGCTCTCCTCTAGCCTCTTCTGTTGGCATTTTGATATGGTCCCATTTATAAAAGTTGTCCACGTGGACGATCTTCCTTGGTTTGGAACGTTGTCTTTTGTGTTGTTTCCGCAGAAACACCTCTTGTTGATTCCTTCTTTCTGCATTTTCCTTCCTTTCCAATTCCACATGCGATTTCTTCTCTTGTTAGCCAGTTTCCCCTGAAACACATCAAAGAGAGGATTTGTGGAATCATTTGAATTCATTAGTCATCAGTAGCAATATCAAAGAGAATACTCTTTTTAAATGAAATATCTTGGTTTAAACAAGGGTGAACGAGTTTAGCAATATCAATCACCAGGTAATGAGATTGAACTAGGTATATCGATACCGACAATCGAATCTCGGGCAAGTAACATAATGTCGGACAAAGCGAATTGTATAAAAAGTTAACTAAATCCTCAACATCGTGGTACAACTGATAAAGGTCTTCACTGAATATGTAGGAATCAATATGGGCATCCATGTCCCGATGTTTATTATTGATCAGAGAGGTATCTTGATACATCTCCAATGTATTTCTAATTTTTTATTATTCCACGCTATTATATTATCAATCTTGGATGTTTTATGTACATTTACTAGAAACTTTATATCCTTTTTGGGACTAACCTATTAAGTTAGTGCCCAGTGTCACTTGTTGTTTTTTGCTTGCTTTTTACTTTCCAGAATATCAATACCAAACGAAGTCCAAATGCCACAAAACTTTTTGGAGATTTGTTTTTTGGTGATAAGAGACCCTGAAAGCTTCTGGAGTCCAGGAGAAGAGGATCGTTGGGCCCACGAGACATCAGGGCACGCCAGGGGCCTCTAGCGCACCCTTGTGGGTAGTGGGGCCCATAGGCACCATCTTGACCTACCATAGCTTCTATAAATACTCTAAATCCCAAAATCCTAGGGGAGTCGACGAAATCTTTCTGCGCCACCACAAGTTCTAGAACCACGAGATCCAATCTAGAGGCCTTTTATGGCACTCTGTCGGAGGGGGCTGTTGGGAAAAGTAGTAGAAAACAAAAAAATCGCCCTATGATCACACAGGAACAATATGAAGATGCATAAAGTTACCGACTCCGAGAGTGCATCGAAAGTAGAGGAGTTTGTGTAGATCATACTTGGAGTCCCTAGAACGTTGATGGCGATCCACAAACTGCCCGTGAATGATCCCTCGAATGGAAGACCGAAAGCATGACCTCTCTACTTGGTTGCAAGCGTATAGTCTTCACGATCCGGTAGCGCTTTGCCGTCCAGAGCTAATTGTCGTCGGAGAATTAGAGGGGGGATATTAAAACCACACGGAGCTTCTAATTATGAGTATTAGAGGTGGCTAGGGCTAGCTATAATTAGTAAACTAGGACTAACAAGAACTAGAACTAGATCAACTAGAGGAGGCTCCAAAACATGTGTTCCAATATGGTGGAAATCCTTTAATATATATAGGATTGAGGGGGAAGAGGGTGCTGCCGCCAAGGGGGAAAGAGCTCCCTTGGGGAGCCGGCCAAGGGAGGGGGAGTAGGACTCCCCTTCCAAGTAGGATTCGCCCCCCCTGACGTCTACTACAGAACCTTCTTCTTGTAGATGTTGTTGGGCCTCCAAGTGCAGAGGTTTGTAGGACAGTAGCAAATTCCCCTCAAGTGGATTACCTAAGGTTTATCAATCCGTGGGAGGCGTAGGATGAAGATGGTCTCTCTCAAGCAACCCTACAACCAAATAACAAAGAGTCTCTTGTGTCCCCAACACACCCAATACAATGGTAAATTGTATAGGTGCACTAGTTCGGCGAAGAGATGGTGATACAAGTGCAATATAGATAGTAGATATAGGTTTTTGTAATCTGAAAATATAAAAACAGCAAGGTAACTAATGATAAAAGTGAGCGTAAAAGGTATTGCAATGGTAGGAAACAAGGCATAGGGTTCATACTTTCACTAGTGCAAGTTCTCTCAACAATAATAACATAATTGGATCATATAACTATCCCTCAACATGCAACAAAGAGTCCCTCCAAAGCCACTAATAGCGGAGAACCAACGAAGAGATTATCGTAGGGTACGAAACCACCTCAAAGTTATCCTTTCTGCTCGATCTATTCAAGAGTTCGTAGTAAAATAACACGAAGCTATTCTTTCCGTTCAATCTATCATAGAGTTCATACTAGAATAACACCTTAAGACACAAATCAACCAAAACCCTAATGTCACCTAGATACTCCATTGTCACCTCAAGTATCCGTGGGCATGATTATACGATATGCATCACACAATCTCAGATTCATCTATTCAACCAACACAAAGTACTTCAAAGAGTACCCCAAAGTTTCTACCGGAGAGTCAAGACGAAAACGTGTGCCAACCCCTATGCATAGGTTCATGGGCGGAACCCGCAAGTTGATCACCAAAACTTACATCAAGTGGATCACGTGATATCCCATTGTCACCACAGATAAGCATGGCAAGACATACATCAAGTGTTCTGAAATCCTTAAAGACTCAATCCGATAAGATAACTTCAAAGGGAAAACTCAATCCATTACAAGAGAGTAGAGGGGGAGAAACATAATAAGATTCAACTATAATAGCAAAGCTCGCGATACATCAAGATCGTGCCATAGAGAGAACACGAGAGAGAGAGAGAGAGAGAGAGAGAGAGAGAGATCAAACACATAGCTATTGGTACATACCCTCAGCCCTGAGGGTGAACTACTCTCTCCTCGTCATGGATAGCGCCGGGATGATGAAGATGGCCACCGGTGAGGGATCCCCCCTCCGGAAGGGTGCCGGAACGGGCTCCCGAGAGGTTTTTGGTGGCTACAGAGGCTTGCGGCGGCGGAACTCCCGATCTATCTTCGTCTCCAATGTTTTTAGGGTACGTGGAATTATATAGGTGAAAGAAGTCGGTCGGGGGAGCCTCGAGGGGCCCAGGAGATAGGGGGCACGCCCAGGGGGGGTGGGCGCGCCCTCCTATCTCCTGGCTTCCTCAAACCTTCCCTGGCTTGAACTCCAAGTCTCCTAGATCATATCCTTTCCAAAAATCACGCTCCCGAAGGTTTCATTCCGTTTGGACTCCGTTTGATATTCCTTTTCTTCAAAATACTGAAACAGGCAATAAAACAGCAATATGGGTTGGGCCTCCGGTTAATAGGTTAGTCCCAAAAGTAATATAAAAGTGTATAATAGAGCCCGTAATCATTCAAAATAGATAATAAAATAGCATGAATGCTTCATAAATTATAGATACGTTGGAGACGTATCAGCATCGCCAAGCTTAATTCCTACTCGTCCTCGAGTAGGTAAATGATAAAAGAAAGAATTTATGAAGTGTGAATGCTAGCGGGTGCACAAGTTTGATCAGTGATAATTTCAATCACCTTTCCTAGCATGATTATATGTCATAACAGTTGTTCATCTCATAAAACTTCTCACGAACAAGTAACAAGCTATTCACATGTTAAATCATAGACCATAAACTATCTTGAAAACTAGCAAACTTCATTCTTAGTCATCAAACAATTACAATTCATCTTATTTTCGGGAAGGGTCTATGTCAAAACTTTTATTTAGAAAACTTCACATACTCAACTATCATATAGTCTTCCACAATTGCTAACACTCACGCGATACTAATGGTTATGGAGTTTTAATCGGACACTGATAAAGATAGGGGCTTATAGTGTTGCCTCCCAACGTATTCACCTTTGGGTGATGTCAACAATAATAGTTCATGCTAACTTACATCCAATTGGATATATATATCAGGATCTTTCCAACATGAGGTGCTTGCCAAAGGATAAAATGAAAAAGGGAAAGGTGAAGATCACCTTAACTCTTGCATAAAGTAAAAGATAGGCCCTTCACAGAGGGAAGCAGAGGTTGTCATGCGCTTTTATGGTTGGATGCACAAAATCTTAATGCAAAAGAATGTCACTGTATATTGCCACTTGTATATGCAACTTATTATGCAGTCCGTCGCTTTTATTGCTTCCATAACAAGATCATATAAAGCTTATTTTCTTCACACTAATAGATCATACATATTTAGAGAGCAATTTTTATTGCTTGCACCGATGACAACTTACTTGAAGGATCTTACTCAATCCATAGGTAGGTATGGTGGACTCTCATGGCAAAAATGGGTTTAAGGATATTTGGAAGCACAAGTAGTATCTCTACTTGGTGCAAGGAATTTTGGCTATCATGAGGGGTAAAGGCAAGCTCAACATGTTTGAATGTTCCATGACAATATACTTTAACTTAGACGTGAGAAAACATAACCCATTACGTTGTCTTCCTTGTCCAACATCAACTCTTTAGCATGTCATACTTAATGAGTGCTCATAATTATAGAAGATGTCTAAGATAGTATATTTATATGTGAAATCTCTCTTCCTTCAATATTCTTTCATGAATTGTTCAAATGACCAATACAATGCTTGCTAACCTTCAATAAATTTACAACCTCTACTTCTTAGATGTGAAGTCATTACTCCCCATGGGATAAGCAAATGAGACATATATAATCTCAGATTTATGATATTCAACTCATTCAACCATTTACTCATAGGATATAAGTGAAGCACGCGAGTAAATGAAAAACTACTCCAAAAAGATATAAGTGAAGATCAATGAGTAGCTAAATAATTATGTAACTATGTGAAGACTCTCTCTCATTTAAGAATTTTAGATCTTGTTATTGTATTCAAACGGCAATCAAGGCAAAAAAAATGACATTGCAAGGATAGCACAACTCATGTGAAGAAGCAAAAACTTAGGCTCAACCGATACTAACCGATAGTTGTTGAAGAAGAAAGGTGGGATGCCCACCGGGGCATCCCCAAGCTTAGATGCTTGAGACTTCTTGAAATATTATCTTGGGGTGCCTTGGGCATCCCCAAGCTTGAACTTTTGTGTCTCCTTAATTCCTCTCATATCATGGTTTCTCTTTTTATCAAAAGCTTCATCCACACCAAACTCAACAAGAACTCGTGAGAGAGGTTAGTATAAACCAATGCAAAATCTTATCATTTTCTACTGTAACAAGTCACTAAAATTATTATTCAACATTGCATACTAAATTCCTCTGCATATTTAATACTCCTATCCTCAAATAGAATCATTAAACAAGCAAACATATGCAAACAATGCAATCATAACAGCAATCTGCCAAAACAGTATAGTCTGTAAAGAACGCAAGATTCATTAAACTTACCTAACTCCAAAAATTATTAGATAAAATTCCCACTGTAGTAAATTTATCAGAGCTCATTATTCCAAAGGTTTCAACATTATATCATTCTCTGAATTTTCTAGGGAATTTTTGCAACAGCAGTAAACTTTCTGTTTTCAAACAGCAACATGTATACTAGCAAAATAAGCATGACAAAGGCTATCCTTGACTTTTTTATTGAAACAAAAGATGCAAAAAATTATTCTAAATAACATCAAGCAAATACTAACAAAATAAAATGACACTCCAAGCAAAACACATATCATGTGGAGAATAAAAATATAGCTCCAAGTAAGGTTACCGATGAACGAAGAAGAAAGAGGGGATGCCATCCGGGGCATCCCCAAGATTAGACTCTTGGTTGCCACAAATATTACCTTGGGGTGCCTTGGGCATCACCAAGCTTAGGCTCTATCCACTCTTT
Source organism: Triticum aestivum (assembly GCF_018294505.1). Lineage (NCBI taxonomy): Eukaryota > Viridiplantae > Streptophyta > Magnoliopsida > Poales > Poaceae > Triticum > Triticum aestivum. Next base: position 222,640,945 of record NC_057795.1, read on the forward strand.
ATTCCATTGTCCATCGAATCTTTACCCAAAACTTGAAAACTTCACAACACAAAACTCAACAGAAAACTCGTAAGCTCCGTTAGTATAAGAAAATAAAACCACCACTTAGGTACTGTAATGAACTCATTCTAAATTCATATTGGTGTAATATCTACTGTATTAAAACTTATCTATGGTTCATACCCTCCGATACTACTCATAGATTCATCCAAATAAGCAAACAATACATAGAAAACAGAATCTGTCAAAAACAGAACAGTCTGTAGTAATCTGTATCAAACGTATACTTCTGGAACTCCAAAAATCCTACCAAATTATGAAGTCCTAAGAAATTTGTCTAACAATATATATCAAGAATAACCATATCAAGAGCACGTTTCTGTGAATTAAAAAACTAATTTACTGGGTGCAAAAGTTTCTGATTCTCTGCAGGATCAACACAACTATCACTGTAAGCTATCCTAAAGGTCTTACTTGGCACTTTATTGAAACAAAAGCTATAAAACATGATTACTACAGTAGCATAATCATGTGAACACACAAAAACAGTAAGGGTAAATATTGGGTTGTCTCCCAAAAAGTGCTTTTCTTTAATGCCTTTCTAGCTAGGCATGATGATGACAATGATGCTCACATAAAAGATAAGAATTGAAACATAACGGGAGCATCATGAATCATATGACTAGCACATTTAAGTCTAACCCACTTACTATGCATAGGGATTTTGTGAGCAAACAACTTATTGGAACAATAATCAACTAGCATAGGAAGGCAAAACAAGCATAACTTCAAAACTTTAAGCACATAGAGAGGAGACTTGATATTACTGCAATTTCTACAAGCATATATTCCTCCCTCATAATAATTTTCAGTAGCATCATGAATGAATTCAACAATATAACCAGAATCTAAAGCATTCTTTTCATGATCTACAAGCATAGAGAATTTACTACTCTCCACATAAGCAAATTTCTTCTCATGAATAGTAGTGGGAGCAAACTCAACAAAATAATTATCATGTGAGGCATAATCCCAATTGAAAACTAAAATCATGATAACAAGTTTCATGGTTATCATTATTCTTAATAGCATACAAGTCATCACAACAACCATCATAGGTAGCAACTTTGTTCTCATAATCAATTGGAACCTCTTCCGAAATAGTGGATTCATCACTAAATAAAGTCATGATCTCTCCAGATCCACTTTCATAATTATCACAATAAAATTCAACATCCTCCAAAATAGTGGGATCATTACTTCCTAAAGTTGACACTCTTCCAAACCCAATTTTATCAATATAATCATCATAAATAGGAGGCATGCTTTTATCATAATAAATTGGCTTATCAAAACTTGCGGGACAAAAAATATCATCTTCATCAAACATAGCTTCCCCAAGCTAGTGGCTTTGCATATCATTAGCATCATGGATATTCAAGGAATTCATACTAACAACATTGCAATCATGCTCATCATACAAAGATCTAGTACCAAACATTTTAATGCATTCTTCTTCTAGCACTTGAGCACAATTTTCCTCCCATCATTTTCGCAAAAGATATTAAAAAGATAAAGCATATGAGGCAAACTCAATTCCATTTTTTGTAGTTTTCTTTTATAGACTAAACTAGTGATAAAACAAGAAACAAAAAGATTCGATTGCAATATCTAAAGATATACCTTCAAGCACTCACCTCCCCGGTAACGGCGCCCGAAAAGAGCTTAGTTGACGGGGTGTGAGTGCCGTTTACCTAGCCTCCCCGGCAACGGCGCCAGAAAAGAGCTTGATGTCTACTACACAACCTTCTTCTTATAGACGTTGTTGGGCCTCCAAGTGCAGAGGTTTGTAGGACAGTAGCAAATTTCCCTCAAGTGGATGACCTAAGGTTTATCAATCCGTGGGACGTGGGAGGCGTAGGATGAAGATGGTCTCTCTCAAGCAACCCTGCAACCAAATAACAAAGAGTCTCTTGTGTCCCCAACACACCCAATACAATGGTAAATTGTATAGGTGCACTAGTTCGGTGAAGAGATGGTGATACAAGTGCAATATAGATAGTAGATATAGGTTTTTGTAATCTGAAAATATAAAAACAGCAAGGTAACTAATGATAAAAGTGAGCGTAAACGGTATTGCAATGGTAGGAAACAAGGCATAGGGTTCATACTTTCACTAGTGCAAGTTCTCTCAACAATAATAACATAATTGGATCATATAACTATCCCTAAACATGCAACAAAGAGTCACTCCAAAGCCACTAATAGAGGAGAAAAAACAAAGAGATTATGGTAGGGTACAAAACCACCTCAAAGTTATCGTTTCTGCTCGATCTATTCAAGAGTCTGTAGTAAAATAACACAAATCTATTATTTCCGTTCAATCTATCATAGAGTTCATACTAGAATAACACCTTAAGACACAAATCAACCAAAACCCTAATGTCACCTAGATACTCCATTGTCACCTCAAGTATCTGTGGGCATGATTATATGATATGCATCACACAATCTCAGATCCATCTATTCAACCAACACAAAGTACTTCAAAGAGTGCCCCAAAGTTTCTACCAGAGAGTCAAGATGAAAACGTGTGCCAACCCCTATGCATAGGTTCATGGGCGGAACCTGCAAGTTGATCACCAAAACATACATCAAGTGGATCACGTGATATCCAATTGTCACCACAGATAAGCACGACAAGACATACAACAAGTGTTCTCAAATCCTTAAAGACTCAATCCGATAAGATAACTTCAAAGGGAAAACTCAATCCATTACAAGAGAGTAGAGGGGGAGAAACATCATAAGATCCAACTATAATAGCAAGGCTCGCGATACATCAAGATTGTGCCATAGAGAGAACACGAGAGAGAGAGAGAGAGAGAGAGAGAGAGATCAAACACATAGCTACTGGTACATACCCTCAGCCCCGAGGGTGAACTACTCCCTCTTCGTCATGGATAGCGTCGGGATGATGAAGATGGCCACCGGTGAGGGATCCCCCCTCCGGCAGGGTTGCCGGAACGGGCTCCCGAGAGGTTTTTGGTGGCTATAGAGGCTTGCGCGGCGGATCTCCCGATCTAGCTTCGTCTCCGATGTTTTTAGGGTACGTCGACTTATATAGGTGAAAGAAGTCGGTCGGGGGAGCCTCGAGGGGCCCGGGAGATAGGGGGCGCGCCCAGGGGGGTGGGCGCGCCTTCCTATCTCCTTGCTTCCTCGAACCTTCCCTGGCTTGAACTCCAATTCTCCCAGATCATATCCTTTCCAAAAATCATGCTCCTGATGGTTTCATTCCGTTTGGACTCCGTTTGATATTCGTTTTCTTCGAAATACTGAAACAGGCAATGAAACAACAATATGGGATGGGCCTCTGGTTAATAGGTTAGTCCCAAAAGTAATATAAAAGTGTATAATAAAGCCCATAATCATTCAAAATAGATAATAAAATAGCATGAATGCTTCATAAATTATAGATACGTTGGAGACGTATCACCCCCCCCCCGGGTATAGGAAAGGGGGTGCCTGCCTCCCTTGTTGGGCCCTTGTGGGCCAACACTTCCACCTCTTAGACTTATTTGGCCCGTTGATATTAAATTAAATATATATATTTTTAAACATTTTCAAACCATTATATATATATATATAATTTAACATACCGGAAACATTTTCCACCTTTATATATTAATCGGTAATACCCGGTATTACCCGATATTCACTGAAACCCTTCAGGTGACCCCCGAAACGCTTCCAGAACCACTCGGAACTATTACGGATATTAATGAAACAATTCAACAAATATATTCTCATCACTCTCATCCTACTAACACTTGGCAGATCGTGATTACCTTAAGCTTGTGACCCCATAGTTTTCGGTAAATTATATACATGAACGAACCCCTTTGTTCAATGACCGATAGCGGAACCGTGGATATCCATATCGGTCCCTCTGATTACATGAATGATATTCGAGTGGACCTTTGGTTATCATGTGATGTTCTCTTTGCTTTGTGATACTTTACAAAACCCGGTGTGCACCGGCATCCTCCGGAGTCATCACCATGCTCACTATATCGTTGCTCCCGTTACCCTTTTTGTTCTTCTTTCTTGTTGACGTGTTCCAGCATCCCTGTGACGTAGTCACCTATGTCTGACCAGACAATGAAGGATGCCATCACACTGAGAGGGCCCTAAGAACATCTCTCCATCATCGGAGGAGCAAATCCCACTCTCGAGTTGTCCGGTCACTTGTCAAACTTTCGGGTGAGCCTAAAAGTTGTCGTTATGACCACCTTGTCATAGATTATGTTTGAGCAACCCCAAAGCCCACCGTCCAATAGGAAGTGACCGATATACTCTCATGGTCCGAGGAACTAAAACACATGCTAACACTCCATGTTATAATAGAAGATTTTAGACGATGCAATCACATAGTATAATAGACAAGTATTTTGTCGATTCAGTATGATCATTCTTCTAACGTCATACCCTCAACATTGTCGTAGGACTATCGTTACACTTAACGATATCCTAAGATCCAAAAAACGTGATCACCAACAACACTTGAGCCGGTCTTAGAGGCGAGACCGGGAACCTATTATTTACCGTTTATCATTCCACACGTGCATATGAGTTTTCCACTAAATCGCATATTCCCAGATCATAGCAGTTATAGCATGGAATATAAACTCTTAGCTATGAATAATGGAAATATAATAATACATCATTATTGCCGCTGGGGCATATTTCCAACGGTCTCCCACTTGCACTAGAGTCAATAATCTAGTTTAGCACTTTGAATTTTACTCCAATGGCAATCCGGAGTCAGTCCATGCTTTGCTTGTGGTATAGACTTCGTCCTATCGAATCTGGCAATTTCAGATTTGCATGTATCATTTGCATTTCTATGCATTTATAATGCTTTCACAAGAATTCATAATGTGTGTGTAACTGGCTTTGTATATATATTGAATTACTAGCAGAACCTTTGATTCCTTAGACTGAGTTATGGAACCACTATTAAGAATAGTGTTCCAATGATACAATCATCTAGAAACCATAGCAAGCTCATGAATGAACATTCAATTCACCACCCTTCATTTTTGCTTCTAAAGCAATAATATACTTAGCCTTCTATTATAGAATTCACCACAGTAACTTTTTGGACCAATTCCAACTTACTGTGCCATCATAAACTACTTTTATTTTGAAATCAAAAAATCACTTGGAGCATAGATGAAGATTTTATCGATGTACCACTACTATAGGATGCTGCTAACACGCATTACGATCAGAGACCCTTTGACGGAACTGTGTGCGATGCATTAATCGCAAACGGAGATGTAGAAAACCGTGAAAAAAGATGCGAAATGTTTGCGATGGGGAGACATCAAACATGGTTCAAATTTTATGTGTGCGATGCAGGGCATACGGTTCAGTTCAATGAAGTGTTTGTGATGAGGTAGAACAACAGAAACGGGTAGCCAAATGAAGGCGTGTGCGATAAATGGCATACAGTTCACTTTGATAAATTGTTTGTGATGAGGCGGAACAACAGAAACGGGCAGCCAGATAAAGGTTTGTGCGGTATACGGCATATAGTTCACTCGGTGAACTGCTTGTGATTAGGCAACACAAAAGAAACGGTTAGCCAGATCAAGGTGTGTGCGATATACAACATATGGAATAGTATTCTTTACTGTGAATAGTGTGCTCTGTTGGGCACACAAGTATATGGATCATAGCCTTGGGCAAGCAATGTGCCCACACGCGTCGTGCTATCTCGATGTTCCTTCTATGCTAAGTTTCCATTAATTGATGGCGTTTTATGAACATGCCACCGTTTCCCGCCATTTCGTCACCGGTTTCCCGCCGCCGCCAGCGATATTGCGCATAAACCTAGGCGGTGCGCAACTCATAGAGGCAACAAGTGCAGCCTGTAGCACATCCACCTTTTCCAAGCATGCCAACCCGCTGAAGCGTCGCCTCTGCCATCAACCTCCTCGACAAGGAAAACAAGAAGGAGCCATGGCCCATCGTGGCTAAGGCACTCCCCGGCAACATGATGGACAACGTCGTGATGCGCGTCATCGCCAGGGTTGAGCAGACACTTGGCGCATGGCGCTTCAGCACCGTGCATCAAGATAGGCATGTCAGCGCCGAGAGGCTGCAGCTCGTCACACAACATGATAGATGGCGCACCGCAGAGCAAGTTAGGCGCGTCTTTCGGTGTCAAAACCGGCAGATCTCGAGTAGGGGGTCCTGAACTGTGCATCTAAGGATTGAAGGTAACAAGGAGGCAGGGGACACGATGTTTACTTAGGTTCGGGTCCTCTTAATAGAGGTAATACCCTACTTCCTGCTTGATTGACTTTGATGAATATAGGGGTTACAAGAGTTGATCTACCTCGAAATCGTAATGGCTAAACCCTAGATGTCTAGCCTGTATGACTGTGATCTTGCCTACGGACTAAGCCCTCAGGTTTATATAGACATCGGAGGGATCTAGGGTTGTACAAAGTCGGTTGCAGAGAAAGGAAGGTACATGATCTGAATGCTAAGCTTGCCATCCACGCAAGGGAGAGTCCTATACGGACACGGGGAAGATCCTTCTACCTTGTATCTTCACGGCCCATCAGTCCGGCCCATGTCACATAGGCCGACTCCTCGAGAACCCCATAGTCCAGGACTCCCTCAGTAGCCCCTGAACTGGGCTTCAATGATGATGTGTTCGGCGCGCAGATTGTCTTCGGCATTGCAAGGCAGGTTCCTTCTCTGAGTACTTCAACGTAGTCCTCCATGCTTTATTAAACAATTACAGCCTTAAGTTGTAAGGGCAAAAGTATTTGAAATGAAATAAGCCACGCCCATAGGCGATTTTTTTGGCGAGGCGTTATGTCCTGGCCTTGTTAGCATTCTGAACTATTTCACAGCCTCGTTTCGTATTTCGAGGCACGGTCATTGACACGTCCTGTCAAAGTAGTGATCATGTCCCCTTATCACGGGATTTTTATAAACAGGGGTTTGGGTAATCCAACCGTGTCGTTCACACGTCCCCTTGGGAATAGGCGAGATTTAAGGCTTGTGAGGGGGCGCTTGACATCCACAGCCTTTATACGAAGATAAGGATCCTTCTTTTTACCCTATGCCTTCTTCCTCCTCTGCCTATCCGTCGTTCGAGCTCCAGCGCCCAAGTCTCAATCCTTTCCATCGCCACCAAGCACTCCTAGCCATGTCTAGATCTGGAGCACAGGGCAAGTGGATGGCCTCCTCTGTTACAGAGGAGAACATTACGAAGCTCCGAGAAGCTGGGTACCTAGCCACGAGCATAGTCCACCGGCTTCCTGCGAAAAAGCAAATCATTCCCACTCTGGAGCCTAACGAAAGGGTAGTGTTCACCCCCCATTTCCTTCACGGACTAGGGATTCCCCTTCATCCTTTTGTCCGCGGTCCCATGTTCTACTATGGGCTAGATTTTCATGATCTAGCCCCAAATTCCTTCCTCATTCTCTCGGCGTTTATCATCATGTGCGAGGCATTCCTCCACATCCCTCCCCACTTCGGCCTATGGCTCAAGGTCTTCAATGTGAAGCCAACGGTGGTCAAGGGCCAACACGCGGAGTGCGGTGGCGCCATGGTAAGATAACTCCCTAACGTCGCCTGGCCAAAGGGGACCTTTGTGGAGAGCGTCAAACGATGGCAGCACGGGTGGTTCTATATCACGGAACCCCATGACGCCACATGGGCCGCCACTCCTGAGTTCAAATCTGGGCCTCCGCTGCGGCTTACAGCCTGGCTTAATAAAGGCCTAGATTGGGAATCGCCTAACGAGGTGACAGCACTGGAGAGCTGCATCAAGGGCGTGATAAACAAGAACACCAGCCTCCCCAGCGTGATCGAGGTGAGGCTTTTTCGCCGGATTCTCCATTGTCAACGCCAGACTCAATACATGTGGGAGTTCAACCCGGCTGGTACTCGGACCCTGCAGTGGTTCTTCGACAAGACGCACAAAGACATATGGAAGCTGCTCTTCAAGACTCAAAAGTCGTGGCCAGAGACAACCGAAGACCGCGGCCTCGACCATGCACGCCCAGCCACTCTCTGACTTTCACAGGGCTGGACAAAGAAGGCGGAGCAGATCAAGTGTCCGGCTCCATTGCCCGAGGACCAGGCTACTCCTTTGCTAGCCAAGATGCTAGTTCCGGCGACGTATCAGGTGCCGTAGAAGAAGGCCAAGTAGAAGGGAAAGGAGACCAGAAGTGGTCTCCGTCGTAAGGGTACTTCTGACGCCATGTTCAAAGATTCCGAAGCCTCCTCTTCCCATGACGAAGACATAGAGGAGGAAGAGAGTAACTTAAGAAAAGGGGGGCTTCCGCGGATCTGGAGGCGGAGCGAGCCAGGAAGGGAAAACCCTTGTTTTCGGATGATTCTGAAGCGGATGCCGATGCCACCCCAAAGCGGCGCCATAGGCCGAAGCCCTCGGCTGAATCGTAAGTATCCGAAAACACCATATACATAACCGATTTTATGCATTATTATTTTATCCTACTGAAGTGTGCATTATAGCCCGGTGTGATGCCCCGAGACCGATGCTCCAGAAGACTTCCAGCTATTCCAAGTTCCGTCATGTGTTTTATTTGTTTGTTGCATTTCATCACAGCATCATGCACATTGCATCCACATGTTTTCATAAAACTCGTAGCCGTTCGCAGTTGCCCCTTTCTCTCTTTTCCTCCATTGTCATTTTGTCAGGACCCTTGTCCTTGTTGACCTCTCTCAGACCCCTCGTGTGCGTGTCCGAAACTTCTCCCGGACCCGACCTGGACTATCGTTACCGATGGGTCAGGATCAATCCCCAAACATCTATAAAACATCTCCGTTTTCTTATTTGTACTCCCTACCTATTTATTCTTGACCGCCCGATTACGATCGGACGGACCGAGTTAACCCCGACCCTAATCCCCTACTATATATAACAAAGTAACCCTAAGTTTTAGGAGAGTTGTTCAATCCAATCCCTCCCCCGCTGCCACTCCACCTGATCTCTCCTTCCACCTTGAGATCTTCCCCGATCCAAAATTCCACCCAACCCCTCGCCTCCTCTTCCCCGACGTTGCTGCCTAGCTGGAACTCTTCTATCGCCGATGACCAGCAGGTCCCAGCGTCGCCCTTTTTCGTTGTCTCCTCTGTCACCTGCTCTCGATCCGCCTCTCTCTCATGTCCCTATCTCTCTCCCCGCTATGGACAGGTACCAACAACCCGTCGACCACCAGGAGCTCAAGACATCGCTACCCCTTGCCGGATCCGCTGCCTCTGGCCACCTCCACCTTGCCGGTGAGGCCTCACCGCCGTGCGCCCCCGGTTCTCTCTCTCTCTCTCTCTCTCTCTCTTTCTCTCTCTCTCTCTCTCTATCTATCTCCCTCTCTCTCTCTCTGGCCGCTCTGACCTCCCATGCTCTCCCTCTATTCTCTTTGAACAGAAGCAGGAGCTCCCATGGCCGCGGCCGCCCTGGCCGCCCCGTAGGAGCTCCCGGCCGCCGGATCGGGTCGCCTCCACCCGGTTCCTCTCGCGCCGACAGCCCGTGCTCGCCTCCTGCCACATGGCCCCGCCTCTGCTTCGAGCATACGAACGAGGCTGCCGCCGCCGCTTCGTCAGTTTCAGAATGCGAGCGCTTGACCCCCCATGTTGACCGCGTTATTGCCCTGCCGCCTCCACTGACGGGCCGAAGCCCATGGGTGAGGCCACCCCCAACGCCTTCCTTTTTCACTCCTGTTGGGCCAGCCTGCCAGATTCGGCCTGATGTGTGTTTTTTCCCCTGTTGCAATTTTAGCATATATCCAAGGTTTTGTAGATTTGTAGAAAAAACCTCTATCTTCATGCATTTAATAACTCATGAACCGTGCATCCTATTAAAATGTTTTATATATGTAAAATGCTTAGAATTTTATCTAGTTTCATAATATGCCACTTTCATCCATGTTAAAAATGTTTAAACTTGCTGTTTGCATTCTTTTGCATAAATGACATGCTAAAATGTTTTATTTCATAACTAAATAATCGTAGCTCCGAATTAAATAAACTATATATGTAAATTGTCTAGAAATATGCATAGATTAACACGGTGCACTTAATTTTCATGTTTAACAACTCTAAAATATGGTTTAGGGCAAAACAATACCAAATTCGAAATATGCATATGGGGATTTTTCGGAGTTGTTTTTGTTGTTCTGGCCTCATTTAAACTTGCCTAAATAGTTAGTTTACTTATGTTTCACCTCTTGCCATGTTTAACAACATTTAATATTGTTGTGTACCTAAACAAGAGCGAACTAAATAACTCGAATGTGGTGTTTTGTCAATATGCAACTCATTGCATATTGAGCTCCACTTAACTTGTAGTATTGTTTGTTGCACTTTGCCATGCCATGCATATTTAAACCGGACATGCATCATACTTGATTGTGCATCATGTCATGCTTATGTGATGGTTGTTTACCATGTTGTTTGCTTCTTTCCGGTTGCGCTTCTCCTTGATTGTTCCTGTTACATTGCGATTGGGAGGATTCGTTCGTCTACGTTGGTTCGTCTACTCATGGATTCGGTCTTCTTCCTAGCGGAATCTCGGGCAAGATGACCATTACCCTCGATATCACTTCTATCTTTGCTTGATAGTTGTTCGTTCTATCGCTATGTTGCGCTTCCTACCACTTGTTTATCATTCCTCCCAAATTGCCATGTCAAGCCTCTAACCCACCTTCCTAGCAAACCGTTGTTTGGCTATGTTACTGCTTTTTCTCAGCCCCCTCTTATAGCATTGTTAGTTGCAGATGAAGTTGAAGATTGCTCCATGTTGGAACATGAACATGTTGGGATATCAAAATTTCTCTTATTTTAATTAATGCATCTATATACTTGGTAAAGGGTGGAAGGCTCGGCCTTATGTCTGGTGTTTTCACTACTGGAATCAGCTAATTTGCCATCTGCCAGCTCTTTGCCGTATGCTAGCTGACGGCAAAGAAGCTCTTTGCCATCAGCTACCAAAAAGCAGACGACAAAGATCAGGCGGACGGCAAAGAAGCTCTTTGCCGTCCGCCTGATCTTTGCCGTCCGCCAGCAGACGGCAAAGAATCTTTGCCATCAGCTGGCAAACGGCAAAGAGAGAGGTGGCCCCCACCCCCCGCCCGTTTGGGAAAAACTTAACGGCCCACCTCTTTGCCGTCTGCCAGCAGACGGCAAAGAGGCAAAAGGGCGGACGGCAAAGAGGGGCGGACGGCAAAGAGGGCAGTATCTAACGGCCCGTACCCCCCCGCCCCTCTCTGTTCTCTCCTCGCCCCGCCACCACTTCCCACCCCACCGCCGCCGCCGCCGCCTCTCGCCCCCGCTGCCGCCGCCCCGTCGCCCCCGCCGCCCCGGCCCCCCGCCGCCCCGTCACCCCTCTGCCCCGGCCCCACGCCGCCCCAGCCCCCCGCCGCCCCGCGCCCCACCACCCCGGGCCCGGCCCCCCGCCGCCCCAGGCCGCCCCGGCACCCCGGCCAGCTCCTCCACCGCCCCGCCCCCCTCCTCCATCGGCCCTGCCCCAAGTGAGCCCCCCTCCTTTTCTGTTTTTTCTGTTTTTTCTTTTTTAGTTTTAGTTTAGATTTAGTTTTAGTTTTAGTTTTAGGTTTAGTTTAGTTTGAGGAAAGAAGAAGAAGAAGAAGAGAAAAAGAGGAGAGGAGGAGAAGAAGAAGAGGAAAAAGGAAAGGAAGAAGAAGAAGAGGAGGAGGAGAAGAAAAAAGAAGAAGAGGAAGAAGAAGAAGAAAAAAGAGGAGAGGAGGAGAAGAAGAAGAGGAAAAAGGAAAGAAGAAGAAGAAGAAGAAGAAGAAGAAGAAGAAGAAGAAGAAGAAGAAGAAGGAAGAAAAGGAAGAAAAGTAAGAAAAGGAAGAATAGGAAGAAGAAGAAAAGGAAAAAAGAGGAAAAACCCCAACCCGACACGGCACCCCGACCCGACACGGCACCCCGACCCCTAGACCCCGACCACGACACCCCGACCCCGACCCCGACACCCCGACCCCGAGCCCTGACCCGACACCCCGACCCTGACACTGACACGGCACCCCGACCCCGACACGGCACCCCGACCTGACACCCCGACCCCGAGACCCCGACCCCGACACTGACACGACACCCCGACACCGACACCCTGACACCACACCCACCCTTACCCCGATACCGACACCGACACGGCACCCCGACCCCGACCCGGCACCCCGACCAGACACCCCGACCCTGAGACCCCGACCCCGAGCCTGACCCGACACCCCGACCCCGAGACCCCGACCCCGACCCGGCACCCAACCCGACACCCCGACCCTAGGCCTGACCCGACACCCCGACCCCGACACTGACACGGCACCCCGACCACGAGACCCCGACCCCGACCCCGACACCCCGACCCCGAGCCGGACCCGACACCCCGACCCCGACACCGACACGGCACCCCGACCCCGACCCGGCACCCCGACCCGACACCCCGACCCCGAGACCCCGACACGGCACCCCGACACCGACAGGACACCCCGACCACCGACACCTCCCGAAAAGGTGTTCTTTGGCCTTCCAGAGGCCGACGGGGTCATATATTTGTGAATTATTAGTTAGGTCATATATTTTTCGATTTTGTTATGAAAAACATCATATATAATTGTGTTGATCGTGTAGTTTTAAATGTGCAGTTGTTTCATCGCTGCGAGGTTTGGTGTTCGACGACCTCGCCGTGCGTTTGACGAGCTCTGCCCCTTCGTTCGTGGGTGAGCACAAATGACAAGTCCTCCTCCCCCATTAATTATTTGATCTATTCCGATGAAACTTGATAGCTAGCTATATATGTGTCTTGAATCATCAGTATGCGTAACCAATATGTGTCTCCCGTTCGAAAGCGTCATAGTTATAAATATGCATGCATTTGCATATTTATAACCTTGATTCTTTCGAATTGTCCAACGCTATCCATGGACAGCCCGAGTATGTGTAGATTGGGTTCGTTTTCCCATATGCTTTGCTCCGGATCCGACGCATATATTTCGTCAGTGCCTCCCCTGTTGTTCTCCGGGTACACATCCTCTCTGTTTATTGCAGAGACGTGTATCAGGAGAACAGCGGGGAGGTGCTGCCGAAATTTTGCGTCGGATCCGGAGCATAGCATGGGAAAATAAACCCAATCTACACATACACGGGTGGGATTAGGACCTATCATTACCTATTAGAGTGTAGGTTGCATGGACGTAATAAAATTGACAAAGTAGATCAACTGATGAATATATACATGGTGAATTACATATATAATTGTTGTGTGTCCAGTAGCTCTGAAAGTCAAGATGAGTGACCGTGCTTGGATGTATACCGGTCACACTGGTCAGAACAAATGGAGCGCTGAATGGTTCACAAAAACTAAGGGGTTTGTGCAAGCCGCATTTGCAAATGGCCAAAAGAAAACCTGGTGCCCCTGTTTCCGGTGCGGCAATTGGGAAAAGAAGACAGAGGCTGAAATGGGCAAACACCTGCAGAAGAGTGGTTTTACGCCCGATTATACGGTGTGGACATTTCATGGTGAGTCTGCCCAACGTGACCGAGCTGAGGTGGATCGTCGTCGCACCGACGAGCATGGTACCGGGATGGAAAACATGGTGCAAGGCTATGATGATGCTCGGGATTCGGACGAGGAGATGGAGGAATCTGCAAAGGCCTTCAATGAAATGTTGGAGTCTTCGAAACGTCCGCTCCACGAGCACACTGAGCTTTGTCAGTTGGATGCCATCTCACAAGTAATGGCTCTGAAGGCTCAGTTCAACTTGGGCAGAGAATGCTATGACGCAATTATGACAGTATTTGGACGCTTTCTACCCAAAGGCCATGTAATGCCTGCAAACCTGTACCAGTCGGACAAAATCCTCCGTGCACTGAAGATGCCCTATGAGAAGATACATGCCTGTGAGAAAGGATGTGCCTTATTTAGGCTTGACTATGCGGACTTGAACTATTGTCCCATTTGCAAGTCTTCCAGGTATATTGTGGTAGACAACGGTATGGGTGAGAAGACACAGACCAAAATCCCCGTTAGTGTTCTTCGGTATATGCCAATCGTACCAAGACTTCAACGTCTTTTCATGGTCGAAGAGACGGCCAGACAGATGACATGGCACAAAACAGGCAAAAGAACCGAACTAGATGCAGATGGGAATCTGATGATGGTACACACATCGGATGGTGTTGCGTGGAAAAAGTTTGATGAATTACATGCTGACAAAGCGGCAGATCCGAGGCATCCTCGAGTCGGCATCAGCACGGATGGGTTCAGTGTGTTTGGTATGACGGCAGCCCAATACAGTTGTTGGCCCGTATTTGTCTTTCCACTCAATCTCCCCCCCCGGACAGATTATGCAAAGAAAGAACATTTTCCTGACGTTGATAATTCCAGGACCCAACTATCCGGGCAAAAATATGAATGTGTACATGCAGCCGCTTAAGGACGAATTGCAAGAAGCCTGGGATAATGGGTTCAAGACATACGACGCCTTTAGCAAACGGAACTTCATAATGCGTGTCTGGTACATGTACTCGACGCATGACTTGCCGGCGTATGCGCTATTCGTTGGCTGGTGTGTGCATGGAAGGTTCCCGTGCCCCACATGCAAGGGAGCTCTTGAGTTTCGTTGGCTTCAGGCCGGTCGCAAGTTTTCTTGCTTCGACATGCATAGACAGTTCCTGGATCCTCGCCATAAGTTCAGGAAAGACAAGAAGAACTTCATCAGGGGTAGAGTTGTCAAAAACTCTGCACCACCTGCATTGACAGGCCAACAGACCCTGGGTCAGTTAAACGCTCTCGAGCCAGATCCACAACGTCCAGGGTACTTCAAGGGGTATAATACTAAGCACGCGTGGACTCACAAAACATGCTTATGGGATCTGCCTTACTTCAAAGACCTCCTTTGCCCACACAACATCGACGTGATGCACACTGAGAAGAATATCGCCGAGGCACTTTTTGGTACATTGTTCGGCATAGATGGGAAGTCAAAGGATAATACTAAGGCTAGAGTCGATCTGGAGGCGCTATGTGATAGGCCGTTACAAAACATGAAAGAACCGAAAGGAAAGCAGAACTGGACGAAGCCAAAGGCATGGTTCAATCTTGGAAGGCCAGCTATGAGGGAAATTCTCTTGTGGGTGCAACAGCAGTTGATGTTCCCCGATGGGTATGCAGCGAATCTAAAGAGGGGAGCGAATCTTGATAAACTGAAGATATTTGGTCTCAAGAGTCATGATTGGCACATATGGATTGAGCGGGTAATGCCGGTGATGTTGCGTGGCTTCATCCCTGAGGATGAATGGCTAGTACTGGCAGAACTCAGCTATTTCTTCCGTGTTCTTTGTGCGAAAGAACTATCGCCTGGCGTGCTAGAAGAAATGGAAGAGTTGGCGCCGGAGTTGATCTGCAAGTTAGAGAAGATCTTTCCACCGGGCTTCTTTAATCCAATGCAGCATTTGATTTTGCATCTCCCGACCGAGGCAAGATTGGGGGGGCCCGTGCAAAATCGTTGGTGCTACCCAACTGAGAGGATGCAGAAGACGCTTCGAGAAAAATGTAAAAATAAACGTAGAATTGAAGCATCGATGGCTGAGGCATTCATCACAGAGGAGGCGGCAAACTTCGTAACAGCGCACTACGAAGCCAAAAATCGTCATTTGCATAATCCGAAGCCTCGGTACAATGCTGACGAGCCTAAAAAGGGTGGATCCAACCTCAGCCTATTCAAAGGGAATCTCGCACCAGCTAGTGTTTCACATCCAGTATCTTTGGATAACGAAGAATGGCGGACCATTTCGTTGTATATCTTCAACAACTTGATAGAAGTGCGGCCGTACATCGAGTAAGTTCTCGGTACATTGTTTCGCAACTTCTATTTCCTTTGAACTACTCTTATTCCTGGATATGTCATACAGTCGATACGTCACCATATTCTCGTATGGAGCGGAGATCCAAAAGGATTCCGTCGAAGAGTATGAGCTTCTCGCAAAGCAAGGAGGTGGCTATCCCGGTTTCATCTCTTGGTTCAAACAAACGGTAATTTCTATTAGACAATTTCATATCATTCGCTAATTTGTGCATAATGCAACAATCCTTTCATATTAAACTTGTAGGCTAATTCAGAGTCTATGGACGCCGAATTGAGACAAGTCGCTAATGGTTTTGACTATAAGGTCCGTTCATTTGACAAGTACGACATCAACGGGTATCGCTTTCGTACCTATGGCAAAGAGCTATCTATGGCCGACCGAAAGTCAACAAATTGTTGTGTATCTGCTATCGGCGAAGGAGGTACCGAGTATTATGGGAGAGTTGAAGCAATTTATGAACTTCTGTTCTATGGTGAAAATCCACCGAATGTTGTAGTCTTCAAATGTTATTGGTTTCAGCCGAAGGAGACTAGAAGGACTCATGAACATGTAGGGCTAGTTGAAATCAACCAAAGCACTCATTTAGATGTTCCTGATGTCTATATTATGGCTCAACAGGCGACCCAAGTATTCTATCTACCGTGGGCCTGCCAAACTAATCCAAATCTGAAAGGTTGGGATGTCGTTTATGAAGTGCCGCCACGTGCTAGACTTTCTCCCCCAAAGGAAGAGGATTATGAACCTCACATTAACCCAGACACATATGAAGGAGAATTCTTCCAAGAGACACGTCTTTCCAAAAAGCGTTTCAAGAACCGCTATACTTCACCCCAAAACATTGAAGTAGACAGCGACAATGAATCCGACATCACCCCAGAGGAGGAACAAGAAGAGCCGGAACAAGAAGAGGTTACTGCTGCGGATGACCTGTCAATGCTTGACCGATTACGTCAAGGTGGCCTTGCACATGTTGATGCCAATGAACCCTATGAGCCCGTCATTGATTATAGTGATGATGATGATTATGCATTTATTGATGATACTGATCGAGATTATTAGTAGTGTCAGGTATTACATTTTTTTATGTTGTACTTGATGATGATACACTTAAGTGATACACATATTATTATTCATGTCGGTCTTTTTTTATGTTGTACTAATTTCGTTTACTGTTTGTCATGGCAGGTGTTGAAAGATGGTCTATCCAGACAAGCATCGCACGATCCTTCTCCAGCTACCGACACGAGCCACCCCGCTCCTACACCTCCTACATCTTGGTAAGTTTATCTAGTGTTTTGCTTAACACATGCATAAAGACCTAGACTTAGCTTTATTTCCTCCAATGCTTACCATAATGACCTAGACTTAGCTTCTTCACCTCCAAAATGACTTAATAAGCTTACTGACCTCCAAAACCATCCATTTTACCTAAGTTAGCTCTAAAACGATCTGTACTTAGCTTACTTATGTCAAAAATTGCATAATTAGCTTAGTTAGCTTATAGACGATCCATTTTACCTAAGTTAGCTCTAAAATGACCCATTTTACCTAGGTTAGCTTATAAATGATCCAGTTCATCCAAGTTAGCTCAAAAATGACCCATTTTACCTAGATTAGCTCCTAAATGATCCATTTTACCTACGTTAGCTTTAAAATGACCCATTTCACCTAGGTTAACTCCAAAATGACCAATCTTACCTAGGTTATCTCATAAACGATCCATTTCAACTAATTTAGCTCATAAACGATCCATTTCACCTAGGTTACCTAAAAAACGATCCATTTCACCTAAATTAGCTCTTAAATGATCCATTTCACCTAAGTTAGCTCAAAAAGATCCATTTCAACTAAATTAGCTCATAAATGATCCATTTCACCTAAGTTAGCTCAAAAACGATCCATTTCAACTAAGTTAGCTCATAAATGATCCATTTCATCTAAGTTAGCTAAAAAAGATCCATTTCACCTTAGTTACCTGAAAAACGATCCATTTGACCTTAGTTAGCTCATAAACGACCCATTTCAACTAAGTTAGCTCATAAATGATCCATTTCACCTTAGCTAGCTCATAAACGACCCATTTCAACTTAGTTAGCTCATATATGATCCATTTCACGTAAGTTAGCTCATAAATGACATACTCTTCTTGTTCTAGTCTTCTTCTTGTTCTACTCTTCTTGTTCTAGTCTTCTTCTTGTTCTACTCTTCTTCTTGTTCTACTCTTCTTGTTCTAACTTTCTTATTTTTCATTTTGCAGAGTTCATTCACTTGACGAAAGCTTGCATAGATGGAGTGCTCCTTATCCCTTTCTCTGTTTCTTTTGTATCGTTGAACTATGCATGTATCGTTGGATGAAACTATTGTAATATATATGGTTGGATGCCTCTATGTTGAACTTGTTATGTATGATGGAACTATGCATGTAATATATATGGTTGGATGATGAAGTTATGTGTTGGATATCTTATATGTTTGCTCTGTAATGGCCTTTTGAAATATATCTATATATGTCATCTATATTTGTGATTAAAATTGTTGGATTTAATAAAAAACTGATAAAAGAGCCAATATGCAGGCTCTTTGCCGTCTGCCACCGACGGCAACGGGCTCTTTGCCGTCTGCCGCGGACGGCAAAGAAGGCACGTGGCATCCAGCTGTGCTTCCTGGGAGCTGACCCGTTTGGTCAGTTTGCCTACAGTGGCAGACGGCAAAGACTTTGCCATCAGTGGCAGACGGCAAAGAACCTGCCATGTAGTGACGTGTAGATGACATCATAAGGAGGACGGCAAAGACACTAGAAAGTTTGCCGTCAGCGGCGGACGGCAAAGGCCTGCCGTTAGCCACTTAACGGACTGACAGCGCAATTATTGCCGTCCGCCTTCTTTGTCATCTGCCGCGCTCTCTTTGCCGTCTGCGGCGGACGGCAAAGACTTTGCCATCAGTAGCAGACGGCAAAGTAGCTGTTTACCGAAGCCTACTTTGCCGGAGCCTTTTGCCGTCCGCGGCTGACGGCAAAGGCCTTTGCCGTTCGCCGTGCATGCCTTTGCCGTCCGCCGTGGCCGACGGCAAAGTAGCTGATTCCTGTAGTGTTTGTTCCACTCTTGCCGCCCTAGTTTCCGTTATACCGGTGTTATGTTCCTTGATTTTGCGTTCCTTACACGGTTGGGGTTATGGGACCCCCTTGATAGTTCTCCTTGAATAAAACTCCTCCAGCAAGGCCTAACCTTGGTTTTAACATTTGCCTACCTACCACCTATACCTTTCCCTTGGGTTCAGCAGACTCAAGGGTCATCTTTATTTTTAACCCCCCCGGGCCAGTGCTCCTCTGAGTGTTGGTCCAAACCGGGCATCCTGCAGGGCCACCTCGAGGAAACTTGAGGGTTGGTTTTACTCCTATCTTGACCTATCTGGTCTGCCTTAAGAACGAGATATGTGCAGCTCCTATCGGGATTTGTCGGCACATTCGGGCGGTCTTGCTGGTCTTGTTTTACCATTGTCGAAATGTCTTGTAACCGGGATTCTGAGCCTGATCGGGTGATTCTAGGAGAAGGAATATCCTTCATTGATCGTGAGAGCTTGTGATGGGCTAAGTTGGACACCCCTGCAGGGTATAAACTTTCGAGAGCCGTGCCCCAGTTAGGTGGCAGATGGGAATTTGTTAATATCTGGTTGTAGAGAACTTGACACTTGACTTAATTAAAATGCATCAACCGTGTGTGTAGCCGTGATGGTCTCTTTTCGGCGGAGTCCGGGAAGTGAACACGGTTTGGGTTATGTTTGATCGTAAGTTGTTCCAAGATCACTTCTTGATCACTTCTAGCTTTACGATCATTGTGTAGTTTCTCTTCTTACTCTTGTACTCGTAAGTTAGTCACCATATTTGCTTAGCGCTTGCTGCAACTCCACCTCATTACCTTACCCTACCCATAAGCTTAAATAGTCTTAATCTCACGGGTTTTGAGATTGCTGAGTCCTCATGACTCACAGATACTATCAAAACAGTTGCAGGTGCCGATGATACCAGTGCAGGTGATGCTACCGAACTCGAGTGGGAGTTCAACGAGGACCTTGGTCGTTACTATGTTTCATTTCCGGATGATCAGTAGTGGAGCCCAGTTGGGACGATCGAGGATCTAGCATTTGGGGTTATCTTCTTTTCATTTGGATTTGTATGTAGTCAGACTATGTGTGTACTCTGAATGATGTATGAATTAAATTGATCATTGTGTGAAGTGGCTATTGTAAGCCAACTCTCTTTACCCCTTTCTTGGTCATTACATGGGATTGTGTGAAGATGACCCTTCTTGCGACAAAACCACAATGCGGTTATGCCTCTAAGTCGTGCCTCGACACGTGGGAGATATAGCCGCGTCGTGGGCATTACAAGTTGGTATCAGAGCCATCCCCGACTTAGGAGCCCCCTACTTGATCGAATCGCTTGCATTGTTGAGTCTAGAACAAAAAAAATGTTTTGGGTCTTAGGATTATATATATCGGAGAGTAGGATTCTTTTTACGCCTCAGCCCCCTTCGTCGCTCTAGTGAGGCCTCCTGACGTAGATGTTTTGACTTTCCTGTCCTCAAATTTCATGATTTTTTTTTAGGATCACGCGGGTATCTTGGGATCATTCCGATATTCTTGTGACGAGAACATTGTTTTTGCTGCCTCCTGACATTTAGGGGTTGTGGCATTTTCTTGGCTAGTTGAGCTCCGAGGTGTTGTCATCACAATTTAATCGTTGCAGTTCTGGAATAGCTGAGTTTCGCCGACATCGAAAATCTCTTTTATGCAGTTGTTAGTGATAATTCTTTTCACCCATCCGGAGCAATTCAGGAGTCTTTTCATATGATTCTCTGGAGCCCATCATCTCAGAATTATTCATTCTCAGCTTTCAGCTCTCCTTCTCCAAATCTTACTAGTGCATCGCTCAAGTATTCTCTAGTCAGCTCATGATCTCTTCATTCTCTTGTATCTAAATTTTCCCAAGTATCTTCGTTTGTTTTCTAATTCTTCCCGGTGATTCGTCTCTTTGCTATGTTCATTTTCAATTCCTACCATGGCTCGCTGAAGACCTTATTCAAGCTTGCGCTATATCTCTCTTAATCCTTTCAACGTGAATAAGTAGCATGCCTATCCGTTGCTTGTCATCAATTTAAGATGGTAAAAGGTAAGCATGACATAATCCTTATTCTTGTTTTCCCTTGAGGTGATTTAATTCCTTCCTCCGGAGTTCATTCGTGGCATCTGATATGTCCATTTTACATCATGCTTTTATATCGATATTTATTGCATTATGGTCTATTATTACACATTATGTCAAAATACTTATGGCTATTCTCTCTTTTTTACAAGGTTTAACATGAAGAGGGAGAATGCCGACAGCTGGGATTCTGGGCTGGAAAAGGAGCAAATATTGGAGACCTATTCTGCACAGCTCCAAAAGTCCTGAAACTCCACGAAAGTCATTTTTGGAATTAATAAGAATTATTCAGTGGAACAAATACCTGAGGGGGGCACCCACTGTATAGGGCGCGCCCCCTGCCTCGTGGGCCCCCTGGCAGCCTTGCGGTGCCCATCTTCTGCTATATGAAGTCTTTTACCCTGGAAAAAATCATAAGCAAGCTTATGGGACGAAACTCCGTCGCCACGAGGTGGAACCTTGGCAGAACCAATCTAGGGCTCCGGCAGAGCTGTTCTGCCGGGGAAACTTCCCTCCGGGAGGGGGAAATCATCACCATAGTCATCACCAACGATCCTCTCATCGGGAGGGGGTCAATCTCCATCCATATCTTCACCAGCACCATCTCCTCTCAAAACCTAGTTCATCTCTTGTATCCAATCTTTGTACCTAAACCTTAGATTGGTACCTGTGGGTTGCTAGTAGTGTTGATTACTCCTTGTAGTTGATGCTAGTTGGTTTATCCGGTGGAAGATCATATGTTCAGATCCTTAATGCATATTAATACTCCTCTGATTATGAACATGAATATGCTTTATGAGTAGTTACGTTTGTTCCTGAGGACATGGGTGAAGTCTTGCTATTAGTAGTCATGTGAATTTGGTATTCGTTCGATATTTTGATGAGATGTATGTTATCTCTCCTCTACTGGTGTTATGGGAACTTCGACTACATGACACTTCACCATTGTGTGGGCCTAGAGGAAGGCATTGGGAAGTAATAAGTAGATGATGGGTTGCTAGAGTGACAGAAGCTTAAACCCTAGTTTATGTGTTGCTCCGTAAGGGGCTGATTTGGATCCACTTGTTTCATGCTATGTTTAGGTTTACCTTAATACTTCTTTCATAGATGAAGATGCTTGCAATAGGGGTTAATCATAATTGGGATGCCTGTCCAAGAAAGGGCAGTACCCAAGCACCGGTCCACCCACATATCAAATTATCAAAGTAACGAACGCGAATCATATGAGCGTGATGAAAACTAGCTTGAGGATAATTCCCATGTGTCCTCGGGAGCGCTTTTCTCATTATAAGAACTTGTCCAGGCTTGTCCTTTGCTAGAAAAAGGATTGGGCCACCTTGCGGCACCTTATTTACTTTCATTGCTTGTTACCCGTTACAAATTATCTTATCACAAAACTATCTGTTACCTACAATTTCAGTGCTTGCAGAGAATACCTTACTGAAAACCGCTTGTAATTTCCTTCTACTCCTTGTTGGGTTCGACACTCTTACTTATCGAAAGGACTACGATAGATCCCCTACACTTGTGGGTCATCAAGACTCTTTTCTGGCGCCGTTGCCAGGGAGTGAAGTGCCTTTTGTGAGTGGAACTTGGTAAGGAAACATTTATATAGTGTGCTGAAATTTACTATCACTTGTTACTATGGAAACTAATCCTTTGAGGGGCTTGTTCGGGGTATCTTCACCCTGACCAGTAGAGCAAAGAGTTGCTGCTCAACCTACTGAACCTACTGAAAATGTTTACTCTGAAATTCCTTCAGGTATGATAGAGAAACTGCTAGCTAATCCCTTTGCAGGAGATGGAACATTGCATCCCGATTTACACCTTATCTATGTGGATGAAGTTTGTGGATTATTTAAGCTTGCAGGTATGCCTGATGATGTTGTTAAGAAGAAGGTCTTCCCTGTATCTTTTAAGGGAGATGCATTGACATGGTATAGGCTATGTGATGATACGGGATCTTGGGACTATAAACGACTGAATTGGAATTTCACCAGAAGTTCTATCCTATACATCTTGTTAATCATGATCGTAATTATATATATAATTTTTGTCCTCGCGAAGGAGAAAGTATCGCTCAACCTTGGGGGAGGCTTAATCAATGTTATATTCATGCCCCAATAATGAGCTCTCAAGAGAAATGATTATTCAAAAAATTTATGCTTGACTTTCTATCAATGATCGCGCCATGCTTGATACTTCTTGTCCTGGTTCTTATATGATGAAGACTATTGAATTCAAGTGGGATTTATTGGAAAGAATTAAATGCAATTCTGAAGATTGGGATTCCGACTATGGTAAGGAGTCAGGTATGACACCTAAGTTCGATTGTGTTAAATCTTTTATGGATATCGATGCTTTTCATGGATTTAGCACTAAATATGGACTTGACTCTGAGATAGTAGCTTCTTTCTGTGAATCATTCGCTACTCATGTTGATCTCCCTAAGGAGAAGTGGTTTAAATATAATCCTCCCATTGAAGTAAAAGTAGTTGCACCTGTTACAGTTGAAGAAAAGACTATCACTTATAATGATCCTATTGTTCCTACTACTTATGTTGAGAAACCACCTTTCCCTGTTAGGATAAAGGATCATGCTAAAGCTTCAACTGTGGTTCGTAAGAGTAATAGTAGAACATATACACCACCTGAGCAAATTATTGAACCTTGTATTGCTATGATTAAAGATCTCTTGGCGTATAATATTGATGGGCATGTTATTTATTTTTGTGATGAAGCTGATAATATTGCTAGACCCGATGCTAAGAAACATAGACCTGTTGTAGGCATGCCTATTATTTTTGTTAAAATAGGAGATCATTGTTATCATGGCTTATGTGATATGGGTGCTAGTGCTAGTGCAATACCTTTTTCCTTATATAAAGAAATTATGCTTGATATTGCACCCGCTAAAATATAATATATTGATGTTACAATTAAGCTTGCGAATAAAGATACTATTTCACCAATGGGGATTGTTAGAGATGTCGAAGTCTTGTGTGGGAAAGTTAAATATCCTGCTGATTTTCTTGTTCTTGGTTCCCCACAAGATAGATTTTGTCCTATTATATTTGGTAGACCCTTCTTGAATACTGTCAATGCTAGGATTGATTGTGAAAAGGATATTGTTACAATTGGCTTGGGAGATATGTCTCATGAGTTTAATTTTGCAAACTTTCATAGACAACCCCATGATAAAGAATTGCCTAGTAAGGATGAAATTATTGGTCTTGCTTCTATTGTCATGCCTCCTACTGATCCGTTAGAACAATATTTGCTAGACCATGAAAATGATATGTTTATGAATGAAAGAAGGGAAATAGATGAAGTATTCTTTAAACAGGATCCTATTTTGAAACACAATTTACCCGTTGAAATCCTAGGGGATCCTCCTCCACCAAAGGGCGATCCCGTGTTTGAGCTTAAACCTTTACCTGATACTCTTAAATATGCTTATCTTGATGAAAAGAAGATATATCCTATTATTATTAGTGCTAACCTTTCAGAGCAGGAAGAGGAAAGATTATTGAAAACTCTGAAGAAGCACCGTGCTGCTATCGGCTATACTCTTGATGATCTTAAGGGCATTAGTCCCACCTTGTGCCAACACAAAATAAATTTGGAAGAAGATGCCAAACTATTTAGAGATCGTCAACGACGGTTAAATCCTAAAATGAAAGAAGTGGTAAGAAAGGAGATACTAAAGCTCTTCGAGGCAGGTATAATTTATCCCGTTGCTAATAGTCAGTGGGTAAGTCTTGTCCATTGTGTCCCTAAGAAGGGATGTATTATTGTTGTTCCTAATGATAAAGATGAATTGATCCCACAAAGAATTATTATAGGTTATAGGATGGTAATTGATTTTCGTAAACTAAATAAAGCTACTAAGAAAGATCATTACTCTTTACCATTTATTGATCAAATGCTAGAAAGACTATCCAAATATACACATTTTTGCTTTCTAGATGGTTACTCTCGTTTCTCTCAAATACCTATGTCAGCGGACGATCAAGCAAAGACTACTTTTACTTGCCCTTTCGGTACTTTTGCTTATAGACGTATGCCTTTTGGTTTATGTAATGCACCTGCTACCTTTCAAAGATGCATGATGGCTATATTGTTTGACTTTTGTGAAAAGATTTGTGAGGTATTCATGGATGATTTCTCTGTTTATGGATCCTCTTTTGATGATTGCTTGAGCAACCTTGAACGAGTTTTGCAGAGATGCAAAGATACTAGTCTTGTTTTGAATTGGGAGAAGTGCCACTTTATGGTTAATGAAGGCATTGTCTTGGGGCATAAAATTTCTGAAAGAGGTATTGAAGTTGATAAAGCTAAAGTTGATTCTATTGAAAAGATGATGTGTCCCAAGGATATTAAAGGTATAAGAAGTTTACTTGGTCATGCCGGTTTTTATAGGAGGTTCATAAGGACTTTTCTAAATTCTCTAGGCCTCTGACTAATTTATTACAAAAAGATATTCCTTTTGTCTTTGATGATGATTGTGTAGAAGCATTTGAAATACTTAAGAAAGCTTTGATTACTACTCCTATTGTTCAACCACCTGATTGGAATTTACCCTTTGAAATTATGTGTGATGCTAGCAATTATGATGTAGGTGCTGTTCTAGGACAAAGAGTTGATAAGAAATTGAATGTTATTCAATATGATAGTAAAACTTTAGACATTGCCCAGAGAAATTATGCTACTACTGAAAATGAATTCTTAGTAGTTGAATTTGCTTGTGATAAGTTCAGACCTTATATTGTTGATTCTAAAGTAACTATTCACACTGATCATGCTGCTATTAAATATCTTATGGAAAATAAAGATGCTAAACCTAAACTTATTAGATGGGTTCTCTTGCTACAAGAATTTGATTTGCATATTATTGATAGAAAGGGAGCTAAAAACCCCGTTGCAGACAACTTGTCTAGGTTAGGGAATGTTCTTGATGACCCACTACCTATTGATGATAGCTTTCCTGATGAACAATTAGCTGTCATAAATGCTTCTCATACTGCTCCATGGTATGCTGATTATGCTAATTACATTGTTGCTAAATTTATACCACCTAGTTTCACATACCAGCAAAAGAAAAAGTTCTTTTATGATTTAAGACATTATTTCTGGGATGATCCACACCTTTATAAAGAAGGAGTAGATGGTGTTATTAGACGTTGTGTACCTGAGCATGAACAGGAACAGATCCTATGAAAGTGTCACTCCGAGGCATATGGAGGACACCACGCTGGAGATAGAACTGCACATAAGGTATTGCAATCTGGTTTTTATTGGCCTATTATCTTCAAAGATGCCCGTAAGTTTGTCTTGTCTTGTGATGAATGTCAAAGAATTGGTAATATTAGTAGACGTCAAGAAATGCCTATGAACTATTCTCTTGTTATTGAACCATTTGATGTTTGGGGCTTTGATTATATGGGACCTTTTCCTGCCTGTAATGGATATACACATATTTTAGTTGTTGTTGATTACGTTACTAAGTGGGTAGAAGCTATTCCAACTAGTAGTGTTGATCATAACTCCTCTATTAAGATGCTTAAAGAAGTTATTTGTCTGAGGTTTGGAGTCCCTAGATATTTAATGACTGATGGTGGTTCACATTTTATTCATGGTGCTTTTCGTAAAATGCTTGCTAAATATGATGTTAATCATAGAATTGCATCTCCATATCACCCACAGTCTAGTGGTCAAGTAGAATTGAGTAATAGAGAGCTCAAATTAATTTTGCCAAAGACTGTTAATAGATCTAGAAAGAATTGGTCCAAGAAACTTGATGATGCATTATGGGCCTATAGATGCATATAAAAATCCTATGGGTATGTGTCCGTATAAAATGGTTTATGGAAAAGCATGTCACTTACCTCTCGAACTAGAACATAAGGCATATTGGGCCATTAAAGAGATCAATTATGATTTCAAACTTGTCGGTGAGAAGAGGTTATTTGACATTAGCTCACTCGATGAATGGAGAACCAAAGCATATGCGAATGCCAAGCTATTTAAAGAAAAAGTTAAAAGATGGCATGACAAAAGGATACAAAAGCGTGAGTTTAATGTAGGTGATTATGTGTTGCTATTCAACTCTCGTTTAAGATTTTTTTGCAGGAAAACTTCTATCTAAATGGGAAGGTCCTTACATTATCGAGGAGGTCCATCGTTCCGGTGCAATAAAAATCAACAACTTCGAAGGCACAAATTCGAAGGTGGTGAACGGTCAAAGAATCAAACATTATATCTCAGGTAACCCTATAAATGTTGAAACTAATATTATTGAAACCGTAACCCCAGAGGAATACATAAGGAACACGTTCTAGAACGTTTCAGACTCCGAAAAGGAATAGGTATGTGGTACGGTAAGTAAACTGACTCCAAAACAGTTCTAATAGAATTTTCTCTCCGTTTTGAAATATTTGAAAATAGGAAAATAAGTAGTCTGGGAAGGACACAAGGCATCCACGAGGGTGGAGGGTGTGCCCTACCTTACTGGGCGCGCCCCCCTGCCTCGTGGGCACCTCATGTGCTCTCCGGACTCCGTTTTCGTGCACGATACTTCTTTTAGTCGGTAAAAATTCATTATATAATCTCCCGAAGGTTTTGACCACTGTATCACACAAATATCCTCTGTCTTTGTTTCGAGCTGTTTTTCTGACAGATCTAGAGCATCATGACGTCACCCTCCTCCAACAATGAAGACAAGGAGGCTTGGCTATTGAAGATAGAGCTGAAGAGAGAAGAACCCGGGGAGATCAACAAGGATGATGGGATCAAGAAGGCCATGGAGGATCAAGCTCCGGCGGCAGAAAAAGAAAACATCCTTCAACCTCTTCCTAACCTCTTTAGCCCAACTCAGATTGAAGCTTTCAAGATGATTGAGTTAGCTCGCATACAAAATAAGTATCTCACATAGGAAAATATTTTGTTGAAGGATCATATCGTCGCACTCAAGGGCATTATCCGCAAGTTGGAGGAGCTTTTATGCTCGATGTGAGATTATCCACCATCATCATCACCACCGCCATCATCTCCGAAGAAGGAAATATAATCACATGGGTATGGGCACTCCCCTTGGCAACTGCCAAGCTTGCGGGAGGTGCCCCGGTATCGTATCACCGTCACACTCCTATCTTTACCGTTTTTCTTAGTTCGATCCTTTTGGTAATATCTTGATCTAGTAGAATAAAGTTTTGGTATGAATTAGTTTTGAGTTTTTCTTTGTGATCCCTATATGTAATCAAGTCCATGAGCTATATATAATAAAGATTAGTGTTGAGTCAAGGGCTTTGCTATCTTGCAATGATCTTAAGTGCATAAAAGAATAAAAGAAATAAAAGAGTTCATATTGATCTTCTGGATAGTAATGACTTCACACATAAAGAGTATGATACATAAAAGTTGTTGAGAGTTGGCAAACATAGTTTTGGTCATCGTTGCAATTAATAGGAAGTAATAAAGAAAGAGAGGTTCTCACATATAAATATACTATTGTGGACATCTTTTATGATTGTGAGCACTCATTAAATTATGACATGCTAAAGAGTTGATGTTGGACAAGGAAGACAACATAATGGGTTATGTTTTCTCACATCTTAGTTAAAGTATATTGTCATGGATCATTCAAACATGTTGAGCTTGCCTTTCCCCCTCATGCTAGCCAAATTCCTTGCACCAAGTAGAGATACTACTTGTGCTTCCAAATATCCTTAAACCCAGTTTTGCCATGAGAGTCCACCATACCTACCTATGGATTGAGTAAGATCCTTCAAGTAAGTTATCATGTTGCAAGCAATAAACATTGCTCTTTAAATATGTATGACTTATTAGTGCGGAGAAAATAAGCTTTATACGATCGTGTGATATGGAAGTAATAAAAGAGACGGACTGCATAATAAAGGTTCATATCACAAGTGGCAATATAAAGTGACGTTCTTTTGCATTAAGATTTTGTGCATCCAACCCTAAAAGCACATGACAACCTCTGCTTCCCTCTACGAAGGGCCTATCTTTTACTTTTTGTCATATACATTATGCAAGAGTCAAGGTGATCCTCACCTTTCCCTTTTTCATTTTATCCTTTGGCAAGCACCTCGTGTTGGAAAGATCCTGATATATATATCCCATTGGATGTAAGTTAGCATCAACTATTATTGTTGACATTACCCTTGAGGTAAAACGTTGGGAGGCAACACTATAAGTCCCTATCTTTCTCAGTGTCCGATTAAAACTCCATAACCATAAGTATTGCATGAGTGTCAGCAATTGTGAAAGACTATATGATAGTTGAGTATGTGGACTTGCTGAAAAGCTCTTATGTTGACTCTTTCCGATGTTATGATAAATTGCAATTGCTTCAATGAATGAGATTACAGTTTGTTAGTTTCGAGTGAAGTTTATGATTCATACTTGACATTGTGAATAGATTGTTACTTGAGCATAAGAAATCATATGGCAATATATATATGTTGTTGTTATAAGAATGATCATGATGCCCTCATGTTCGTATTTTATTTTTATCGACACCTCTATCTCTAAACATGTGGACATATTTTTCGATATCGGCTTCCGCTTGAGGACAAGCGAGGTCTAAGCTTGGGGGAGTTGATACGTCCATTTTGCATCATGCTTTTATATCGATATTTACTGCATTCCGGGCTGTTATTACACATTATGTCACAATACTTATGGCTATTCTCTCTTATTTTAGAAGGTTTAACATGAAGAGGGACAATGCCGGCAACTAGGATTCTGGGCTGGAAAAGGAGCAAATATTAGAGACCTATTCTGCACAGCTCCAAAAGTCCCGAAACTCCACGAAAGTCATTTTTGGAATTAATAAGAATTATTCAGCGGAAGAAATACCTGAGGGGGGCCACCCACTGTCCACAAGGGTGGGGGCGCGCCCACCCTTACAGGGCGCGCCCCCTGCCTCGTGGGCCCCCTGGCAGCCCTCCGGTGCCCAGCTTCCGCTATATGAAGTCTTTTACCCTGGAAAAAATCATAAGCAAGCTTACGGGATGAAACTCCGCCGCCACGAGGCGGAACCTTGGCGGAACCAATCTAGGGCTCCGGCGGAGCTGTTCTGCCGGGGAAACTTCCCTCCGGGAGGGGGAAATCATCAACATCGTCATCACTAACGATCCTCTCATCGGGAGGGGGTCAATCTCCATCAACATCTTCACCAGCACCATCTCCTCTCAAAACCTAGTTCATCTCTTGTATCCAATCTTTGTACCTAAAACTCAGATTCGTACCTGTGGGTTGCCAGTATTGTTGATTACTCCTTGTAGTTGATGCTAGTTGGTTTATCTGGTGGAAGATCATATGTTCAGATCCTTAATTCATATTAATACTCCTCTGGTTATGAACAAGAATATGCTTTGTGAGTAGTTACGTTTGTTCCCGAGGACATGGGTGAAGTCTTGCTATTAGTAGTCATGTGAATTGGGTATTCGCTCGATATTTTGATGAGATGTATGTTGTCTCTCCTTTAGTGGTGTTATGTGAACGTCGACTACATGACACTTCACCATTGTTTGGGCCTAGAGGAAGGCATTGGGAAGTAATAAGTAGACGATGGGTTGCTAGAGTGACAGAAGCTTAAACCCGAGTTTATGCGTTGCTTCGTAAGGGGCTGATTTGGATCCACTTGTTTCATGCTATGGTTAGGTTTACCGTAATAATTCCTTTGTAGTTGTGGATGCTTGCAATAGGGGTTAATCATAAGAGGGATGCTTGTCCAAGAAAGGGTAGTACCCAAGCACCGGTCCACCCACATATCAAATTATCAAAGTAACGAACGCGAATCATATGAGCGTGATGAAAACTAGCTTGATGATAAGTCCCATGTGTCCTCAGGAGCGCTTTTCTCATTATAAGAACTTGTCCATGCTTGTCCTTTGCTACAAAAAGGATTGGGCCACCTTGCTGCACCTTATTTACTTTCATTTCTTGTTACCCGTTACAAATAATCTTATCACAAAACTATCTGTTACCTACAATTTCAGTGCTTGCAGAGAATACCTTACTGAAAACCGCTTGTCATTTCCTTCTACTCCTCGTTGGGTTTGACACTCTTACTTATCGAAAGGACTACGATAGATCCCTACACTTGTGGGTCATCAGTATCAATTCTCGATTCAAGTTGCTTACCTTTCTTTTCCGGAGTTCTAAGTTTTCTTGGATGTCTCGCCGCGAAGCTCCATCTAAATCATTGCAAGAATTCGCCATGTGTTTTCAACTTCTCTTTCTTTCTATCATCCTTTTTTTACTGGAGTTCTTCATGGAGGCTCTACTTGAATGTTCATCAAGGATTTAATTCATTCTTCAAGTGTTCATCAAGATTCTTGTTGGAGGAGATCAAGTATTCTTCTTCTTGCATTTCAAAGTGCAATTCCTTCTACCTTATCTTCGAGATGGCATTATACCATTCTTGACAATTTTCATTCATGTTTCGTGATTCACATGTTGTCAAGAACGAGGTATTTTAAATACTTTAATCTCTTCGTTGGAGTTATCTTGTGTCATATTTCACCTAAAGCCTTCTATAAGGAATGTTGATATTGTGGTGCTTATCAATGATCCAAGTTATCTCTTTATCATCTTGGTGGAAGAAGTTTTTCATCTCGTTGGTGTTATCAATTATATTATTTGTTTTCGTAGTGGCAGAATTTCGCCTCAATTTTGAGAAGTTTTCCATAAGCCCACTACAAGCTTATTCGTTTCATTGTTGGTTTTCCATCAACTCCGTTATAACCTTCTTGGAAGGGTGCTTTTCAAGCTTATTTGTGGCATAAGTTGGCATTTTCTTCTCCATTCTTTTATTCCACTGATCTATCTTCTATTATTTCTTCCGGAGGCATTGTGATGTTGCTCTTTTCACACATCATCTCGAATTGTGAGGATCATGTTCTTTTCGTCTTATCCATTTAACCGGAATGTTGTGTCATTTCTTCAAGTTCTTTCCATCCTATCAAGTCTTGCACCTTTTTTCAACCGGAGTGCTATCTGAATTTGATCTTCCTTGTTCCTTGTTTATCTTGTTTCAACCAGAGTGGTTCCAATTCCTTCTTGTCCATTGTACTTGTCATTCATAGCTTTGCAACCTCCAAGGTTCACATGGTGTTCCTTGTTTCTATTTTCTACCACAGTGCTCTCAATTGTGTTTAACTCCGTTGTGTTCTTTCTTTCAACTTTTCAACCTCTCAAGGTTCCTGGTTTCACTTCTTTGTCAAAGAAGCAACATGGTTTTACCTCTTCCTTTTCCGCTTCTCTCCGGTGCCATCCCTAGGATCTCGGGTCTAGATCCTCTATTAGTGTGCGAGAGTTGTGACGCCCCGAGACCGACGCTCCAGAAGACTTCCAGCTATTCCGAGTTCCGTCGTGTGTTTTATTTGTTTGTTGCATTTCATCATAGCATCAAGCGCATTGCATCCGCATGTTTTCATAAAACTCGTAGCCGTTCGCAGTTGCCCCTTTCTTTTTTTGCCTCTGTTGTCATTTTGTCAGGCCCCTTGTCCTCGTTGACCTCTCTCAGACCCCTCGTGTGTGTGTCTGAAACTTCTCCCGGACTCGACCCAGGCTGTCATTACCAATGGGTCCGGATCAATCCCTAAACATCTATAAACATCTCCATTTTCTTATTTGGACTCCCTACCTATTTATTCTCAACCGCCCGATTACTGTCGGATGTAGGGTTCCGGCAGACCCTTAAGGTTCAAACTCTGGGGTGCACGCAAATATCTTCCCCCTACTGATTCACGTCCGATCGCCTTGCAAGAATCTAAGCTGAAACGATGAACAACACGAGGGACACAAGATTTATACTGGTTCGGGCCACCATTGCGGTGTAATACCCTACTCCAGTGTGTGGTGTGGTGGATTGCCTCAGGGGCTGACGATGAACAGTACAAAGGATGAATAGCCTCACGAGAGGTGTTCTTGAGCTGGTGTGATGAACTGCTTGGGTGAGTTCGATCGCCTCTTGGTCTAATGAGCGCTCGATCTTCTCTCCCCTTCCTCTGTGGTGGCTAGTACTATTTATAGAGGACCTGGTCCTCTTCCCAAATATTGAGCGGGAAGGGCGCCAACAACGGCCATTTTGAAGGGGAACATCTAGTACAAGTTATCCTGACTAAAGTTGGTCTTCGGCTGCCAAAGGCACTGGTGATGACGCCGCCTTGGGCTCCACGGTGACCTCCATCCTGCCGCTCTGCTGGCCTTGGTCTCGTTGCACTGAAATGGCATCCTTTGCCTAATGCCTCGGTACTCCACGCCCCCTTTGCACCAAAGAGGAAACAAGGACATTGCGCAGGCCGGCGCTCGCCTGGTCACAATCGTCACGGCTTGCGTCATGAGCACCTCGCGAGGTACCCTGCCTTGATCTCTCCGACTCCTCGCGAGCCTACCTGGCGAGGACGCTCCTGAGGAAGTCTTGTGTCGTCCGCCCCGCGAGGCTTGGCCCCTCGCAAGGGTCTTGAGTCTTGCGCTGATGAAGATGGGCCATACTAGGCCACCACTCGAGCCACGCCGTAGGCTGCAGGCAGGCAAGTCTGGGGACCCCCATTCCCAGAACGCCGACAGTAGCCCCCAGGCCCAAGGCGCGCTCGGACTTGGCTTAGCAGAGAAGCAAAGGGGCAAGTGCAGAGCGCCGCGGGCCCCATCAGCCTACGGCCTTGGGCACCGTGTGGCGGTTGCTTGGACGTGGGCATCTCTGCTTCCCCATGCTGCCTCATTATGCGCCTAGCTAGGCGGCCATGAGGCTTGTACATAGTTATCCTCCCCTTGCCGCCTGCGCGCTTCATGTTCCCTTTTCCTCCTCGAGCCTCTGCTTCTTCCTCCAATCCATCTCGAGTTCTTCCCCCTTCCCATTGCCATGGCGCCAACGAAAAAGGATAAGGGGAAGAAACATGTGCCTTCGCCCATCGCGCCTCCGGCGGCAGCTCCCGCCGTCGACAAGTCACTTATACTCAATCTGGAAGCCCTGGAGAAGGTCTGCTTCGCGCTTGCCTCTAGCTTCAATGAGTGCGGGAAGACGACAGTCTGGCCCGCGTCCCACGCCTCCTTCGATAGGATCGTCACGGAGGTCCGGTTGTTTGCCGACGCCTTGTGGGCGGGCCTGGTTCCCCCTTTTCCGCCTTCTTCAATGCGGTGCTTTCCCATTACCAGATCCACATGATGCATCTTGGCCCCCCAATCCATTACTCTGCTTGCTGTCTTCGCCTTCGTCTCCGAGGCCATGGTGGGGATTCCTCCTTCCGTTTCCCTTCTGCACCACTTCTTTTCTCTACGCTTGTCTGACCCTTCCTGGTGTTCGGGATGCGTGAGCTTCCAGGCCGTGTTGGAGACGGCCGCCTCGGGGATCGATTTTGGCCTCCCACCTTCCATGAGCGGGTTCCGAGAGCGGTGGCTGTATGTGGATGTTGGGGTGCCCAGCCCCCTGCTCGCGCACCCGACGCTGCCTGCCATTCCCAATCCTGGTTGGGGTCACGAGGAGCTTACGAGCCCTCAGCTTGCTTTCACCTGGCATCGTTTCGAGAGGCTGAGGGAGCTCGGGGTGACGGCGCCCCGGGTGGTGAAGGAGTTCCTCCAGCGTCGCATCGCTCCTCTCCAGCGCCATTCCCGCCCAATGTGGGCTTCCTCCGGTCGTCAGGACCGTATGAGGCTCCAGGAAGGGGATCTCGCGCCTGAGGCGCTGAAGAAGGTGCTACAGGTCCTGACTGGCGAACCCTCTCCTGGCAGCGTTCGTCATGGAGGCGCTCTGTTGTATCTTTGCACAAACAGGGTCGACTTTGTGAGGCAGATGCCCCGCTTCGACGAACAGGGGCTGCGCCCGGCTGGCCTCGCGGGGCCCCGCGAGAACCCGGTTGTTGTGGTCCTTCCCCCAGCCGCCCGCACCGACCTTGCCTCAGGAGTCGTTGCAGGGAGGCAAGTATTGGCAGGAGCTGGGGGGCCTGATGTCGAGGTGCCGATGTCGCGTGGGGCTCCCAAAGCATCATCCCGTGGAGCTTACGGAGCCCCTCGCAAGGTGGTGGCTGACGAGGGGGCGCAACCTGCCGCTCCCGAGGCCGAAGCCCCCGAGGCCTCGGCAGGCCACCAAGAGGTGGCACCTGATCGCTCCTCTCAGGCTGGTGCCCCTGATGTAGGCCGTCCTGATGCTTTGGCTCCTATGCCGTGCGCTGGCTCTCACGTCGCGAGCTTGGGCCGGTTCTGCATAGATTTCGTGGCCCTTCACAAGAGGAAGGAGGCTTCTGGTGGTGATGATCGCCCGTACCGCCCATTGAAGCACATGAAGTACTTTGCCATGGACGAGTAGGTCCCTTCTTATAGTTCCTTATTTGCCGCTCCCTTTGCTGACCATGGCCTTTCAGGATCCCCTCTGACGAGCCCGCAGAGCCTTCTGAGGAGCCGCTTCCTCAGGCTTCTTCTCCATCACCAACCTTGATTATCCCGAGTCTGCGTGCCGCCCTTGGTGCAAGCTCGGCTGGAGAGGCAGGCCGGCCTGCGGCGCGCCTTGAACCTGTCGGCGCGCCGCTCTTTCCTCGTGAGCTCTACTTAGGCACAACCAGCTTGCCCCCAGCTCCTCCACTGATCATAGGCGGCGAGTGGCTGAAGTCGATCTTCAGGTCCTCAGCGGGAGGTGGATTGACACCTGGATGGGTCCCTTGCAGGGCCTGCCCAGCGATCGCAGGGGCGCCAGCCCCCAGCCCCCTGCTGAGAGGGGGCGAACCACTCCAGGGCCCTCCGCCAGTGTCGATGGTGGAGGATGATGTTGACGACGTGCTTGGGCGCGCGCGGGAGCGCAGCGCTGTCCGCCAAGAGTTCCTCCAGAGGGCGGCCGATGCAGTGGGCCAGCTTGGCGTAGAGCTGGCGGGCGAAGACGCGCGCCTCGAAGCTGAAGGCTTGAGGCTGGTCGAGGAGCGGCGCAAGCTGAAGGCGGCTGTTGGTCTCGCGCGCCACCAGCGTGATCTCGAGAACGCTAAGGCCGAGGCATCCCTCGTGGCCTCTCTGGATGCCTGCTCCCGGGCCATTGAGGAGGCTCAGGAGGCAGATAGGTGATGCAAAGCTGCGGAGGAGCGTGCGTGGGAGCTCCATGACTGGTGCAACTCCCTGGAGCAGCAGGTGGAGCTGCGCCGAGCCGCCCTTGCGTTGTTTAAAGGGGGGCCCACTGAAGAGGAGGAGCTCCGGAGGCGCTGACATTGGAGGCTGCCGAGCGCAACCTCGACCTGGAGCGGTTGGAGATGAGGGAGCGCCAGGTAACCCAGGAAGAGGACGACGTCGGCGCGCGGGAGGCCCGGGTCCAGGAGGAGATCGACCGTCGCGTGGCGGAGGCTCGCGCCGGCCTTGAGCGCGAGTATGGAGAGCGGCTGGAGCTGGTCAAGGTTGAAGCCGCGGGCAGGACTGCCGCCCTCAGGACTAGGCTGACCGAAGTCACGCAGCAAGCCGAGGCCACTGCTGCCACACTGGGCTCGGCGCAGGCTGAGCTGGCCTCCTCCCGCGCCGAGCTGCTTCTTCTTCAACAGCGGGTGGATGACGCCGAGATCGTCGGGCAACGGAACGCGAACGAAATCCGACAGCGGCAGACATTGGAACACATGCACAGCCCCATGCTCCAGACACTCAGGGAAAGGGCCAACGCGGCCCTGGGCAATATCTGCGAGGTAGTTGCTGAGGAGCCGCATGTGACCAACTACGCCGGCAATCTCCGGTTCTTCACTGATGTGGTGACGCATCTGGAGAACCGCTCTCAGAGGTCTTGCCAGTTGGCGGAGGAAGGGAGCCGCGGCCTGCTCGCGCAGGCATTCTCCCGCGTCTTCAACCATCTCCAGAACATCGACCCCCTCTTCGACTTT
Source organism: Triticum aestivum (assembly GCF_018294505.1). Lineage (NCBI taxonomy): Eukaryota > Viridiplantae > Streptophyta > Magnoliopsida > Poales > Poaceae > Triticum > Triticum aestivum. The sequence goes on from NC_057795.1 coordinate 222,677,950, forward strand.
GATGCCGCCATCGCTCCGGTGCCTGAGGCCGTCCGAGGCAACCTAGCGCGGTGGGTGGAGGACAATGTAGATGCGCTCGTCCCGGCCTTCACCTCTGATGACGACGGGGTGATCGTTGCTGCTGATGAAGGCGACATGGTGAACGGTGGTGAAGACGGTGCCAACAACGACGATGAAGGGGCTGGCGGCGACGACGGTGGTGCCTGCGACGCCTCTGGGGACGCCCTGGGGGATGCAGTGAGCGACATGTATGATTGACCCCGCGGTTTCCCCTGCTGTTTGTCCTGCGCAGGAAGAGACTCGAGCGTGGTCCTAAAGGTTGTGAGAGAATTTTGGGAGGGGGAGCCCCTCATGTAAAAAGATTGTCGCCTACGTGTTGTTGAGATCATCACCGGATGGGCGCCTGCATGATGCCATGATTTTCGTGATGAGTAGGTTGCTGTGGTTTTACCTTCGTCTTGGCGAGCCTAGAGTGGGCTCGCAGTGTCCATCCGAGGGCCTCATGAGGGTCCCGTTTGACCATGCGGCGAGAGCCTGGCTGGAGCGAACACCGGCCGCGGGATGGCGGGCGTACATGCTGGGCCCTGCCCTACTCGCGAGGGGCCCGCGAGAGGGTGAATTCCAATTTGAACAGAAATCAGAGCACGAGAAAGCACACGAATAAGACACGACACCCCTCCCCGCACACACAAACACAAATTTGACTTCAACTTATATCCGAAATGAGAAAGCTTGTTCGCACGAAAAGAAGCAAGAGCAAAAGGCCGCGTCCGACACCTAGTCTAGTCTTCGACGTCTTCTCACCAGCGCGGAGCTAAGTGCTACCATTGGGCGTGGGAGGGAGCCCCCGAGGCCCGAGGGTGGCTCTCCGGAGACTCCAGGGCATGTACAACCCCAACTCATTATTACGTGAGAGTGTCACGGGCGGCGAGCTTCACAGGCACTGGGCCTTCTTCACAGGTACTGGCCTTGCTTCATATCGCCAGATGAGGGCTCCGCCTTGCGCCACCCTTGACCACCATCGACGGCGACTGGAAACCAGGACGACGCCAATGGGGAAAAGGGGACGCCGGCGGTTCCCCCGACGACCACGGGTCCTCTGCCGGGGGTAGGCCCTGGGGCACCTCGCCGGCAGAGGGCCTACCTCCAAAGAACGCCTTGCTCCGCATGCCGTGGGGAGGAGCCTGGCTCCCGGCCCCTCTCCTGCTGCCCCCAGTGCCCTCCTCCTAAGGGGAGGGAGATTGCCGCACTAGGGCAGCCATCCGCTGCCGCGACCTGAACCTCCTACGATCCATGATTAGCATAAGCCTGCTCCTGAGGAATTAACGGTACCCGGTAGTTGCTGTCGCCAGCACAGTTGTCGAGGCTTCCGTGAGACTCCTGAAAGAGCTCGGCTTCTGGCGCCTCTTCCTCCTAGCCTGGCCCAAGGAACGAGCCGTGGTCTTCCTCCAGTGCGTACCCTCGATCCACCATGTGGCGCACATAGGCCTCCAGGGTCACCACCCCAAAGTCCTCGCCGTAGTGCTCCGCGCGCCATGCAGTTCGACTTGAAGCTCCATCTTAGGGACGGTAGGGCGGCGGCCCGCTAGGACCATAGGCAGCGATGCGCATGCCCTCGCTTACTAGGGGCGGTGCTGGCGCAGCTTGCTGCCTGGCATTGATGGCCAGGCCGGTGTTGATGAAGCCTTGAGGCACACCCGGGGGCGTGTGTGCACGGATTGGTCCGCCTCGTGATCCGCCCGGGGTCTGGGGTGCAAGCTGGACCCAGAACGGGGGAGCCCCTGATGCAGTGGCATCGAGGAGGTTGGCGATGCGCTCCAGCAGCACGTTGCGGCCGCTTTTCTTGCAGTCTGCACCACAGCAGTTCTCGCGGCACCGTGAGCGTGGCCTTCATGTTCGCCTCCTCCCGGCGGGTGTGCGGTGCCGTGGCCGCAACGTGGCTCGAGGCCCTCGCTGCCGATCGTGCCTGCCGAGGAGTGAGGGCAGGCGATGCCTGACCACGTCGCGCACGCCCCACAGCGTTCTGCGGGGCGCGGGCTGCCTGAGGTGCGGGGTTGAGGTCGCTGATACGTCTCCAACGTATCTATAATTTTTGATTGCTCCATGCTACTTTATCTACTGTTTTGGACTATATTGGGCTTTATTTTCCACTTTTATATTATGTTTTGGGACTAACCTATTAACCGGAGGCCCAGCGCAGAATTGTTGTTTTTTGCCTATTTTAATGTTTCGAAGAAACGGAATATCAAACGGAGTCCAAACGGAATAAAACCTTCGGGAACGTGGTTTTCTCACCGAACATGATCCAGGAGACTTGGACCCTACTCCAAGAAGTGCGAGAGGCGGTCAACAGGGTGGAGGGCGCCCCCCTGGGCGCACCCCCTACCTCATGGGCCCCCTGCTGCTCCACCGACGTACTCCTTCCTCCTACATATACCTATGTATCCCCAAACGATCAGAACAGGAGCCAAAAACCTAATTTCACCGCCGCAACCTTCTATATCCATGAGATCCCATCTTGGGGCCTGTACCGGAGGTCCGCCGAAGGGGGCATCCACCACGGAGGGCTTCTACATCAACACCATAGCCCCTCCGATGAAGTGTGAGTAGTTTACTTCAGACCTTCGGGTCCATAGCTAGTAGCTTGATGGCTTTTTCTCTCTTTTTGGATCTCAATACAATGTTCTCCCCCTCTCTTGTGGAGATCTATTCGATGTAATCTTATTTTTGCGGTGTGTTTGTTGAGACCGATGAATTGTGGGTTTATGATCTAGTATTATCTATGGAAAATATTTGATTCTTATCTCAATTCTTTTATGTATGATTGATTTATCTTTGCAAGTCTCTTCGAATTATCCTTTTTGGTTTGGCTAACTAGATTGGTAGTTCTTGCAATGGGAGAAGTGCTTAGCTTTGGGTTCAATCTTGCGGTGTCCTTACCCAGTGACAGAAAGGGTTGCAAGGCACGTATTGTATTGTTGCCATCGAGGATAACAAGATGGGGTTTTTATCATATTGCATGAATTTATCCCTCTACATCATGTCATCTTGCTTAAGGCGTTACTCTGTTTTTCACTTAATACTCTAGATGCATGCTGGATAGCGGTCGATGAGTGGAGTAATAGTAGTAGATGCAGAATCGTTTTGATCTACTTGTCTCGGATGTGATGCCTATATACATGATCATTGCCTAGATATGCTCATAACTATGCTCAATTCTATCAATTGCTCAATAGTAATTTGTTCACCCACCATAGAATATCTATGCTCTTGAGAGAAGCCACTAGTGAAACCAATGGCCCCGGGTCTATTCTCATCATATCAATCTCTATCACTTTGTTTACTTGCTTTGTTTTTACTTTGCCTTTTACTTTTTATTTTGCATCTATCTATCAAAAATACCAAAAATATTATTTATCATCTCTATCAGATCTCACTCTCGTAAGTGACCGTGAAGGGATTGACAACCCCTAATCGCATTGGTTGCGAGTAGCTATCGTTTTGTGTAGGTACGAGGGACTTGTGCGTGGTCTCCTACTGGATTGATACCTTGGTTCTCAAAAACTGAGGGAAATACTTACGCTACTTTGCTGCATCATCCTCTCCTCTTCGGGGAAATCCAACACAGTGCTCAAGAGGTAGCAAGAAGAATTTATGGCGCCGTTGCCGGGGAGGCTCACGCAAGCAAGTCAACCATACCAAGTACCCATCGCAATCCCTATCTCTTGCATTACATTATTTGCCATTTGCCTCTCGTTTTCCTCTCCCCCACTACACCCTTGCCGTTTTATTCACCCTCTCTTTCCCAATCTCCTCCTCTCTTTCCCGTTTGCCTTTTTCCCATTGCCTTTCTGTTTGCTTGTGTGTTGGATTACTTGTTGCCATGGCGCAAGATAATACCAAATTGTGTGATTTCTCGAATACCAATAATAATGATTTCCTTAGTACTCCGATTGCTCCTCTTAATAATGATGAGTCTTGTGAAATCAATACCGCTTTGCTGAATCTTGTTATGAAAGATCAATTCGCCAGCTTTCCTAGTGAAGATGCCGCTACTCATCTAAACAATTTTGTTGATTTGTGTGATATGCAAAAGAAGAAAGATACGGATAACAATATTGTCAAATTGAAGTTATTTCCGTTTTCACTTAGAGATTGTGCTAAAGTTTGGTTTTCATCTTTGCGTAAAAATAGTATTGATTCTTGGAACAAGTGCAAAGATGCTTTTATCTCTAAGTATTTTCCTCCCGCTAAGATTATCACTTTTAGGAACGTTGATAGAATTTCTCTTGAAATTGATTCTTTAAAGCTTAGATCTATTCCTCCTAAACATGATATCAATGAGTCTCTCAAAGCCATGAGAATTTCCATTGATGAGTGCAAAGAAAGAACTGCTAGGATGCGTGCTTCCAAAGATGCCTTTATTAAAGCGTGTCCTCCCAATTCCTATCAAAATCAAGGTGAAGATCTAAAAGTTATTGATGTGTCCCCCATTAAATCTTTGTTTTGCAATATGAATCTTGATGAAACTGAATATGATCTTCCTTTACCTAGAAGGCGTTCTAAGAATTCAGAGTTTCTAGATCTTGATGGTGAAATTGATGAAAGTGGGATTGAAATAAATAAAAACCGAGATGTTGCTAAACCCACTATTTTGGATCTCAAGGAATTTAATTATGAAATTGCTCTTTGATTGGTTGTATTTCCTTGTTGCAATCCATGCTAGATTCTCCTCATGCTTATAGTCAAAATAAGGCCTTTACCGAACATATTGTTGATGCCTCGATGCACTCTTCTGAAGAAAAACTTGAGTTGAAAGTTTCTATCCCTAGAAAACTCTATGATGAGTGGGAACCTACTATTAAAATTAAAATTAAAGATTATGAGTTTCATGCTTTGTGTGATTTGGGTGCTAGTGTCTCTACTATTCCCAAAGCTTTGTGTGATTTGCTAGATTTTCGTGACTTTGATGATTGCTCTCTAAACTTGCATCTTGTGGATTCCACTATTAAAAAACCTATGGGAAGAATTAATGATGTTATTATTGTTGCAAATAGGAATTATGTGCCCGTAGATTTTATCGTTCTTGATATAGATTGCAATCCTTCATGTCCTATTATTCTTGGTAGACCTTTCCTTAGAACGATCGGTGCAATTATTGATATGAAGGAAGGGAATATTCGATTCCAATTTCCCTTAAAGAAGGGCATGGAACACTTCCCTAGAAAGAAAATAAAATTACCATATGAATCTACCATGGGAGCCACTTATGGATTGCCTACCAAAGATGGCAATACCTAGATCTATCCTTGCTTTTATGCCTAGCTAGGGGCGTTAAACGATAGCGCTTGTTGGGAGGCAACCCAATTTTATTTTGTGTTTTTTTGTTTTTTCTTCTGTTTAGGAATAAATAATCCATCTGGCATCTGTTTTGATGTGGTTTTATCTTTTAATTAGTGTTTGTGCCAAGTAGAACCTATAGGATAACCTAAGATGATAGTTGATTTGATTCTGCTGAAAAACAGAAACTTTGCGCGCACGAATATAGCTTGGTTAAATCACAGGATGGGATTTTGCGTTGATTCTTTTTTCTTATGTTCAATAACCAAATTTTCCAGGACTTCCTATTTTGGTAGAATTTTTAGAGTTCCCTAAGTTTGCGTTAGTTACAGATTGCTACAGACTGTTCTGTTTTTGACAGATTCTGTTTTACGTGTGTTGTTTGCTTATTTTGATGAATCTATGGCTAGTAAAATAGTTTATAATCCATAGAGAAGTTGGAATACAGTAGGTTTAACACAAAAATAAATAAAGAATGAGTTCATTACAGTACCTTGAAGTATTTCTTTGTTTTCTTTCTCTAACGGAGTTACAGATTACCACGAAGTTTTCAAGTTTTGGGTGAATTCTTTTGATGGATTATGGAACAAGGAGTGGCAAGAGCCTAATCTTGGGGATGCCCATGGCACCCCCAATATAATCCAAGGATACCAAAAAGTCAAAGCTTGGGGATGCCCCGGAAGGCATCCCCTCTTTCGTCCACTTCCATCGGTAATTTACTTGGAGCTATATTTTTATTCACCACATGATATATGTTCTGCTTGGAGCGTCTTGTATTATTTGTGTCTTTGCTTGTTAGTCTACCACAATCATCCTTGCTGTACACGACTTTTGAGAGAGCCATACATGAATTGGAATTTGTTAGAACACTCTATGTGCTTCACTTATATCTTTTGAGCTTGATAGTTTTTGCCCATAGTACTTCACTTATATCTTTTGAGCGTGATAATTTTTGCTCTAGTGCTTCACTTATATATTTTAGATCATGGTGGTGTATTTGTTTTAAAGAAACTATTGATCTCTTATGCTTCACTTAAATTATTTTCAGAGTCGTTAATAGCATGGTAATTTGCTTAATGTTAATATACTTGGTATTCAAGATATGTGAAACTTTCTTTTTTGAGTGAATTGAATACTAAGATAAGTTTGATGCTTGATAATTGTTTTGAGATATGGAGGTGATAATATCAAAGTCGTGCTAGTTGGGTGATTATGAATTTGAGAAATACTTGTGTTGAAGTTTGGAAGTCCCGTAGCATGCACGTATGGTTAAAGTTGTGTAACAAATTTGAAACATGAAGTGTACCTGGCTTGTGCATCCTTATGAGTGGCGGTCGGGGACGAGCGATGGTCTTTTCCTACCAATCTATCCCCCTAGGAGCATGCGCGTAGTACTTGATTTTTGATGACTTCTAAATTTTTGCAATAAGTATATGAGTTCTTTTGACTAATGTTGAGTCCATGGATTATACGCACTCTCACCTTTCCGCCTTTGCTAGCCTCTTCGGTACCGTGCATTGCCCTTTCTCACCTTGAGAGTTGGCGCAAACTTCTCCGGTGCATCCAAACCCCGTGATACGATACACTCTATCACACATAAACCTCCTTATATCTTCCTCAAAACAGCCACCATACCTACCTATTATGGCATTTCCATAGCCATTCCGAGATATATTGCCATGCAACTTCCACCATCATCATCATGACATATATTACTTTTGTCATATTGCCATTGCATGATCATGTAGTTGACATCGTATTTGTGGCAAGGCCACCATGCATTATTTTTCATACATGTCACTCTTGATTCATTGCACCATCCCGGTACACCGCCTGAGGCATTCATATAGAGTCATATCTTGTTCTAAGTTTCGAGTTGTAATCCTTATGTTGTAATCAATAGAAGTGTGATGATCATCATTATTAGAGCATTGCCCAAACAAACAAAAAAGAAAGGCCAAAAAAAAAGAAAGGCCCAAAAAAAGAGAAAAGAAAAAAGGGCAATGCTACTATCTCTTTTTCCACACTTGTGCTTCAAAGTAGCACCTTGTTCTTCATGTAGTGAGTCTCATATATTGTGCTTCAAAGTAGCACCTTGTTCTTCATGTAGTGAGTCTCATAAGTTGTCTTTTTATACTAGTGGGAATCTTTCATTATAGAACTTGGCTTGTATATTCCTACGATGGGCTGCCTCAAATGCCCTAGGTCTTCATGAGCAAGCAAGTTGGATGCACACCCACTAGTTTTCTTTTGTTGAGCATTCATAGCTCTAGTGCATCCGTTGCATGGTAATCCCTACTCCTCATGTTGACATCAACTGATGGGCATCTCCATAGCCCGTTGATTAGCCTCATCAATGTGAGACTTTCTTCTTTTTTGTCTTCTCCACACAATCCCCATCATCATATTCTATTCCACCCATAGTGCTATATTGTAGGACCTTGAAGTATGTCTATAGGGGGGGTGATTAGACTACTTGACCAATTAAAAACTTAACCTTTTCCCAGTTTTAGAGTTTGGCAGATTTTAGCTATCTTTGGATAAGTCAAGCAATCATCACCCAATTCAAGCAAGCATGCAAAGAGTATATGAGAAGCGGAAATTAAAGCATGCAACTTCCAAGAAAGTAAAGGGAAGGGTTTGGAGGATTCGAACGCAATTGGAGACATGGATGTTTTTGTCGTGGTTCCGATAGGTGGTGCTATCGTACATACACTTTGATGGAGACTTCAACCCACGAAGGGTAATGGTTGCGCGAGTCCACGGAGGGCTCCACCCACGAAGGGTCCACGAAGAAGCAATCTTGTCTATCCCACCATGGCCGTCGCCCACAAAGGACTTGCCTCACTAGCGGTAGATCTTCATGAAGTAGGCGATCTCCTTGCCCTTACAAACTCCATGGTTTAACTCCACAATCTTGTAGGAGGCCCCCAAGTGACACCTAGCCAATCTAGGAGACACCACTCTCCAAGAAGTAAAAAAATGGTGCGTTGATGATGAACTCCTTGCTCTTGTGCTTCAAATGATAGTCTCCCCAACATTCAACTCTCTCTCTCATAGGATTTTGATCTGGTGGAAAGAAGATTTTAGTGGAAAGCAACTTGGGGAAGGCTAGAGATCAAGATTCATATGGTACGAATGGAATATCTTGGCCTCAACACATGAGTAGGTAGTTCTCTCTCAGAAATGGTAAGTTGGAAGTGTAGGTTTGTTCTGATGGCTCTCTCCATGAATGAAGAGGAGGTGGAGGGGTATATATAGCCTCCACACAAAATCTAACCGTTAGACACAATTTACGAAACTCGGTGGGACCGAATCAACAAACTCGGTCGGGCCGATTTAGTAAATCTAGTGACTGTTAGGATTTTCGGTGGGACCGATATGCAAATCAGTAGGACCGATATGGTTAGGGTTAGGGCATAACGTAATCTCGGTAAGACCGAATACACAAACTCGGTGAGACCGATTTTGGTAATAAGCTTTCCAGAGAGTTTGTCAGGTAAACTCGATGGGACCGATTCGCTCATTTCGGTGAGACCGAAATGCTACAAAAGGGAAAGAGGGAGTTTACATTGCAATCTCGGTGGGACCGATTGCTCACTTCGGTTTGACCGAAACGTTACGAAGGGAAACAGAGAGATTACAATCCCATCTCGGTTAGACCGACATCTCTATCTATAAGACCGATTTGCCCAGGGTTTGTGGCAGTGGTTATGACATTTGAACTCAGTGGCGCCGGATAGAAAGACTCGGTGGGACCGATTTTGACTTTGGTTTTAGGTCATATGTGGATGTGAGAAAGTAGTTGAGGGTATTTGGAGCATATCACTAAGCACATGAAGCAAGAGGCTCATTAAGCAACACCTCATCCCTCCTTGAGAGTATTGGCTTTTCCTATAGACTCAATGTGATCTTGGATCACCAAAATATAAAATGAAGAGTCTTGAGCTTTTGAGCTTGAGCCAATCCTTTGTCCTTAGTATTTTGAGGGATCCACTTTCATCATCCATGCCATGCCATTCATTGAGCTTTCCTAAAATAATAGTCTTGGAATAGCATTAGCTCAATGAGCAATATGTTGTTATGAATTACCAAAACCACCTAGGGATAGTTGCACTTTCAGTCTCCCCCTTTTTGGTAATTGATGACAACATATAGATCAAAGCTTCGACAAATGATAATAAGATTGAAAAATATCGTCGCTTTGAGAAGTATGTGATAAGCGAGAGCTCCCCCTAAATTTGTGCATAGTTTAAAATTTGCTTTGGACTGCAAATGCACAAAGAATTAGGCTCATGGGTTACTCTTCCATGTCACATACATCTTGGTGGAGCGCTCAAAATGATAAAGATTGAATACATGCACTCATCACCAAGCAAAGTGAATGATCACATAAGGATAGGTAAGATAATATCATCAAACATGCATAAGTGTAGCTTATGATCAAACACATGATCATCAATGTCTCACAGATAATAGCATAGAATCTCAAGCAATCAAAAGCAAACAAAGTTTAACCACCAAAGCAAGAGAGAACAAAAGCAACACTCTCTCTCTCGAAGCCTATGATCTATACATTTTTCTCCCCCTTTGGCAACAAGTTACCAAAAAGTTCATAGAAAATGCATGGTGCTAGATCGACTCTCAGGCTTGATCTTCAGGTGGTGGTGTATAGATGGCTCCTTGGACGAAGGCTTCAGTTGAAGTGGATGGAGCTCGAGGAGTTGGTGCTGGAGCTGGTTGCACTAGAGCTGTAGGAGCTGTAGCTGGTGCGGATGATGTGGCTCTGGAGTCTGTCACAGGCACTGCAGCTGACCTATGAGCTCTAGGCACTCTGGCAAATGCATTAGTGGTTGTCTTGCCCTTCCTTTCCTGCATGTCATCCTGAAGCTGCTCCACAAGTGACTGAATCTCAGTTACTTTGATATCTAGATCATAGAATTTTCGTTCCATGATCCTTTCCAGGCTCTCCTGGTTTTGAGTTAGGGTGGCCAACCCCTTCTCAATCCTTATTGTGGATGCTATCAAGTAACCAAGCTTCTCTTGCTTGTTCTTCAAGAAGTATTCAGATGCCTCCACATGAGTTGGCATCTTGGCAGCCTTCTCTCTCTTTGCCTTCTCCTTCTGCTCTTGAGCCTGCACGGATGATGGTTCATTCTCATTCATGACAACCTGATTGTCCTCAAAGTCTGGATAGATAGCAAAATGTTCCTTATCCAGCAAGTAAATTGATGTGCCCATCTTTGAGTTAATCAACTCCTGAATCTGTGGGGCATACCCACAACTCCTCTTCTGATCTGCTGCAGTCCTCTTAATGGTCTCAACAATGAGGCTCATGACCTTGAATTTTTGTGGCACATCAAACAAGTGCAGCAAGTTGATAGCATGCCCTCTAATCATGTTGTGGTCACCTGACTTGGGCAACAGAGTGTTCCTTAGGATCCAGTTGATTGTTGGCAGCCCTGACAGAAGAAAGTGGACTGACTCAAACTTGAAAGTCTCAAGAGCTTTGTTTGGTATCTCCTTGTACATGTGAGACATGGTATTGTGGTCCATCTTCTTCTTGGCATAGACATCCAATTCATCTTCACTTTCCTTTGGGGCATTGATCAGACTAGCCCATTCCTCAATTGTTGACTGGTACCTTGTACCTTCAGACATCCAAACTATCCTGCCATCTGGATAAAAGTGTGCTGTGGAGTAGAATTGCATAATGAGCTCATCATTCCACTTTGTGAGCTTCTGCCCAACAAAGTCTGCAACTCCACAAGCAACAAAGTTGTCTTGCACTCCAGGATAGTGTTCCTCATTTTCCTTCATGTAGGTCCAGTCGACCCACCTCATATCACACACTATGGGCTTCTTGTCCAACAGTACTGTCTCATAGAAGTCCTGTTGTTCCTTAGTGTGGAACCTGTAATCAACAGCAGTTCTTCTTCTGGTAGCATATGGATCTGTCAGCCTCCACAATCTGAGTCATGCATCCTTTCTTAACTTCATATTCTCAGCCACAGGATGAGCATCATTGTGGTCTGGAATCTTGGGCTAGAGCTTTCTCAGGACTTGTCCGTCTTCATCTTCCTCATCAGCAACTTCAGGCACTGGGGCCTTGTTCTTCTCAGCAGCTGGAATACTCCTGGTGTTCCTCTTTGGTGCAAGCTTGGGCTTGGGGGCAGCTTTGGGTGCTTCCTTGGGCTTTGATGTTGCAGCCCCTGACTTAATAGCATCACCCATTAGCTTTTGTGCCTTGGTTGCCGGTGCAGCAACCTTTTCTTCCTCATCAGAATCTCTCCTCATAGAGGGATTTCCAAGAACCTGGGCAGTAGTGGTTCTGGCTCTCTTCTTCTTCTTATCTTGTCCAGCAGCTTCATCTTCTGATTCCATGGTAAAATTCATAGTTTCTCCAGTGGGAACTTTCTTGGGTTTGGAAGTTGTGACTCTTCTTGCAGGTGCCTCTTTGGGTTCAGACTTTTCAGGCACTTGAGTTGATCCTCTGACCTTCATCATAGGTGTCCTCTTGGCAGGAACCTTCCTATTAAGTCCAGGCTTTGTGTTCTTTGCTGAGGCATACTCCTTTTTGAGCACTACCTTGTTGGAGGTAGCCTCATCTTCTTCTACCATATAATCCTCATCTTTAGATTCTGAGGATCTCTTCTTCTTTGTTCTGGTGGCAGCTTTAGGCAGATTGCTTGGGGTGCTCCTGCTGCCATCATCTGAAGTGCTAGAGGGAGTAGTGCCCTCACTCATGTGATTGTGCTCTTCTGACTTGTTCTGACTGTCACTTTGGTCTGACATGCTGCAAATTACTAACTGCGACCCTGTGAATAGTTATAGATGAGATAGAATGGATGAGCATCATAAAATGCAGAGATTTTTGCAAAAGAATGATTCAAAAATTCAGTTTTAGTTTTCCATAGAAAGCATTTCGGATCAACCAATTTTCAAACTCGGTGATACCGAAGCAGTTTTGGAACCTAAACTGGTGAATTCGGTTGGACCGAGTCATAGTTCGGTGGCACCGAGACTGCTAGGGTTTCACAAAGTCTTCAAATCAGTCACACTGATTAGCAATTCTCGGTCAGACTGAGAGTTACTAGTGCAATGGCATTAGCCAAATCGGTGGGACTGAGTTTTTCAACTCGGTGGGTCCAAGATGGTTTTGGCGGAAACCTAACCCTAAATTTTCAAATCCCATCTAATCTAAGGATTGTATTGACTGGATAGGAGTGTCTCAATCGTGGCAAGAATCATAATGAACACAATGTGCTAGGAATCGGACGAGGATAACACTGTGATCGAGTCAATACCCTAGCTTGGCGATGAACTCGCTACGGCGGCAACGGCGGGTGTGAAATCCGTTGACAGCGGCGGAGACCAGCGACAGGAGGCGGCTGGCGACGAGGAGACGATCCGGAGACACTGGAGGCAGAGCGAGCTATGGCGCGGGCGAAGAGGTTCGGAGAAATTTCCAAATTTTTGCCCGTGAGTATATATAGCCGGACCGTGTCGGTGTGACCGAGTGGAACAACTCGGTGGCACCAAGATGCATAACTGTATACAGTTACTGCAACTCGGTGTGACCGAAAAGTTCTAATCGGTTGCACTGAGATTGAAAACCTAGATCGACTTAGTGATCTCGGTGGGACCAAAATGGAGGAATCGGTCAGACCGAGAATCACAAAGAAGTTTTGGAAGTTTAAGTCTATGACGAATCGGGGACTCCGAGTGCTCCTCACACAGAGTGGTTTGAATCTGACTTGATCAAATTTTGTGATGTAGCATGAATAGAGTTTGAGACGAGAAAAGCATAGATAGCTAGAGAAGGTTCTTAGGCATTCTTGTCCATCCAGTTGGAAAAAAGAAAAAGAACCCAAACAATCAAAGCAACAAGTGGATGTCCTCGAATGAGTAAAATATGCACCAACATGCTCACACAATAAGATGGCAAATGAAATATGTGGCAAAGCATGCACAACCAATTCTAGCATCTATCAGGCAATTGGCGATGACTAGGTCATCTATATATGAGTATATTGACTTAGGAGTCAAATGAGAACATTTGATCATAGGTCATACTCATCGTTTAAGCTCCAGTGGGGTTACCACTTTTACATAATGCATTGATGTGTTCACACCATTAGAGTTGCTTTGACTCAATTCTTAGAGTTAAGCTCCCCCTAGATGTGAGATCCCCTTTTTGAGGGATTAACTAACCTTGGGTTTTGTCGATGATGACTTCATATAGGTGTTGAAGATGTGGATGCTCAATGTTGATGTAGATCATTTGGAGCAATCCTTTGGAGTGAGTTGCACTTTCAACATACCTACATGGGTTTGTCCCACAAGGAACAAACAAGAATATCCATAGACATAGAGTGATGCACACACAAGATGATGTCCATGAAATCATTAGGTTACTTTGTCCCTTGCCTTACCAACATGAGGGTTTGTGACTCCTTGAACTAGTGCAAGATGTGGAAGTTGATTGCACTTGTCCTTGCCATAATGATATGAGTGAAGAATGTTGGCGGAGTCACCCTCAAGAACTCTCTAGTTCTTATTCTTCAGGATCCACATCATCTTGATGGGAATCCTTGGAGTTGTAGTTGTACTTGATGAAGTAGAACTTGACGTAGTCTTGGGAACCCACTTGACTGAAGCCTTAGGTGCTTCTTAAAATGCATCAATCTCCTCTTGAAGCTTGTCCTTGCCTTTGTTCTTGTGGTCTTGTTGTGGAAGATCATCTTGTGCTTGTGTTCCCTTGAAGGAAGTAGGATCATACTTCTCTTGTTGAGGAACAAACTTCGTCTTTGGGTATTGATGTTCTTCCCACTCAACTCCTTTGGCATTGAACTTTCGTTCAAAACCAACACCTTGATTCTTCCGGTGCCTTCCTTGCTTGCGTACAATTTCGTCGAATTGCTTACTCCCGGCAAGGCTCTTGTAAACACCTTTCTCTATAATTCCCTTCAACAAGCTATTTTCTTGCTCAAGTGTAACTTGGCTAAGAGAATCATTAGTGGAATCAAGAGAACTACTAGAAGCAACAATATTGGATTTGGCATTATTATTGTTACTACTAGAGGAAGGATCTTTCTTGTACTTGTCACTAGACTTGACTTGAGGCATGTAAGTAGATAAGAGTAAACGCTTGGCAATGTAAGAAGAACTTTTCTTCTCCTTATCATTGTCATTCGTTTTATCTTGATTAACATGATTAATTGGTGTTTCATCATAGTATTCATCACTAGAGTTGTCAAGTAAATCATCATCAACTAGCAAGTCATCTTCATCACTATTGAAATCAACATACTTGGGATGTGTTACCTTTGGACATTTGGCCATGAAGCGTCTTCCAATTCCTTCGTTGGGTGAGTCAAATATGTCATAGGAGTTGGTTGACACAAGTGCTAGACCGGCAACACCTTCATCTTGAGTATATTCGGAGTCGGAGTGATAGCTTCTCTCGGAGTGATTGTCGGAGTCGGAGCCGGATACCCATTCACCAACATGAGCTTGTTGTCTTCGTTTTGTATAGCTCCTTGATGACTTGTCCTTCCTTTCCGAATCCTTGCTTATCCGTGAGGGTCTTCGTTCATAACGATCATATCTACTCCTCCTCTCTCTTGGTGGTGATTCTTCTCTTTTGCTTCTTGTTCTTGAAGAATCTTCTTTTCTTTTGTAGGGTGTCGTACACTCATTGGAATAGTGTCCGGGTCTCCCACAATTGTAGCAATTTCGCTCTCGACTAGAAGATCTTTTGTCATTGTAGGACCTTGACTTAGAGCTTCTTTCTTTGCTTCTACCCTTGTAGAATTTGTTGAAGTTCATCACCGTTAAGCTCAATTCTTCATTGAAGGTTTGTTTCTCACTTGATGATGTGGGGGCTTCACATGAGGCTTTGTAAGCACCACTGACTTGTTGTGAAGTTCCTCCTTATCCTTGAGTGACATCTCATGAGCAACAATTCTTCCAACGACTTCCATTGGCTTGAGGCATCATTTGGATCAATGTGCACATGGTATCATACTTTCCATCCAATGCTCTTAGGATCTTCTTGATGATGAATCTATCGGTCATCTCTTCACTCCCTAAGCCGACAATCTCATTTGTGATAAGAGCAAGCCTAGACTACATTTCAGCGACACCTTCACCATCCTTCATTTTGAACTTGTCAAGCTAACTTTGAAGCACATCCAACTTGGATTCCTTGACAGAGTCGGTACCTTCATGCATATCAATCAAAGTATCCCAAATTTCCTTTGCATTCTCAAGACGGCTGAATTTGTTGAATTCTCCGGGGCACAATCCGTTGAAGAGGATATCACAAGCTTGAGCGTTGTATTGCAGCATCTTCAACTCTTCCGCGCTAGCTTCACGGTTCGGTTCTCTCCCATCAAAGAATTCGCCTTGCAAGCCAATACACACAATAGCCCAAACGACGGGGTTATGTCCAAGAATATGCATTTTCATCTTATGCTTCCAAATAGCAAAATTAGTACCATCAAAGTAAGGACCTCTACGGTGATAATTTCCCTCGCTAGACGCCATACTGTCCTAGGTTGTGAAACCAAGGCTATGACCACCAAAAGCTATGGAAATCAAAGCAAATGGAGGCCAAAGCTCTGATACCACTTGTAGGACCTTGAAGTATGTCTAGTGGGGGGTGATTGGACTACTTGACCAATTAAAAACTTAACCTTTTCCCAATTTTAGAGTTTGGAAGATTTTAGCTATCTTTGGATAAGTCAAGCAATCATCACACAATTCAAGAAAGCATGCAAAGAGTATATGAGCAGCGGAAATTAAAGCATGCAACTAGCAAGAAAGTAAAGGGAAGGGTTTGGAGGATTCAAACGCAATTAGAGACACAGATGTTTTTGTCGTGGTTCCGATAGGTGGTGCTATCGTACATCCACGTTGATGGAGACATCAACCCACGAAGGGTAACGGTTGCGCGAGTCCACGGAGGGCTCCACCCACAAAGGGTGCACGAAGAAGCAACCTTGTCTATCCCACCATGGCCGTCGCCCACGAAGGACTTGCCTCACTAGCGGTAGATCTTCATGAAGTAGGCGATCTCCTTGCCCTTACAAACTCCTTGGTTCAACTCCACAATCTTGTCGCAGGCTCCCAACTGACACCTAGCCAATCTAGGAGACACCACTCTCCAAGAAGTAACAAATGGTGCATTGATGATGAACTCCTTGCTCTTGTGCTTCAAATGATAGTCTCCCCAACACTCAACTCTCTCTCATAGGATTTGATCTGGTGGAAAGAAGATTTGAGTGGAAAACAACTTGGGGAAGGCTAGAGATCAAGATTCATATGGTAGGAATAGAATATCTTGGCCTCAACACATGAGTAGTTGGTTCTCTCTCAGAAATGGTAAGTTGGAAGTGTAGGTTTGTTCTAATGGCTCTCTCCACGAATGAAGAGGAGGTGGAGGGGTATCTATAGCCTCCACAAAAATCTAACCGTTACACACAATTTACCAAACTCGGTGGGGTCGAATCAACAAACTCGGTCGGACCGATTTAGTAAATCTAGTGACCGTTAGCATTTTCGGTGGGACCGATATGCAACTCGGTAGGACCGATATGGTTATGGTTAGGTCATAACGTAATCTCGGTAAGACCGAATACACAAACTCGGTGAGACCGATTTTGGTAATAAGCTTTCCAGAGAGTTGGTCAGGTAAACTCGGTGGGACCGACTCGCTCATTTCGGTGAGACCGAAATGTTACGAAAGGGAAACAGGGAGTTTACATTGCAATCTCGGTGGGACCGATCACTCACTTCGGTTTGACCAAAACGTTATGAAGGGAAACAGAGAGATTGCAATCCCATCTCGGTGAGACCGAGATCCCTATCGGTAAGACCGATTTGCCTAGGGTTTGTGGCAGTGGCTATGACATTTGAACTCGGTGGCGCCGGATAGAAAGACTCGGTGGGACCGATTTTGACTTTGGGTTTAGGTCATATGTGGATGTGAGAAAGTAGTTGAGGGTATTTGGAGCATATCACTAAGCACATGAAGCAAGAGGCTCATTAAGCAACACCTCATCCCTCCTTGATAGTATTGGCTTTTCCTATAGACTCAATGTGATCTTGGATCACTAAAATATAAAATGAAGAGTCTTGAGCTTTTGAGCTTGAGCCAATCCTTTGTCCTTAGTATTTTGAGGGATCCACTTTCATCATCCATGCCATGCCATTCATTGAGCTTTCCTGAAATAATAGTCTTGGAATAGCATTAGCTTAATGAGCTATATGTTGTTATGAATTACCAAAACCACCTAGGGATAGTTGCACTTTCATATATCCATGGCTCACGCTCATGTATTACGTGAAGGTTGAAAAAGTTTGAGATTATTTAAGTATGAAACAATTTCTTGGCTTGTCATCAGGGGTATAGAAGTTGGGAACATCTTTGTGTGACGAAAATGAAGCATAGCCTAACTATATGATTTTTTAGGGATGAACTTTCTTTTGCCATGTTATTTTGAGAAGACATGATTGCTTTGATTAGTATGCTTGAAGTATTATTATTTTTGTGTCAATATGAATTTTTGTCTTGAATCTTTCGGATCTGAATATTCATATCACAATTAAGAAGATTAACATTGAAATTATGCCAAAGTATCAGTCCACATCAAAAATTCTTTTTTATCATTTACCTACTCGAGGACGAGCAGGAATTAAGCTTGGGGATGCCTGATACGTCTCCAACGTATCTATAATTTTTGATTGCTCCATGCTACTTTATCTACTGTTTTGGACTATATTGGGCTTTATTTTCCACTTTTATATTATTTTTTGGGACTAACCTATTAACCGGAGGCCCATCCCAGAATTGTTGTTTTTTTGCCTATTTCAGTGTTTCAAAGAAACGGAATATCAAACGGAGTCCAAACGGAATAAAACCTTCGGGAACGTGATTTTATCACCGAACATGATCTAGGAGACTTGGACCCTACTCCAAGAAGTGCCAGAGGAGGTCACGAGGGTGGAGGGCACCCCCCTACCTCATGGGCCCCCTGCTGCTCCACCGACGTACTCCTTCCTCCTATATATACCTACGTATCCCCAAACAATCAGAACAGGAGCCAAAAACCTAATTTCACCGCCGCAACCTTCTGTATCCACGAGATCCCATCTTGGGGCCTGTTCCGGAGCTCCGCCGGAGGGGGCATCCACCACGGAGGGCTTCTACATCAACACCATAGCCCCTCCGATGAAGTGTGAGTAGTTTACTTCAGACCTTCGGGTCCATAGCTAGTAGCTTGATGGCTTCTTCTCTCTTTTTGGATCTCAATACAATGTTCTCCCCCTCTCTTGTGGAGATCTATTCGATGTAATCTTCTTTTTGCGGTGTGTTTGTTGAGATGGATGAATTGTGGGTTTATGATCCAGTATTATCTATGGAAAATATTTGATTCTTCTCTGAATTCTTTTATGTATGATTGAGTTATCTTTGCAAGTCTCTTCAAATTATCCTTTTTGGTTTGGCCAACTAGATTGGTAGTTCTTGCAATGGGAGAAGTGCTTAGCTTTGGGTTCAATCTTGTGGTGTCCTTACCTAGTGACAGAAAGGGTTGCAAGGCATGTATTGTATTGTTGCCATCGAGGATAACAAGATGGTTTTTTTATCATATTGCATGAATTTATCCCTCTACATCATGTCATCTTGCTTAAGGTGTTACTCTGTTTTTAACTTAATACTCTAGATGCATGCTGGATAGCGGTCGATGAGTGGAGTAATAGTAGTAGATGCAGAATCGTTTCGATCTACTTGTCTCGGACGTGATGCCTATATACATGATCATTGCCTAGATATGCTCATAACTATGCTCAATTCTGTCAATTGCTCAACAGTAATTTGTGCACCCACCGTAGAATATCTATGCTCTTGAGAGAAGCCACTAGTGAAACCTATGGCCCCCAGGTCTATTCTCATCATATCAATCTCTATCACTTTATTTACTTGCTTTGTTTTTACTTTGCCTTCTACTTTTTATTTTGCATCTATCTATCAAAAATACCAAAAATATTATTTATCATCTCTATCAGATCTCACTCTCGTAAGTGACCGTGAAGGGATTGACAACCCCTAATCGCGTTGGTTGCGAGTAGCAATCCTTTTGTGTAGGTACGAGGGACTTGTGTGTGGTCTCCTACTGGATTGATACCTTGGTTCTCAAAAACTGAGGGAAATACTTACGCTACTTTGCTGCATCATCCTCTCCTCTTCGGGAAAATCCAACGCAGTGCTCAAGAGGTAGCAGTCGCCTTGGGCAGGCGGCACAGCATGGGCAGGCCATGCCGCCCAGCGGTCGGAGTTGGCCGTCGGGTCGCCAGACATGGAGGCGGTGAAGCGGCGGAACACATGAGGAAGAAGGAAGACTCCAGCACACCCCTACTTGGTGCGCCAAATGTCGGATGTACGGTTCCGACAGACCCTTAAGGTTCAAACTCTGGGGTGCGCGCAAAGATCTTCCCCCTACCGATTCACGTCCGATTGCCTCGCGAGAATCTAAGCTAAAACGATGAACAACATGAGGGACACAAGATTTTATACTGGTTTGGGCCACCGTTGCGGTGTAATAACCTACTCCAGTGTGTGGTGTGGTGGATTGCCTCAGGGGCTGATGATGTATACGACAAAGGATGTATAGCCTCGCGAGAGGTGTTGTTGAGCTGGTGCGATGAACTGCTTGGGTGAGTTCGATCGCCTCTTGGTCTAATGAGCGCTCAATCTTCTCTCCCCTTCCTCTGTGGTGGCTAGTCCTATTTATAGAGGCCCTAGTCCTCTTCCCAAATATTGAGTGGGAAGGGCGCCAACAACGGCCATTTTGAAATGGGAACAGGGGAACATCTAGTACAAGTTATCCTGACTAAAGTTGGTGTTCGGCTGCCAAAGGCACTGGTGATGACGCCGCCTAGGGCTCCATGGTGACCTCCATCCTGCCACTCTGCTGGCCTTTGTCTTGTTGCACCGAAATGGAAACCTTTGCTGATGCCTCAGTACTCCACGCCTGTGCTTGCCCCCTTTGCACCAAAGAAGAAACAAGGACACTACGCAGGCCAGCACCCGCCTGGCGCCCGCCTAGTCTCGATCGTCACGGCTTGCGTGACGAGCACCTCGCGAGGTACCCTGCCTTGATCTCTCCGCCTCCTCGTGAGCCTATCTGGCGAGGTCGCTCCTTAGGAAGTCTTGTGTCATCCGCCCCGCGAGGCTTGGCCCCTCGCGAGGGTCTTGATTCTTGCGCTGATGAAGATGGGCCGTACTGGGCCACCACTCGAGCCACACCGCAGGCCGCAGGCAGGCAAGTCTGGGGACCCCCGTTCCTAGAACGACGACAATTACGATCGGACGGACCGAGTTAACCCCTACCCTAATCCCCTACTATATATAATAGACCAACCCTAAGTTTTAGGAGAGTGTCCCATCCAATCCCTCCGCTGCCGCCACTCCACCTGATCTCTCCTTCCACCTCTGGATCTTCCCCGATCCAAAATTCTACCCAATCCCCTGCCTCTTCGTCCCCGATGTTGCTGCCTAGCTGGAGCTCTTCTATTGCCGGTGACCAGCAGGTCCCAAGTCGCCCTTTTTCACTGTCTCCTATGCTACCAGCTCTCAATCCGCCTCTCTCTCATGTCCCTGTCTCTCCCCGCCATGGAAAGGTTCCAACAAGCTGTCGACCACTAGGAGCTCAAGACAACGCTACCCCTTGCCGGATCCGCTGCCTCCGGCCACCTCCACCTTGCCGGTGAGGCCTCGCCGCCGTGAACCCCCGGTTCTCTCTCTCTCTCTTTGGCAGCTCTGACCTCCCCTGCTCTCCCGCTTTTCTCTTTGAATAGAAGCAGGAGCTCCCATGGCCGTCGTCGCCCTGGCTGCCCCGTAGGAGCTCCTTGCCGCCGGATCAGGTCGCCTCCACCCGTTTCCTCTCGCGCCGACCGCCCGTGCTCGCCTCCTGCCACATGGCCCCGCCTCTTCTTGGAGCATACGAACGAGGCTGCTGCCCCCGCTTCGTCAGTTTCAGAACGCGAGCGCTTGACCCCTCGCGTTGACCGCACCCTTGCCGAGCAGCCTCTAAGCCCTGCCGCCTCCACTAACGGGCTGAAGCCCATGGGTGAGGCCACCCCCAACGCCCTTCTTTTTCCCCTCCTGTTGGGCCAGCCTGCCAGATTCGGCCCGATGTGTGTTTTTTCCCTGTTGCGGTTTTAGCATTTATCCCAGGTTTTACAGATTTGCAGAAAAACCCTCTAACTTCATGCATTTAATAACTCATGAACTGTGCACCGGATTAAAATGTTTTATATAAGTAAAATGCTTAGAATTTTATCTAGTTTCATAATATGCAACTTTCATCCGTGCTAAAAATGTTTAAACTTGCTGTTTGCATTCTTTTGCATAAATGACATGCTAAAATGTTTTATTTCATAACTAAATAACCGTAGCTCCGAATTAAATAAACTATATATATAAACCAACTCTCTTTACCCCTTTCTTGTTCATTGCATGGGATTGTGTGAAGATGACCCTTCTTGCGACAAAACCACAATGCGGTTATGCCTCTAAGTCGTGCCTCGACACGTGGGAGATATAGCCACATCGTGGGTGTTACACCTGGCTTGCGATCTCCCCCATCGGTCATCGTCATCTGGGAACTCGCTAGCGATGAATGTGATGGAGAGCGAGTTGCCACCGTAGATATCTACACCCACTTCCCCACGATAACACCAAAGTGTTGTATCAGGAGGCCGTGAAGGTGGTGGTGGAGAGTAATACCTCTGTTGCCGAAGTGAGGGGAAATCAAACCCCATGGAGACCGACAATGGGGGCAACGCTCAATTCGGCCCCCAACCGAATATTATTCCGGAGACCCGTACGGCTCCGGAACCGGACCAGCATCCCTGTTTAAGAGAAGGGGGTGTGTCGTCTCCACCAGCGTCCTCTATCAATCCGGAGGAGCCGGACATTCTGATGGAAGCGCTTCAAAGTGCTTCCATTGTGGAGGAACACCGTACCCTCATGGGTATGGTGGTTGACAAGGTTTGGTCCGCGAAAAGTGGATTGAACCAAGCTTACACAAGCCTTCTAACAAGCTTTGAGGTATGTGAAGTAATATATTTTTTGTTATTTACAAAAGGAATACCTGTATATAGATAGTAGCCCCTGAGATTTGTTTGGCGTTTCCCAAAGAAGGGCCAAACAGAGGATTGAATAATACTTCATAGGAGCTAACATATATGTCTATGAGCAGGCTGCAAAGCTGGCAGCAGCCTCGCATGTGGGCGAACTCTTCGAACTAAAGCGGAGGCTGGAGGCAAAACAAGGTATGTTATACCGAAGCATATCTGAATTGATATGTGTTCCAATTTTTTACCTGACTGCGCTTTATATTTATGCTCATAGCTAACATGTCTGAGGACGAAGCCCTCAAGAGTGCGGTGTCCACAGCCAAGAAGGAGGCGGACGAGGAACGAACCATCCACAAAAAGCATGAGGCAAGGTTGGATGAAGTCCAACAAGAGCTCACAGATGCTATAAGAAAAGGCGTGTCTTTCGAGCGCAAGGTGTCGTATCAAGAATCCGAACTTGCTGCAGTGCTCCAAAGTGCGAATGAGGCCCGAGTTGAAGCCCAAGGTGCCTATTAGGAGTTCTGCGAAGCGAAGAAGATCACTGCTGGTAAGACTTTTAATATGCAGAGCAAATACGTAAGGAGGAAGTATACCTTTCTGACACGCATTTGGAGTTCTCCAGGAGCGTTTGCCGATTTGCCCGAAGTATTGCAGATGCTGCGAATTTCTTCCGAGCCGAAGAGGGGGGCCCAATAGAGAAACTGTTCTGGTCACAATACCTTGATCCCGAGCAGCCCTTGCCCCTCGGCGATCAGCTGAATCAGCTGACCGAGCAACATAGGATGGCCGAGCTGGCCATGAAGGATGTCATAGTCCATCTTTGGCCAGTTGAACCAATACCTAAAAGCTACGTTGGGCTTGTGAAGCGGTTGGTCGATGCCTGCCCTCGGTTAGATGCTATAAAGCAGTCAGTTTGCATCAAAGGTGCCCGGATGGCCTTCGCCCGTGTCAAGGTACAATGGGCGAAGATGAATGCCACCCTTCTTGAAACCGAGGGACCACCCGCAGGCAAGGAGCATCATACGCCGGAGAAGTATTTCAACGACGTCCTTGAAGGATCCCGCATTATAGAGTGTCGACATTCTGGATATGGGGGTATCCAGACTTGCCTGCCTGCGGCCAACCATGTGGCTCCATCGATGGCCTGGTACGGCCCAGCTTCGACATCAACAGCTAAAGACCCTCGCGAGGGGCCAAGCCTCGCGAGGCAGATGATGCCAAGACCCCCGAGGGGATCGGCCCGCTGGCTCCCGAGGGGAAGAGAGTTTTCTGCAAGGTGTACCTCACGAGGCTCAACTGACGTGAGTCGTGACGACCAAGGCCATGCGGGCTCAGAGCGCCAGTTACCTCTTCGGTGCAAGGGAGGCAAGCCGCAAGCGCGGAGTCCCGAGGAATCAGCCAAAGGTTTCCATTCTGGTGCAAAAAGACCAAGACCGCCAAGATGGCAGAACGGAGGTCATCACGGAGCCCACCGCAGCGTCACGACCAGGGGCTTTTCGCAGGCGAAGACTGCTTTTGTCAGGATAAGCTGTACTACTTGTCCCCTTCCAAATCCGGCCGTTGTGGGATCCCTTCTCGCCTACATTTGGGAAGAGGACCAATGCCACTATAAATAGGACTTAGCCACCACCATAGAGTGGGATCGGATCCATTCTCACTGGACCACCTCACCAGCTCTCTTGAGCTCAAGAACACCTCACCTCCTGAGGCTAGTTCATCCACTGTACTAGCTCATCCTCAGCCCCTCGAGGCAATCCACCAAAAACGCCGGAGTAGGGTATTACACCGCAAGGTGGCCTGAACCAGGATAAACTGTTGTGTCTCTATGTCTCTTCGAGCTCGTCGCGCTAGGCTTAGGAGAATCGCGAGTAGGCAGGCTTGGTAGGTTGAGATCTCTGCACGCACCCCAGAGTTCGAAACTTTCAAGGGTTTGTAGAACCCGTAATCCGACATTTGGTGCGCCAAGTAGGGGTGCATCGGAGATCTTTCACCCCGTCCGCCAGATCGCGCCACCGGCTCTGATGGTGGGTGCTGCTCCGTCGACTAGGATGACGCGCGCCTCCGAAGAAGCGTCGGGGCTGCGCTCTTTCACCCTCTCCCTGCGGCGGGTGGAGTGGCCATCCAAGTTCAGACCGGAGATGCCGGCACGCTATGACGACGCGGAAGATCCGGCTGCCTTCCTCCATGTGTACAAAGAAGTAATTTGGGCGGCCCGCAGAGATGACAAGGTGAAGACCAACTGGCTCCCCATGGCCCTCGTAGGCGCACTGCGCGCCTAGTTGCTCAACCTCCCGGAGTCCTCTGTGGCCTCCTGGGAGGAGCTGCACGGCCTCTTCCTCGCACACTACGCGGCGTCGACGCCGCCCATTGTCGCAGCTCTCCTAGGTGTCCCGCAGGCACCGTCTTCTGACCGACACATCAAACATTTCTAGTGACAAGTAAGTGCTACCCAGGCGGGCTCGGGGGCTCCCCGAGGCCGGGTAGCGCCCAAGGACGACCTCACCTTCGGTCCCGAGGATCATCCAGCCGCCACGACGGGAGCGGGCGCATTCCCAATGCTTTGCACCCCAACCATCTGCAACATGGCGGTCACCAAGACCCTCGTCGAGGGTGGAGCCGGCCTCAATGTGCTCTATGCGAAGACATTCGGCCTGTTGCATGTTCCCCCTAGCCGGCTGCGCCCCACCAAGCCCTTCTCCGTGGTCGGCGGCGGCTCCACCAGCCCCCTGGGGTAGATCCGCCTCCCTGTCACCTTCAGGACCCGCGACAACTACCTCACCGAGCTCATCGACTTCGACATCGCCAGGATCGACCTGCCATACAACGCCATCCTGGGGTACCCGGCCTTGGCCAAGTTTATGGTGGCGACCCGCCCAGCATACAACCTCATGAATATGCCTAGCAGCAACGGTGTCCTCGCGGTGGTAGGGGACACCAAAGACGCATTGCAGTCCCTCAAGCTGGCCTTCAGGTCAACAGCATCCGTGCTGCCTGATGAGAAGGGGGGTCCGAAGGTCCCAGAAGCAGCGCTGGCCAAGAAGAAGCAGTTGTTCTCCCAAGACCGAGCTGAGATGAGCAAGTGCTGGTCGGTGAGGTGGGAACAACCGGCGCCACCTTCACCATAGGGGCTGGCCTCCCTCGGGTCCAAGAGAAAGCGTTGGTTGACTTTGCGCGCCAGCAAGGATGTATTCGCTTGGGAGCCCAAAGACCTGGCTGGGGTACCGAGGGGAATAATCTAGCACCACCTGAAGGTATGCCCAAACGTGCGACTAGTGAAGCAGAAGGCTCTTCATCAGTCCACCGAGAAGCAGGCCTTCATCGTCCAAGAAACCCGCAAGCAGCAAGCCATAGGGGTCATTAGGGAAGTACGATACCCGGAGTGGCTGGCAAACCCTGTCGTCGACCCCAAGAAAGGAGGGAAGGAGCGCATGTGTTTTGACTTCACCAACCTCAACAAGGCCTGCCTGCAAGATCCCTTCCCGCTTCCTCGTATTGACTAGATCGTGGACTCCACCGCCGAGTGCGACCTATTGTGCTTCTTGGATGCCTTCTCGGGCTACCACCAGATCAGGATGGGCGTGCAAGATGTGTAGAGGACTGCGTTCTTGACCCCCTACGGGGTGTACTGCTACACCTGCATGCCCTTCGGGCTGCGTAATGCCAGGGCTACCTTCCAGCGACTGATGCATATCGCCCTGGGCTTGCAGCTCAGGAGAAACGTAGAGGCCTATGTCGATGACATACTGGAGAAGTCTCGGGGGGGGGGGGCAGGACCCTGATAACAGATCTAGAGGAGACGCTTGCCAGCTTGCGCAAGGTGGATCTTCAGCTCAATCCTGAGAAGTGTGTATTCGGAGTCCCCTCTGGCAAGCTGCTGGGCTTCCTGGTATCGCACAGAGGGATCGAGGCCAATCCGGAAAAGGTCAAGGCAATAGAAGACATGAGCCCCCCGCAGACCCTGAAGGAGATGCAGAAGCTGGCAGGCTATGTAACGTTGCTTGGGCGCTTCATCTCCAAGATGGGGGAGAGCGGCCCTCCCGTTCTTCAAGCTGATGAAAAGGAAGGAGTCGTTCGAATGGACCCCGGAGGCAAACGCGGTCTTCCAAGACCTCAAGAGGTATCTGACCAGCCCGCCAGTGATGGTGGTGTCGCGCCCTCTCGAGCCCTTGGTGCTCTATTTAGTAGCCACCCCTCAATCGGCCAGCGCCGCCCTGGTTGCGCTAAGGAGGGAGCACCAATCCAGGGACCCTCAATAGAACGCACCACCACCAAGCAAGGTGTAGCACCCTCAGGACAACACGCCCGGGGCCTCGGTCAAACCAGTGGTCGATGTTCCTCCCGAGGCTACGATCGACCCCACAGCTGGGGGGGGGGCTCCTAAAGACGGACCTCGTGAACCATCGAAGACCCACGCCATCAGGAAGAGCAAGACTGCACTGATGCCTCTCCCCTCGTCGAGCACCCTATCTACTTCGTCAGCACGGTGCTGAGGGAGGCACGGGTGCGCTACACCATGCCCCAGAAACTCTTGCTCGCGCTCCTCGTTGCCTCCCAGAAGTTGCGCCACTACTTTCAAGGCCACCCCATCAAGGTTGTTTCGGCATACCCACAGGAGAGGGTGCTCCGGACCCCGAACGCTGCCGGGCGAGTTGCAAAATAGAACATCAAGCTTCAGGCGTTCCATCTCGAGTTCAGAACCACCAAGGTCATCATGGGTGCGACCCTTGCGGACTTCGTGGCCGAATGGACTGACGCCCCCGACCACGTGGTGACCAAGGACCGCTCCCTCTTACCGGGAGACGAGGAACCAGACAGGTGGATCATGTACTTTGATGGAGCATTCACGTGACAAGGCGCAGGAGCAGGGACCATCCTCATCTCGCCCTCCAAGGACAAGCTCTACTACGCGGTACAACTTTGCTTCCAGCAGGGCGAGAAGGTCTCCAACAACATTGCGGAATTTGAAGGCCTGCTTGCCGGTCTCAGGGCCGCGACGGTGTTGGGGTGAAGCGCCTCACCATCAAGGGCAATTCTCAGCTCCTCTTGAACTTCTCCAACAAATAATACATGACCAAGGACGAGCACATGGAGTCATACCTAGAATAGGTACGCAAGATGGAGAAGCGGTTCATGGGCTTAGATATGTAGCACATGTCGCGAGGACAAGGAGGCAGATGATATCGCCAAGAGAGCCTCCCGAAGGCTCCCTTAGGAGCCGGTGGTGTTTGAGGAGCGGCTCTTCAAGCCATCTGCGGCTCCCACCACCATGACTCCAGCACCGCCTCATGAGGACCTGCCTCAGGCACCTGAGACAGGCGCCCCAACATGTGGCCACCCCATGAGGGACCGCCTGCTGCTTGCGCTTGAGCCTTAGGAAGGGTGCTGGACTGAAGAGTTCAAGGCGTACCTGCTTCAAGGGACGTTGCCAGAGAAGGAGGAGGATGCCGAACGTGTGGCTCGTCAAGCCACTGCGTATTGCATCTAGGATGGTGAGTTATATCGCAAGAGGCCCAATGACGTTTCGTTGCGACGCATCTCCAGGGAGCAGGGGCTTGAGCTGCTAGCGCACATACATGGTGGGGACTGCGGGCATCATTCATCGTCACGCACTCTAGTGGGCAAGGCATTCCGCAACGGCTTCTACTGGCCCACTGTGCTCAACGATGCCACAGAGCTGGTGCGTTCCCATGAGGCATGCCAGTTCCACGCCAAGCAAATTCACCAGCCCGCGCAGGGCCTCCAGACAATCCCGCTCACATGGCTGTTCGTGGTCTGGGGGCTGGATATCTTGGGGTCGTTCCCTTGAGCGCCAGGGGGCTACCGATACCTCTACATCACCATTGACAAATTCACCAAGTGGGTGGAGGTAGAGGTCGTTTGCACCATTCCAGCTGGATCGGCCGTCAAGTTCATCAAGGGAATCATGAGTCGGTTTGGGGTCCCTAAGTACATCATCACGGACAACGGCTCACAATTCACTAGCAACCTTTTCAAAACATACTGTGCTAACCTTGGAACGCAGATATGCTACGCCTCAGTAACACACCCCCAGAGCAACTGCCAAGCCGAGCGGGCCAAGGCCGAAGTCTTGAGGGGCCTGAAGACAAGAACCTTCAAGAAGAAGCTCGAGGCCTGTGGCAGGGGCTGGCTCGACGAGCTATAGTCCGTGCTATGGTCCATCCGCACCACCGCGACCAAGGGATTAGGAGAAACGCCATTCTTCCTCGTCTACGGAGCAGAAGCTATTCTCCCACACGAGGTCAAGAATCACTCCATGCGGGTCCTAGCGTTCAACGAGGCGCGTCAGGATGCCACGCGGGGGATGGATCTCGTGCTGGGGGAGGAATACCGCCGTCAAGCCTCGCTCCGGGCGGCAAGATACCAGCAGGCGCTGTGGCGGTATCACTACCGCAGCATCCGCTCCAAGATGTTAGAGGTGGGCGACCTCATCCTGAGGCGACTCCAGGGAGGGGCTGCACAAGCTCTCTCCCATGTGGGAGGGCCCATTTAGGATTTCATGTGTCTCCAGGCCTGGCGCCGTGTGCCTGGAGACATAGGACGGGGTCCCCACCCAAAACGCCTGGAACATCCAGCACCTCCAGAAATTCTACCCTTGAAGAAAGGCTCCGTCCTATGAAGCAAGGCTCCGGCCTGTGAAGGTCTCCGCTCGTGACACTCTCACGTAATAATGAGTGGGGTTTGTACATGCCCCGGAGTCTCCTGAGAGTCGCCCTGGGGCCTCAGGGCCTCATGGAGGCTCTCTCCCATGTCTTAGTGGCAGTACTTAGCTCGATGTTGGTGAGAAGACTAGATTAGGTGCCGGACGCGGCTGTTCATTTGCTTTCGGAAGTTACTTGCGGTTTTTAGTGATCTTTCAATGGATTTGGTGCTCACGTGTTTTGGTTGGCCCAGTCAATTTCTTCCTCGCTTGGTTGTTTTTGGCCTGAGGACAGGAGAGAGGTGGACGTTGCCCGTCACTCTCCCTTGCGCGCCTCGCGCGTGGGGGCTAGGCAGGTGTGTGCGCCTTGGGCCTACCCTCATACACGCACACCACACCGAACCCCGCTACCCTGGTGTTTTGGCCTCATCCTCACGAGGAGCCCTCGATCAAGCTCATAGGCATCAACACCCCTCATATTCGTGCCCCCCGGGCAGCGCGATGCGGTACATTAAGTCAGAGCTAATCTATGACAGGGGCCTCACATAAGGAGTGAGGTACTTTTTAGTTTTTCTTTTCCTTTGAAAACAGCCCTGCAGTGGTTCCGCGGTGGCTCTTGAGACCCCGAGGCATCTCACGAGGTCCGCAAACTTCATCTCCCAAGGAAGGGGGCCCCGTCGAGTGCCTAAAGCAAGGTCTTCGCATGGCGGAAAGCTACTGTGCGCTTGTCAAGCTAAGTTTTCCTATCATGGCTTACTCTGGGCGCAAACATTATAGCACAACACCAAGATAGCAAGGCATAGCATAAAGGGCATAACTACATTACATGCACCGGCGGGGTACATCATCTTTTTTGAATTACAGGAGAAAGGAAAGGCTAAACAAAGAAGACTCGAGGGCATGCGAACCCGACACCAGCGCCACATCCTCAAGCAGCGCCTCAAGGTGGCCCGACGCGCTCCACCAGTTCCCCCATAGGCAACCTGGGGCTGCGGTTGGTCTTGAGTCCAAGTTCAGCAGCCCCCAGATTCACTCTGGGCTCCTCTCCAGCTTCACCGGAGCATTGCGGTGGGACAAACCACCGCCATCCTCGACACGAGTGCGACAACATGGGGGTCGGTTGTAGCCACCGCTGCTCGATCTCTCATCCAAAGAAGAGACGCCGTCGCGAGAAGAGGAGCGAGCACCACCAAGGCCAAGCTAACCTTCGCCACTCTCGTCGTTGCTGCCGTCCTCCGGGCAGCACCCCACGCGATGGCCGTCCTCCCTGAACACCCTCACGAAGAGAGTCGTCGGGCCGTCATACTTGAAATGGAGGGTGCACCTTCTGCCTAGGCCCCACACGCAGACGAACATCTACCAAATGCGGGTCAGGACCATGCCGCCGGAGGCGGCGACCTCGGCCACGACCCACGAAGCTCTGCTGTAGCAGCCATTGGCCTGCAGCCAGAGGCCATCAAGCCCCGAGGATGGAAGCTCGCCGTAGAAGAAACGCGGAAGCTGGAGCGAGGTGTCGGCCCAGCTCTCCGACCACACCACAAACTCAGGGAGCACGTCCAGCAAAGAGAAGCGCGGCCGAGGCGGGCACATGATCACGGCATGCCTCCCCTCGTCATGGGTGGGTGCGCGCCCGCGCTAGGTGGGTGTGCGCCCGCGCCCTCTGGGAGCCGCGGGGTGCTTATGGGGACAGCCACGACCTCTCTTTGGAGGCGGAGAGGCTAGTCCCTCCTTGGAAGCTTTCCCATTCTCGGCCGCCGAAAACCTCCTCGGCGATGCCATGGAAGCAAGATGAAGAAGGAGAAGAGGCGGGCGGCAGCAAGACGAAGGAGAGATGAGCGGGGGGTTCTGTCACTCCCCCTCCTCTATAGCCAAGGAAAGCGAACCGCCAGCCTCCACGACCTCACGCCATGATGATCTTCTGCATGCCGCATTCTTCTGTCAAGTCGAACAGTTGCTGAGGCATCGTGGGGAAGTGGACATGCCCACGTCCCATCAATCGCCATGCGTCATCAAGGCCGCAGGCGGTTAGGGCCCGCAGCACTCCGCACTTGCCCTTTTGCTTCGCTTGGAAGCCAAGTTCGAGTGCGCCTTGGGCCCAGGGGCTACTGTTGGCGTTCTGGATATGGGGGTATCCAGACTTGCCTGTCTGCGGCCCACCACGTGGCTCCATCGATGGCCTGGTATGGCCCAGATTCGACATCAATAGCTCAAGACCCTCGCGAGGGGCCAAGCCTCACGAGGCGGACGACGCCAAGACCCCTGAGGGGATCGAACTCTTCAAGCTGGCTCCTGAGGGGCGGAGAGTTCTATGCAAGGTGTACCTCACGAGGCTCAGTTGACGTGAGCCATGATGACCAAGTCTAGGTAGGCGCCAGGCGGGCGCCAGAGCGCCAATTTCCTCTTTGGTGCAAGGGAGGCAAGCTGCAGGCATGGACTCCCAAGGAATTAGCCAAAGGGTTGCATTCTGGTGCAACAAAACCAAGACCGACAGGATGGCAGAACGGAGTTCATCACTGAGCCCACCGCAGTGTCACGACCAGGGGCTTTTCGCAGGTGAAGACTACTTTTGTTAGCATAAGCTGTACTACTTGTCCCCTTTCAAATACGGTCGTTGTGGGATCCCTTCCCACCTACATTTGGGAATAGGATCAAGGCCACTATAAATAGGAATTAGCCACCACCATAGAGGGGGGTCGGATCCATTCTCACCGGACCACCTCACAGCTCTATTGAGCTCAAGAACACCTCACCTCCTGAAGCCAGTTCATCCACAGTACTAGTTCATCCTCAGCCCCTCGAGGAAAACCACCAAAAACACTGGAGTAGGGTATTACACCGCAAGGTGGCCTGAACCAGGATAAACTGATGTGTCTCTTTGTCTCTTCGAGATCGCTGCGCTAGGCTTAGGAGAATCGCGAGTAGGCAGGATAGGTAGGTTGAGATCTCTGCATGCACCCCAGAGTTCGAACCTTTTAAGGGTTTGCGGAACCCGTAATCCAACATAGAGGGCCTGTGTTCGAAGAACATCATGTTTGAATGAATGTATCCGTGATGCCCAAACTTTGTAATGAAAACAAAGCGTTCGTGTAATTTTAGTCTTGTCTCATCTGAAATTATTTATCCTCCATTGCGCGTTGCGGCAGTTTATTAAATCTAAAAGTTGGCCCGTCGTCGGCTTCAGGCCCTCGCATAGATACTACGGGGGTGCTCGGAACAGCATAATGTCTACTACACAACCTTCTTCTTGTAGACGTTGTTGGGCCTGCAAGTGCATAGGTTTGTAGGACAGTAGCAAATTTCCCTCAAGTGGATGACCTAAGTTTTATCAATCCGTAGGAGGCGTAGGATGAAGATGGTCTCTCTCAAGCAACCCTGCAACCAAATAACAAGGAGTCTCTTGTGTCCCAACACACCCAATACAATGGTAAATTGTATAGGTGCACTAGTTCGACGAAGAGATGGTGATACAGGCGCAAAATAGATAGTAGATATAGGTTTTTGTAATCTGAAATAATAAAAACAGCAAGGTAACTAATGATAAAAGTGAGCGTAAATGGTATTGCAATGATAGGAAACAAGGCCTAGGGTTCATACTTTCACTAGTGCAAGTTCTCTCAACAATAATAACATAAATAGATCAAATAACAATCCTTCAACATGCAACAAAGAGTCACTCCAAAGCCACTAATAGCGGAGAACAAACATAGAGATTATGGTAGGGTATGAAACCACCTCAAAGTTATTCTTTTGGATCAATCTATAAAAGAGTTCGTACTAGAATAACACCTTAAGACACAAATCAACCAAAACCCTAATGTCACCTAGATACTCCATTGTCACCTCAAGTATCCGTGGGCATGATTATACGATATCCATCACACAATCTCAGATTCATCCAACCAACACAAAGTACTTCAAAGAGCGCCCAAAAGTTTCTACCGGAGAGTCAAGAACGTGTGCCAACCCCTATGCATAGGTTCCCAATGTCACGAAACCCGCAAGTTGTTCACCAAAACATACATCAAGTGGCACATGATATCCCATTGTCACCACAGATAATCACGGCAAGACATACATCAAGTATTCTCATAAAAGACTCAATCCGATAAGATAACTTCAAAGGGGAAACTCAATTCATCACAAGAGAGTAGAGGGAGAGAAACATCATAAGATCCAACTACAATAGCAAAGCTTGGGATACATCAAGATCATGCCATAGAGGGAACACGAGAGAGAACACGAGAGAGAGAGAGAGATCAAACACATAGCTACTGGTACATACCCTCAACCCCGAGGGTGAATTACTCCCTCCTCGTCATGGATAGCGCCGGGATGATGAAGATGGCTACCGGTGATGGGATCCCCCTCCGGCAGGGTGCCAGAACGGGCTCCTGAGAGGTTTTTCATGGCTACAGAGGCTTGCGGCAGTGGAACTCCCGATCTAACTTCTGTTTTGGAAGTTTTAGGGTATGTAGGTATATATGGGTGAAAGAAGTACATCAGTGGACCGAAGGGGGGCCACAAGGCAGGGGGAATGCCCCAGGGGGGTGGGCGCGCCCCCCCACCCTCGTGGGCACCCCCCTTCTACCCTGACATGCACTCCAAGTCCATCGGGTGGCTTTCCTTCCAAAATTAACTTCTCCAGTTGATTTCGTTTCGTTTTGACTCCGTCTGATATTCCTTTTCCTCAAAACACTGAAATAGGCATAAAACAGCAAATCTGGGCTGGGCCTCCGGTTAATAGGTTAGTCCCAAAAATAATATAAAAGTGGATAATAAAGCCCAATATTGCCTAAAACAATAGATAATATAGCATGGAGCAACCAAAAATTATAGATACGTTGGAGACGTATCAAGCATCCCCAAGCTTAATTCCCGCTCATCCTCGAGTAGGTAAATGATAAAAAAGATAATTTTTGATGTGGAATTCTAGTTGGCATAATTTCAATGTAACTCTTCTTACTTGTGATATGAATATTCAGATCCGAAAGATTCAAGACAAAAGTTCATATCGACATAAAAATAATAATACTTCAAGCATACTAATCAAAGTAATCATGTCTTCTCAAAATAGCATGGCAAAAGAAAGTTTATCCCTACAAAATCATATAGTTAGGCTATGCTTCATTTTCGTCAGACAAAGATGTTCCCAACTTCTATACCCCCGATGACAAGCCAAGCAATTGTTTCATACTTAAATAATCTCAAACTTTTTCAACCTTCACGCAATACATGAGCGTGAGCCATGGATATAGCACTATGGGTGGAATAGAATATGATGATGGGGATTGTGTGGAGAAGACAAAAAACTAGAAAGTCTCACATTGACGAGGATAATCAATGGGCTGGAGATGCCCATTAATTGATGTCAACATGAGGAGTAGGGATTGCCATGCAACGGATGCACTAGAGCTATGAATGCTCAACAAAAGAAAACTAGTGGGTGTGCATCCAACTCTCTTGCTCATGAAGACCTAGGGCATTTGAGGAAGCCCATCGTAGGAATATACAAGCCAAGTTCTATAATGAAAAATTCCCACTAGTATAAAAAGACAACTTATGAGACTCACTACATGAAGAACAAGGTGCTACTTTGAAGCACAATATATGAGACTCACTACATGAAGAACAAGGTGCTACTTTGAAGCACATGTGTGGAAAAAAAATAGTAGTTTGTCCCTTTTTTTGGGCCTTTCTTTTTTTCTTTTGGCCTTTCTCTTTTTTTTGTTTGGGCAATGCTCTAATAATGATGATCATCACACTTCTATTGATTACAACATAAGGATTACAACTCGAAACTTCGAACAAGATATGACTCTATATGAATGCCTCCGGCGGTGTACCGGGATGGTGCAATGAATCAAGAGTGACATGTATGAAAAATAATGCATGGTGGCTTTGCCACAAATACGGTGTCAACTACATGATCATGCAATGGCAATATGACAAAAGTAAAGTATGTCATAATGATGAAGAACGGAACAGTGGAAAGTTGCATGGCAATATATCTCGGAATGGCTATGGAAATGCCATAATTGGTAGGTATGGTGGCTGTTTTGAGGAAGATATAGGGAGGTTTATGTGTGATAGAGCGTATCGTATCACGGGGTTTGGATGCACCGACGAAGTTTGCGCCAACTCTCAAGGTGAGAAAAGGCAATGCACGGTACCGAAGAGGCTAGAAAAGGTGGAAAGATAAAAGTGCGTATAATCCCTGGATTCAACATTAGTCAAAAGAAATCATATACATATTGCAAAAATTTAGAACTCATCAAAAATCAAGTACTACACGCATGCTCCTAGGGGGATAGATTGGTAGGAAAAGACCATCGCTCGTCCCCGACCGCCACTCATAAGGATGCATAAGCCAGGTACACTTCATGTTTCAAATTTGTTACACAACTTTAACCATGCGTGCATGCTACGGGACTTGCTAACTTCAACGCAAGCATTATTTAAATTCATAATCACCAAACTAGCATGACTTTAATATCACTATCTCCATATCTCAAAACAATTATCAAGCATCAATATTTTCTTAGTATTCAACACACTCAAAAGAAAGTTTCACATATCTTGAATACCAAGTATATTAATTTTAAGAAAATTACCATGCTATTAAAGACTCTCAAAATAATATAAGTGAAGCATGAGAGTTCATCTATTTTTACAAAATATAACCACCGTCGTGCTCTAAAAGATATAAGTGATGCACTAGAGCAAATGACAAACTACTCCGAAAGATATAAGTGAAGATCAATGAGTAGTCGAATAATTGTGCAACTATGTGAAGACTCTCTAACATTTAAGAATTTCAGATCTTGGTATTTTATTCAAACAGCAAGCAAAGAAAAAAAAGTGATATTGCAAGGCTAGCAGAACTCATGTGAAGAAGCAAAAACTTAGGCTCTACCGATACTAACCGATAGTTGTTAAAGAAGAAAGGTGGGATGCCTACCGGGGCATCCCCAAGCTTAGATGCTTGAGACTTCTTGAAATATTATCTTGGGGTGCCTTGGGCATCCCCAAGCTTGAAATTTTGTGTCTCCTTAATTCATCTCATATCATGGTTTCTCTTTTTATCAAAAGCTTCATTCACAACAAACTCAACAAGAACTCGTGAGATAGGTTAGTATGAACCAATGCAAAACCTTATCATTTTCTACTGTAACAAATCACTAAAATTATTATTCAACATTGAATAATAAATGCCTCTGCATATTTAATACTCCTATCCTCAAATAGAACCATTAAACAAGCAAACATATGCAAACAATGCAAACATAATAGGAATCTGCCAAAACAGTGCAGTCTGTAAAGAGTGGAAGAGTATCAATACTTCCCTATCTCCAAAAATTATGAACTAAACTTCCCACTGTAATAAATTTATCAGAGCTCAATATGCAAAAAATATTCAACATTATACCACTCTCTGACTTCTCTAGGGAATTTTTGCAACATCGGTAAACTTTCTGTTTTTCAAACAGCAACATGTATACTAGCAAAATAAGCATGGCAAAGGCTATCCTTGACTTCTTTATTGAAACTAAAGATGCAAAACATTATTATAAATAACAGCAAGCAAATACTAACAAAATAAAATGGCGCTCCAAGCAAAACACATATCATGTGGTGAATAAAAATATAGCTCCAAGTAAAGTTACCGATGAACGAAGACGAAAGAGGGGATGCCATCCGGGGCATCCCCAAGCTTAGGCTCTTGGTTTTCTTTGAATATTATATTGGGGTGCCTTGGGAATCCCCAATATTAGGCTCTTGCCACTCCTTATTCCATAGTTCATTGAATCCTTACCCAAAACATGAAAACTCCACAACACAAAACTCAACAGAAAACTCGTAAGCTCCGTTAGTATAAGAAAATAAAACCACCACTTAGGTACTTTAATGAGCTCATTATAAATTCATATTGGTGTAATATATACTGTATTCCAACTTATCTAAGGTTCATACCCTCCGATACTACTCATAGATTCATCAAAATAAGTAAACAACACATAGAAAACATAATCTGTCAAAAACGAAACAGTCTGTAGTAATCTGTATCAAACGTATACTTATGGAACTCCAAATATCCTACCAAATTAGGAAGTCCTACGAAATTTGTGTACCAATCAAGATAAAAAATAATCAGATCAAGATCAGGTTTCTGTGAATTAAAAAAACTAATTTATTGGGTGAAAAAGTTTCTGATTTTCAGCAGGATCAACACAACTATCACCGTAAGCTATCCTAAAGGTCTTACTTGGCACTTTATTGAAACAAAAGCTATAAAACATGATTACTACAGTAGCATAATCATGTGAACACACAAAAACAGTAAGGATAAATATTGTGTTGTCTCCCAACAAGCGCTTTTCTTTAATGCCTTTTTAGCTAGGCATGATGATGACAATGATGCTCACATAAAAGATAAGAATTGAAACATAACGGGAGCATCATGAAGCATATGACTAGCACCTTTAAGTCTAACCCACTTCCTATGCATAGGGATTTTGTGAGAAAAAACTTATGGGAACAATAATCAACTTGCATAGGAAGGTAAAACAAGCATAACTTCAAGATTTTAAGCACATAGAGAGGAAACTTGACATTATTGCAACTCCTACAAGCATATGTTCCTCCCTCATAATAATTTTCAGTAGCATCATGAATGAATTCAACAATATAACCAACACCTAAAGAATTCTTTTCATGACCTATAAGCATAGAAAATTTACTACTCTCCACATAAGAAAAATTCTTCTCATCAATAGTAGTGGGAGCAAACTCAACAAAATAACTATCATATGATTGAAAATTAAGATCAAGATGACAAGTTTCATGGTTATCATTATTCTTTAAAGCATACGTGTCATCACAATAATCATCATAGATAGGAGGCATGCTTTCATCATAGTAAATTTGCTCATCAAAGCTTGGGGGACAAAAAATATCATATTCATCAAACATAGCTTCCCCAAGCTTGTGGCTTTGCATATCATTAGCATCATGGATATTCAAGGAATTCGTACTAACAACATTGCAATCATGCTCATCATTCAAATATTTAGTGCCAAACTATTTAGAGATTTCTTATTCTAGCACTTGAGCACAATTATCCTTTCCATCATACTCACGAAAGATATTAAAAAGATGAAGCGTATGAGACAAACTTAACTCCATTTTTTTGTAGTTTTCTTTTATAAACGAGACTAGTGCTAAAACAAGAAACAAAAAGATTCGATTGCAAGATCTAAGGATATACCTTCAAGCACTCACCTCCCCGGCAACGGCGCCAGAAAAGAGCTTGATGTCTACTACACAACCTTCTTCTTGTAGACGTTGTTGGGCCTGCAAGTGCACAGGTTTGTAGGACAATAGCAAAATTCCCTCAAGTGGATGACCTAAGGTTTATCAATCCGTAGGAGGCGTAGGATGAAGATGGTCTCTCTCAAGCAACCCTGCAACCAAATAACAAGGAGTCTCTTGTGTCCCCAACACACCCAATACAATGGTAAATTGTATAGGTGCACTAGTTCGGTGAAGAGATGGTGATACAAGTGCAAAATAGATAGTAGATATAGGTTTTTGTAATCTGAAATAATAAAAACAGCAAGGTAACTAATGATAAAAGTGAGCGTAAACGGTATTGCAATGATAGGAAAGAAGGCCTAGGGTTCATACTTTCACTAGCGAAAGTTCTCTCAACAATAATAACATAGATAGATCAAATAACAATCCCTCAACATGCAACAAAGAGTCACTCCAAAGCCACTAATAGCGGAGAACAAACATAGAGATTATGGTAGGGTACGAAACCACCTCAAAGTTATTCTTTCGTATCAATCTATAAAAGAGTTCGTACTAGAATAACACCTTAAGACACAAATCAACCAAAACCCTAATGTCACCTAGATACTCCATTGTCACCTCAAGTATCTGTGGGCATGATTATACGATATGCATCACACAATCTCAGATTCATCCAACCAACACAAAGTACTTCAAAGAGTGCCCCAAAGTTTCTACCGGAGAGTCAAGAAAACGTGTGCCAACCCCTATGCATAGGTTCATGGGCGGAACCCGCAAGTTGGTCACCAAAACATACATCAAGTGGCACGTGATATCCCATTGTCACCACTGATAATCATGACAAGACATACATCAAGTGTTCTCATAAAAGACTCAATGCGATAAGATAACTTCAATGGGGAAACTCAATTCATCACAAGAGAGTAGAGGGGGAGAAACATCATAAGATCCAACTACAATAGCAAAGCTCGGGATACATCAAGATCGTGCCATAGAGGGAACACGAGAGAGAACACAAGAGAGAGAGAGAGATCAAACACATAGCTACTGGTACACACCCTCAGCCCCGAGGGTGAATTACTCCCTCCTCGTCATGGATAGCACCGGGATGATGAAGATGGCCACCGGTGATGGGATCCCCCTCCATCAGGGTGCCGGAACGGGCTCCCGAGAGGTTTTTGGTGGCTACATAGGCTTGCGGCAATGGAACTCCCGATCTATCTTCTGTTCTGGAAGTTTTAGGGTACGTAGGTATATATGGGTGAAAGAAGTACGTCGGTGGACCGAGGGGGGGGGGGCACGAGGCAGGGGGGCACGCCCCAGGGGGGTGGGTGCGCCCCCCACCCTCGTGGGCACCTCCCTTCTTCCCTGACGTGCACTCCAAGTCCATCGGGTGGCTTTTCTTCCAAAATTAACTTCTCCAGTTGATTTCGTTCCATTTTGACTCCGTCTGATATTCCTTTTCCTCGAAACACTGAAATAGGCATAAAACAGCAAATCTGGGCTGGGCCTCCGGTTAATAGGTTAGTCCCAAAAATAATATAAATGTGGATAATAAAACCCAATATTGCCTAAAACAGTAGATAATATAGCATGGAGCAATCAAAAATTATAGATACATTGGAGACCTATCACAGCACAAAAACACACTTAACCCAACGATTTGGTCCTCGAAGGAGGTGCGAGTGCGGCGAACCAGGCAATCAGACTATGCGGCTTTATCACTCTTAGTTAGCCATGGGAGTTTTGAAGGAAATATCCCCTAGAGGCAATAATAAAGTTATTATTTATTTCCTTAATTCATGATAAATGTTCATTATTCATGCTAGAATTGTATTAATCGGAAACTTAATACATGTGTGAATACATAGACAAAACATATAGTCCCTAGTATGCCTCTACTAGACTAGCTCGTTAATCAAAGATGGTTATGTTTCCTAACCATAGACATGTGTCTTCATTTCATGAACGGGATCACATCATTAGGAGAATGATGTGATGGACATGACCCATCCATTTGCTTAGCATTATGATCGTGTTAGTTTCATTGCTACTGCTTTCTTCACGACTTATACAACTTCCTCAAACTATGAGCTTATGCAACTCCCGAATACCGGAGGAACACTTTGTGTGCTACCAAACGTCACAACATAAAAGGGTGATTACAAAGGTGCTCTACAGGTGTCTCCGAAGGTGTTGTTGGGTTGGCATAGATCGAGATTAGGATTTGTCACTCTGTGTTTCGGAGAGGTATCTCTGGGCCCTCTCGGTAATACTCATCACTATAAGCCTTGCAAGCATTGTGACTAATGAGTTAGTTGCGGGATGAAGTATTACGGAACGAGTAAAAAGACTTGCCGGTAACGAGATTGAACTAGGTATTGAGATACCGACGATCGAATCCCGGGCAAGTAACATACCGATGACAAAGGGAACAACGTATGTTGTTATGCGGTTTGACCGACAAAGATCTTCGTAGAATATGTAGGAACCAATATGAGCATCCAGGTTCTGCTATTGGTTATTGACCGGAGATGTGTCTCGGTCATGTCTACATAGTTCTCGAACCCGTAGGGTCCGCACGCTTAACGTTCGATGACGATTGGTATTATGAGTTTATGTGATATGTTGTACCGAAGATTGTTCGGAGTCCCGGATGTGATCACGGAAATGATGAGGAGTCTTGAAATGGTCGAGACATAAATATTGATATATTGGATGACTATATTCGAACATCGGAAGTGTTCCAGATAAGTTTCGGATGAAACCGGAGTACCGGGGGTTACCGAACCCCCCCCCCCCTGGAAGCTATTGGGCCTTATGGGCCTTAGTGGAGAAGAGAGAAGGCAGCCAGGAGGTGG
The DNA here is from genome assembly GCF_018294505.1 of Triticum aestivum. Taxonomy (NCBI): domain Eukaryota; kingdom Viridiplantae; phylum Streptophyta; class Magnoliopsida; order Poales; family Poaceae; genus Triticum; species Triticum aestivum. The sequence continues at coordinate 222,719,269 of NC_057795.1, forward strand.
CGTGCGGTCCCCCTTACCCCAGTCCGAATTGTACAAGGGGAAGGCCCCCCCTCTCCTTCCTTCTGTCCACCTCCTCCTTCCCCCTCTTCTCCTTCTTGGACTAGGAAAGGTGAGAGACCTTCTCCTACTAGGAGTAGGAGTCCTCCCCCTTGGCGCGCGCCTTGTTGGCTGCCGACCTCCTCCTCCCCTCCTTTATATACGGGGGAGGGGGGCACCCCAAAGACACACAAGTTGACAGTTGTTTTATCCGTGTGCGGTGCCCCCCTCCACAGTTACACACCTCGGTCATATCATCGTAGTGCTTAGGTGAAGCCCTGCGCTGGTAACTGCATCATCACCGTCACCACGCCGTCGTGCTGACGAAACTCTCCCTTGGCCTCAACTGGATCAAGAGTACGAGGGATGTCTCCGAGGTGAACGTGTGCTAAACGCGGAGGTGCCTACGTTTGGTGCTTGGATCGGTTGGATCGCGAAGACGTTCGACTACATCAACCGCATTAACTAGACGCTTCCGCTTTCGGTCTACAAGGGTACGTGGACACACGCTCCCCTCTCGTTGCTATGCATCACCTAGATAGATCCTGCGTGATCGTAGGAAAATTTTGAAATTACCGCGTTCCCCAACAGTGGCATCGGAGCCAGGTCTACGTGTAGATGTTATATGCACGAGTAGAACACAAAGTGTTGTGGGCGATAATAGTCATACTGCTTACCAGCATGTCATACTTTGATTCGGCGGTATTGTTGGATGGAGCGGCTCGGACCGACATTACGCGTACGCTTACGCGAGACTGGTTCTACTGACGTGCTTTGCACATAGGTGGCTAGTGAGTGTCTGTTTCTCCAACTTTAGTTGAATCGAGTGTGGCTACGCTCGGTCCTTGTTGAAAGTTAAAACAGCACACTTGACTAAAAATCATTGTGGTTTTGATGCGTAGGTAAGAACGGTTCTTGCTAGAGCCCGTAGCAGCGACGTAAAACTTGCAACAACAAAGTAGAGGATGTCTAACTTGTTTTTGCAGGGCTTGCTGTGATGTGATATGGTCAAGCATGATGTGATATAAATTGTTGTATGAGATGATCATGTTTTGTAACAAAGTTATCGGTAACTGGCAGGAGTGAGGGAGTCCTGGATTAGGGGGTCCTCGGACAGCCAGACTATATGCTTATGCCGGACTATTGGACTATGAAGATACAAGATTGAAGACTTCGCCCCGTGTCCGGGTGGGACTCTCCTTTGTGTGGAAGGCAAGCTTGCCAATTCGGATATGTAGATTCCCTTCTCTGTAACCGACTCTGTGTAACCCTAGCCCCCTACGATGTCTATATAAACCGAAGGGTTTAGTCCATAGGACAAGAACAATCATAATCGTAGGCTAGCTTCAAGGGTTTAGCCTCTACGATCTCGTGGTAGAACAACTCTTGTAATACTCATATCATCAAGATCAATCAAGCAGGAAGTAGGGTATTACCTCCATAGAGAGGGCCCGAACCTGGGTAAACATCGTGTCCCTCGCCTCCTGTTACCATTAGCCTTAGACGCACAGTTTGGGACCCCCTACCCGAGATCCGTCGGTTTTAACACCGACATTGGTGCTTTCATTGAGAGTTCCACTATGACGTCGAAAAAAGGTTCGATGGCTCGCCTTGTTATCAAGGACAACATCGCCTCCGAGGGAGCCCTGACCTTAGGCCAAACCCTCCGACTAGGCAGCTTAATCATGACCGCCCGTTTTGCCTCCGCGCTGATGATGACTTCTCGGGTCATCGAAAATAGCCTCCACGTCAGCTCGGAATACGCCGAGCGGATGGATCCAATGGAACTTTCATCCTTGACCGAACTCCTGGATCGCATCTCCGCTTCGGGAGTCGCTATGGACTATGATCGGATTGGTCTTAAACCCGATCAAAGAGAGATTAAGTCTCCGCCGATCACCCATCAAATAGCGGTGGTGGAGGAGCAATGCAGCAACTCTTCCTCTATTTTGAGGACGAACTATGTCCGGATTCCCGAGCTCTCTGAGACGGATACCTGCTCGCGGGAGGACATGGCCCAAACTCTGAATTTAGAATCGGATAGCGGGCCAGAAAAAGTGAGTGACATCCCGGAACCCGAACTACCAAGTTCGGAAGCACCTCAGCCTCTGGGTCCCGGATCGGGTCAGGGTTTGGACTTAAATCTACCCACCCACTAGATACAAGAGATCTTTCCCACATCAGACAACAATCTCAAGAGACAGTACATCACTTTTGGGCTAGATTCCTCCTTGTAATGAGCAAGGTTAAGGACTGTCACAAGGAAGACACAATCTCATTCTTTTGCAAAAATTGCACGGACAAGAGAATCCTTAACGCCATAAGTCGCCGTGACATATCACACTTCGCCGACTTGGCGGCCATAGTACAGAAGTACTGTGCGATGGAAAGCACCTGGAAAAGCCAGGCAACATTCTGGGATCCTCTGAGTCTCACTAAACCCCTCGTCCGAACCAAAAGGGTGCACTCTCGCAAGTCATCCGATCCAATCAAAAAGAAACCAAAGCCCACTATAGGGAGTGGAACCGTATTGGAGGGATGGCTCAATAGGCCATGCAAAATTCACACCACACCGGACACCGTACCAACACACAGCCTTAGAGCATGTTGGATACTTTGGCAGGTGGCCAAGAGCGGCGAGGATCTCCACATTAACAATACCGTAGAGCATCATCCCGCAGAAAAAAACAATATAGTGTTGATAGTCTTTGAGACTTTCACCTCGAATAACAGGCGCAAGAGAGCACTCCGCGGCCTCGCCGAAGTCTGCCACGTTGTAGCAATAAATCCCTGGAACGACACATCTATAACCTTTAATGGCAGTGACGAACCTCAATTCCGAACAGTTCGAGCACCAGCCGCTCTGGTCCTTAGTCCAATTGTGGACGGCTTCTGGCTCAGTAAAGTGCTGATGAACGGCGGCAGCGGATTAAACCTCATCTACGAGGAAACTCTCAACAAAATGGAAATAGAAAAGAGCCGCATTGAGGAAAGCAGCACGACCTTCCGAGGAATTATCCCCTGTCGGGAGGCACGATGTGTGGGAAAAATCACACTCGATGTGGTATTCGGCATGCCGAAAAATTACAGGCCCCAAGAGATAACATTCCAAGTGGCCCCGTTCAGTAGTGGATACCACACCCTTTTAGGGCGGGTCACATTCACGAGCTTCCAAGATATACCCCATTATGGGTACATGAAGCTCAAGATGCCTATCACGCCCAATATGCGACCCTATCCAAAAGGAACTCGAAGGTCCCACCAAGGATAGACCCACATATTGAAACGCTTTTGCAAGGTGGATATCATTACATCAACATTACATAATAGATGGGGATACATACATAAGGCATACAATGCCACACGAATACATCATCACAATACATAAGAGCATCATCCGACTACGAATGAAACACAAACAGAAACTCAAACGACATCCACCCTGCTAGCCCAGGCTGCCGACCTGGAGCCTATCCCCTGATCAAAGAAGAAGTAGAAGAAGAACTCCAAAACAAGCAAACATCGCTCTCGCGTCATGATCATCGCATAACCTGTACCTGCAACTGTTGTTGTAGTAATCTGTGAGCCACGAGGACTCAGCAATCCCATTACCATGGGTATCAAGACTAGCAAAGTTTAAAGGGAAAGGAAGGGGTAAAGTGGTGAGGTTGCAGCAGCGACTAAGCATATATGGTGGCTAACAAACGCAAATAAGAGCGAGAAGAGAGCAAGCGGAACGGTCGTGAAACTAGCAATGATCAAGAAGTGATCCTGAACTCCTACTTACGTCAAACATAACCCAAAACCGTGTTCACTTCCCGGACTCCGCCGAAAAGAGACCATCACGGCTACACACACGGTTGATGAGTTTTAATTCGGATCTGATGTCAAGTTATCTACAACCGGACATTAACAAATTCCCATATGCCTATAACCGCAGGCACGGCTTTCGAAAGATTATACCCTGCAGGGGTGTCCCAACTTAGCCCATGATAAGCTCTCGCGATTAACGAAGGATATACCTTCTCCCAGGAAGACCCGATCAGACTCGGAATCCCGGTTTAAAAGACATTTCGACAATGGTAAAACAAGACCAGCAAAGCTGCCAGATGCGCCGACAAATCCCGATAGGAGCTGCACATATCTTGTTCTCAGGGCAACACCGGATGAGACTAGCTACGAGTAAAACCAACCCTCAGGTTGCTCCGAGGTGGCCCCGCAGGCAGCTCAGTTCGGACCAACACTTAGAGAAGCACTGGCCCAGGGGGGGGGGGTAAAATAAAGATGACCCTCGAGAGCGTGACTCCCAAGGGAAAAGGGGCTAGGTGAGGCAAGTGGTAAAACCAAGGTTGGGCCTTGCTGGAGGAGTTTTATTCAAAGCGAACTATCAAGGGGGTCCCATAAATCACCCAACCGCGTAAGGAACGCAAAATCCAGGAACATAACACCGGTATGACGGAAACTAGGGCGGCAAGAGTGGAACAAAACACCAGGCATAAGACTGAGTCTTCCATCCTTTACCAAGTATATAGATGCATTAATAATATAAGAGATATTGTGATATCCCAACATAATCCTATCCACCATGGAGCAATCTTCAACTTCACCTGCAACTAACAACGCTATAAGAGGGCCTGAGTAAAGCGGTAACATAGCCAAGCAACGGTTTGCTAGGAAGGGTGTCAAAGTTTAGAGGTTCATGGCAATTTGGGAGGCTTGATGAGCAGGTGATAGGTAGCACAGCATATCTATAGAACGAAACAACTAGCATAGCAATGATAGTAGTGAGATCCAGGGTAGCGGTCATCTTGCCTGAAATCCCGCTAGGAATAAGAACGAGTCCATGAAGAAGATGAAGCCACGAAGATGAACCAAGCGTAGACGAACGAATCCTCACGATCGCAACGAAACGGGAACTATCGAGAAGAAGCACACAACATAGTAAACACACCACACATGAACATGACATGATGCACAAACAAGTATGATGCAAGACAAGACTACATGAAGCTACTCATGTCAAGAGATGATGCAAACAAGAGCAACACATCAAAGCAAGTTTAAATGAGGCCGGAAACAACATATGACAATTCCGATAAGTCCTCATATGCAACTTTCGAAATTGGTCCAGATCTGAATAAACCTTCTGTTCAAGTTGTTAAACTACAATTTAAAATGCACCATGATGATCTACACGAGATTCTAGTCAAGTTACATATAAAGTTCATTTAATTCGGAGCTACGGCCTAGAAGATATGAGCAAAACAAGTCAAACATGACATTGATGCAAAATGCATACAAACATCAAGCAAACACCTCAAAACAAGGATGCAACATGATAATATGAAGCTACATGCAAAATCAAGCAAGTTTCATATAGAGCACACTCAAAACGGAGCAACGGTGCAACACACACTCTATACAAGTTATAGCAACAATCTGTCCAAAACAGCAACTAGGCATATTGCAAGCATCAAAACAATAAGCTACAACATCTCAATGTGAAAAAAAGACATGGGCATGATGTACAGGTAAAGCATAACAAAACATGAACACTGAGCTATCTCCAGAAACTACTAGAACATGCTCAAACACACATGGCAAGATTGCAAATAATAACAGTTCAGACTTTGCAGAAAATAACATCAGGTTGCAATGTTCAGAGCTATCAAAAAACATGTTATAGGAACTTATCATGGAAAACAAAGGCTTGGCATGAACCTACTAAATGCATAGATCAAAAGTCCCTTACTGATCATAAGCCAAAAAGGAACAGAAGATATGATGGCACCCATGTAAACATGGCAAGTTATATGACAGATTCATACATGGCAGAAACAACAATAAGTAGGCATGTAGATGAGCTTGTACCACTCACCACAGAGCAATACATGGCATGGCAAGGCAACCAACAGTAAGAAGGCATGTTTATGAAGCTAATCATGGCAATAGCAAGTTCATAGGGTACATGGATCACTAACAACAATCATGGCAACAACTGAACTTAATGTTAACAGGCTGACAGAAACATTATTTAGCAACTTTGGAGCAAGATTACAACAAGCTACAGCAGGATATAATTACAACCAGGGGCATGGATGCATAGAGCATTACATGTAGAACAAAACACCCTTACTAAAGTATCTCAAAATAAGCATGGATCTCTCTGTAGCATCAAGTTTACATGGCATCAAAATAACAGCAGAACAGGGACTAAAATCAGCAACATCACGAAGCCTCGTTTACATGCTTGTGCTAGTCACCACATTGATCACAAAAATACATGGTAAGCACCTCTGTAAAGAAGACATGGCATAGTTCAAAATACACGTAGACATCAACCTCATAGGATGCACACATCAATCATGGCAAAAATGACAAATGAGCATATTCTGTTAACGGACAGCAGACAACATTATGAAGCACTCTTGCAACGATGATTCAGGCATCAAGATGGACTCAAATGAACATGATGCAATGGAATAAAATGAAGTAATCATTGAGACGAACAATTTGACATATTACACGCACAAAACGGAGCTACATGCACAGAGATATGATGCGATGAACATGGCATGATAATGTCAAAATATTCGGGACGGTGAAAATCTCACCCCGGAGAAAGTTGGACGGTGAGGTTCGGGGACGGGGCGGTGCAGGCGCGCCGTTTGGGTCAGGGTCGAGGCCAGATCGGGATGGAGGAGTCCCGGCGTGGGGTCAACGCCGGCGACGGCGGCGAGGGCGACGTCGGGGTGGTCGGACTCGGGCGGGGGAGGTCTCCTCCGGCCGGATCCCGTCGGATCCGGCGCGGGGCGGCGAGGGCAGACCGGCAGGGAGCTGCGGGGCGGCGGCGAGGTGGCAGATCCGGGGCGACGCGGGCTGGTAGTGGTGGTCGGAGATGGCAGCGGAGGAGGGCGGCGCCGACGGGAGGCGAGACGGCGGCGGTTGGCGCGGAGGCCGAGGGCGGCAGTGCGTCCCTGTGGCGAGGAGGCGGGGCACGACGCGCCGGCGAGGAGGCACGGTGGCGGGCCGAGATGGCGGTGGCGGGAGGCCGGCGAGGTCCAGGAAGCGGCGGCGGGAGGCGCGCGGGCTCGTCCGAGCCCCGATGGGCTCGGGCGGGCCCCGATCTGGGCCGAGAGGGCCGGCGCGGTCGAGGCGAAGGGCTGGCGGCGGAGTGGTGACGTGGCGGCTTCTAGTTGGGCGAGGAGCGGCGGCGGACGTGTCCGGCTGCGGGATGGACATGTCCGGCGGCGAGAGGTGGAAGAAGACTAGGGTTTGGACGAAAATTTCGGGGGAGGACCTATTTATAGATTCTGGGAGCTAGGAGAGTCCAAATGAGGAGCGGTTTTTGGCCACGCGATCGTGATCGAACGACCGAGAGCATGGAGGGGAGTTTGCTGGGTTTTGGGCCACTTTGGAGGGGTGTTGGGCTGCAAAACAAAAGAGGCTTTGCGGGCTACGCGGTTAACCGTTGGAGTATCAAACAAACTCCAAATGGCACGAAACATGACAGGCGGTCTACCGGTGCTATAGCAAGGCCACTTGGCAAGCCTCGGTCCATTCTGAGAACGTTTAACACCCGCTCACAACGAGAGACAAAAGGGGAACGCCGGAGGGCATAGGAGTGCCGGATCGCGAAACGGACAACGGGGAAAAAGCTCGGATGCATGAGACGAACACGTATGCAATGCAATGCATATGATGACATGATAAAATGCAACACGCAATAGAATGACATGGCAACGACGGCGAATAACTGGCAGACACCTGGCGCAACGAATCCGGGGCGTTACAATGCCCGGACCCAACGAAATCATCACTCTAGCCAGTGATCTGGACATAGCCCTCCGCGCCAAAAATAAAACCGCCGCCCTGGCCCTTGAGGCACTATCCAAAGACCTCGCCGCCGAAGAATTAACTACATTACGCTCCATAGTGGATAGGGACGACATGATCCTCGATAAGCGATCCAAGTCCACCTCTTTCAAGCCAGTAGAGGAAATAGTCAAATTCCAAGTCCACCCAACGGACTCTACAAAAACAGCATCCATCGGCGCACAGCTGAACCCCACAATCGACGCCGCACTGCGGGTGTTCTTATGAGAGAATTGGGACATCTTCGCCTGGCACCCTTCAGATATGCCAGGGATCCCACGCAGGCTGGCCGAGCATAGTCTCAACATATTGAAGGGATACAAGCCAGTCAAGCAGACACTACGATGCTTTTCAGAGCCTAAACGACAAGCTATGGGAGAGGAGCTAGCCAAGTTACTCAAGGCCAGATTCATCAGAGAAATAAAACACCCGAACTGGCTAGCAAACCTGGTGATGGTACCAAAGAAGGATGAATCCTGGCGCCTATGTGTTGATTTCAAGGACCTCAATAAGGCTTGCGCCAAGGATCCCTTTTTTTTGACTGTACACAGTAGGGCAAAACCCCACTGCAATTTTTATATTATAATAAGGGACAAAAACAAAAGGTTCCACTGGACAAAAGGCTTGAGATAAGCCAAAAGAACAAAAAAGAAAATAAAAAACAAGGGAAAAACTAGCTACTAAGTTTACATCACAAGATTATCAAGCCAAGAACAATAGGCTCCAGCATAGCTCTTGTTAATTCTAAATCTGAGCAGGTTTAGCTCCTCCAAGAAGATAGCTTTCCATCTTTGAATGCTAGGATGAATTGCTTAGAAGATCAAGTTGTTCCTTGAGATCCAGATAGCCCAAGAAGCAAGGATGATTATTTCCATGAAAAATGGCACATGAAGTTTCTGCTTGAGATCAAGAAAAGCTTCCAGTACTGAAACATTTGCCTGTCTTGAAGGGCATATCAGGTCCCAACACTGAGCTACAAAAGGATAGGTCCAGAAGAGATGCTGGAGAGTTTCCTCCTATGGGCAATTGTTGACAGTATAGTTAGAGTTATCCAGATGAAAAGTTTTCCTTCTCAAAAGATTCCTAGTATTGAGCCTGTCATGAAGTAGTCTCCAAAAAAACACCTTGTGTTTTGGCTGACAGGAGCTATTCCAGATCCAGTTGAATTGTTGTGGCACAATTTTAACTCCCATCAGAACTTTATATGCCTTAGCAACTGAAAATTGCTCATTTCCCCAAATGTAACTCCAGGTGTCAGTGCAATCTAGTGAGTCAGAGGCCCTTAAAGCAATGCAAATGTCTTCCATAGCTTCAAATTCCTGGAAAGCTTGCAAAGTCAGAGGTAAATGAAATAGATCCTCCAAGTATTCAGTTTGGATAATGGTGTGGACAGTAGCAGCCTTGTTCTTCACAAAAGAGAATAAGTGAGGGAACATGTCTTGCAAACAAGCTGAGTGCCAAAGATCAGTCCAAAATAATGCACTTTTGCCATCACCTATGTTGCATCTGGCCAAGGACTTATAGTTATCAATAAGCTTAAGGTTTGCCTTCCACCAAAAGGATCCAATCCAGCTACTACCAGGCAGTGAATCATTGTTGTAATATGATTCCCAAATCAAGTTGACCCAAGGAATACTGTGTCTGTTATAGAACTTGTGCAGGTTCTTAAGAAGCAGGGCTTTATTCTGGACAAAGATATCCATCACCCCCAACCCACACTGATTTTTTGGTCTGCAAACAGTGCTCCATGCCACCATGGCAGGCCTATGATCCTCCAGGTCAGGGCCTCTCCAAAGGCAATGCCTCAAATACTTGATGGCTTGAGTTTTAATAGTGGCAGGCATATCAAGGCATCCCATGAGACAGATCAACAGAGAATTTAGGACAGATTGCACCAGCAACAGTCTCCCAGCCATTGTCATGAAGGAAGACAAACCCACAAGTTTCTTCTGCAGTCTTGTGACAAGAGGGAAGCATTGCTCAACAGTAGTCTTATGAAGACCTAAAGGTGCTCCCAAATATTGAATTGGGAAAGTTTCCTTTTTGCAGTGAAAAGTATTTATCAAAATCTCCACCTTCTCTTCTGGCACATTTATTGGAATCATACTTGATTTATTATAGTTCACTTTAAGGGCAGTGGCATCTGCAGAAGTATTGAGAAGGGCTTTGAGACAATGTAATTGCTTGGCATCTACTTGTAGGAGAACCAGGGTGTCATCAGCATACTGGACTCCACTTCCAAGGGGGAGGTTAGCAAACCCAGGTGCATGGCCTTATTTAGGACTGACTGAAGTAGGTCTGCAGCAAGCGCAAAAATAAGAGGGGACAGAGGGTCCCCCTGCCTGACACCTCTAAGGCAATAAAACTTCTTGCCAGGAACACCATTGAGCAAGATAGCAGATGAAGCAGAGGTGAACAACATTTTGATCCATTTAATCCATCTGTCCCCAAAACCTTTGGCCTTTAAAATATCCAATATAGCCTGGTGTTCAATGGTGTCAAAAGCCTTTTCAAAGTCCAATTTAAGTACAATGATTTCTTCCTTAGACTTATGACATTGATGCAGATATTCATATGCCCAACCCAAATAATCATGTATGGATCTTTCTTTAAGAAAACCATATTGATTGATGTGAACCAACTTGAGAATCACCTTCTGTAACCTGTTTGCCAACAGCTTAGTGACAAGCTTCAGAAAACAGTTCAGTAATGAGATTGGCGTAAAATCATTTGCTGTCAAGGGAGTACTCCCTTTGGGAATGAGAGTTATGTATGAAGTATTTAAGCTCTCAAGTGAAATTTGCCCTGCATGAAAATCATATATGAATTTGAGCACATCGCCCTTAGTAATGTCCTAGCAATACATGATAAATTCATTGTTAAAACCATCAGGGCCAGGTGATTTGTCTGTTGGGAGATCTTTGACCACAACATCAATTTCTTCTTCAGTGAAAGGTAATTCAAGGTTATCAAAAATTTCTGAATCTTGTCTCTGTCCAAACAGGGGAACAAGTCAAAGTGCATAGAAGGTTTTTGAGATGTGCCCATTATTTTCTTATAAGTTTCCAAGAGAATTGCAGCTTTCCCAGCATGATCAGATATCTCAACTTGGTCATCATTTTTAAGAACATCAATATGGTTATGCATGTAGTTGATTGAAGCTTTATTGTGAAATCTTTTTGTGTTTTCATCTCCAAACTCCCCCCCTTGATTTTCTCCCTTTTCTTTCAATAAATCTTTTGATTTATCAACAAAATAAGCAGATTTTCTTTAAGAATAGCTCTGCAATTCCATTCATCAATGTCCAACTCTCTAAATTCCTCAAAGAAATCCCACAGAAAGATGAACTCATTTAGCTTTGCAATTTGAGTTTTAAGAGAGGATAAGGATTTGGCCCACAACTTCAAAGCTCTTCTTAAGTTTTTAAACTTAGCATTCAAAGTTTTGACAGCATCAAGATTTCCCACAGGGATATTCCAAGCAGCAACAACTACCTGCTTAAAATCAGAATGTTGGAGCCAATAATTTTCAAATCTGAACACTCTTGCTTTTCGGATAGAAGTACCAACTTTTATAACACAGGGCAGATGATCTGATATAGGCTTTGCAAGAGGGAGCACAATAGTGTTTGGAAAATATGTCATCCATGAAGCAGAAGTGAAAAACCAATCAAGCTTTACCAACAGAGGGTCATGTTGCATGTTACTCCAGCGGAACTTTCTACCATGCAAAGGCAATTCAACTAAACCTTGATCACTGATTTCCTCATTGAACATAAGCATATCATTAACATCTCCACCAGGTCTGTTTCTATCAGATGGTGCCCTCATAAGGTTGAAATCTCCCATTAGAATCCAATCAACATCATCAGGCATGTGGATATTCAAAAACTAGTTAATAAACTCAATTTTGTCTTGTGGATCACATGGCCCATAAATATTTGAAAGAACCCAAGACTGATTAGAGAGCAGACTAGTAAACTGTACTGAAAGTGAGAACCTGTTTTATGCAATAACTTCTCCAGAAAACTGAGAACCATTCCAAGCCACAAGAAGCCCCCCAAAAGTTCCAACAGAGGGGAGGAAAGCAAATTTATTAATTCTGTCAGGGTAGAAGTTTTTAATGTAAGCTGTGTCAAAAGTCTCTCTCTTGGTTTCTTGAAGACACAAAATATTACAGTCACTCTCATCAATTTTCTGCCTTAAAGCCAACCATTTGTCCTCAGAATTCATTCATCTAATGTTCCAATTGAGAATATTCCAGTTTCTGTTAGTGTTATTCATTGAAACATATGTTGGTTTTGTACAAGAGATCAAGCACCAGCACTTGATCAATCAAATATAAAATAAGATGGCACAAGGCCCTGATCCACAGCATATCACATGACCAGCAGAGCATCCAACCATATATCACATAAGTACTATTAAGAGAGTACATCACCAGACACACAAGTTTCATAAAGTGCCAGTAGTCAAGTCTTACACCATTCATAAATATTTCCAAAATAGAAGGGGAGGTACCACACACACAACCCCTCAACACATTACTCCAACTAAGGGCCTCTAACATCATGAAGAGTTGGAGGTATGTCCTTCTCCTTTGGCCAAGGGCACCTTGTCCAAAACATCTTCTTGCCTTCTCTTGGGCTTCTTAGCCAGCTTGTCCTCCAGCTCCCTCTCAGCAACCTTACAGAAAGAGGCAGTGAGATTTTTAACAACTGATTCTTGTATGATGGGAGGGGCAGCACTGCAAGGTAGACAGTGATTATTAGAGCAGGAGTTTCTCTTGTAACCAGCATTGTCCTTCTTAATTCTATCAATTCTCCTTACCTCTGTTTCAACCAGTGGAGTTTTTCCACTTCTTCTCTTCCTCAAGTTGTCTTGGCCAAAAGGCTGCAGTAGGGCCTAGGACTCCACATCCTGCATATTGGCAGCCACTCCAATATTTTCTTTGCCCTTGTCCTTAGCACAATCTTCCTCCATGGCCTGACAAATAGGTGCATGTAAGGTAGGACACTTATCAGGTATGTGAAACAGAATGGCTTGATCCATATTCTCCACAGTAGTGAAAAGTTCCCACATTCCAGATTTTAACATATTGACAGTCCAGGCAAACTTATCATGGGATAGAAGAAGGTGGACAATAAAATTAAACCAACTTACAGGAATGTTGGTAGAGAAAGAGCTCTTGTTTTCCAAAGGTTGCTCTTGAAAGTGTTGTTTCCACAGCAGCATGCCTTCTTTAGAAACAGTATGATCATTGTTAGCAGTTGCAACCATCTGAATGCATTTCAAACCAAGTAGAGAAGGTGCCATGCTAAAATGTTCATTTATTTGGTTAACCCAATTACCTTAGCTTGGAGCCCTGATTGAAGATCCTCCAAGTTCTCAACTGGCTGTAAGCTTCCTCTAGAAGTATTTATATGATCAGAACTGCAAGCCAAGACTTCACTGGAAGATCCACCAGCATGTGAGGATTGAATTTGCTCGGCAGTTGCCACAACATCCAAAGGTAAATCAGAGACCAAAACAGACTCCAATATAGTTTCTTGCAATACACGTGGAAGAGGAGCCACATCTTGAGCTGCAGAAACATCAGCATTGACATCTGCCCCATGAATAGTGGGTGCAACATGCTGTAGTTGGTCTGCAACAAGTTGATCATGCATGTCTACATCAACCATTGCAGCATCCTGGTTCTGCTCATGCAACAAAGGAGGCTCCTCATCATCTGACTGATAGGCCTGGATGATGTTCTGCAGGCCATTGGCAATGACAATGGCTGGAGGAGGTAAAATAGCAGGCACTGCAACCCTAGGAATGAAAACCTCCACTGCATTAGGAGGCAAAAGCATATTTGTGTTATCTCCTTCAGAGAATGACATGTCTGAAGATAAACTACTGTTGCTAGGTGTTAGAAGCAGTTCTTCCCCATCTGCCCAGGCCATTTCTTCCTACTGCACAACATCGAGGAGGTCTTCAAGTTCTGCATTCTGGTTATTCTGCTGATTCACTTCCCAGTTATCTGAATTCTCTGCAATCTGAACATCCATAGGATTTTGTTGACAGCATCATCATGAAAACCATCACCAGGCTCAGCATTTTCAGGCAGAGGGTGTTGGTCCACATTTGCAGGAGGAAAAGGATCCTCATCTGCTAGGCCTCCACCAAGAAGCTCACTTGCCAGAATTTCAATGGAGGAAGACCAGCCATCTTCCTCAAACTCATCCCCATCAGACCATCTCATACTTTTGGGAATGATATCTAGATTCATAACTCTTGCCTTGACTACAATACGCCCCATGTGATCATCTTCCTTGTCCCAGGAGATCATACGGCCAAATTTATTGACAGCACATGCCAAATCTTTAGTGTTATGAAAATCAAAAGGGACTCCCGTCAGAAGCAACCAAACAGTTCTATTGAAATGAACCCCCCTATGATTTCTGCCCTCATCATGCTTCACAAAAGAAATGAACACATCACCAAATTTGTGCGGACTATCAAGCACCAACTTATCCCTATCTCTAACCCTCATGAGCCGAACATAAGCCTCTCCGAACGGACAACGCTGTATGTCCCGCAAACCCAACTGCCTATGCTCAACAATGAACTCCTCAAGAACATCTCTTACTTTGGGGAATGGAGCACCGGTGGGAGGGGATGGATGGTCGCAATCGCCCAATCTTCATGGCAACGAGGACGACGTGGCAGCACCACCCGAGCCACCCCATTGCGTCCCAGGGCCTGCTAAATATCGAAGCCATGGGGCACGAAAGGACACAGGTCAATCGGAATGTTGGCCATCGGAGCCACAACACGAGCACTCTCCGTCGAAGTCAAGCTCAAGGTGACGGGAGCAGAGTTTGAGCACTATGGAGAAATAGAGGAGAAGTGCAGAGAAGTTTTGGAGGCAAGTACAAAACGAGGATGAAATTAGGAAAAGATCCCAAACAGAGCTTGCTAAAAGAGGAAACTAGCGAGGGGTCGCGGGCCGGGCCAGCAGACTTGAACCAGTCCTGGACCGCATCCAAGTCCCAGGCCTCATTTGATAGGCTGGGGAAAGTAGCAAACTTAAGTGACGGGAAAAGCCCAGGAAGGCGTTTCTCGTGACACTCCCGAGCAAAGTGGCCCATCTTGCCACACGCATAACATTGAAGTGAGTCATTTGAATGACCCAGATTCCCGCCCTCTGAAGCCGCTGCGTGAACCTCTCCTGAGGAATTAATATTGCGCATTAAGGACTCATTATTGTCCGAGGCCACATTATTGCTGGTGGTCGGAATATTCGCCAGGCGAGCAAAAACTGATGGCCGGAGTTGATTGCCGGAGACTCTGCCGGGGTAGATCGTTGGCGCGGACCACCACTACAAAAAACAATTCGTGATGATATGTGTTTGTCACAGTAGGCGCATTTTTTGTCATGCATGTACATCCATGACGATTTTATGACAAAATCAAGATAGTCATACCTGTGCTGTCGTAGAAGTGTTCCATGACATTACCAAAATTATCATCACGGAAGTGTCCACTTCCATGACGATAAATCACGCGTCACAGAAGTGCTTTCGTCAAGGGTGACCGACACATGGCATCCACCGTAACGGAATGTCGTTAAGCTATCGGGTCGGGTTTTGGATCCGATAACCCGTTAATAGCCCCGACCAATGGGGATTTTCCACGTGTAAAATCATCATTGGCTAGAGGAAACACATGTCGGCTCATCGTTGGGACAGATGTCATCCACTCATTGGACAGAAGGCGCCTATGGTACGTCGACACGTGGTACGGCCCAACAGAGGCCCATTCCTGTGAAAAGGCAGGCCCGTTTGACTTGGTCAAAAGGTGACGGGTCGGCCCATGTAAAGCCTGTTAATGGCCTGTTCTCATATAGCCCATTTACAACCCACTAACCCAAGGCCCGTTACGCCCTATCCGAATTAGGGCCAGTAGCATCATCTGGGCCATCCAATATGATTCCAGCCCGTTTTCACTTATGGCCCATGTATGGCCCATGACATATTTTGTCCCATATGAGGCCCTATGTAACTCTTGGACTATTAATGGCTCGTGGTGAAACTGGCCCGTAATGAATAGTGTATCACTTTACACCCATTAACGGCCCATGGTGAAACTGGCCTGTAATGAATAGTGTATCACTTTATACCCATTAACGGCCCATTATTCCATTGGGCCATTTCCAGCCCATGTTATCTATCGGCCTTCTCAGAGCCCATTTATTCTTGGGCTCATTTCTAGCATTTGTTTACTTACGGCCCGTTACTGTCATTTTCTGCTTGTGGGCCAAATTCAACCCGTGGTTACAGTTGGCCCGTTTGTGGCCCGTTAATACGTTGGGCCGTTTGCATAGCGTCATCAAATATGACCTATTAACGATGGCCCATTATGGTCAGCCCATGATCGGACGATTCCAACTCCAGCCCGTTTACGGCCATAATGCGGCATGTTATTGGCCCATGTTTGGCCAATCGATCATACGACCCGTATAAGGCCCATTGATGATATGACCCATAGAAGGCCCATTGTTTCTACGGCCGTAGAAGGCCCACTGTTTCCACGGCCCGTAGGAGGCCTACTGTCACTATAGTAAATATTAGCCCATGGTTATTGTGGCCTAGTTTTAAAAAATAGGTTATTGCAGCCACTAGCAAACCGCGGAAAAAGAACTGCACTGACTGTTCGGGAACGTAGCAATAATTCAAAATTTTCTACGCATCACCAAGATCAATATATGGATATTCTAGCAACAAGAGAGGGAGAGGATGAGCATCTTCATACCCTTGAAGATCGTGATGTGGAAGCGTTACAAGAACGCGGATGAGGGAGTCGTACTCGCGCCGATTCAAATCGCGGAAGATCCAATCTAACGCCGAACGGACGGCGCCTCCGTGTTCAACACACGTACGACCCGGGGATGTCTCCTCCTTCTTGATCCAGCAAGGGGAGAGGAGAAGTTGAGGGAGAGCTCTGGCAGCATGACGGCGTGGTGGTGGAGCTTGCAGTTCTCCGGCAGGGCTTCGCCAAGCACTATTGAGGAGGAGGTGGAGTTGGAGAGGGGGAGGGCTGCGCCAGGGGCAAGGGGTGAAGCTCCCATGCGCCTCCCCACTATATATAGGGGTGGAGGGGCTGGTTTCTTGCCCTCCAAGTCCATTGGGGCGTCGTCAAACGTGGGAGGAAAGAAATCCCATCATTTCCTTCCCCATCGATTGTTATCCCCCCTTTTTAGGGATCTTGATCTTATCCCTTCGGGATATGATCATATTCCTTCTAAGGGGGGATCTTGGTGCACCTTGAACAGGGGCGTGGGGCCTTGCACTCACTACCCATGTTCATATGGGTTCCCCATGCAGGTGGGCCCCTCTCCAGAACCTTCTAGAACCTTCCCGGTACAATACCGAAAAATCCCGAACATTTTCCGGTGGCCAAAATAGGACTTCCCATATATAAATCTTTACCTCCAGACCATTCTGGAACTCCTCGTGACGTTCGGGGTATCATCCGGGACTCCGAACAATATTCGGTAACTGCACACTAATTCCCATAACAACTCTAGCGGCACCGAACCTTAAGTGTGTAGACCCTACGGGTTCAGGAATCATGCAGACATGAACGAGACAGCTCTCTGGCCAATAACCAACAGCGGCATCTGGATACCCATGTTGGCTCCCACATGTTCCACGAGGATCTCATTGGATGAACCATGGTGTCAAGGATTCAAGAAATCCCGTATACAATTCCCTTTGTCAATCAGTACGTTACTTGCCCGAGATTCGATCATCGGTATCCCAATACCTCGTTCAATCTCATTATCGGCAAGTCACTTTACCCGTTCCGTAATGCATGATCCCGTGACTAACTACTTAGTCACATTGAGCTCATTATGATAATGCATTACCGATTGGGCCTAGAGATATCTCTCCGTCACACGGAGTGACAAATCCCAGTCTCGATTCGTGCCAACCCAACAGACACTTTCGGAGATACCTGTAGTGCACCTTTATAACCACCCAGTTACGTTGTGACGTTTGGCACACCCAAAGCATTCCTACGGTATCCGGGAGTTGCACAATCTCATGGTCTAAGGAAATGATACTTGACATTAGAAAAGCTTTTAGCAAACGAACTACACGATCTTGTGCTATGCTTAGGATTGGGTCTTGTCCATCACATCATTCTCCTAATGATGTGACCCCGTTATCAATGGCATCCAATGTCCATGGTCAGGAAACCCATAACCATCTATTGATCAACGAGCTAGTCAACTAGAGGCTCACTAGGGACATGTTGTGGTCTATGTATTCACACATGTATTACGGTTTCCAGTTAATACAATTATAGCATGAACAATAGACAATTATCATGAACAAGGAAATATAATAATAACCATTTTATTATTGCCTCTAGGGCATATTTCCAACAGTCTCCCACTTGCACTAGAGTCAATAATCTAGTTCACATCACTATGTGATTGTAATGAATCCAACACCCATTGGGTTTGATCAGATCTCGCTTGTGAGAGAGGTTATTAGTCAACGGGTCTGAATCTTTCAGATCCGTGTGTGCTTTACAAATCTCTATGTCATATCCTAGATTCATCTACCACGTGCTATTTGGAACTATTCCAAATAACTGCTCTACTATACGAATCCGGTCCACTACTCCGAGTCATCCAGATTAGTGTCAAAGTTTGCATCGGCGTAACCCTTTACGACGAACTCTTTTACCGCCTCCATAATCGAGAAAATTCCTTAGTCCACTAGTTACTAAGGATAACCTTGACCGCTGTCCTGTGATCCATTCCTGGATCACACTTGTACCCCTTGACTGACTCATGGCAAGGCACACTTTAGGTGCGGTACACAGCATAACATACTATGGAGCCTATGTCTAAAGCATAGGGGACGACCTTCGTCCTTTCTCTCTCTTCTGCCGTGGTCAGGTCTTGAGTCTTAATCAATACTCACACCTTATAACATAGCCAAGAACTCCTTCTTTGTCGATCTATTTTGAACTCCTTCAAAAACTTGTCACGGTGCATACTCATTTGAAAGTACTATCAAGCGATTTTGATCTATCCTTATAGATCTTGATGCTCAATGTTCAAGCAGCTTAATCCAGGTTTTCCATTGAAAAACACTTTTCAAATAACCCTATATGCTTTCTAGAAATTCTACATCATTTCCAATCAACAATATGTCAACAACATATACTCATCAGAAATGGTATAGTGCTCCCACTCACTTCTTTGGAAATACAAGTTTCTCATAAACTTTGTATAAACCCAAAATCTTTGATCATCTCATCAAAACATATATTCCAACTCCGAGATGCTTACTCCAGTCCTTAGAAGGATTGCTAGAGCTTTGCATACTTGTTAGCATCTTTTAGGATTGACAAAACCTTCTCGTTGTATCACATACAATCTTTCCTCAAGAAAATCATTGAGGAAACAACGTTTTGACATCCTATCTGCAAGATTTGATAAACAATGCAGGAACTGCTAATATAATTTCAACAGACTCTTAGCATCACTACGAGTGAGAAAGTCTCATCGTAGTCAACTCCTTGAACTTGTCGGAAAACATCTTAGCGACAAGTCGAGCTTTCTTAATGGTGACACTTACCATCATTGTCTGTGTTCCCTTTTAAAATCCATCTGTACCCAACAGCCTTATGACCATCAAGTAGTTCTTCCAAAGTCTACACTTTGTTTTATACATGGATCCTCTCTCGGATTTTATGGCCTTGAGCCATTTGTCAGAATCCGGGCCCACCATCGCTTCTCCAGAGCTCATAGGTTCATTGTTGTCTAGCAACATTACCTCCAAGACAGGATTATCGTACCACTCCGAAGCAATACGTGTCCTTATCGACATATGAGGTTTGGTAGTGACTTGATCTAAAGTTTCATGATCACTATCATCAACTTCCACTTCTACTGGTGTAGGTGCCACAGGAACAACTTCCTGTGCCCTGCTACAGATTGGTTGAAGTGATGGTTCAATAACCTCATCAAGTCTCCACCATCCTCCCACTCAATTCTTTCAAGAGAAACTTTTCCTCGAGAAAGGACCCGTTTCTAGAAACAATCACTTTTACTTCCGGATCTAAAATAGAAGGTATACCCAACTGTTTTGGGTGTCCTATGAAGATGCATTTATCCGCTTTGGTTTTGAGCTTATCAGGCTAAAACTTTTCCACATAAGCTTCGCAGTCCCAAACTTTTAAGAAATGACAGCTTAGGTTTCTCTAAACCATAATTCATACGCTGTCATCTCAACGGAATTACATGGTGCCCTATTTTAAGTGAATGCGGTTGTCTCTAATGCCTAACTCATAAATGATAGTGGTAATTCGATAAGAGACATCATGGTATGCACCATATCCAATAGGGTGCAGCTATGATGTTCGGACACACCATCACACTATGGTGTTCCAGGCAGTATTAGTTATGAAACAATTTCTACAATGTCTTAATTGTATACCAAACTCATAACTCAGATACTCATCTCTATGATCATATCATAGACATTTTATCCTCTTGTCACAACGATCTTCAACTTCACTCTGAAATTACTTGAACCTTTCAATAATTCAGACTTGTGTTTCATCAAGTAAATATACTCATCATCTATTCAAATCATCTGTGAAGTAAGAACATAACGATATCCACTGTGTGCCTCAGCACTCATTGGACTACATACATCAAAATGTATTATTTCCAACAAGTTGCTTTCTTGTTCCATCTTACTGAAAACGAGGCTTTTCAGTCATCTTGCCCATGTGGTATGATTTGCATGTCTCAAGTGATTCAAAATCAAGTGAGTCCAAATAATCCATCTGCATGGAGTTTCTTCATGCGTACATACTAATAGACATGGTTCACATGTCTCAAACTTTTCAAAAAATGAGTGAGTCCAAAAGATCCATCAACATGGAGCTTCTTCATGCGTTTTATACCAATATGACTCAAATGGTAGTGCCACAAGTAGGTGGTACTATCATTACTATCTTATATCTTTTGGCATGAACATGTGTATCACTATGATCAAGATTTAGTAAACCATTCATTTTAGGTGCAAGACCATTGAAGGTATTATTCAAATAAACAGAGTAACCATTATTCTCCTTAAATGAACAACCATATTGCGATAAACATAATCTAATCATGTCTATGCTCAACGCAAACACCAAATAACAATTATTTAGGTTTAACACCAATCCCGATGGTAGAGGGAGCGTGCGATGTTTGATAATATCAACCTTGGAAATACTTCCAACACATATCGTCACCTCGCCTTCAGCTAGTCTCTGTTTATTCCGTAGCCTTTTATTTTGAGTTGCTAACACTTAGCAACCGAACCGGTATCTATTACCCTGGTGCTACTAGGAGTACTAGTAAAGTACACATTAATATAATGTATATCCAATATACTTCTGTCGACCTTGCCAGCCTTCTCATCTACCAAGTATCTAGGGTAGTTCTGCTTTAGTGACTGTTCCCCTCATTACAGAAGCACTTAGTCTCGGGTTTGGGTTTAAACTTTGGGTTTCTTCACTAGAGCAACAACTGATTTGCCATTTCATGAAGTATCCCTTCTTGCCCTTGCCCTTCTTGAAACTAGTGGTTTCACTAACCATCAACAATTGATGCTCCTTCTTGATTTCTACTTTTGCGGTGTCAAACATCGCGAATAGCTCAAGGATCATCATATCTATCCCTGTTATGTTATAGTTCATCACGAAGCTCTAGTAGCTTGGTGGCAATGACTTTGGAGAACCATCACTATCTCTTAAGGAAGATTAACTCCCACTCGATTCAAGTGATTGTAGTACTTAGACAATCTGAGCACATGCTCAATGATTGAGCTTTTCTCCCTTAGTTTCCAGGCTCAAGAAACTCGTCAGAGGTCTCATACCTCTTGACATGGGCACGAGCCTGAAATCCCAATTTCAGCCCTTTGAAAATCTCATATGTTCCGTGACGTTTCAAGATCTTCTTCGGCGCCTCAATTCTAAATCGTTTAACATTACTGAACTATCATGTAGTCATCAAAACGTGTATATCAGATGTTCGCAACATCCACAGACGACGTTCGAGGTTCAGCACACTGAGCGGTCCATTAAGGACATAAGCCTTTTGCGTAGCAATGAGGACAATCCTCAGTTTACGGACCTAGTGCATATAATTGCTACTATCAACCTTCAACAAACTTTTCTCTAGGAACATATCTACAATAGTAGAACTAAAGCGCAAGTTATGACATAATTTGCAAAGACCTTTTGACTATGTTCATGATAATTAAGTTCATCTAATTTAATGAACTCCCACTCAGATGGACATCCCTCTAGTCATCTAAGTGATACATGATCCGAGTCAACTAGGTCGTGTCCGATTATCACGTGAGATGGACTAGTCATCATCGGTGAACATCTTCATGTTGATCGTATCTGCTATACGACTCATGTTCGACCTTTCGGTCTCTTGTGTTCCGAGGCCATGTCTGTACATGCTAGGCTCATCAAGTCAACCTAAGTATTTTGCTTGTGTAAATCTGGTTTACACCCGTTGTATTCGAACGTTAGAATCTATCACACCCGATCATCACGTGGTGCTTTGAAACAACGAACCTTCGCAACAGTGCACAGTTAGGGGGAACACTTTCTTGAAATTTTAGCGAGGGATCATCTTATTTATGCTATTGTCATTCTAAGCAAATAAGATGTAAAAACATGATAAACATCACATGCAATCAAATAGTGACATGATATGGCCAATATCAGTTTGCTCCTTTTGATCTCCATCTTCGGGGCGCCACGATCATCATCGTCACCGGCATGACACCATGATCTCCATCATCATGATCTCCATCATCGTGTCTTCATGAAGTTGTCTCGCCAACTATTACTTCTACTACTATGGCTAACGGTTTAGCAATAAAGTAAAGTAATTACATGGCGTTATTCAATGACACACAAGTCATACAATAAATTACGACAACTCCTATGGCTCCTGCCGGTTGTCATACTCATCGACATGCAAGTCATGATTCCTATTACAAGAACATGATCAATCTCATACATCACATATATATCATTCATCACATCCTTTTGGCCATATCACATCACACGACATATGCTGCAAGAGCAAGTTAGACGTCCTCTAATTGTTGTTGCAAGTTTTTACGTGGCTGCTATAGGTTTCTAGCAAGAACGTTTCTTACCTACGCCAAAACCACAACGTGATATGCCAATTACTATTTACCCTTCATAAGGACCCTTTTCATCGAATCTGATCCGACTAAAGTGGGAGAGACAAACACCTGCTAGCCACCTTATGCAACTAGTGCATGTTAGTCGGTGGAACCTGTCTCACGTAAGCGTATGTGTAAGGTCAGTCCGGGCCGCTTCATCCCATGATGACGCCGAATCAATATAAGACTAGTAACGGCAAGTAAATTAACAAAATCGACGCCCACAACAACTTGTGTTCTACTCGTGCATAGAATCTACGCAATAAACTTGGCTTTGATACCACTGTTGGGGAACGTAGCAATAATTCAAAATTTTCTACGCATCACCAAGATCAATCTATGTAGATTCTAGCAACAAGAGAGGGAGAGGATGAGCATCTTCATACCCTTGAAGATCGCGATGTGGAAGCGTTACAAGAGCGCGGATGAGGGAGTCGTACTCGTGGCGATTCAAATCGCGGAAGATCCGATCTAACGCCGAACGGACGGCGCCTCCGCGTTCAACACACGTACAACCCGGGGATGTCTCCTCCTTCTTGATCCAGCAAGGGGAGAGGAGAAGTTGAGGGAGAGCTCTGGCAGCACGACGGCGTGGTGGTGGAGCTTGCAGTTCTCCGGTAGGGCTTCGCCAAGCACTATTGAGGAGGAGGTGGAGTTGGAGAGGGGGAGGGCTGCGCCAGGGGCAAGGGGTGAAGCTCACATGCGCCTCCCCACTATATATAGGGGTGGAGGGGCTGGTTTCTTGCCCTCCAAGTCCATTGGGGCGTTGGCAAAGGTGGGAGGAAAGAAATCCCATCATTTCCTTCCCCATCGATTGTTATCCCCCCTTTTTAGGGATGTTGATCTTATCCCTTCGGGATATGATTATATTCCTTCTAAGGTGGGATCTTGGTGCGCCTTGACCAGGGGTGTGGGGCCTTTCCCACACTACCCACGTTCATATGGGTCCCCCCATGCAGGTGGGCCCCACTCCAGAACCTTCTAGAACCTTCCCGGTACAATACCGAAAAATCCCGAACATTTTCCGGTGGCCAAAATAGGACTTCCCATATATAAATCTTTACCTCCGGACCATTCCGGAACTCCTCGTGACATCCGGGATCTCATCCGGGACTCCGAACAATATTCGGTAACTGAACACTAATTCCCATAACAACTCTAGCATCACCGAACCTTAACTGTGTAGACCCTATGGGTTTGGGAATCATGCAGACATGACCGAGACAGCTCTCTGGCCAATAACCAACAGCGGGATCTAGATACCCATGTTGGCTCCCACATGTTCCACGATGATCTCATCGGATGAACCACGATGTCAAGGATTCAAGCAATCCCGTATATAATCCCCTTTGTCAATCGGTACGTTACTTGCCCGAGATTCGATCGTCGGTATCCCAATACCTCGTTCAATCTCGTTACCGGCAAGTCACTTTACTCGTTCCATAATGCATGATCGCATGACTAACTACTTAGTCACATTGAGCTCATTATGATGATGCATTACCGAGTGGGCCAAGAGATACCTCTCCATCACACGGAGTGACAAATCCCAGTCTCGATTCGTGCCAACCCAACAAACACTTTCGAAGATACCTGTAGTGCACCTTTATAGCCACCCAGTTATGTTGTGACGTTTGGCACACCCAAAGCATTCCTACGGTATCCGGGAGTTGCATAATCTCATGGTCTAAGGAAATGATACTTGACATTAGAAAAGCTTTTAGCAAACGAACTACATGATCTTGTGCTATGCTTAGGATTGGGTCTTGTCCATAACATCATTCTCCTAATGATGTGACCCCGTTATCAATGGCATCCAATGTCCATGGTCAGGAAACCATAACCATCTATTGATCAATGAGCTAGTCAACTAGAGGCTCACTAGGGACATGGTGTGGTCTATGTATTCACACATGTATTACGGTTTCCAGTTAATACAATTATAGCATGAACAATAGAGAATTATCATGAACAAGGAAATATAATAATAACCATTTTATTATTGCCTCTAGGGCATATTTCCAACACTGACTACAAGCAAACAAATAAACAAGACAACAAGGAAATAAATAAGCAATCAACTTATGCTAGGCTATCACGGCTATTACACATATTACATCCACTGGGCATCAAAGTTCGCCACCAGTGCAAATATAGGGAACAAAGCAGCAATAAACGCCGCAGCAAAACAAGTCCAGAACTGAAACCACTTCAGAAGAGTTCAAGAAACAATATTCTGGGTACCCATAATGCTGGCAAGATGCTTAGTAAGCTTATTAACTTTCTCTTGTTTGGCGCTTAAATCCTCCAGCGCTTGTTGTTACACAAGAAAGTACGCATCTGAATTCCGTAGGGACTTCCTCAGTCCTTTGGCTTCTTGCCGCAGCACAGCTGACTGATGCCTTTCAGCTTGTAGCTGAGACTGAAGAAGCCGAAGTGATTTAGGCAGCGAGTTCGAAGAGCTTGTGCCAGCGATACTGGCCGGTAACTTGAACACTACATCAACGCATGACTGTGGGGTTTTCTCACTGTCTACAAGATCATTTTTATCACCTTTCTTGAAGACCAACAGGGTTGTCTCACTATCTTGAACCTTATCTGCATTACTTTCTCTACCATTGCATAGTGGGGTTCTCTTCTCCAATATTCTATTTGCATACTACAAGAGAAACAAGCAGACACATCACAGGTTTAGCTTGTAGTATACGAAACTCATTTTGGTAAACCGGTTCAGTAGTAAGGTGGACAGGATAACAGCATGAAACAAACATATATCTATGTACTATGGTCACTGTATTGTCCATATCATTGTAGTTTATGTTCCCTAATCAAGATAGAAACACAGTTCAACTCATATATTTTTAAGAAACAGCAGCATAGACAGAATATAAGTGTGAGAAACTACACATCATTGGCAGCACTTATAATGTGCATCATATGAGAACATAAATGTTTATACAACTGAAACTGAAATCAACATAGATCAAGAAGTTAGAACAGCAATCCTGTTAAAGAAATAGGTTTAAAACATACCTGTTGCGCCATTAGAGTTTCAATTGGATCCTTCAAATTTGAAAGTAGTTGGTATGAGTAAATACAATGATGCAACAGCAAAGGAGTATGGACCATAGCTACGGAATCTGACCTGAGAATAGTTGCTCTTATGCTTTAAACGTGGAGTTTGGGTTAGCTGTGGTGGTCTTCATGCTTTGGGCACTGCAGTAGCTTTACAAACTTCTCGTGTGGGGGTACTCTGTGGTGGACATGGTTGTCAGTGTCAAAACCGACGGATCTCAGGTAGGGGGTCCCGATCTGTGCGTCTAAGGCTAATGGTAACAGGAGGCAAGGGACACGATGTTTTACCCAGGTTCGGGCCCTCTCGATGGAGGTAAAACCCTACTTCCTGCTTGATTGATCTTGATGATACAAGTATTACAAGAGTTGATCTACCACGAGATCGTAGAGGCTAAACCCTATAAGCTAGCCTATGATGATCATGATTGTTCCTCTACGGACTAAACCCTCCGGTTTATATAGACACCGGAGGGGGCTAGGGTTTACACAGAGTCGGTTACAAAGAAGGAGATCTGACATCCGGATCGCCAAGCTTGTCTTCCACGCAAAGGAGAGTCCCATCTGGACACGGGACAAAGTCTTGAGTCTTGTATCTTCACGGTCCAACAGTCCGGCCAAATTATATAGTCCGTTTGTCCGGATACCCCCTAATCCAGGACTCCCTCAGTAGCCCCTGAACCAGGCTTCAATGACGATGAGTCTGGCGTGTAGATTTTCTTCGGCATTGCAAGGCAGGTTCCATCTCCGAATACTCCAAAGTAAACCTCGAGCACTTAAATCGTGTTCGGCTCTGCAAGACGATTTTCACATACCACCGTAGAGAGAATGATATTCCACAAATATAATCTGCTGATAACTTTAGATAACGTGCCATCACACCACAGTCGAGTCATTATTCAAACCGTTTTCCCACAACCTACCACTGCACATATTGCGAGGCGGTTTCCCGGGCACGTCTTGTTGAAGCAGAGATCATGTTCCCCTTATCGCGGGGCTTTAATGAATACGGGCACGAGTAGCCCAATCGCACTGCCAATCACGGTGAGTGGGGAACGAGCGGGTTCCACCAGGCAAGTAGGGAGGCGCAAAAGTTTTTATTGCCTCTATAAAGAGATAAGGCATCTTCTTCTTTACCCATGCATTTCCCTTCCGCTCGTCCATTCCCCTTCGCTCGAGCCCTAGCGCCCAAGCACTCATCTCCTCCACCGAAAAGAGGTTCTTCGAAGATGTCTAGATCGGGAGCAGCAGGCAAATGGATGGCCTCTACCTTCCGTGAGAAGGATATCAAAAATCTTCGAGAGGCCGGGTACCTAGCCAAGAAAATCGGCCACCATCTTCCGACGGCGGGACAGATCGTCCCCAATCCGGAGCCCCACGAGAGGGTCGTTTTTCTTCCTCATTTTTTCTGCGGGCTCGGGTTTCCCCTTCACCCATTTGTTCGCGGCATCATGTATTATCACGGGATTGATTTTCATGATCTGTCCCCTAATTCTTTCCTTAACATCTCGACGTTTATCGTCGTGTGTGAGGCCTTTCTCCGTATTTCGCCCGACTTTAGCCTATGGCTGAAGATCTTCAATGTGAAGCCCAAGGTGTTGAACGGCGAGCATGCTGAGTGCGGCGGCGCCATGGTGAGTAAGATGCCCAAGGTCACATGGCCGACGGGTACCTTCAACGATTCCGTCAAGGAGTGGTAGCAGCAGTGGTTCTATATCACCGAGCCGCGCGGTAAAAAGTGGGCCGCTGCTCCTGAATTCAGATCCGGAGGCCCCCTGCGGCTCACGTCCTGTCCCACGAAGGGCCTGAACTGGTCCTCATCCAACGAGCTGTCGGTGCTCCAAACATGCGTCTAGAGCATGGTAGACAAGGATGTCAAACTCGACAATGTAGTCCAGGTGATATTAGTTCGTCTGGTCTTCCCTTGCTACCATCGAGCCTGCAATTTGTGGGAATACGACCCGGCCGAGCACCAGACCCTACGGGAGCTCTACGGCTCCTCGCACAAGGACATTTGGAAGGTGCTCTTCAAGTACGGTAAACCGTGGCCGAGCTCCGTGCTATGTCTTGAGCTTGCATTGGTTTTCCTTGAAGAGGAAAGGGTGATGCAGCAACAGTAGCGTAAGTATTTCCCTCAGTTTTTGACAACCAAGGTATCAATCCAGTAGGAGGCTCCTCAAAAGTTCCACGCACCTACACAAACAAACAAAGAACTCGCAACCAACGCAATAAAGGGGTTGTCAATCCCTTCACGGCCACTTGCGAAAGTGAGATCTAATTGAGATAGTATGATATGATAAACATATTTTTGGTATTTTATAATATAGATGCAAAAAGTAAAGATGCAAATAAAAGTAGATTGAAAGCAAATATGATAAAAGATAGACCCGGGGGCCATAGGTTTCACTAGTGGCTTCTCTCGAGATAGCATAAGTATTACGGCGGGTGAACAAATTATTGTCGAGCAATTGATAGAAAAGCGAATAATTATGAGATGATCTAGGCATGATCATGTATATAGGCATCACGTCTGCAACAAGTAGACCGACTCCTTCCTGCATCTACTACTATTACTCCACACATCGACCAACTCCTGCCTGCATCTAGAGTATTAAGTTCATAAGAACAGAGTAACGCCTTAAGCAAGATGGCATGATGTAGAGGGATAAACTCATGCAATATGATATAAACCCCATCTTTTTATCCTCGATGGCAACAATGCAATACGTGCCTTGCAACCCTTTCTGTCACTGGGTAAGGACACCGCAAGATTGAACCCAAAGCTAAGCACTTCTCCCATGGCAAGAAAGATCAATCTAGTAGGCCAAACCAAACTGATAATTCGAAGAGGCTTGCAAAGATAACTCAATCATACATAAAAGAATTCGGAGGAGATTAAATATTTCTCATAGATAAACTTGATCATAAACCCACAATTCATCGGATCTTGACAAACACACCGCAAAAAGAGTTTACATCGAATAGATCTCCACAACAGGGGGGAGAACATTGTATTGAGATACAAAAAGAGAGAAGAAGCCATCTAGCTAATAACTATGGACCCGTAGGTCTGTGGTAAACTACTCACAATTGATCGGAGGGGCTATGGTGTTGATGTAGAAGCCCTCCATGGTCGATTCCCACTCCGGCAGAGCGCTGACGAAGGCTCCAAGATGGGATCTCACGGATACAAAAGGTTACGGCGGTGGAAATTGTGTTTCGTTGGCTCCCTGGATGTTTTCGGGGTATGTAGGCCTATATAGGAGGAAGAAGTACGTTGGTGGCCGGCCGAGGGGCCCACGAGACAGGGCGCGTGCCCTATACGGGGGGCGCGCCCTACCCTCTCGTGGCCGCCTCGGCTGCTTCTTGACTTACACTCCAAGTCCTCTGGATCACGTTCGTTCCAAAAAACACGCTCCCGAAGGTTTCATTCCGTTTGGACTCCGTTTGATATTCCTTCTCTTCAAAATACTGAAATAGGCAAAAAAACAGCAATACGGGCTGGGCCTCCGGTTAGTAGGTTAGTCCCAAAAATGATATAAATGTGTAAAATAAAGCCCATAAACATCCAAAAGGGGTAATATAATAGCATGGAACAATCAAAAATTATAGATACGTTGGAGACGTATCAAGTATCCCCAAGCTTAATTCCTGCTCGTCCTCGAGTAGGTAAATGATAAAAAAGGAATATTTGATGTGGAATGCTACCTAGCATAATTCTCAATGCAATTTTCCTTATTGTGGCATGAATGTTCAGATCCAAATGATACAAGATAAAAGTTCATATTAACATGAAAATGGTGATACTTCTAGCATACTAATCAAAGTAATCATGTCTTCTCAAAATAACATGGCCAAAGAAAGTTATCCCTACAAAATCATATAGTCTGACTGTTGCTCTATCTTCATCACACAAAGTATTTAATCATGCACAACCCCAATGACAAGCCAAGCAATTGTTTCATACTTTAATAATCTCAAACTCTTTTAACTTTCACGCAATACATGAGCGTGAGCCATGGACATATCACTATATGTGGAGTAGAATGGTGGTTGTGGAGAAGAGAAAAAGGAGAAGATAGTCTCACATCAACTAGGCGTATCAACGGGCTATGGAGATGCCCATTGATAGATATCAATGTGAGTGAGTAGGGATTGACATGCAACATATGCACTAGAGCTATAAATATATGAAAGCTCAACAAAAGAAACTAAGTGGGTGTGCATCCAACTCGCTTGCTCACGAAGACCTAGGGAATTTTGAGGAAGCCCATCATTGAAATTACAACTCAAAGCTAGAACAGGACATGAATCTATATGAATGCCTCCAGCAGTGTACCGAGATATGCAATGAATCAAGAGCGACATGTATGAAAATTATTAAGGTGGCCTTGCCACAAATACAATGTCAACTACATGATCATGCAAAAAGAAATATGAAAAAAGTAATGCGTGTCATATAAACGGAACGGTGGAAAGTTGCATGGCAATATATGTCGGAATGGCTATGGAAATGCCATAATAGGTAGGTATGGTGGCTGTTTTGAGGAAGGTATATGGTGGGTGTATGGTACCGGCGAAAGTTGTGCGGCACAAGAGAGGCTAGCAATGGTGGAAGGGTGAGGTGCGTATAATCCATGGACTCAACATTAGTCAAAAGAACTTATGTACTTGTTGCAAAAATCTAGAAGTCATCAAAAACCATAGCACTACGCGCATGCTCCTAGGGGGATAGATTGGTAGGAAAATACCATCGCTCGTCCCCGACCGCCACTCATAAGGAAGACACTCAATAAATAAAATTGTGCTCCAACTTCATCACAAAGCGGTTCACCATACGTGCATGCTACGGGAATCACAACCCTCAACACAAGTATTTTTCATAATCACCTCAACTAGCATGACTTTAATATCACTACCTCCATATCTCAAAACAAATATCAAGCATCAAATTGATCATAGCATCCAATTCTTTTCTATGATAGTTTTTATTATACCCAACTTGGATGCTCATCATTCTAGGACCAACTTTGTAACCATAGAAAATACCATGCTGTTCTAAAAGACTCTCAAAATAATATAAGTGAAGCGTGAGAGACTAGCAATTTCTTCAAAATTAAGCCACCACCGTGCTCTAAAAAATATAAGTGAAGCACTAGAGCAAAAACTATCAAGCTCAAAACATATAAGTGAAGCACATAGAGTATTCTAGAAAATCCTAATCAAGTAGGCTTCTCCCAAAAGGTGTGTACAGCAAGGATGGTTGTGGCAAACTAAAAATCAAAGACTAATATAATACACGACGCTCCAAGCAAAACACATATCATGTGGCGAATAAAAATATAGCTCCAAGTGAAGTTACCAATGAACGAAGACGAAAGAGGGGATGCCTTCCCGGGGCATCCCCAAGCTTAGGCTTTTGGCTATCCTTGAATATCTTGGGGTGTCATGGGCATCCCCAATCTTAGGATCTTGCCACTCCTTATTCCATAGTCCATAAAAGCTTTACCCAAAACTTGAAAACTTCACAACACAAAACTCAACAGGAAATCTTATATGCTTCGTTAGTGACAGAAAACAAAACCACCACATAAGGTAATATAATGAACTCATTCTTTATTTATTTTGGTGTGAAACCTACTGTATTCCAACTTCTCTATGGTTTATAAACTATTTTACTAGCCATAGAAGCATCAAAATAAGCAAACAACACACGAAAAACAGAATCTGTCAAAAACAGAACAGTCTGTAGAAATCTGTAACTAACGCAAACTTATGGAACTCTAAAAATCCTACCAAAATAGTAAGTCCTGTACAATGTGTTTATTGATCAGCAGAAAAGAGAATCAACGCAAAATCACGTTTTTGTGATTTAACAAAACTAAATTCGTGCATGCAAAGTTTCTGTTTTTCAGCAGAATAAAAGCAACTATCATCATAGGTTATCCTATAGGTTCTACTTGGCACAAACACTAATTAAAATATAAAAACACATCTAAACAGAAGGTAGACGCAAGATTTATTACTAAACAGGAACAAAAACAAAAAACACAAATAAAATTGGGTTGCCTCCCAACTAGCGCTGTCGTTTAACGCCCCTAGCTAGGCATAAAAGCGAAGATAGATCTAAGTAGTGCCTTCTTTGGCACTCGGAGAGGAGGATCTCCTTTCTATGGCATTTATTCTTCTATTTAAGGTAAGCACATGGCCATTAATGGAAGAAGTAAGATTAAGCATGTTACGGAAGTTTGCCTCTAAACTAGACTTCATCTCTTTAATAATTTCATTTTGATAAAAGCACAAGAGAGTAGTTGATTCAACCTTATCATTCATGGGATGCCCAAATATGGTTTTCATTTTTTCATAGGTATCTATAGCATCCCCTTCAAGAAAACCTTCTTCAAAAATAGAATCTAAAACTTGTTTGAAAGAAGTAGGCAAGCCAACATAGAAACTTTTTAAGTAAACTTCAATTTGATATTGTGGCAATAGCTAGCCCGAATCCTTAATAACCTATCACAAGCATCTTTTAAAGACTCATCGAGTAAATAGCGAAAAATTCCAGAGTCATCCTCATAAAAATTATTCAAGCTCTCATTGGTGACCCCGGTGGGTCTTTCTATAGCGTCATTATTTATGAGCTTAGAGAGGATAGAGGGGTTATCCAAAGTTACAGAACCTAGGAAAGAGCCCTTAGTTCTTTTTGGTTCGGCCATGGCAACGGGAAAGCAAACGGAAGAGAGGAGGAGATTGGGAAAGAGAGGGCAAATAAAACGGCAAGGGTGAAATGGGGGAGAGGAAAACGAGAGGCAAATGGCAGATAATATAAATGCGAGGGAGATGAGTTTGTGATGGGTGCTTGGTATGTCTTGACTTGAGCGAAGACCTCCCCGGCAACGGCGCCAGAAATCCTTCTTGCTACGTCTTGAGCTTGCGTTGGTTTTCCTTGAAGAGGAAAGGGTGATGCAGCAATAGTAGCGTAAGTATTTCCCTCAGTTTTTGAGAACCAAGGTATCAATCCAGTAGGAGGCTCCTCAAAAGTCCCACGCACCTACACAAACAAACAAAGAACTCGCAACCAACGCAATAAAGGGGTAGTCAATCCCTTCACGGCCACTTGCAAAAGTGAGATCTAATAGAGATAGTATGATAAGATAAATATATTTTTGGTATTTTATAATATAGATGCAAAAGGTAAAGATGCAAATAAAAGTAGATTGAAATCTTATATGATAAAAGATAGACCCCGGGGCCATAGGTTTCACTAGTGGCTTCTCCCAAGATAGCATAAGTATTACGGTGGGTGAACAAATTACTGTCGAGCAATTGATAGAAAAGCGAATAATTATGACATTATCTAGGCATGATCATGTATATAGGCATCACGTCTGCAACAAGTAGACCGACTCCTGCCTGCATCTACTACTATTACTCCACACATCGACCGACTCATGCCTGCATCTAGAGTATTAAGTTCATAAGAACAGAGTAACGCCTTAAGCAAGATGACATGATGTAGAGGGATAAACTCATGCAATATGATATAAACCCCATCTTTTTATCCTCGATGGCAACAATACGATACGTGCCTTGCAACCCTTTCTATCACTGGGTAAGGACACCGCAAGATTGAACCCAAAGCTAAGAACTTCTCCCATGGAAAGAAAGATCAGTCCAGTAGGCCAAACCAAACTGATAATTCGAAGAGACTTGCAAAGATAACTCAATCATACATAAAAGAAGTCGGAGGAGATTAAGTATTTCTCATAGATAAACTTGATCATAAACCCACAATTCATCGGATCTCGACAAACACACCGCAAAAAGAGTTTACATCGAATAGATCTCCACAACAGGGGGGAGAACATTGTATTGAGATCCAAAAAGAGAGAAGAAGCCATCTAGCTAATAACTATGGACCTGTAGGTCTGTGGTAAACTACTCACAACTCATCGGAGGAGCTATGGTGTTGATGTAGAAGCCCTCCATGGTCGATTCCCACTCCGGCAGAGCGCCGACGAAGGCTCCAAGATGGGATCTCGCGGATACAAAAGGTTACGGCGGTGGAAATTGTGTTTCGTTGGCTCCCTGGATGTTTTCGGGGTACGTAGGCCTATATAGGAGGAAGAAGTACGTCGGTGGCCGGCCGAGGGGCCCACGAGACAGGGCACGCGCCCTATACGGGGGGCGCGCCGTACCCTCTCATGGCCGCCTCGGCTGCTTCTTGACTTCCACTCCAAGTCCTCTGGATCACGTTCGTTCCAAAAATCACCCTCCCGAAGGTTTCATTCCGTTTGGACTCCGTTTGATATTCCTTTTCTTCGAAATACTGAAATAGGCAAAAAAACAGCAATACGGGCTGGGCCTCCAGTTAGTAGGTTAGTCCAAAAAATTATATAAATGTGTAAAATAAAGCCCATAAACATCCAAAAGGGGTAATATAATAGCATGGAACAATAAAAGATTATAGATCCGTTGGAGACGTATCAAGCATCCCCAAGCTTAATTCCTGCTCGTCCTCGAGTAGGTAAATGATAAAAAAGGAATTTTTGATGTGGAATGCTACCTAGCATAATTCTCAATGTGTTTTTCCTTATTGTGGCATGAATATTCAGATCCAAATGATACAAGATAAAAGTTCATATTAACATGAAAATGGTGATACTTCTAGCATACTAATCAAAGTAATCATGTCTTCTCAAAATAACATGGCCAAAGAAAGTTATCCCTACAAAATCATAGAGTCTGACTGTTGCTCTATCTTCATCACACAAAGTATTTAATCATGCACAACCCCAATGACAAGCCAAGCAATTGTTTCATACTTTAATAATATCAAACTCTTTTAACTTTCACGCAATACATGAGCGTGAGCCATGGACATAGCACTATATGTGGAGTAGAATGGTGGTTGTGGAGAAGAGAAAAAGGAGAAGATAGTCTCACATCAACTAGGCGTATCAACGGGCTATGGAGATGCCCATTGATAGATATCAATGTGAGTGAGTAGGGATTGACATGCAACAGATGCACTAGAGCTATAAATATATGAAAGCTCAACAAAAGAAACTAAGTGGGTGTGCATCCAACTCGCTTGCTCACGAAGACCTAGGGCATTTTGAGGAAGCCCATCATTGGAATATACAAGCCAAGTTCTATAATGAAAAATTCCCACTAGTATATGAAATTGACAACATATGAGACTCTCTATCATGAAGATCATGGTGCTACTTTGAGGCACAAGTGTGGAAAAAAGTGATAGTAGCATTGTCCCTTCTCTCTTTTTCTCTCATTTTATTTATTTTTTCTTTTTTTTTCTTTTTCTTTTTTTCTCTTTTTTTTCTTTGGCCTTCCTTTTTTTCTTTTTGGCCTTTCTCTTTTTTTTCTTTTTTTCTTTTTGTAAAGTTCGTAGTCTCATCCCGACTTGTGGGGGAATCATAGTCTTCATCATCCTTTCCTCACTAGGACAATGCTCTAATAATGAAGATCATCACAGTTTTATGGATTTACAACTCAAGAATTACAACTCAAAGCTAGAACAGGACATGACTCTATATGAATGCCTCCGGCGGTGTACCGGGATATGCAATGAATCAAGAGCGACATGTATGAAAATTATTAAGGTGGCCTTGCCACAAATACAATGTCAACTACGGCAGAGCGCCGGCGAAGGCTCCAAGATGGGATCTCGCAGATACAGAAGGTTACGACGGTGGAAATTGTGTTTCGTTGGCTCCCTGGATGTTTTTGGGGTACATAGGCTTATATAGGAGGAAGTATTATGTCTGTGGCTGCCCGAGGGGCCCACGAGACAGGGGCGCGCCCTATAGGGGGGCCACCCTACCCTCTCGTGGCTGCCTCGGCTGCTTCTTGACTTGCACTCCAAGTCCTCTGGATCACGTTCGTTCCAAAAATCACGCTTCCGAAGGTTTCATTCCGTTTGGACTCCGTTTGATATTCCTTTTCTTCGAAATACTAAAATAGGCAAAAAAAAGCAATACGGGTTGGGCCTCCGGTTAGTACGTTAGTCCCAAAAATGATATAAATGTGTAAAATAAAGCCCATAAACATCCAAAATGGGTAATATAATAGCATGGAACAATCAATATATATACGTTGGAGACGTATCACTCCGCCGAGGACCGCGGGTATCAACTGTCCCGCTCTGCAAGTCCGGTAAGTTATTGCTATGTTCTGTCTCTCCATGTTTAGCTGGCATATCCCGAGAGAGACGCTTTATCATGCTTTCTGTAATTATCCCAGGAATGGACGAAGAAGGTGGGGCGGATACCCTGTCCGACCCCGTAGCCGGAGGAACCGGCGGGACCTCTTCTGACAAAGATGCTGGTCCCAACGCCTTACAAGGCGCCGAAGAAAGAGGGCACCAAGAAGGCCAAGGAGACACGGAGCAGCCTCCATCACCGTGGTGCTTCGGACACAAAATCCGAAGACTCCAACGCCCATCCTTCCTCCGAAGACGAAGAGGAGGAGGAAGAAGACGAGTCCTCCACGGGGGGAGGAAAGAAAGGGACGGCCTCCTCATCCTTGGAGGCCGAAGAATCGCCGAAGAGGGGAAAAAGTTCCCTCCCAGAGGCGTCCACCATGGCTGCCAATAGCAGCCCGGAGTGGGCTCCCATGGCCCAGCCCCTGGTAAAATCGTGAGTACACGAAATCCGAATACGCCTAAGCACCCAGGATTTCTAAGGTGCAATATTTTAATTTGCGCCCTACTTTGTGCAACCCGGTGAGGTCTTGCGCCGAACAGTCCTCCTCGGAGGATTCGCTGAGCTTAGATGCCCTGGAGAGCGAGACGCCTCCGGAGGCCCCTTCCCCGAAGCTTGGACGTGACACCGAGGTGTCGTCCCAGCAGGGCCCAGACCAGGGAGGGCACTCCTCTGGGGGCGGATACATGGGAGCAATGGTTCCCATAAACGTCGACGGCGGGGGCGATCCTAGATTTGGCCCGCAGCCGGACACTGTCCTGGAGACCTTTAATGCTCCAGGATCGGGCGAGCTTTGATGGAGGGAGGCAAGACCGCTCCGCCAGCAACCTCTATCCAAGCAGAGCTCCGGGGCGGCCTATCCACAGCGCTAAAGAATGCGTCCATCATGGATGAACATCGCGACCTCATGGGTGCGGTGATTGAAAAGATTCAGTCCGCTGAGAGCGGACTGAATGAATCCTGCCTTAGCCTTACAAAACGCTTTGAGGTATGTTTTTAGAAACCTTTGAAGATTGTCAAAGTATGAGTAGTAGCCCCTGATGCACTGTCCGGTGAAAGAGAGAGAGCCGGACAGGGGATTAAATTTCCGCTTCGCACGAGACTCGGTTGATGACATGTATATCTTTGTTTGAAAACAGGCCTTTGTAGCGACGACTGCCTCTCATACTGCGGAGGTGTCCGGACTAAAGCAAAGTCTGGAACAGGCCGAAGAAGAACTTGGGCGAGTGAAGAAGAAGTTGGAGGACAAGCAAGGTATGTCTAAACCTTTTGATAAGTTGAGCACAAATGAGTAGTTGTGCCTGATGAAAATATTTGTTTTGTGTGCTCTAGGAGCAAATGCCGAGATTGAGGTACTGAAGAAGGTTGTGGCCGAAGCTGACAAGAAGGCCGCCGTGGAGCAGGCTCTTCGCGAGAAGCACGAGGCCAGGGTCATTGAAGCTGAACGAGAGCTCCAGGAGACCGTGAAGAAAGGCAAGACCTTGGAGCAGAGTCTAGCAGGGAAAGAATCCGAACTCGCCCAAGCTCTCGAAGCCGCAAATGATGCTCGGGAGGAAGCCCGAGGTGCTCTGAAGGACATACAGGAGGCACGGAGGGTTGCGGCTGGTAAGGCTTTTTTACTCAAAGCAATTGTTATATAGTAATAGGAGAAACTCTAGGCGACAAACTGAATTCTTGTTTCTCCAGGAGCGTTTGCGGACCTGCCACGCAGCATATCTGATGCTGCCTAATTCTACCAGGCTGAATAGAAGAAGTCTGCAGAGAAGCATTTCTGGTCACAGTATTTGGCACCGAATTATTCGGTGCCCTTTGTCGATCAGCTGAAGCAGCTGGTCGAACTGCACCAAGCGGTCGAACTAGCCATGAAGGACTTAGTTGTCCGGCTGTGGCCCGCTAAGCCAATTCCAAGCAGTTACTTTGGACTCGTGAAGCGGATTGTTGGTGCTTGCCCTCTGCTCGAAGTCATTAAGCGGTCGGTCTGTATAGAAGGTGCCCGCATGGCATTTGCCCGTGCGAAGGTGCACTGGGGGAAGCTTGATGCTGAAAAGCTGATGACTGAGGGACCACCGGAGGGTAAGGAGCATCGCAAGCCCGAATTATATTATGAGGGTGTCCTGAAAGGAGCCCGCCTTGTGGCGGAACAGTGTACCAAAGACAATATATTTCCCTGAAGGAAGTCATGCTGTCCTTTGTAATGCGGGATACTCGCACTGTTATTATTTATTGCCTGTTATATGAAAGTTTTTTCTTCCTGTGCGGTCATTTAGTATATATAAATCCTGAGAGTTGGCCAGTCGTCGGCTTCTTCCCCCACGTAGAAAGTACGGGGATGTTCGGGACATACCTGAACACTCTTTATCCCATTTTTTGGTCCTTGAAGGAGGTGTTCATCACCGCGAACCAGGCAATTAGACTATAGGGCTTTATCACTCTCACTTAGCCATAGGAATTCGAATATGGTAGGCGCAGCCCCTGGTGTTTGGAAGACCGTACGAGGGGCTCTAACAGCGCCTGATCGGAAGACCGATCCGCCGCACTCTGCATTTGTTATGGCATTATGCGGAATAAATCCTTAAAGACTTTACAACCTCTCGAATAGCTGACCATCTCTCGCCGTATCATGACAGTCGGTTTTCGGCTTTCTCTACTGAGGTGCTCGTCCGGAAGAACCGGGACACAATCGCAGTAGTTCTCCCAGCGCTACCTTAGCCGATGGAGCGAAACGTAAGGTACCAAAACATGGGAGCCACACAAACCCAACTAATGACCCAAGACATGATTTGGAGCTGATGCATATAGTGCTATAAGTTCAGGGTGCCGAGCGACCGAGAAGGTGTCCGGACTTTGTTGCCATATTATGAGTACAATGAAGCCCCTGGCATAATGGGGATGACACTATGTGCGGGTGCCGTTATGACGAAAAAAAGCGTCAATGAGGAACGACGGCTGGTAAGTGTTTTTTAATTATACGTGTTGTAGTGGAGTGATACGTCTATGCGTATGAGTACGGTTTATGCTATTAAGAGAGGTATGCTGGCAGAACCTGTCGTGGCCGGAAGGGAGGAGGCTGTATGCGGATCCGAAGTGTATCCGGACTCTCTCCTTGGGGGATACTTGTGTGTTCCCGCCTTGTGCGTCTGAGCTGATTCTATGTCGCCAGTCCTATTCTGCGCAAAAGTGAGCCTATAAAGAAAAATGCTTAGAGGCATTTGCAAGTCATAGGGTGGTTGAACCGCGGGTGCCCTGTCGGAGCCTGGTCGAG
Organism: Triticum aestivum; assembly: GCF_018294505.1. Lineage (NCBI taxonomy): Eukaryota > Viridiplantae > Streptophyta > Magnoliopsida > Poales > Poaceae > Triticum > Triticum aestivum. The sequence continues at coordinate 222,759,011 of NC_057795.1, forward strand.
CCGTGCTATCATGCCGTGAAGGAGCTCGGACTCCTCTGTGGGTGTCCGAGGGGTTGGCTGTCGAATCGAAGTTCGATAGAAGGGCACAACTCGCTATCTCAGTGGCAGTAAAATTTCCACTCTCGGGGTGGAGTTCGGCCTTGCCCATAATTGTGACCATGTCACGTGGGTTTGGCATGATATGGTACCACGTTGAGTCGAGCTGACGCGGTTCGTCCCGGTAGTATATATTAGTTACTGTATAAGGGGACAATGCCGTAGACTTACTCTTCGGCATGGTGTTTGTTTGGTGATCCAAAGATGACCTCCAAGGTGATGGGCCTATAAAACTTGGCCTTTGCACCTGGAACAACATCTTTGAGAAGATGTTTTTAGTGGGTTTGATCCTCGATCGATCAATACCTATCTGGTGAACTGTGTCTTGGCGCAGCAAGTTTGAGCTGCCGCTGATGCCCATAGGGGCTCCTGTGAGGTGGATCCCACCAACTGTTGGGTCGATGGTAAGTGCAATTAAATTGCCATGGTTGACATTGTCCGGACGGTCTATGTGATCGGAGATGATCGGCCATATTTTTGTACCATGGGGTGACTTGTATTGTTGAGTCAGCATCCCGATGAGTACACATTCATTCCCTTGTTGGTTTGCGGAGGATTTTCCTTTGACCTCGCAATGTTTGGTGGTTTGGGCTCCTCGTTGTTTGAGACCTCTTTTCATTGTTTCCATCTCACGACCGGCCATTTTGTTTTGAGGATCCGGCATTCTCTATTGGTATTCTTGGCCGCCATTCTAGGGGTATCATGGATTTGACATGGTTGGTCGAGTATGCTGCTCGGGCCGGATGGGCCTGGGCTGTTCTTTTTCCGTTGACCGGACTGGGGGGGGCGCGGAATCCGGCACCAACTACGTTGTATTGGTCGTCATCATTATTTCTATGATGCTTATGTCTGTTGCGTCGAGGTTTATGGATGCTACCTCGCGTTTCCTGCGTATTGTCCCGGACCGTGATGTATTGGCGTCGGGGTGTGGGTTTTAGGACCTCCTTCTCAGGTTGAGGTAGCAAATTGTGCTTTGTGTACCCTTTGGTGGGGCGGTCGAGTCTATATTCCTCGGCTACCAGGACCTTAGTCCATCTGTCTGTGAGCAGATCTTGGTTAGCTTGGAGGTGCTGCTGCTTCTTCTTTAGGCTTCTTGTAGTGGCCATAAGCCGTCGCTGGAAGCGAACCTGCTCTACGGGATCTTCAGGCATGCCGAATTCATCGTCGCAGAGGCTAACCTCATCTTCGGAGAGAGGCATGTGGCTGTCCTCCTTCGAGTATCCGTTCGTTGCCTATTCATCCGGGCTAATCTACCCGTCTTCCGGTCCGTCCTGCTCGAAGGCAGGCTGGTTGGGATTGTATTCGTCTTCGGCACCATCCGGATTGTTTTCGTCTCCTGTGTCGGTATTGCTGTGGCGGGGCTTGGAGCGGCGCTGGTGACGCCCATGCTTTGCTTTCTTCCTTGAGGGGTTATCCTCCATTGCCTCATTGCCATTGGTTTCTTTCAGAGTGTCCACTATATATATATCATACGAGGAGGTAGCTGTCCAGCACCCCGTGGGCGGTGGTTCCTGTTCTTCTCCTACATCGTCGTCCACACCGTCGATGTCTTCATAGTCGAAGTCAAGCACGTTGGTCAAATCATTGAAAGTGGTAATGAAGTGGGTGGTGGGTGGGAAACGAATTTCCTCGTCGCCTGCTTCCCACTCGAGCAGGACATAGTTCAGCCAAGAGTCTCCTAACAAAGAGAGAGACTTTAATGAGTTCAGCATGTCGCCAAAGGGCGAGTGCTGGAAGATATCCGCAGCGGTGAACTCTATTACCGGAGCCCAACCGGATTCGGTGGGCTCGGGGGCACGCGGTCTGGAACCTACAGCCGGACACGAGTCCGGGGGTCCTATAACACAGGCTTCCTTGGGGGGTGGAGTCTGTGTTCGGCTCTACCGCCGATGAGTGTGCGGCCTCCGGGGTGGGGTCCATCCACCCGTCCTCGGACGACACGATCTGCCCCGGATTTAGGTTCTGAGCTACTGCAGGTGCGATATCCCGAGTATTGTCCGACAACAGGTCTAAGCCATGCTCGTCGTGACTGTATGGCGCTCCTGGCATAGGGCCGAATCCATCGAAGATCAAGTCTCTGCGAATATCAGCCATGTAGTTCAAGTTTCCAAACCTGACCTGATGGCCAGGGGCGTAGCTGTCGATCTTCTCCAGATGGCCAAGCGAATTGGCCCACAGTGCGACGCCACCGAACACGAATATTTGTCTGGGGAGAAAAGTCTCACCCTGGACCGTGTTATTGTTGATGATTGAAGCAGCCATCAAGCCTTACAACGGCAACATAGAGGAACTCTCAATGAAAGCACCAATGTCGGTGTCAAAACCGGCGGATCTCGGGTAGGGGGTCCCGATCTGTGCATCTAAGGCTAATGGTAATAGGAGGCAAGGGACACGATGTTTTACCCAGGTTCGGGCCCTCTCGATGGAGGTAAAACCCTACTTCCTTCTTCATTGATCTTGATGATACGAGTATTACAAGAGTTGATCTACCACGAGATCGTAGAGGCTAAACCCTAGAAGCTAGCCTATGATGATCATGATTGTTCCTCTACAGACTAAACGCTCCGGTTTATATAGACACCGGAGGGGGCTAGGGTTTACACAGAGTCGGTTACAAAGAAGGAGATCTAACATCCGGATCACCAAGCTTGTCTTCCATGCAAAGGAGAGTCCCATCCGGACACGGGACGAAGTCTTGAGTCTTGTATCTTCACAGTCCAACAGTCCGGCCAAAGTATATAGTCCGGCTATCCGGATACCCCCTAATCCAGGACTCCCTCAGTGGTGCTTTGTCAACTAGAAGTGGGTTACTATCCCCTGGGGTTGCAGTTAGATGGGTTGTAGCTGGTTCTCTTCCCAACAGTGTAAGTGTGCAATCTGAAGAGTCTCGATTATGTGTGGTTGGGCTAGTTTTTGGGCCAGTACAACCATGGTTCTATCTGCATCTACGGGTAGCACTGTCTTTTGTGAAGAGCGGGTTTTTGCTCCCTTAGATACTTCCATCACCCCCTCCAATTCAAATGGCTGATAAACAAGAAAAGAAATTGAATGTACAGACATTGTATGATAGACAGATGTGGTAATTCAAATATATGTTGTCTAACCAAACAGGATAGCATGACACAATTTCACATATATGATGCCTAACTAAACAGGATAGCATGACACGGTTTCAGATATATGATGGATAACTTAACATGATATAATGGCATAATTCAACATATGATGAGTACCTAAACAGGATTACATGACAAAACTATATGATGTCTTTCTAAAATAGGTTGGGATGAAATAATTCACATACATGTTGTCTAAGTATACAAGATGGCATGATATAATTGACATAATTGGTTCATATACTAAGCAGCTGGCACTCGCATGTATGATCTCTAAACTAAGCAGATCGAATTCAATATTGTGCATATGATGTCTAAACTAAGCAATGCAAGACACCATATGCATCATATGAGAAATATAAACGTTGCAACTTAGAGCATACACCTCAGGTGGGATATAGGACTTGTCATCTATCTCCGAATCCTCCTCTGAGGAGCTCCCTGTAACGATCGTGATATATGCTTCAACAGGTACCATTGCCTGCTCTAAAGACCTTGTTTTCACTACAGATTTTTCCATAACCGGCTCAAATGGCTGATACACATGAAGAGTAGTTCAATATACACAGATTGTCAACAAATGGAATACGTAATGAAAAAAAGATGGCATGAGATAATTCACATGTATGATGCCTGGCTCCATGGCGGTGCATAATTCACATATATGATAACTGGCTGAAAAACATGGCATTGCATAATTCACATATCTGATATAGAAAGCAAATAGGCGGCATTCACACAAAGCATGTCTAATCTAAGCAGATGGCATGGCAATTCAAGACACCATATGCATGATATGAGCAATATAACCCAGCCAAGTTAGAGCATGCACTTCGGGGAGGGGGGAATACGACTGGTCATCTGTCTCTGAATCCTCCTCTGAGGAGCTATCTGTAACCAGCAAGAAATCTGCATCGACAGGTAGCACTGACTACTCAGAAGACCTTGTTTTCACTCCTGATTTTCCCATGACCAACTCAAATGGCTGATGCACAGGAAGAGTAGATGAATGTATAAACATTGTTGACAAATGGAATACATTATGGAAAAAAATATGGCATGATACAATTCACATATACGATGACTAGCTAAACAGGATGGCATTGCATGATTCACGTATATGATGCCTGGCTAAATAAGATGGCATTGCATAATTCCCATATACTCCCTCCGTTCCTAAATATTTGTCTTTTTAGATATTTCAAATGGACTACCAAATACGGATGTATATAGACATATTTTGGAGTGTAGATTCACTCATTTTGTTCCGTATGTAGTCACTTGTTGAAATCTCTAAAAGACAAATATTTAGGTATGTTGAGAGTACGATATAGAAACCAAACAGGTGGCATTCACACAAAGAAAATCTAAACTAAGCTGATGACATATAAGATGTATAATGTAAGCGATGCAACGCGCCATATGCATGATATGACCAACATCAGCATGTCAAGTTAGAGCAAACAACTCAAGTGGTAAACAGGCGTGGTCGGCTCCTTCTGAATCTCCATCTGAACAGTTATCTTCCTTTGGAATACAATCTGGAAATGCAGGAGGGGGGGGGGGCACTTCGCCCACCATGGAGCGGCGTCTGCATGACATTATATTCCCACGCAACGGTCTTATCTTTTTCTCTACATGTTCAGTACGATTGTGTAAAATATCTGACATGCATAATAAAAAAATAGTTAGATTTTGTAAGGCCTAAGGGGTGCATGCAAAAATCAAGATTGATGGTAGCAAACGAGTGGATGGATCCAAAACTAATGATAGCAGATAGATTATAGCTTCAGTTTAAAAAGATAGACAATGGATCATCTATTGTTTGTTGCCCACCCAACATGAACCACATAGAAGACCCCAGATGAACCAGATAGTAGACAGATACTATTCATTGCTGGCTTGATATGAGACCCATGGGAAATTCAAAACTCAAGTTTGAACGATAAAGTAGCAGGTAATAATAACCGATGTATAACGTAAGCAAACATGAAAGACTGCGACCTCTCTTCTGGAACTGTGTAGTCCTCAGGTTCATTTGCTCAGTCGATGATGGTAATGCAGTTGGCGTGGCTGCTGACAACGGGGAAGATGATCTGAGGCGGCAAAAGAAAGTCTGAAGGGGGGTCTCTGCTGTAGTGAACCCTTCTATCGATGGTGCACCTCAGGTGGGGTGGATGACGGCACGGCAGGAACAGGACATAACACACAGAGTTTTCTTTGACGCCTATCTAAAAAGGAAGTAAATCCGTAAGGGCTCCTTAGAATTGGAGGATTCTATAAACGCATGGACAGGAAAAACATAGGAATAGGATAGGAATGCACATGCAAAACAGAGCATTTGGAAACATAGGATTTCAGTCAACCTGGGTGTTTGGCTCACATGAACTGGAAGAACACAGGAATGGAGATACTAAGTGATGTGACGAGTGTACAGCCTCTTTGGCATAGCCTTGTGGATCTCAACATCATTGGGTTGGACGTGGAGGATGGTGATGATGCTGGTGTGACTGTCGGAGGCAGGGAAGAAGATCCGAGGCCTCTGGAAACGGCGCTGAGGGTACTGCTCCACTGTGATGGACGGTTCCGTCATTGGAGCAGCTCCGCTAAGGTGTACGACGACGAGGCTGAAGCAGGACAAGACAGACAACGTTAATCTGAAGTGGGACCCTAATATCATCTGCAATAGATGATGTAAAATACATCACCAAAAAGTGCTAGATGTAAAACGCATCAGCCGCGCCACGGCTGCTCCGACAGATGCTCCAAGTACTGTTCACTTTGAACTTAACTGAAGAAAATGAACTTTACAGTCGAAACTGAATTTTACTGTCGAAACTGATTGAACTAGTAACAGAGCATTGCAATAGATGTTTAGGGCGTTCGAGCACTAGTAGCAGAGAAGCAGTGAGCTAAATCAACAGATGCTCGAGCAGGGAACGCACTAGCAGAGAGCAAGTCGTGCAGTAGCACCGCGAGAGAGTGCTAAAGTAGCAACTCCTATAGCTGCCGGAGGTCGTGCAGCAGCAGCAGCAGCAGCAGCAGCGCAAGCGAGAGCAAGAGCAGAGCGGCAGCATGAACGAAAGCAGGAGCAGTGTAGCAGCGCGACCGACAGCAAGAACAGAGCCGCAGTGCGGGGGAGAGCCGGAGCAGCTGCAGCTAGTGCTGTTGTGGAAGTCGCCGCCGAGGAAACAATGACATGGGGGAGAGATGTCGTGGATGATGTGGCCGGCGACGGCGCCGTCGATCGAGACCCGCCATGTCTGCTCGGTATCGAGCACCGGCAGCCCCATGAGATCGAACAAAAGATAAAATGCAGCGATGAGTGCAGAACCTCCTTTGTGGCGTCGAGTTGGCCTCGGCTTCATCAGATGAATTGGTGAGGGTTCTGCGGTTCCGGTGGGGCAGGTCAAGACGGCGCTGTGGGGATTGAGGTGGCGCGATAGACGAGGTAAACGTCGGGGCAGCTCCTTGGAGGTGGAGTACGGGGCGGATGATCCGGCGGGACGACGAGATCGACAACGGATCGTCATCCGGTGCGGTGGATGAGGGACGGCGAGCTGTTGCGTTGGACGACGTAGTCGGGGAAGAGTCTCTGGCTGGGCAGCGGTTGGGACGCCGACGTAGGAGCGTGGGGTTTCGTGGATTTTGGCGGCCTTGGTGTATGAATGGGGGGGGGCGACGGGAGAGGGGGGAGCCAAGCTTAGGGACGCGCTTGTCCAAAATGTAGGGTAAGTAACCAGCGTACCCCCACCTGTTTTGACATCGCGGCGTGGAGCTTCATTTCTGGCTGAGGGGTAGAAGGGGTATTTCATGTGTTTGGGCCGCGGGAGCGATTTCGTATGAGGAGGGAGTTCTCGCGCACGTCCAAATTTCAGGATAACAAGGCGAGGCGCGGGTTGAAGAGGCGGGAGCTTCAAAGCAGGTGAGACAAAAGATACTCGAGCTTGAAAATTTCAGGATAACAAGGTGCAGATTCCTTGTTCGGCAGAACAAACTTAACGTGTAAAAAAACAATTCATACAAGACACAAGAGAGTCATGTCCCCTTTTACTATATTGCTATAGATGCCATTGAAAAAACTACAAGAAAAATGTAAAAAAATCGAGAGAACAAGATTACCCTGCACAGTACCAAATCGATTCGCACTTCCCTCAATAACAACAAAAAACAAATCAATTCCCACCAAAGAAAGAGTAATGTCCCTTTTTATATGATTACAGATGCCATGATCTCGAATTTCAATTTTTGAATCCACGTTATGTTGAATTCGAATATATCGTCAGGTGACCTTGCGGTTTATAATTGATGTAGTCGTACATTTTCATCTTCCATCATATATGAACATTTTACTCCACCATGTGAACATATATATTGTCGTCTACCATATGGACTAAATTTGAATCAATTTTCCTTATTTGAATACAATTGTTGTCAAGTTATACAATAATTTAAATATTATCTTGATAAAAAAACATGCATATAGCAGTAATCATATTTCACTATGAACTACACGTACCATACGCTCTCCAATTCAAATATTTGTATCCATTTTATGCTAAATTCAAATCATAGTACATTATTTGTCTAGGTAGCAAGATGTTCGGGATAATCTAAACCCTGTTTTCATATGTATAATTTTTGGCTAAATTGGGACAAGTTTTGGTCTAAGCTTCTTGCAAAACCGGAGATTCTCTCAACAAGCCTCATGGTTCTGAGAGGGAACGTGTCACCTTTGTGTGTGAAACGATATACGCTGCCTCCCCCCTGATTTTATTTACAGAGGCAATATAGAACTATATGAGTGCCCTATTAAATTTGGGAATTATTTCGGGTTCATTTGGCCTTTTTATACATTAATGGAGTTTATGGAATTTTAATGTGCATAATCTAAATATGAATTGCATACACATGCTCCGGTGCACCAGAGTGGGTTGAATTTCTAGGTCCCATGGAAGAAATGAGAATGAAATTCAAACATCTGGGCGTCATGACTCGGCCGAGAACATCGAGAAACTTAGCTTTTAAATTCATGTAAATCCAAAACTTGCCTGTGAATCATGAAACTTGGCATGGTGTCAAGTCATGGCACTAACATTTTGTGGTAAAAAATTGGGCCGTTTTGGAAGCTCGTGGTTCTAAGAGGGAACATGCCACCTTTGAGTGTGAAACGATATACGCTGCCCACCCCCTTGAGTTTCTTAACAAAGGCAACATAGAACTACATTAGTGCCCTGTTATATTTTGGAATTATTCCGGGTTCGTTTGTCGTTTTTTATACATTAATTGAGTTTCTGGTCATTTAATGTGCATAAGTCAAATTTGAACTACAAGCACATGCTCTCGTGCACCAAAGTTGGTTCAAAAATCACCTTTGTGTCCTCGGGTAAATTTCTAGGTCCCATGCAAGAAATGAGAATAAAATTAAAACATCTGGGCATCGTGGCTCGGCGGAGAACATTGAGAAACTTGGTTTTAAAACTCTTGTAAATCCAAAACACGTCAGAAAATCATGAAACTTGGCATGGGTGTCATGTCATGGTACTACCATGTTGTGGTAAAAAAATTGGCCGAATAGGAACAGATTTTGGTATAAGCTTCTTGCAAACCGGAGCTTCCCTCAAGAAGGCTCGTGGTTCTGAGAGGGAACGTGCCACCTTTGAGTGCGAAACGTTATACACTGTCCCCCTTGAGTTTATTTACAAAGGCAACATAGAACTACATGAGTGCCATGTTAATTTTTGGAATTATTCCGGCTTCATTTAGCCTTATTTACACATTAATTGAGTTTTTGGTCATTTAATGTGCATAATTCAAATTTGAACTACAAGCACATGCTCCCATGCACCAAAGTTGGTTGAAAAATCACATTTGTGTCCTCAGGTGAATTTCTAGGTCCCATGCAAAAAATGAGAATAAAATTCAAACATCTGGGCATCGTCGCTCGGTCGAGAACATTGAGAAACTTGGTTTTAAAATCATGAAACTTGGCATGGTGTCATGTCATGGTAGTACCATGTCGTGGTAAAAAAATTGGCCGAATAGGAAGAAATTTTGGTATAAGCTTCTTGCAAATCGGAGCTTCTCTCAAGAAGGCTCGTGGTTCTGGGAGGGAACGTGTCACCTTTGTGTGCATAATTCAAATTTGAAATACAAGCACATGTTACAGTGCACGGTTGAAAAATCACATGTGTGTCCTCAGGTAAATTTCTAGGTTCCATGCAAGAAATGGGAATGAAATTCAAAATTCTGGGCATCGTGGCTGGGTTGGAAACATTGAGAAACTTAGTTTTTTAAATCCTACAAATCCAAAACACGCATGAAAATAATGAAACTTGGCTTGGTGCCATAACATGGCACCAACATGCTGTGGTAATTTTGCAGTCCGATTTGCGAAGGCGCACACATTAACAATCAACAAAGTCATTTTGGAACAAGTGCTGTCACGTTACAATTGGAAACACAAATATTATTAAAACCATGGGCGTTCTACTTACTAGTACCATTTACGTGCCGCCACGCATCCCCATTTTTTATTAGCTAGGAGGCGCCATGCAGGGTAGCTATTTGAGTATGAGAGGCGTGCGATCAGACCCCTACGCGTGCTTATCGGGAGGAGAGACCTTTGACCCCCGTCTGCCATCCACCTCTCTCCCAAGGTCTCCATTAATGGCGCCCAAGCCTCTGTTTAATGGCGTGGGTATGTCTCACTCGACCGAGATTTAAGAGAGAAAAAAGAAAATCTAAAAGCACGGATCTTGATGTAAGATCCGACGGACCTATATAGCATCTACTGCGACTTATAGCAAGACTGATGAATATATAAGGACGATTAATTGTCTTACATAATTAGAAAGATAATTAAAAAGCCACATGCGGCTACGCCCGAAATACACAAGGGCAAAAGAAGAAGGAAGACAAGGATCTGGCTCGCTGATCTCTACTTTCTTGATGCGTTGCTGCAGGCCGCGGGAACTAGTCTCCACGGCGAGCGGCGATGAGCTCTTTCGTGTCCTCAAGACGCTGCTTGAACATCCACGAATTCCTCCACCAGCCTTTGGCGCTCGTTGCGGAGCATGTCATTCTCGTCCATAAGTTTCTTGACGATGACGCCGGTCCTCTTCAACAAGGCACTGGTCTCCTCCTGCTGGTCTGCACTTTGGACGATCTTCTCCCTCAGCAGGTCGCGCTCGGCCCGGAGCCTCTCATTGCCCTCCCTTAGTTGTCGGATGACGCCGGTAGCCTGTTCAAACGAGGCTTTCATGTCGTCCTACAACCTCGCCCAGCCGGAGATCTGATCCATCTGGCTATGGACGATCGCATGCATGCGCCTATAACAGTCGTCGCCTGCCCGCGAGAAATTTTCCCAGGCCGCCGCGGCGCGGCGGGACATCTCTACTGCATTCACGGCGCGGCAAGACATCTATGCTGCTTCCGTGGCGCGGTCGGACCAGTATGATGCATTGATGGCACGACGGGACCTCCGTGCTGCTTCAGCGACAAGGCAGGACATCTCTCGTGCTTCCGCTTCCATGCTCGCCTCTCCCTGGTGGCAATCTCTTGACCCAGAACTCACACTAGCCATGGCAGATGCAAGGGAAGGATGCTGAATAACTTGTTTGTTTTTGTTGATGAGGAGTTGAGGAGGAATGTGCAGTCATCTTGGCATACTAGTATTTATAACGGAGTACTAATATGCTCCTAAGTGGGAAACTGTTTAGGTTGTTATCGGTGTGAACAAGTTTGCAATTCAATATAGCGTGGTACTAATATGCTCCTAAGTGGGAAACCGTTTAGGTTGTGATCGGTGTGAACAGGTTTGCAATTCAATATAGCGTGGAGTAATTTGGAATGTGACGAGACGCAAGCTCAAAATTTATTGACGATTCTAGTTTCGAAGTGCGGCACTATTCCCGGATGGAGTAGTTCTTTTTCTACTCCCTCCTTTCCAGTTTTATAGGGCTTATCTCAAAATTTTAGTTTTTCCATTTTATAAGGCTCAATTTGGTTGTTCCCCAACACATGTTCAGATTCCAAGGTGCATTAAATCATTGCATGCAAGTATTAAGAGAAAATTGAGCAATGCATGCATGCATTGCAATTAATGCATTGATAAACATAATTTTTTGAGAAAAAACAAGAGCATTTATTAGGTGCTTTTGCAAACTACAAAAAATATTCCACCACTCACCATCATGGTTGGTGAGATTTTTGAATTAAGCCCTCTAAACCGGAATGGAGGGAGTACTGTTGTGTACGTGCAATAACTGGCACCGTCGAATACATATATTACGGTTAATGGGGCGTTTGATAGGAATAGCCGCGTGGCGAGCTCTAGGCTAGTCTTTTTTCAGACGCATTAAACCTATCTCTCGGGACTCCTCGCACACACCATCGTGCCACCCACAAAAACTTGTACTCTGAGTTTAGTACATTATATAGGAAGAGAAGAGGTGCACGCACGCACTCGTCCTCTCACACACGTGTCTGTTTTTTCTCGAAAAGGAGGATGATGACCCCCGGCCTCTACATCTAGGAGTCACACACGCATCTGTAGCTACGAATTGTAGTGTTCTCAACCATCTGATTGCCTCTATCATGGATGTACCTATATACTAAAACATGTCTAGATACATCTATATTTTGACAAATCGAAGGCATGTATTGTGGAACGGAGGGAGTGCTTGTCATCAAAATGGATAAAAAGGGACGTATCTGGAACTAAAATATGTCTACATACATCTCCTTTTATCCATATTAATGACAAGTAGTACTTCTTACCCAAAGGAACTTTATATCCAACAGACACAAAATATCCGTTCGACTGTTGGAAATTACTGATCTGATGTCGAAGTAATTGCTGCATCGCCACCAAAACCCACCATTTCTTAAGCTAAAGTGTACCGAGGTAATCCCTATATTAGCATATTACTAAGATAAACAGAAGGCACTGTAGAAACATTTAGGACGTGATCTTGTCAATCTGAATGTGAAGGGACACCAGCTTAGCCCCGGCCAGCAGCTTGGGCAGAACTATCAAGAAGGTCAGCTCCTGCACGTCGACGTCGCCGGGATCCTTGCTGCTTGTCACCTCCATTTCCAGCTTGACGGCGTCGGTCGTGCCTTTGGGCTCCCCCGGCGGGCCGTTCGCCCATAGTTTGGCCACGTAGTGCGGTAGTGGGGACGCTCCCTCTCTGATGCGGACGACCGACACAGCGATAGGCACACCGATGTCGAGCATGCCGCTGACCAAAAAAACGCGCGACCGTCCTCCGCAAACAGCAAGAGTCGTGGCTCCGACAGTGGTACTTGCAGCTGGAGCACCTTGTCGTACTGGATCCTGTGCACGGGCATGGGACACGCGGTGCTGATGTGGTGGTAGAGCGCCGGCGGCGGGCCTTCGTAGCCGTAGACGGGCATGGGGCATTTGCAGGGCACGAGCGGACACACACTCTGGTGATCGGCGAGCTTGTGGTAAGTGATGTAGAGCCCACAGCCTTCGTGCGGGCACTCCACCCTCACCGACGAAAGGACGGAGTCCACTGCCGTGTTCCGCACGTCGAACCCACCACCGCACTCGCACTTCTGGCACTGCCGCTGGTTCCCGGGGCGCTCGACACAGCAGTCTGCGCAGGACAGGTGCCCTCCCTTGCACTGCATGAATCAATCAAACAGCACATCAATCAAGAAACCTGCACCTTGCTCAATCAGCCAAACAGACGAGGTGTATTTGAACCTCATACATTGGAGACGTCAAGGGGCGGAGGCACAAGGGGCAGTGGAGCATGGTGAGGTCCATCGAGACCTTAGAGAGCTCCATCGTCGGGTCTTGTTCGGTCCGCATGATCTCGCCCTCCTCGTGCACAACCATCTCTCGACTTGGGTCGGGGCATTACAAAGCTTTACCGTCACATCTTTTATACTACTTCGAGGTGCATTAAATCAACACATGCAAGTATCAAAAGGAGATTCACGGCATGCATGCATGCGTTGTAATTAATGCATCGGTAAATGCAAATTATTGAAATATATCGAGTGCAGTGCTTTGATGTGTCGCGTCAACTCGTACATCAATGAGAAGTTTGATCATCCACTCCCTCGCGGACTTAACTGCACCTGCCTTTGGCTGTATGATAGGTTGGCCACACACTTGTTGGGCCCACCTGTCATACACGCAAAGGCAGGAGCGTCCCTCCCTCGCCCATGAGCGTGGTGGCTGGCAAGACTAGGAGAAGCTTTCGCTACATGCTCTCCCTCCCGCACGCGGTGGACATGCAGCAGTTCAATCGGTGTCAGATGGCCTACTACTACACTGTAGTACTCCTCCAGTGTAGTAGTACTCCATCATTGTTCGACCTCCCGAAGAGGCAAAGAGCCAAGCGCAGCCCGGACGCTCGTGTGGCAGTTTCATGTGTAGAGTAGTCTAGGATAGAGTGTACCGTGACTGTAAGGTTAAAATCGTTGGGGTCGGCTCCATGCTATGTGGCCGTCTCGAAGTTTTAAAAAAACATTAAAATAGTCTTTTGGCCCTACCTATCACCCTGGTGATTGTAGTTTGCACGCTCATCTGGTCAAGACAGGAATACATATTTTAATTTGTTTTTTTGAAAAGGGGGGACTCCCCGACCTCTGCATCAGAACGATGCATACGACCACATATATTTTAATCTGTGGTGGGTAAATGTTAGAGGTTGCAGCAAATATATTGTACACTGCGAGTCTTTCAGGCAAGTTTAGATGCAAGCATGTGGGGCCAGTGCTATGATGTGTCGCGTCAACTCGTACAACGAGGAGAAGCTTGATTTTACTACACGCCTTCTCCCTCGCCCATGCGCGCGGTTGCTCGCAAACGAGGACATGCTTTTGCTTAGTAGTACTTCTACAACAAGCTATCCGCCCCGCTCACGGTGGACGGACATGCAGCAGTGGATTCGACACTATAGAAGCAGTAGTAGTAACATCATTGTTCGTCTTATCGAAGAGGCGAAGAGCCAAGCGCAAACCGAATGTTGCAGTTGTGAACATTGGATCACGCATATATAGCCAGGCTCTTGCATGAGACGAAATTGCTATGTGATCCCACTATTGTACTAGTACGTACAACTACTTGCTAGTATAGCCCTGTAAACCAGAAAGGAGTATTTGCCCTTCTAGAGATTTCAACAAGTGACTAGACTACATCGAGACAGAGTACATATGGAGCAAAATGAGTGAATCTGCACTGTAAATAAATACGTATCGTTTTCCTCTTCGAGGTGCACAATATTGAGTATACTGACTAGTCTCCTTTTGACACGCATTTACGTTTTTTTGACACAGTACAGACGCAAGCGCTCATATACACGCGCATACACTCACCCCTATGAACGCACACACGCACGACACTATCATCTTGAAATTTATGAAGTCACCATAGGCACCTCATCGTCGACGGGTCCATAGGTACTTGAATGCCAAGGAGGGAGAGGGTAGCGGTTCCCGAGACATTGAACGGTCAATGATGCATCCTCAATTACATGCAGAGGGAATTATTTGGAGAAGCAGAATAGAGCCAGCACGATGTGAATGCAACAGAGTTTGGACTCACATATAATAAAGGCGCCCCACTACTCCAATCCATCTACTCCCAAGTCTCTGTGCAACACTGCTCACTCCAATCCAAGACCAAGTGAGTAGAAGCCACAAGCACCTCGAGAGGCGATGGACGCGAGCGGCAGTCGGCTGTGCCAAATCATCCAAGGCGCCGGCCTCCGGTCCTGCACCGCGCAACGTTTCTAGACGGTGCTGGTGACCGCAGGCATCGTAGCCCTCACCGACGCTGGCTTCGCCTCTCGCACGGACGACATGATGGTAAACTCCATCCGCAAGTTCACCACCGTCAAGAAGCGCACGAATGACCTTGCCGTACTGCTCCAGCCCACGCACCCAGGATCCTCATTGCCTACCACCCTCATCGGCCTCCATGGTGATGAACTCTTCAAGCCCTGGTGGCCCTACAGGTGCCGGAGGTCGTGACGAAGAATGTCCGCCTCGAGGTCGTGCTCGCCGCGTGGCGCCTCGCCATGGAAGAAACCGTCGACCTGCACATCCACGTCTACGAGGAAATCGTCTACATAGGACACTACAAGCCAAGCAAGGACAGAAAGACGTTGGCCTTCTTCCAGCGGCTGGAATCTTTGGACACCTTTGTTCAGAAGCACGTCGACCTGCCCACGAAAGCCACTGCTACTTAGGCGCCATTCGGTGGGCCGGCGCCCTGAGTCGAGGAGGTGGACGTCGTCGATGGATGCATCTCTTCTTCTTGCCTCCTGTAACCAGGACTGCATCGCCTCGTGGCCTTAATGTTTTATTAGTATATTACTCCCTCTGTTCCCAAATATAAGTCCTTCTAAAGATTCCAGCAAGTGACTAGTACATACGGAGCAAAATGAGTGAATCTACACTCTAAACTATGTATACATACATCTTTATGTTGTATTCCATTTGAAATAGTATTTGAAAAGGCTTATATTTAGGAACGGAGGGAGTATATGGCATTTTTATTCCAGTCGTAACATTTTCACTGTGAGGTGGGGCCGCAGTTGAGCAAACCCACCCCGCCCACCGGGCATCTGCCGGTTTAGAATTAGAAGAGAGAAATGAGCGAGGAGAGCTAGCTGTAGCACGGATGCTGTTGTCAGATGGGACTCGTGTTTATAGAATAGGAGTACTGAGCACTCGTGCCTCTTTTTTTGGAGGGAAAAATTAGTCATATGTCTAGTACCACTAGTTGGGTGCGTGCGACCTATAGCTGTCATCACTTTAGGTCTCCTTTTCGAACCGTGGCTACGCTTCACAGTACATATTTTTTATGCATTTATCCTCCTATATGTACTCCTAGGATATTTCCACATGCTCCCATTCGCCGACATGTCAGACATAGAGCATCTGGGTCATAGTGCATGCATGACTCGGAGCATATGTCAGGGTACTTTACATTTCAGACCTCACGAATTACATGCAAATCCCCCGCAGAAGAATAAATAAATGAATGACTTACTACATGAAACCGGATTATTTTCATGGAAACCGGAGCACGTTCATTAAATTTTGGAACACGTTTATAAAAAATGACCGGACCTAAACCAGTCTAAGGGCCTCTTTGATTTTTCCCACAAAAAAAGGGCCTGTTTGATTCACAGGATACGGAAAACACAGGAATGGGGATAGTATGATGGTGATGAACCGAGACGAGGAGAACTCTAACTCAGTTAGAGGTTAGAGTTAGATTCTCACCCTAAACTAACTCTAAACCAAAGAGGTGTATGGATGGCAAGGTTAGATTGACAATAAATGCTCTTTGTCAATCATTTGACTACTTTGGACCCTATTTCCTGCCGGATTTGGTGTGTCCGGCTCTTCTGTGGCCTCCTCCCGCTCACAATTGACGTAAACGAACCATCTATACAAATCAAGCATGCAAAACATGATAATTTTTACTTTGTCCATACAAATGAGATATCCCACTTTAACATACAAGTCGTCAATCAAGCTTCACAAAATAAAAAAACACTTCATGAAACAAAGCATGAGCTAACTCATCACAGTAGTTATTCACGATAGGGAGGGAGCCCGGAGCCCCTCACGCACCGAGGGAGGAGCTCGCCATCGTCTCTCTGGAGGAAGGCTCTGTAGAGCCCAAGCCCCGGGAACCCCTCCGACGCTGGCCCTTGTGAGTTGAGGTCGACACCGGCATGGGTAGTAGGGCCACTTGCTACCGACTGGGAACTTAATCTTTGGGCCTCTAGAAATAATGCAAGCCTGTAACTAAAATAGCTAGAAAGGTGAACTAAATCTTTGGGCCTCTAGAAATAATGCAAGCCTGAAACTGAAATACCTAGAAAGATGAACTGAATCTTTGGGCCTCTAGAAATAATGCAAGCCCGAAACTGAAATACCTAGAAAGGTGAACTGAATCTTTGGGCCTCTAGAAATAATGCAAGCCTGAAATTGAAATACCTAGAAAGGTGAACTAAATCTTTGGGCCTTGTAACATCCCAAATTTTCAATTTGGAATGTTATACATTAGATCATCATTGCATATCATATTTATTGCATTTTGGCTCGATCCTAGAAATTCTATGCAAATCAAGGACCCGCGGAGAGAGTTGGGGATTTCGTTATTTTGATATTTGAGTTTTCTCAAATTTTAAAAATAGGGTCATTTGATTTTATTTATTTTATCTTCAATTATTTCTATTATAAAAATATGAGAGTGGGAATAAAATGACGTTCCCAAAATAAAGGAATATTGAGGATTTAATAAAAAATCAAATAAGTTTTTATTTTGGAGTTTATTGCTGTTTTATTTGAATTTAGGAAAAATGCGCATTTTTCAAAATGTCATATAGGCTCCAAATAAATGGTCATCTTATCCTACTTGATTTTAGAAGCCGGGGAAAATTTATTACGGGATTTTTGGAGTCCGTTTAGTATTTCTTTTAATTGTTTTTCTGCGCAAAACTATTTATAAAAAAACGTGAACCGACTTTGGGCCGTGTTCGGCCAGGACTCCGCCTGGCCGGGCCTTTATAAGGCGCCGCCCCGAACCCACCCAAGCCGTAGCCCACCCCGCGCCAAACCCTAACCCCTAGACCCGCCTCCGCCGCCGCCGCCGGATCCCGCGCCGCTCGCCGCCGCCGCCCCGCCAGACGCTGCCGCCGCCCCACCGGACTCCGCCGCCACCCCGTCGGACCCCGCCGCCCCCTCGCCGGAGGTAGCCACCGCCTCGCCGCTGGCGGTTTTCCACGAGAAAACCGTTCGGTTTTTCCGCCGGTTTTTCGTTCGTTTAAAAAAAACTAGATCTGTTTTTTCGGTTTAGTTTATTTAGCGGACGTTCGTCCATACGTTCGTTTTAACAAACGGTTTTCATCGTTTAGTTGCAGACAGCGAACATTCGTTCGTTAGCCTGTTCGTTCGTTTTTCTTTTTCTCGGATTTTCCGCGATTATTTCTGATCGCGATTTCTGAGCCGTTTTTCGTTTTAGTGTAACTTTTTGCTCGTTTATCGGAATCAGGCAATTCAAGCGCCTAGAGTTTCGTCTCGAAACCCTCTTTCCAATTAACCAACTCAAACAAGTTTTTGCTACTGTAAAATTTGACTTAGGTCCAGATTAGTAAACAAAGCTTGTTTCTTTCGCCATTTGAGTTTCGTTGCTTCGTTGGATTTGATTCTTTTTGCAAACCGGATTTCTTAAGTTGAACTTTCTAGTTAGACCTATTATTTGAGTTTTACCCATGCATTAGATGAGTGCTTATTGTATGCTTGTTTGTTTGTGTTAGAGTACCCGGAGTGCTAGGTTTCCCGGATCATCAGCAAGGCAAGTAACACTTTGATCATACCTCTTTACTACCCAGTTTTATTGCATTAGATCAATCCACAAACAATTGCATGATTAGGATCTGATTAATATGTGGGATTTGGGAAGTAGATGAGGTAGAACGTATTACCTGTTTATTATCAAACCTTTGGGAGTTACTTCTACGTTTGCTTATTGCCATGCTATGCTTGTAGACGTGGATTGGGTGAGTGTTTCCATGAGAGATGTGAGATTGTTTAATTAAGGGTTTACATAAGGTGGCAACTTAAATTCACATCTGGGTGGATTGAGGCACCTAGGGAACCCAGTGTTGCCTGTATTTTTGGAAATCCCGGGGTACCATGTGATTCTCCTATGGACCGCCACCCAAGCTCAAAGGGATCATGAGATTATTCAT
Organism: Triticum aestivum; assembly: GCF_018294505.1. Lineage (NCBI taxonomy): Eukaryota > Viridiplantae > Streptophyta > Magnoliopsida > Poales > Poaceae > Triticum > Triticum aestivum. The sequence goes on from NC_057795.1 coordinate 222,777,978, forward strand.
GCTAGAAACTTCCGTGTGCAGCAGCAAGCTACTATGGGCTCTAGCATAGCTAATTAAGTTGCGTGAGCTCTTGAAGAGGTAGTCTAGCAGATGTAGGGGATGTAGGTTGGCACGGTCTACCCGGAGTAGAGAGTTAATACTTCTGAAAGACTGTGTCTCGGTCATCCGTTTCTCAAACACCATGTAGTGCGAGAAATCAAGCGGAGGATATCGAGTCTTGCGGGGAAAAGTGCGCAAACCTCTATAGAGTGTATAAACTAATCATAGTTAGCCGTGTCCCCTGTTATGGACGTTTTGAGTATCTAGTACTTGGATTATCTTGTGAATCTCATCATGTTATTTAATTAAATTTTGTTGGGTTTAATGATGATGCTTAATTTGGATTGAGTTGGAGTACCCTTCTCAATGTTTACTAACCACCATGATAGTTAAATAAAATTTATTCCTTTGCAGTAGGGAAGAATTGGCTTTATGCAAAACTGTAACCATAGAGCTTTTCCACCAGCCATATATGCATGTAGTATAGCGTTATTCTGTTCATTACTCTCTATGTGTTACATTGCCAGCATATTCCATGTCCTGACCCGTTTCGGGCTGCAACGTTCATGTTGCAGACTTTTCAGACGGCGAGTAAGGTGCCTTAGGTCGTGGTTCTATACTCAGTGATGCCGTTGGAGTTGATGGACTTGCTTATCTTCCAAGCCTTTCGCTGTTATTGTTATTAGATGGCCTTAAGCCATATTTATTGTAATAAGTTCTCTTTTGAGACATTCGATGTAATAAGTGTGTGATTGCTACTCTGTTATAAATCCTTCAAATACTGTGTGTGTCAGCATTACCGATCCAGGGATGACACAGATGCACAGAGATCCGACTGTTTGAGGTCTGGTCGCTACAAGATGGTATCAGAGCACACGCTGACTGTAGGACATGACCACTAAGCTAAAGCCCTAGATCATTACTCTCTCTTCTCATTTCTGACCCCTCATCTTTTCTACTCTTTTAGGATGGCGGATGCAAGGAACAAGTTCACGCAACCGGATGAAGATACACCCTTTGGACGCCACTTGAAGGAAGTCACTAGATACCTGAACATCGGAGTACCAAGCTTCACCAGGACCTACATCGCCACTATACCCGAAGAGGAGCGCTGGATGATTAAAGTTCAAGTTCCAGGAAGAACGTTCATGCCAGTCACTGAGCCCATAGAGTTTTCCTTTGATTCACCAACCTGGAGTCTAGGAAAGAGCATGGCAGCTCACATCACCATGGGACGCATTGGAGAAGTTTACCACAAGGATCTCAAGGATACTATCTATCAGATTTGTGGGTGTCGAGATGAGCAATGGGAGATGATCAGCACCAGGAAGGATAGATCAATTGCAGCTTTCATCCAGGAGTTAAACCAGCACATTCGACGCTAGGAGAACCAGATGTGCGCAGGCATGATAGACCTGAAGAAGGCCATGACCAAGATCATGGAGCTGGAGGAAGAACTCAAGTCTACGCGAGATGGATATGAGGAGGAAATGATGACACTCGTGGAGAAGAATGATGATCTGAAGAAGAAGCTGAAAGTATTCATGGGATTTCCCGCGACTAGCGGAGAAGACGATGATTGCACTTGTCCAGAGAACTACATCATCATCGATGACACCGACTCGGACCCAGACGATAGTAATGATGACTATGTTGATGAAGCTGGAGCAGATATCACGGAGTCTTCATCCGAGCAGTTTTTCTAGCCGACGACCATGACAATAGTAGTATTCCCCCATGTATATAGTATAGTCTGAGCACTTTTGTAACGATAGTTAGACCGTTGTATGCCCTTGTTTGAATTGATTGAAGTGATATTGTTTGCTTTTGTCTCATGTGCATATGGGTAGTGTTTTTCTCTCTAGACCTCATTCTATTCTATATTCTCATCTTTTCTAAACCCTCAGATGCCTCCGAGACGTGACAATGGATTTGCTTTCCCACCGAAGCTCACCCAGTTGATCCAGCAGCAATATGCATTGATGCAGATGCTAGTCCAGAATCAGAATCAGGGGAACAACAACAACAACAACCCACCAACACCACCTGTTGATCACTTAGCCCGTTTCTTGAGGCTGAATCCGCTGGTGTTCTCTAGTAGCACCGAGCCGATAGTTGCAGATGATTCGCTCCGCAAGATGGGAAGGGAGTTGACCACTGCAGGATGCACAGACGCGGAGAAGGTGCGTTTTGCCGCACATCAGCTTGATGGACATGCAGCATCATGGTGTTAGAATTTCACAACCACTTATCCTATCAACACTGTCACATGGGATCAGTTTCAGCAGGCTTTCCATACTGCGCATGTTTCAATAGGAGCAATGGCCATGAAGAAGCATGAGTTTCGCAACCTAAGCCAGGGAGGACATACTGTTGGCTAATATGTGGATGACTTTAGTAAGCTAGCATGTTATGCCCCAGATGATGTTGCTACGATGCAGCTAAGCAGGAGAAGTTTCTGGAAGGATTGAATGATGAGCTGAGCATGCAGTTGATGGTAGCAACCTTCGACAACTACCAGGAGTTAGTAGATAGAGCTCTTATGATTGAAGGGAAGCAGCAGCAGATTGATAGCCGCACGAGGAAGTATGGACAAGGGAAGTACAATTTTGGTGCTCGGCAGAAGCCTCATTTTACCCCGAACTCGGGAGGACATTTTCAGCATACCCATGGAGGAGGTAGTTCGCACAACCATAGTGGCCCCAAGAATGGTAACAAGAATGGAGGAAGCAATAGACAGAACCGCACCAACCCATCAACACCAGCCAAGAGGGATCTGAGCCACATCACCTGTTACAAATGCCAGAAGACTGGACATTATGCCACCGAATGTCCTGAAGCGAAAAATGGAAACGGTAATGGAAGTTCTGGGAAGAAGCCCAATCCTTTCAACAAAGGACAGGTGAACCACGTTAGCATGGAGGAGGTTGAAGCCCAGCCAGATGCAGTAATAGGTAAGTTTTTGGTTAAGTCATTTACTGCAATCGTTCTTTTTGATACTGGTGCATTGCATTCATACATATCAAGGGGATTTGTTGATAAGTATAACCTGCCAACCCAAGCCCTTAGGTCACCCATGTTAGTAACCTCGCCAGGAGTAGAGTATATGGCTAGTCTATGGTGTGATCGGTTACCATTAAGGATTGGTAACTATGTGTTTCCCTCAGACCTAATAGTACTGGAATCGCAAGGACTGGATGTGATATTAGGCATGGATTGGTTATCGAAGTATCGAGGGAACATTGAATGCGCCAGTAAGTCGATTTTGCTTACCACACCAGAAGGAAGAAGGATCAAGTATGTATCCCAGCATGTGCTAAATAGGACTCAAGTGAATTCCTTATCAAGAGTTGTACAGGAAGAAGTACCAGTGGTGAAGGATTTTCCTGACATATTTCCAGAGGAGTTGCCAGGCATGCCACCGGATAGAGACATTGAGTTTTTGATTGAGCTTTTGCCAGGCACCGGGCCGATATCTAAGAGACCGTACATGATGCCCGCAAAGGATTTGGAGGAAATTAAGAAGCAGTTTAAGGAGTTATTGGATAAAGGCTATATTCGCCCAAGTTCTTCACCTTGGGGATCGCCAGTGCTTCTAGTGGAGAAGAAGGATGGATCACTGAGGATGGTTGTTGATTATTGAGGATTGAATGAGGTGACAATCAAAAACAAGTACCCACTGCCGATGATCAATGATCTGTTTGATGGATTGCAAGGAGCTAAGATATTTTCCAAGATCGATCTGCAATCAGGATACCACCAGTTGAAGATTCGAGAGCAAGATATACCCAAGAAGGCTTTTACCACTAGGTAAGGGTTGTACGAGTATACCGTTATGTCTGCCTATTTCATGAACATGATGAACAAGGTGTTTATGCAGTTTCTGGATAAGTTCATCGTGCTATTCATTGATGATATTTTGGTCTACTCGAAAAATGAAGAGGAGCATAAGGAGCATTTGCGTTTGGTACTGGAGAAGTTCAGAGAACATCAGTTGTATGCCAAGTTTAGCAAATGCGAGTTTTGGTTGAATGAAGTTGGATTCCTCGGACATGTGATATTCGGAGAAGGGATCACAGTAGAACTCACCAAAGTTGTCACCATGACAAATTGGGAAGCCCCAACAACAATTGGAGAGATCCGGAGTTTTCTTGGACTCGCAGGATACTACCGGAGGTTCATTGAGAATTTCTCGAAGATTGCAAAGCCCATGACAGAGTTTTTGAAGAAGGATACCAAGTTCAAATGGACTGAGGAATGTGGGGCCAGTTTCCAGGAGTTGAAGAAACGTTTGGGTACATCACCAGTGTTGATTCTGCCTGATCAGCGCAAGGATTATGAAGTATATTGCGACGCTTCTCGTCGAGGACTTGGAGCAGTGCTTATGCAGGAGGGAAGAGTTGTTTCGTATGCCTCACGAATGCTTAAACCCCATGATTTGAACTATGCTACGCATGATTTGGAGTTAGCAGCCGTAGTGCATGCATTGAAGACATGGAGACATTTTCTCATCGGAAACCATTGTGAGGTGTATACGGATCACAAGAATTTGAACTACATTTTCACGCAGAAGGAGCTGAATCTCAGGCAAAGGAGATGGTTGGAGCTCATCAAGGATTATGATATGAGGTTGCATTATCACCCCGAAAAGGCTAACGTAGTAGCCGATGCGTTGAGCCGTAAGAGCCATGTAAACACACTCATGACCGAAGGATTACCAAAGGAGTTAGCCGAGGATCTTCGTGAGGTATGTTTGGAGATAGTTCCGAGAGGCTACGTTGCACCATTGGAGATTCAGTCTACTTTGATGGATAAGATCAGAGAAGCCCAGAAGACTGACAAGGAGATTGTAGAGATAAGGGAGAAGATGAGCAAAGGAAAAGCTAAGGGGTTTCGTGAGGATGAGCACGATACCTTATGGTTTGAGGACCGCGTTTATGTGCCTAATGATCCGGATATCAGGAAGTTGATTCTACAGGAGGCCCATGATTTTCCGTATTCGATTCACCCAGGAAATACCAAGATGTATTTGGATTTGAAGGACACTTTCTGGTGGACCGGAATGAAAAAGGATATTGCGGAATATGTAGCAGTATGTGATGTATGTCACAGAGTGAAGGCAGAGCATCAGAAGCCAACATGATTGCTACAGCCATTGCCGATACCCGAATGGAAGTGTGATAAGCTAGGCATGGATTTTATCATGGGATTGCCCAGGACTCGTTCAGGCTATGACTCGATATGGGTTGTAGTCGATCGTTTGACGAAGGTAGCTCATTTCATCCCAGTGAAGACCACCTACACCAGTGTTAAGTTGGCAAAGATCTAGATGACCAGGATCGTATGTCTGCATGGAGTTCCGAGGAGCATTGTATCAGATAGAGGAACCCAGTTTACCTAAAAGTTCTGGAATTAGTTGCATGAAACTTTGGGTACCAGGCTAGAGTTCAGTACAACCTTTCATCCGCAGACAGATGGACAGACCGAGAGAGTCAATCAGATTTTGGAGGATATGCTGAGAGCTTGTGCACTAGATTATGGATCTTGTTGGGACGACAATTTGCCATATGTAGAGTTCTCTTACAACAACAGTTATCAATCCAGCTTGAAGATAGCCCCTTTCGAAGCCTTGTACGGAAGGAGGTGCAGGACCCCATTATCGTGGGATGAAGTTGGAGACCGCCAGTTGTTTGGACCGGATTTGATTAAGGAGTCTGAGCAAAAGGTGAAGTTGATTCGCGATAGTCTCAAAGTAGCCCAGTGCAGGCAGAAGAGCTATGCAGATTCTAAACGTAAGGAGACTATTTACGAAATCAGAGACAGAGTTTATCTTCGTGTATCTCCACTTTGAGGAGTTAAGCGCTTTAGAGTTAAAGGGAAATTAGCGCCACGTTTTGTGGGACCATACAAAGTTTTGGAGTGTATGGGAGAAGTTGCCTACAAGTTAGAATTGCCCGAAGGATTGTCAGGAGTTCACGATGTGTTCCATGTTTCCCAGTTGAAGAAGTGCCACGCAGATATGACTGATATACCACTGAGAGATACAGTGCCACTGGAAGCGATTCAGTTGGATAGTGATTTGACCTACAAGGAGAAACCAGTCAAGATTCTTGAGTATGCCAGCCGAGTCACCCGCAACAAGGTTATCAAGTTTTGCAAAGTTCAGTGGAGCCACCACACCGAGGACGAAGCCACGTGGGAGCGACAGGAAGATCTACTGAAGGAACACCCTCACCTATTTTCTAGCAAACCCGAATCTCAAGGGCGAGATTCATCTTAAGGGGGGTAGGTTTGTAACATCCCAAATTTTCAATTTGGAATGTTATACATTAGATCATCATTGCATATCATATTTATTGCATTTTGGCTTGATCCTAGAAATTCTACACAACTCAAGGACCCACGGAGAGAGTTGGGGATTTTGTTATTTTCATATTTGAGTTTTCTCAAATTTTGAAAATAGGGTCATTTGATTTTATTTATTTTATCTTCAATTATTTCTATTATAAAAATATGAGAGTGGGAATATAATGACTTTCCCAAAATAAAGGAATATTGAGGATTTAATAAAAATCAAATAAGTTTTTATTTTGAAGTTTATTGCTGTTTTATTTGAATTTAGGAAAAATGCGCGTTTTCCAAAATTGCATTTAGGCCCCAAATAAATGTTCATCTTTTCCGGCTTGATTTTAGAAGCCGGGAAAATTTTATTTCGGGATTTTTGGAGTCTGTTAAGTATTTCTTTTAATTGTTTTTCTATGCGAAACTATTTATAAAAAAACGCGAACCGACTTTGGGCTTCTTCGGCCAGGACTCCGCCTGGCCGGGCCTTTATAAGGCGCCGCCCCAAGCCCATCCGAGCCCCAGCCCACCCCGCGCCAAAACATAACCCTAGACTCGCCGCCGCCGCGCCGCCACTGGATCCCGCGCCGCTCGCCGCCGCCGCCGCCGGACGCCGCCGCCGCCCCGCCGGACTCCGCCGCCACCCCACCGGACCCCGCCGCCCCTCGCCGGAGGTAGCCACCGCCTCGCCGCCGGCTGTTTTCCTCGAGAAAACCTTTCGGTTTTTCGTTCGGTTTTTTTTAAACCCTAGATCTGTTTTTCGGTTTAGTTTATTTAGCGGACGTTCATTCGTACGTTCATTTTAACGAACGGTTTTCGTCATTTAGCCACAGACAGCGAACGTTCGTTCGTTAGCCTGTTCGTCCATTTTTCTTTTTCTCGGATTTTCCGCAATTATTTCTGATCGCGATTTTTGAGCCGTTTTTCGTTTTAGTGTAACTTTGTGCTTGTTTATCGGAATCAGGAGATTCAAGCGCCTAGAGTTTCTTCTCGAAACCCTCTTTCTGATTAACCAACTCAAACAAGTTTTTGCTACTGTAAAATTTCACTTAGGTCCAGATTAGTAAATGAAGCTTATTTCTTTCGCCATTTGAGTTTCGTGGTTTCGTTGGATTTGATTCTTTTTGCAAACCGGAGTTCTTAAGTTGAACTTTCTAGTTAGACCTCTTATTTGAGTTTTACCTGTGCATTAGATGAATGCTTATTGTATGCTAGTTTGTTTGCGTTAGAGTACCCGGAGTGCGCCGCTTGCTACTTCGAATCTCTAGGTTTCCCAAATCATCAGCAAGGCAAGTAACACTTTGATCATACCTCTTTACTACCCAGTTTTATTGCATTAGATCAATACTCAAACAATTGCATGATTAGGATCTGATTAGTATGTGGGTTTTGGGAAGTAGATTAGGTAGAACCTATTACTTGTTTATTATCAAACCTTTGGGAGTTACTTCTACGTTTGGTTATTGCCATGCTATGCTAGTAGACGTGGATTGGGTGAGTGTTTCCATGACAGATGTGAGATTGTTTAATTAATGGTTTACTTAAGGTGGCAACTTAAATTCACATCTGGGTGGATTGAGGCACCTGGGGAACCTAGTGTTGCCTCTATTTTTGGAAATCCCGGGGTACCGTGTGATTCTCCTATGGACCGCCACCCAGGCTCAAAGGGATCATGAGATTATTCATGCTAGAAACTTCCATGTGCGGCCGCAAGCTACTATGGGCTCTAGCATAGTTGATTAAGTTGCATGAGCTCTTGAAGAGGTAGACTAGCAGATGTAGGGGATGTAGGTTGGTACGGTCTACCCGAAGTAGAGAGTTAATGCTTCTGAAAGACTGTGTCTCGGTCATCCGTTTCTCAAACACCATGTAGTGCGAGAAATCAAGCGGAGGAGATCGAGTCTTGCATGGAAAAGTGTGCAAACCTCTTCAGAGTGTATAAACTAATCATGGTTAGCCGTGTCCCCGATTATGGACGTTTTGAGTATCTAGTACTTGGATTATCATGTGAATCTCATCATGTTACTTAGTTAAATTTTGTTGGGTTTAACGATGATGCTTAATTGGGATTGAGTTGGAGTACCCTTCTCAATGTTTAACAACCACCATGATAGTTAAATAAAATTTATTCCTTTGCAGTAGGGAAAAATTGGCTTTATGCAAAACTTTAACCATAGAGCTTTTCCACCAGCCATATATGCATGTAGTATAGCGTTATTCTGTTCATTACTCTCTATGTGTTACATTGCCAGCATATTCCATGTGCTGACCCGTTTCGGGCTGCAACGTTCATGTTGCGGACTTTTCAGACAATGAGTAAGGTGCCTTAGGTCGTGGTTCTATACTCAATGATGCCGTTGGAGTTGATCGACTCGCTTATCTTGCAAGCCTTCCGCTGTTATCGTTATTAGACGGCCTTAAGCCATATTTATTGTAATAAGTTCTCTTTTGAGACATTCGATGTAATAAGTGGGCGATTGCTACTCTGTTATAAATCCTTCAAGTACTGTGCATGTCAGCATTACCGATCCAGGGATGACACTGATGCACAGAGATCAGACTGTTTGAGGTCTGGTCGCTACAGGCCTCTAGAAAGATTTATTAACTCGTCAAGCAGCATCAAACAATTCCATGCGTGCACCACAAATTTATACCAAGTTTGATCAGGATCTACTTTTCCAAATCAGAATTAGCGCTAGAGCAAGCAAGATCAATGATATGGCCATGAGACAGAGCAGGAACGAACAAACCCATCGCTCTCGTGACCTCCCTGGTAGATGCTCCGCCGCTGCGCACGACAGAGGAAGAAAAATGTCTGGTGAAGGGGAGTGGGGCGACCTTCGAAGGCCGGAGGGAGAGGGCGGCCGGAGTAGGGCGGCGGAGGCCGGAAGGAGAGGGCAGCTAGAGGAGAGAAAGGGCGAGCGGCGCTTGGACGGGCGGCCCTACGGGAAACAGAGAGGAGTCGTGCGAGAGGGGGGAGCGATCGGGTGCGGGCAGGGGAGATTGTTTTAGTTCTCTTTTAGTGGGCCCAAGGATAACTAACCCAATTAGAACCTCTCCACCGGGCTAGTTTTTTTAGCTGGGTTAGAGCAAACTAGCTCAAACTAACCCCTCTTGTTTCGATAATTTGAGGCTATTTCAACCCAAACCAGCTCTAACTCAGGGATCCAAACAAAGAGGAGTGTTACTGTACATCCTATAGTGTGGACTGTAACACATTGTTTTTATGGCCATATCACCACATTGTTTTCTACTGCTGGTTCACTGGGCTACCGTGGTTCGCACTGCTGGTTCACTTGGCTGCCGTGGTTCTTACTGCTGGTTCACTGGGCTGCCGTGGTTCGCACTCCTTCGACCTGAGTAGTAGTAGTACTAGTATATACCGCATCATTCTTTGCTCCTTCTTACTACTCAGACATGTGGGAGAGCCAGCATCCGGGTCAATGTGTCATGCACCATATTAGAGCGCGGAACGGAAGGGGGGCATCACCCCGGTCGGAGCGCCAGTAATTCATGACTATAGTGAGTGCTCATATCACAAGTATTTCCAGCAGTAACGCGCAGTCAAATCACACAGCCCGACCTTTCCAGTAGTATGTTTGAGAATCCGCCACTCGCTCACCCTCCTCGCCTCTCTGTCAAACCGCCTACCCGAAAACTGCCGCGCGTACTGCCCGGGAAAAGCCCCACCCTCAACTTTTAACTACGCGAAAATAGTTCGAGCTTGTTCGTTCTATATAAATACAGTACTTACTGTATGTTTATTCACCCGTGGGGTTGTTCAATGAATGGAGGGGCGGGGAGCACAAATGAACAATACTGTAGTACTACTAGTAGTAAGTAGGAGTCGTACAGTAGTCACCTTAAATAGAGAGTTTCTTTTCTTTAATGCCACGTACACAAATTGAAACGCTTGTTATGGAGAGAAAAAAGATAATCACTCCACTATATATGGACGCAGGGGCATGAGCGCTTGCTTTACTAGGGTTGCTCTCTTCATTCTCTCATCCTCTCCAGATATAAACAAAACAGCGGTAGCGACATTTTCTCTCTGCCCATCGCTGGTCATAGATCTGGCCGGATCCCTTCGTCCGGTGTGTGTAGAGGACTAAAAGGTGCATCGTTCACGCGGTCATCGCCGCCGAGGGAGGAACCCACAGCTGCCGGAGGGGCCCGATCCTTTTCCCGTGCCATTCTCTCCGACACAGCGCCGGCTCGGGAGGTCCTCCGACCCTTCTTCCTCCCTGCCGTATTATCCGCAGATCCGACCTGCCGCCACCGACATCCCGGCGACCCTCAGGTATAAGTTCTTCGAAAGCGGCCTTGCTCTACTGCCCCAGCTCCCCACGTGTCTGCATGTGCATCTTTCTCTACTCCCATCTGCTCTTCCAAAGCCACCTAAGTTTTTAGTATTATTAGAGGTAAAGCTACTTCATGCATTCAAATCTAGGGCTTTGTTCAAACAACGAAGAAAGGAGGGAAAGTTGTAGCATGAATCTAGGACTTGATTCAAAGAGGAAATAATATGGTGAAAGTAGTAGAGACCGGATACCCAACCGGTCTCTTGGTTGCAAAGGGAAATAATGGGAAAACGCATTACAAACTGGATAAGGAACAGATCTATTATTGGTTGAAAAGAGGATAGAAAGTGGCGTCTGGTGGACAAGTCAATAGAGTATGTCCAGGATTAGATTTGCTGCCATCACATAGTAAAAGGTCTCCAGGATTAGATTTGCTGCCCTCACATAGTAAAAGGTCTCAGGATTAGATTTGCTGCCCTCACATAGTAAAAGGTCTCAGGATTAGATTTGCTGCCCTCACATAGTAAAAGGTCTCCAAGATTAGATTTGCTGCCCTCACATAGTAAAAGGTCTCCATGATTAGATTTGCTGCCCTCACATAGTACAAGGTCTCCAGGATTAGGTTTGCTGCCCTCACATAGCATGAACAAACTCGGCATCACCACTTTATGCCTCCTTGTAGGTACATTGTGCTGATGCCTCCACTGTCACATGTCCTTATACCAACCTTTTGTTGTTGTTAATGTAAGGGCGCATGTAAAATGAAGCGATCACACTATTACCTTAGGGACATGTCTAACCAGTGTTATTGTTAATCTAATGCCTCCAGTGATAAGATGCAATTAAACTGTGTTACAAATGGCACTCCTCCTATTTTCCCCAGTATGATAAGTAAGTTGCTCCTTTATGCTGCTGAGTGTCCTGGTGTCCCCACGATCCCATGCCCTTAAACCAACTCTTTAGCTGCTGTTGATTTATTGTGTCTGGTAAACAAGAAATTCCACCATTAAAGTAATCCCATATTTGAGGAATCTCATTGTTGATTGTAATGCTTCTAGTAACATGAAGCATTGCTGACGTTTTAAAATTTCTACTGTCCTTGAGTGATTGCCATGAACATAATTAAGATGCTTCTTTTCATTTTGTATATGTTTCGTATATTCTTATTGACCAGCAACTGTTTACTTTCTATCTTTTTGTGCATATAGGGATATCCATTTCACCTTGTTGCTATTGTGACCTTTTGGTGAACTGCACAAAACACTTTTTTGGAATGAGTGTCTTGTGCAGTTCAACTAAAATGTCACGTGGGTAACATCTCTCAATTTTGGTGGAACTGCACAAAATGGTGATTGGAGTTTCCAAAATCTTCGTCAAGTTCTACTGGTAATCTCATGCAACATTTTATTAGCCTTTGCAAGATGGAGCCATCACTGTCACCACAATGGCACTTTATTTTAGTGGAACTGCACAAAAGGATAAGAAAATTATAGTGGCACCTTACATGAGCCGGACAACCAACCTTAATGTTCCTCAATTTTAGTGCAACTACTAAAGAAGAACCTGCCGGCTCACGAGAGCAAGTACTTCTTGCTAGCTGAATGATGCAATCTTTGCTTCATTTCAGGTGAACTGCAGAAAAAGGCACATGAATTGAATCACGCAACTCCAGGCACACCTCATCCTAGTGGAGTTGTAGGTTGAGTTCATGGAGGCCGCTATTAAAGTGAAATCATGCTCTCCTGTCTCCTTGTTTGTGATGTGCAAACAGGAATACTCAACTACAGATGTTTTGACGGTCAAGAGCATTCGCCAAGTTCTTTGATTGTATGACATGGCTAGGCAAGATGGATTTAATCCCGATATTCACTTTATCAAAAGGCTCTAATGGGTTGGTTCTGAATCTTGCAAGCTGGGAATCAATGTGATGTGTAGGCATCTTTGTTGTACTTATTATTTGAATCTTATTTGTTGGTTCTGAATCTAACAAGCTGGGAATCAATGAGATGTGTAGGCATCTTTGTTGTACTTATTATTTGGATCTTATTTGTTGGTTCTGAATCTTGCAAGCTGGGAATCAATGAGATGTGTAGGCATCTTTGTTGTACTTATTGTTTGGATCTTATTTGTTGGTTCTGAATCTTGAAAGCTGGGAAACACGGCATGATGATGCAGAGGACAACAACCATAACAAACAGTTCAAACTTGGTAGTATCATCTTTGTGAAAGTGCGACAAATATGTTGATCGTGTGCGTCTTGAGCATAATAATTCTAATTGTTGTGCATGTTGATCATGTGGCACTGATAGAACGAGCCAATGCATTGCTTGTTTTAAGTATAAATTTATATTAAAGATAATTAAATTTAAGTAAAGTGACCACTAACTCCTGTTATTACAGTACCAATACAGACCCGCTCGTCAACCGACGTGTGGCCGGAGTAGGTTTCTTAGTGGAGGCGTTTGAATGCGCCGAGGGTGCATCTTCTGTCGGCCGTGCAGCGGACGAGGGAGGGGTAGTAACTGTTGTCGCCTATACACACTCAGCTTACTGTTGAATCCAGTTCCCCAAGAGCTGAAAAACAAACTGCTGCCGCCGCCTACACACTTGTTCACTCGAAGAGACTCCGATGGCCATCCGAGGGGTGAGCCTGCTAGATATGGACTTAAGCAAGGAGTTCCCCTTTGAGTTCGCCGTTCAGTCCTATGGCTGCACCAAGTTGAATATGATGTACACCAACGATACAGACTTGGTGAAGCTCTACCTCGCCTTAGTCCTATGGCTGCACCAGGTTCTGGAGCATTCGCCCGTTTCATCGGCAGCGCCGACTGAACCTTCGCTACGGTGGAGAGAAGGAAGAACGCGACGATTGGGCCATTTGGTGCAACAAGCTTGTCGACATCCAAAAGCAATACAAAATTCCGTTTCGAGAAAAAAAGAAGCAATACAAGATCATCAGCAACGGGCAGGAAAATGACTCCGTGGTTGACCTCGCTGAGACCATCATCGACCCCTGATACACCAACATTAAAGAAGATGACCTGAATACATGGGAGGTACCTCTGAATCTAGCCTACATAACCTACGCGGCCAAGGACGCATACGCATGCTACGACATGTACAGGCAGATCTTGGACATGAGGGCGTGTCTGCTTCCCGTAACCGACGAGTACACGGACAGCCGCAGCGTCATGATCAAGCGTGCCAGGAAGGGCTAGATGTTGTACTTTATCTGTTTATAAGCACCTTTATCATCTGAGTGTTTCATGCATTAGCCTACGTGTCGTAATTATCTGTTTTGTCCGAGATATTTCTTTTAAGAACCCATTAACCTGATTGCTTTTTTAGGGCTATTTGCTTATGTATGTAACAGTTCACTTGTCCTTTAAAAAAACTAGTTCACTCGGCTGTCGTGCTTTGAATCTCCTTCCTCCCAACATATTCCCCTCGTCAGGTGGACCCAACAGGTCTCTGAATTTTCTCCCACTTTCTTTTTCGATGTAAACTGAGTTTTCTCCCATTACTTTTCCATTGAACCAACTCAACTGTCCCACGTCTAGCCTAAAAAATAATAATACCCCACGTACTATTTACTCATCAAATTTAAATGATATTTTATTTCATAAGTTGAAATTTCTTACAAAATAATAATAATAATTGTTTATATATAACTTGGCAAGTTAACTCCTAGTGATTGTGTACATAAGCTTGCAAATATTTTACTGACAAATGCAGTAATAGACGTGCAATCATCTGTTTATGTTTTTATAACATTTCTCCGTGTAACCCAACATGATATTTTCACGCAGCCCAGCAAGTCCACGGATTTTGAGAAAAATGCAAATGGGATTTAAACGGGCTGCATAGATGCTACATCATTGTTTCACCCGGCCCACCAAATGGACTAAAAAACAAATGGACTGGCTGACATGTGGGCCAGTAGGTCGAAGCCTAAGAAGGCGTTGGATTTACATCCAATGGCCGGCATTCTTCTTCAATCTCTCGTCTTCTTCCCCTAGCGCTGCCGGAACCGCGTGCTCCAGCCTTCAGCGTCCAGTGGTGTTGTTTTGCGCTCCTCAGCGAAACGCTACCCCGCCGACGGTCAAGACATCCCTCCACTCCACACCTCCTGTTATTCTCTGCCGAGTGTAGGCCCACCCTGCACCCGAACTAGTCAAGTTTCCCACTCCTCTCCGTCTGCGACTCAACTGCCGTGTCTTCCCCATCTTCGGGTCATTCCAGTCTGGGGCCTCGCCATCGTCCACCGCCTCGGTGCGCTCGGCACAGCGTGGTCAACATACGAGAGTCATCGGAAGAGGACTGTACGTGGAGAGCCTGACGGCTGGGACCCACAAGGTCCATGGTCACACGCAAGGAAAGTTCCTCCTTATTACACACTGTACATGGACTGTACGTGGGAAGGGCTTCTGTATTTTATGAAAAAAATGTTCCCCCTGCTGACAGGTCAGACCCACCAGCTATATCTTCGCACGCAAGGAAGTGCCTCCTTATTAAGCACAAAAAATGAATACCCCCTGATAGCTGGGACCCACCATAGTGGGTGGCTGACTTGTGGGCCTACTAAGCTGACGAGGATGGAGGGCTTTGTCAACTTAGTCAATATGAACGATTCTAGCTCCAGTGACCATACGATGTCCATCCAACGGCCATAGTGCTTCTTCAACCTCTGGTCATCTTGCTCCAGCCACCCAAACCAGCGCCGGTCGTGCCGCGTGCTCTTGCCTCTCGTGGCCGGCTGTGATGCCGCGGAGGCCTCACCGCCCCCTACTACTCCAACCGCTGGCCCAGGGCATCCCTCTACTCACCCACACCCCATGTTATTCTGCGGCGACGGCAGCCTCACACCGCAGCCAAACCAGTGAACCCTCGTACTCCTCTCCGCGTGGGCATCCACTCCCGCGTCTTCCCCGGCTCCGTGTCGTCCCATTCCTAGGCCTCGCCGTCATCCACCGCCTTGGTGCTCTCAGCGCGGAGTGGTCAATGTGGTCAATGACCGACTTCCATCGAAAGAGTACTGTATGTGGAGAGGCTGACAGTTGGGTCCACGGCCACAGCCCAGTTTTCTTGTGATTTGCCAAGTAAGTCGCTTTGTCAGGCCTGTTGGGCTGCAAATCTTTCAAGACAAGGAGAGCTTCATTCGGTGGGCGGAGAAAATGGCCTATCAGTAATGAGAAATGGGTTGTACATTTTTAAAACACATCAAACCGGCAATAAGTTCCAAATATCTTTTTTTCATTTCGAGATTTTAAATTGCATTTATTTTTATGCGTGGACAATTTGTTGAATTTTATATTGATATACATTTATTTTTAAAATCATTTTGAATGTGACCCAAAATTTCGGGATTAAAAACAGTTCGGACCGCACCGAAATATGCAAAAATTCATATTATTTTTTAACCATGGCCACAATATGGGCTGTAATGCTAACAAAAAGAATATGGTCTCCAAAAAAACCTTAAGAATTAGCAAATGGGCTGTAAATTATTAGAAATAATGGCAGATGGGCTGTATGCTGTTTTCCACAGATTTGAGGTTCCTAAAAAAAAGGTTGACGCACAAGAAGTGACTGTTGGATTTCCATCCAACGACCGTCGTGCTTCTTCAATCTCTGCACTTCCTGCTCCACCTGCTCAAACAAGCACCGGCAGGATTGCCTGTTCCCTCCTCCTCGCGGCCGGCTGTGCTGCCGCGCAGGCCTCACCGCCCCACCGTACTCCCATCGCTGGCCTAGCCATCCCTCTACTCAACCACACCTGTTGTTATTCTCCGGCGACGGCAGACGAACCAGTAAACCCTCGTACAGTCGTACTCCCCTCCGCATGGGAAACAACTGCCGAGTCTTCCCTGCCTCCGTGTCGTTCCCTTCCTAGGCCTCACTGTCGTCCACCGCATTGGTGCTCTCGGCGCGGCCTGGTCAACGTGGTCAACGACCGACATGCATCTGAAGTGGACTGTACATGGAGAGGCTGATAGCTGGGTCCACGGCCGCACGCAAGGAAATGCCTCCTTATTACGCTCAAAATAATGATTCCTCCACCTGACATCTGGGACCCACCGAAAGGGCCTCTGTATTTCGCGAAAAAAACGTTACCGCTGCTGACAGCTTGGACCCACCAGCTATATCTTCGCACGCAAGGAAGTGCCTCCTTATTATGCAAAAAAAGAATACTCCCCCTGCTAGCAGGGACCCAGTATAGTGGCAGGCTGCCTTGTGGGCCTACTAAGTTGACGGGGATGGAGGGCTTTGTCAACTTAGTCAATACTCCAGTGACCGTACGATGTCCATCCAACGGTTGTAGTGCTTCTTCAACCTCTGGTCTTCGTTCTACAGCCGCCCAAAGCAGCGCCAGTCGTGCTGCATGCTCCTGCCTCCCGTGGTCGGCTGTGATACCACGGAGACCTCACCACCTCCTACTACTCCCACCGCTAGCCAGACCATCCCTCTACTCACCCACACCCCCTGTCATTCTGCGGCGACGGCAGCCTCACACCACAGCCGAACCAATGAACCCTCGTACTCCTCTTCGCGTGGGCATCCA
Organism: Triticum aestivum; assembly: GCF_018294505.1. NCBI lineage: Eukaryota > Viridiplantae > Streptophyta > Magnoliopsida > Poales > Poaceae > Triticum > Triticum aestivum. The sequence continues at coordinate 222,795,222 of NC_057795.1, forward strand.
CTACTGCGTCTTCCCTGGCTCTGTGTCGTCCCCTTCCTAGGCCTCGCCATCGTCCACCGCCCTGGTGCTCTCGGCGCGGCGTGGTCAACGTGGTCAAGGAACGGCTTCCATCAGACGTGGACTGTACGTGGAGAGGCTGACAGCTGGGTCCATGGCCGCAACAAGGAAGTGCCTCCTTATTACGCGCAAAATAATTATTCCTCCACCTGACAGTGGGGACCCACCGGAGGGGCCATCGTATTTCGTGAAAAAAACATTTCCCCCTGACTGCTGGGATCCACCAGCTACATCTTCGCACACAAGGAAGTGCGCCTGGAAAAAAAAGGTTTGCCCCCTGACTGTTGGGACCCACCAGCTACATCTTCGCACGCAAGGAAGTGCTTGACAGTCGGGACCCACCTGGTCGAAGCGTATGTAGCGTTGTCATTCTGGTCGCGAACGTGTACGTACATATATACTAGTCGATGTAGAGGCGCGCACGTGTCATAGTACAGACGCGCACGTAGCATGTACACGTATGTATAGCGACCAGTGTGCAAGAAAGAAAATACGGCCACGTATGTATACATACGGGCGGGTCTCGAACGCCTACTCGCGCATACGTACGGCCAGGACTCGTGTACATGGATGGGTCGGGACGGAGAAACAACGTCGTCGTCGTGTTCATGGGGAGGCAACAGAGTGCGTCGTGTTCATGGGGAGGCAACGGAATGCGTCGTGTTCATCGGGAGGCAACGGAACGCGTGGGAGCCAACCGGCTGGGTCGGAACGGAATGCGTGGTCGTGTTCATCGGGAGGGCTTGGATGAAACAGGCGATGGAAACGAGGGCTGGCGTACCGCAGAACGGAGGAAACGGCCTTGTGTTCGACCGGCCACGTTCGAAACGGGATCCTGTTCATCGGGAGGGGTCTGGTGTACCGCAAAACGGAGGAAACGGACCTCCTACGGTCGAAACAGGGGTCCTGTTGATCGGGAGGGGTGTGGCGTACTGCAAAACGAACAAAACGGACCTCCTACGGTCAAAACGGGGGTCCTGTTGATCGGGAGGGGTGTGGTGTACCGCAAAATGGATGAAACGGACTTGTGTTGGAGCGCTACGGTCGAAACGGGGGTCCTGTTCATCGGGAGGGGTGTGGCGTACTGCAAAACGGGACTCCCCGGGGGTACTGTTCATCTCCACCGTCGACCTCCTCCAGCCTCCACGAGCTACCGTCGACCTCCTCCAGCCTCCACGGGCTCCTGTTCATCCAACTTCCACCGCGCGCTACTCCACCGGCTACTGTTCAACCACCCCTCCACGGGCACCCCTACATCATCTACTGTTCATCCAGCCATCCACGGGGTCGTCCTGTTCATTCAGAGGCAACGCCACGGGGTCCTGCATCCACCCCTACTACTCACTGTTCATCCACCCCCCTGCAACACTCACTATTCATCCAATCGGTCGGCTTCAGTTAGCAGCAGCAGCAAAGGAATCGCTCGATCGAGTTCAGTTAACAGCCATCGATCGATCGCTCGGGTTCAGTAATGCGTAGCCTGCAGTACAATCGCTCGGGTTCGGTTAGAGCCCACCGCCTCGCTCGGGTTCAGTTAGAGCCAACGCCTCGCACACACGCACGTATGTGTACGAGAGAAACGCGCATTGCTCGGCCCCCGACCGCCCACCGTAACCGGGAACTCCCCAAAATTTTCCTCGCCCTCGCTTCTACCACGGTTTTTTCCATCATGGACGGCCCAAAGAATGTCATGCAGCTGCGTCTCCGGCCCGCCCAGGATGAAAAGCCCATTTTCTATCATGATTTTTGGTCATAGAAGTAGGAGCCCACCACATCTATTATGATATCGGGTTTTGTCACAATTATCATCATAGAAGTGTCATATGTATGACAGAAAAACAATTTGTTCGGCCCAAAATGTCACAGATGTTTCTTTTTTTGTAGTGCACTAGTGACCAAAGTCCAAGAAGCTTCTTCTTCACGATAGAATAGTTGCTCTTCACGTAACCAGTTTGGACCTCCAAAACCCCAAAGATTGAAAACTGACTCAAAATCCTTTTCAACCACACGACCATGATTATAGATCTCAAAACCCACAGCCTTTGAAGCAACAGAAAACTTGTAAGTTCTGTCCTTGAGATGAAGCACACGGAAACCTTGAGGATAGCCACCAAAACAAGATTGTAGCGTGATACTAACCGTGTGACAATCCAACCGAAAATGGGCACGGTAGAAGGAAACCACCAAAGTGAACTCTCGTTGACGAAAACCAGGCGAAAACACCACTGGGTGACCAAACTTTTGCCTCATTGAACGCTGAAAATCTTTACCTCGAGCAAAGTTGAGTGACGGAGGATCCATGGCCATCCTAGCAACAACTCCTCCGGCAAAGAAACCAGAATTAGATTTGTGGCTGCCACCCTCGGAGTGACAAGTGGTAGAGAGGCAGTGGCCGCCGGCGCCGCAGTGGACATTGGCGGGAGGAAGGGTGGCCGTCGGGGCTGGACTGGCCACCAACGGTGATCGCCTAGGGGGAGCCTAGGAGGGGGAGCCTAGGAGAAGCCACTTTCACAACTCATCGATCAAATCATCGACACTACCGCAGGACACGATTCATTGTGCTTCCTCGACGCACACTCCGGATACCATCAAATTAAAATGGCGGAGTCCGATCAAGCCGCAATGGCATTTATCACCCCATACGACCCTTTCTGTTTTAACACCATGCCTTTCGGGCTCAAAAACACCGGTGCAACCTACCAACGCATGATTCAGACATGCCTGAAAAAACAAATCGGCAAAATAGTTGAGGCATACATAGACGACGTGGTCATCAAGACCAGATACATCGAATCTTTAATAGACGACCTGAGGCTCACGTTCGACAATCTCCGAACATATGACATCAAGCTCAATCCGGAAAAATGTGTTTTCGGTGTTCCCGCCGGAAAGCTGCTGGGCTTCATCGTTTCCAACAGAGGAATTGAAGCAAACCCGGCCAAAATCCGAGCTTTGTCACAGTTGGCTACCCAAACATACCTCAAACAAATCCAGAAATTAACTAGACGCGTGGCTGCCTTAAGCCATTTTATCTCCCGATTGGGAGAGAAGGCACTACCTCTTTATCGCCTTCATCTACGCACCAAGCACTTCGAGTGGACGGATGCGGCGACGACCGGACTGGAAAAAATAAAGGCCCTCCTGGCCAGCAACCCAATCCTAGCCGCACCAAACCCTGGGGAACCCATGTTGTTGTATATAGCTGCAACACACCAGGTTGTAAGCGCAGTGCTCGTCGTCGAACGAGAGGAGGACGGACATAAGTTCCCGCTTCAAAAGCCGGTATACTATGTATCCATTATCCTCACACCATGCAAGTCACGGTACCCACATTATCAAAAGATAGCATACATGGTCTTCATGGAATCCCGGAAACTACGACACTACTTTCAAGAGTGTTCAATCACGGTGGCCTCCAAAGTACCACTCAACGATATAATAAATAACCGCAATGCCACTGGCCGGATTGCTAAGTGGGCCATTGAGCTCCTCCCGTTCGACATTACATATAAACCACGGCGAGCCATGAAATCGCAAGTACTGGCTGACTTCGGCGCCGAATGGACAGAAGCCGAACTCCCTAAAGAGTACGGAGCATATTCCAATTGGATCATGCACTTCGACGGCTCTAAAATGCTGGCTGGTCTGGGAGCAGGGGTTGTCTTGACATCCCCCACCGGAGATACAGTCCAAAACATACTCCAAATATTATACACGGACTCCAACAATGCGGCCAAATACGAGGCTCTGTTGCATGGTCTTCGGATGGCTGTCTCCATGGGCATTCAACGCCTAAAAGTGCGTGGGGATTCGAACCTCGCAGTATCTCAAATAAATGGAGACTTTGATGCCAAGGATCCGAAAATGGCGGCTTATTGTAATGTCATCCTCCAAATGTCAGCTTGATTCGAGGGGCTTGAATTTCATCATGTGGTTCGAGAAAACAATCAAGTGGTGGATATCCTTGCCCGTATCGGTGCTAAGCGCGACCCCGTCCCACCTAACATCTTCTTGGAAAGGTTGTTCAAGCCATTCGTGGTGTGCCAAGGGGAGACCGGCAATACTAGTCCAGATCCGACCACAACCCCAAATTCCGAACACACTGACATAATCGGAGGCTCTATCACCGAAATAACACCTTCGGCCCATTTAATCATGGTTGTCATCGCCCCATGGACCGAACCCTTCTTATCCTACCTAAATAGACAGGAACTCCCCGAGGATCAAAACGAGGCACGCTGCATTGTGCGGCGCTCTAAAGCCTACAAGGTCCACAAGGGAGAGCTTTATAAGAAAAGCGCTACCGAAGTACTTCAAAGATGTATCTCCGAAGAGGAAGGGTGGAAGCTCTTGGCCAAATTTCATGCTAGACTCGGCAGCCACCACACCGCAGCTCGAGCCCTAACCAAGGCCTTCCGTACAGGTTTCTACTGGCCGACAGCCCGAGCAGACGCACAGGACCTCGTTCAACATTGCGTCGGTTGACAGCTCTTCGCTAACAAAAGCCATATGCCACCCACCACTCTCCAAACAATCCCCATAACTTGGCCCTTTGCGGTCTGGGGCTTGATATGGTCAGACCCCTTAAAGGAGGAAGCTATAAGAAAAAATACTTGTTGGTCATGGTGGATAAATTCACCAAATGGATAGAGGCCAAACTAGTTAAAACGGCCGAATCCGGACCAGTGATATACTTCATATCAGGGGTCGTGCACCGCTACGGTGTCCCCCACAGCATCATCACCGATAACGACTCTAATTTCACAGCCGACGAGGTGAAAACTTGGTGCAGCAATATGGGCATTAAGCTCGATTACGCCTCTGTCTATCACCCTCAAACAAACGGGCAAGTCGACGAGCAAACGGTCTTATTATGAGCGGCATCAAACCCAGACTAGTGCGATCTCTGAAGGAATCAGACACACACTGGGTCGAGGAGCTTGACTCTGTACTATGGGGGATGCGGACCACACCAAATCGCACTACCGGAGACACACTCTTCTTCATGGTGTATGGCGTGGAGGCGGTATTGCCCTGCGATATTTTTCATGACTAACCTCGAGTGTGCATGTATGAAGAGAGAGAAGCCGAGCTTGATCGGAAGGACAGTTTAGATGCCCTGGAGGAGGAGCACAACATCGCAAAAGCCCGTTCCGCATTTTATCAGCAACAGGCTCGCAGGTATCAAATCAGAGAAGTATGGGCCAAAACTTATAACATTGGCAAACTCGTTCTATGCCTACCGGAGAAGAAAAAGGACAAGCTCAAGCCCAAGTAGGAGGGTCCCTTCATCATTGATAAAGTTCTCATCGGAGGAGCGTACTGCCTACATGATGCATCAGATAATCGGCTCGAGCTGAACCCATGGAACGCGGCCAGACTCCGAAGATTCTATGCCTAGCGCTGAACTCTTTGTTCGTCTCCTTCCCTCCGCCTTTTTTTACTTTTTACTTTTTAGTTATATCCTCTCTCTTTCCTTTTATGGCTTTAAAGCTTTAAGTGTGACTCGATTACACACTCGTGACGCACTCACCCTCCAGTATGCGCGCTCACTTTACCTAGGGGCTTCCTATATAGAAGCTTAATATAAATATCTTCCGGGCATCACGCCCACTGCATATGTGTCTCTTTCCCATATGTACCTTTTCTTCACCATTATATGCATCAATATGACTTAAGTTTTGTCCAACCTAGGTTGCCTGGCTCCTGTGTTTATGCCCTATGTTCCCGTTAGTTCGGCTAGGGCATAAGGGGAGCACCTCTGTGATTGTTACTGTCGGGTACTCCGGACGTGTACCTTGGACTGGGTGAAGCCGAAAGCTAGCGTTCTTAAGGGAATATTCGGTCGGTGAACTAAATATGTTCTTTTTACCTATTACAGTATAAACCCCCAGATGTTTCATATACCACATTTTTGCTTGCAGTTCAGACATGCACATTAATGCATGCGTACCCAGGGAAAGGATCCCTTAATGGAACTATTCTCTCTAGAAGATGTTTCTTACTATCCATGTAATATAACATAGCTAGTTGGGTACTTGTCTGTTCAACCAATTATGACCCCTACGCCTGGTTTCCACGCGTACCCCGGTTTATATAACTGAGCGGGTATTTGGAAACACTCCGGACTATCGGGTCCGGAGACTGAAGCGAAAAGGTCCGCCATGACAAATGATTTACAATCCGGCTAGGGACAAATATGTCAATTGAAGTACATAGTCACTTAGACTCACATAATTCTTCTATGCCATCCAACAGGTTGTCTAGCCTACAATCCTGTCGAGAATACTTTGCGGCTAATCCTACCTGGCCATATACCAGACTAACGGGAATCTCCTTCCCATATGACCCTATAGGTCCGATCCAGGCCATGTGATTCAAATCGAGCTTGGTATACCGTGTTTTTACCATGGCCCAAGCTTCCCTCGCACCTTGTCGACAGGCAAATATCTTCCACAGTCGGAAACGCTGCTGTGCTCCCCTGAGAAGTTGTACAAGCTCACCCATGCTTCCTGGCAGGGAGGTGGATGGCCACAAGGCCTTGGCAACACCCTGCATCAACTGCTGAACTTGTTCATGCAGTTGCGAAAGCTCTTGCAGAAGATCGCCTGAGGATCCGGGCATCTCCTCTTCTGGACGACCAGTCAGCATACCTACAGACATAACACTGTTCACCTGTTTCTTCGCCGAACTATATAAAGGTTCGTGTGAGCACATACTAAAAATGCCGCATCAAAGCCTTCTATTCTCCTTCACAGAGTCAGCTAGCTGGGCCCGAACATCTTTCAATTCTACCCTCAGCCGAGTATTGGCATCCTGGAGATCATTTTTCTCCCGGCTGACCCATGTAAGTACATGCTCACCAACCTCTAGTTGTCGTTGAGCTCTTTGTTCATCCTCTTGTAGGATCTCCGGATTCACTCCGGGATTGTCTGCGGAATCTATTGTTAGATCTGCAACATGCCGAACACCAAATGGAACACGTAATTACGTTTTTTCTCGATCGAGAGAAATATTACCAGATGTGGCCTTCTTGGAGTCCTCCATTTCGGCAGCTGCGGCCGTTAGCTGGGCTTCACACTTCTCCAGCTCTTGAGACAAATGGGTATTCTTCTCTGTAAGAACCTGTTCATACAATGATCCTTAAATCAGTTGTACCAACTGTTTCAAGTCTCAAGGGCTACTGATATACATCATTATCAGATGTTGCTTACTCATATATCTTTTAAATACTGGTTTGTGGCTCTAGTAAGCCCATCTTGAGCAGCTCGGATGTACGCGTCTCCCGAGTTGAAGGCATTGAAAGCTTCTATCGGATTTCGGGTTCCGGCAGACCATTGAGGTTCGAACCCTGGGGTGCACACGAAGATCTTTCCCCTACCAGCTCACGTTACGAAGGCTCGCAAGGAATCTAAGCTCGAAAGAAGAACACACAAGGGACACGAGGTTTATACTGGTTCAGGCCACAATTGTGGTGTAATACCCTACTCCAGTGTGTGGTGTGGTGGATTGTCTCAGGGGCTGATGATGAACAGTACAAAGGGAGAACAGCCTCGCGAGGGGCTGTTCTTGAGCTGGTGCGATGAACTGCTTGGGTGAGTTCAATTGCTTCTCTCTCTCTCTCTCTCTCTCTCTCTCTCTCTCTCTCTCTCTCTTCGATTGATCCATCCCCCTTTTCCCTGTGGTGGCTGGATCTATTTATAGAGGGAGGCCCTGGGCCTCTTCCCAAATAATGAGGGAGAAGGGCGCCAAAAATTGGCCATTTTGAAGGGGAACATCTAGTACACTTATCCTGACTAAAGTTGGTCTTTGGCTGCCAAAGGCTCTGACGATGACACCATCCTGGGCTCGACGATGACCTCCATCCTGCCGTTCTGCTGGTCTTGGTCTTGTTGCATCGAAACTGTAACCTTTGCCTGATGCCTTGGCATGTGCTTGCCCCCTTTGCACCGAAGGGGAAACAAGGACACTGCACAGGCCGGCGCCCGCCTAGCGTCCACCTGGTTTCGGTCGTCATGGCTTGCGTCACGGGCTCCTCGCGAAGTGCCCTTGCCTTGATCTCTCCGCCTCCTCACGAGCCTGCCTGATGAGGCCGCCCCTAAGGAAGCGTCCTGTCGTCCGCCCCGCGAGGCTTGGACCCTCGCGAGGGTCTTGAGCTTGAGCTGATGAAGCTGGGCTGCACTGGGCCCCCACTTGAGCCACGCCGTAGGCTGCAGGCAGGCAAGTCTGGGGACCCCCGTTCCTAGAACGCCGATAGTAGCCCCCGGGCCCAAGGCGCACCCGGACTTGGCTTAGTAAAGAAGCGATGGGGCAAGTGCGAAGCACCGCGGGCCCCAATAGACTGCGGCCTTGGGCGCCGCGTGGCGGTTGATTGGACGTGGGCGTCTCTGCTTCCCCTTGATGCCTCATCATACGCCCGGCTAGGCAGACCCGTGGTTGCACACAGTTGTTCCCCTTTCGCTGCTCGCATGCCTCCTACCCTTCCTTCCTCCTCAAGCTCCAACCTCCGCCTCCAATCCGGCTGGAGCTCTCCCCTCTTTCCATCACCATGGCGCCAATGAAGAAGGAAAAGGGAAAGAAGCCCGCGCCTTCGCCCCGCTCACCTCCGGTGGCGGCCCTCGCCATTGAACGGTCAATCATACTCAATTCCGAAGCCTTGAACAAGGTCCGTTCTGCTCTTGCCACCATCTTCAATGAGTGCGGCAGGACCACGGTCTGGCCTTCGTCCCATGCCTCCTTTGATAGGGTCATCACGGAGGTCCGGTTCTTCGCCGATGCCCTGTGGGAGGGTCTGGTTCCCCCCTTTTTTGCTTTCTTCAATGCGGTGCTCTCCCATTATCAGATCCATATGATGCACCTCGGGCCTGAGTCCATTACCCTCCTGGCTGTCTTCGCTTTTGTTTGCAAGGCAATGGTGGGCATTCCTCCTTCCGTTGCCCTGCTGTGCCACTTTTTTTCTTTGCGCCTGACAGACCCCACTCAATGTTTGGGGTGTGTGAGCTTCCTCGCCGTGCCAGAGACGGTTGCTTCAGGGATGGATTTCGTACTTCCTCCTCCAGAGGCCTGGTTCAAAGAGCGGTGGCTGTATGTGGATGTCGGAGTGACCAGCCCCTGCTCTCGCACCCGACCTTGCCTGCTGTCCCCAACTCAGGCTGGGATCACGAGACGCTCGTGAGCCCCTGGCTCGCCTTCGTCTGGCGCCACTTCCAGAGTTTGAGGGTGCTCGATGTGACGGTGCCCAAGGTGGTGAAGGAGTTCCTCCAACGCCACATTGCTCCTCTCCAGCGCCACTCCCGTCGGATGTTGGACTTTGCGGAGTACAAAGACCGCATGCGGCTCCAGGAGGAGGATCTGGCACCTGAAGTGCTGAAGACGGTGCTCAGGGTCCTGACCGGCGATCCTTCCCCAGGAAGCCTTCGACAAGATGCTGCACTCTTGTATCTTTGCTCGGGCAGGGCTGATTTTGTGAGGCAGATGCCCAGCTTTGATGAGTGGGGGCTGCGCTCGGCTGGCCTCACGAGGCCCAGTGAGAATCCAGTCGTTGTGGTTGCTCTTCCGGTCGCTCAAAGCGGCTCTGTATCAGGTGATGGAGCAGGGAGACGAGAACCACCAAGAGCTGAAGGGGCTGATGTCGAGACGCTGACGCCGCACGGAGCCCCGAAGGCGGCATCTCCTGAAGCCCGTCCTGGAGCAGTGGTAGGCGAGGAGTTGCGGCTCACGGCTCCCGAGGCTAGGGCTTCCGACGCCCCGGCCATTCCTCGTGAGGCGGCGCCTGGTGGCGTCCCCCAGGCAGGTTCCCCTGGCGCTGGTCACCTTGACGCCTCTTCCATGACACAAGCCGACCCTTGCGCCAAGCGCTTAGGTCGGTTCCGCGTAGACTTCGAGGCCCTCTGCAAGAGGAAGGAGGCCTTGGGTGGCGACGATCACCCTTGCCGCCTGTTGAAGCGCAGGAAGTACTTTGCCATGGATGAGTAAGTCCCCCTCTCTATTCTTGCAGCTGATCGCGGCCTTTCAGGGCCCTTCCTGCCGAATTCGCGAAGATGGCCCTAGAGCCATCCCCCCAAGCTTTGTCCTCACTGCTGACCCTTGGCGCGCCGAGCTCGAGCGGCGCCCCTGCCACTCGGTCGGTCGGAGAAGTGGCCCGTCCCGCTGGGCACCTTGAGCCTGCGCGCCTGCTGTCTTCCCTTCACGAGATCTCCTGGGGCACAACCAGCTTGCCCCGTGCTCCTTCCTTGATCGTGGATGGTGACTGGCTGAAGTCAGTCTTGAGCTCCTCTTCTAGGGACGGACCGGCGCCAGGCCGGGCTACTGGCGTGGTCCGTCCGGCAATTGCTGGGGCACCAGCCCCCAGCCCTGCGCCAGGAGGGGGCATACCACCTCAGGACCCTCCGCATACGCCACTGGCGGAGGGTGACGTGGAAGACATGCGCAGGCGCGCTCGGGAGCATCGCACCCTTCGTCAAGAGTTCCTCCAGGGGCGGCAGATGTAGTCAGCCGGATCAGGGCGGAGCTTGCTGGCGAGGATGCGCGCCTTGAGGCCGAAGGCTTGTGCCTCGCTGAGGAGAGGCGCAAGCTGAAGGTAGCCATCGCCCTTGCGCGTCACCAGCGTGACCTTGACAACGCGAAGGCTGAAGCATCGCTGGCGGCCTCGCGGGAGGCCTGCTCCCAAGCCGTCGAGGAGGCCCAAGAAGCAGACCGACGAGGCAAAGATGCGGAGGAGCGTGCATGGGAGCTCCAAGCCTGGAGCAACTCTCTGGAGCAGCAAGTGGAACTGCGCCAGGCGGCCATTGTGTCACTGAAGGGGGCTTCCTTCGATCAGGCAGAGCTCCTAAAGTGCGAGGAGGCGCTGACGCTGGAAGCCGCCGAGCGCACCTTTGACCTAGAGCGGTTGGAGACGAGGGAGCGCCTGGTGACTCAGGTGGAGGATGACGTCGCCGCGTGCGAAACCCGAGTCCAGGAAGAGGTCGACCGCCGCATGGCGGAAGCTCGCTCGGCCCTCGAGCGCGAATACGAAGCGAGGTTGGAGCTAATCAGGGCCGAAGCTGAGGGTAGGACCGCGGCCCTCAGGGCCAAACTGGCTGAAGTGATGTGGGGTGTGGACTCCTCCGCAGCCGCCCTTGGCGCAGCGCAGGCGGAGCTGGCTTCTTCCCGCGCCAAGCTGCTTCTTCTCCAACAGAGGGTTGATGGTGCCGAGGCCATCGCACGGTGGAATGAGGACGAGATCCGTCAGCGGTGGATTCTGGAGCACGAGCATGCCCCCATGCTCTGAACGCTCAGGGAAAGGGCTAACACAGCCTTGAGCAACATTTGCGAGGCTGCCGCCAAGGAGCCGCATGAGACCAACTACGCTGGCAACCTCCAGTTTTTTCACTGACGTGGTGGCACTTCCAGAGAACCGCTCTGAGAGGTCTTGTTGGCTTCTCGAGGAGAGGAGCCGAGCCTTGCTCGGGCGTGCCTTCTCCCGTGTCTTCAACTATCTGCAGGACAGGGACCCCCACTTCGATTTCGATGCCGCCATCGCACCTATGCCCATAGCCATCCGGGGCGACCTGGCGCAATGGGTGGAGGACAACGTGGATGCCCTTGTCAGGGCCTTCGCATCTGATGATGACGGCGTGATCGTGGCTGCCGATGAAGGCGGCGTTGTGGACGAGCCTGGCACCGACGGAGGTGCTGGCGGCGGTGGTGATGATGTCAGTGATGCCAGCGACGCCTCTAGAGGCGCCCCAGAAGACGCGGTGAGTGATATGTCCGACTGATCATATGTCACCGTTGTTTACCCTTCATGAAGAAGGTTCAGGCTCGGCCCTGAAGATTGTAAGAGCATTTTGGGAGGGGAAGCCCCTCATGTAAAAGTTTGCGATCAGCACCTTGGTGAGCATAACACTGCGTGTGAGCTTAACTACTGGCCCGTTGATGGGTCAGCTGGCTTGTTTACCTTTTGACCCCGACGAGTCCCGAGCGGGCCCGTGGAGGCCGCAGCGCCTCGAGTGTCTTCTGGGTGAACCCATTGATCCTGCGATGAGAACTTCCGGAGAGGGTGCGGCTACAGCGGTCCAGACTGTAGACGTGCTAGGCCCGGCCCGGCTCGCGAGGGGCTCGCGAGGGGAGGCAGCTGACGTGAACTTTGGATGCAAAGCCGAAACCAGAACACGAGAGATTGCTCGAACGAGACTAAACACCCCTTCCCCAAACACACGCAAGTCTCAAGCTCAAATCCAACTTAAACTCAAATCAAAGAAACTTGTCAACAAAGGAAAAGGCAAAGAGCAAAAAGCCGCGTTCGGCACCTAGTCTAGTCTTCGACGTCTTCTCACCAGCGCGGAGCTAAGTGCTACCACTGGGCGTGGGCGGGAGCCCCCGAGGCCCGACGGCGGCTCTCCGGAGACTCCGGGGCATGTACAGCCCCACTCATTATTATGTGAGAGTGTCACAGGCGGCGAGCTTCATAGGCACTGGGCCTTGTTCACAGGTACCAGCCTTGCTTCATATCGCCAAATGAGGGCCCCGCCTTGCGCCACACTCTACCGCCACAGACGGCGACCGGAGACCAAGGACGACGCCAACAGGTTAGAGCGGTCGCCAGCGGTTCCCCCGACGACCACGGGTCCTCTGCCGGGGGCAGGCCCTGGGGCACCTCCCCGGCAGAGGGCCTACCTCCTGAGAATGCCTTGCTCCGAGCGCCGCGGGGGCGAACCCGGATCTCGGCCCCTCTCCTGCAGCCCCTGGAGCCCTCCTCCTTAGGGGTAGGAGGCTGTCACATTGGGGCAGTCATATGCTGCGGCGACCTGTACCTCCTGCGAACCATGGTTAGAATAAGCTTGCTCCTGAGGAATTAGTGGTACCCGATAGTTGCTGCCGCCGGCGCAGTTGTCGAGGCTCTCTTGGGGTTCCTGAAAGAGCTCAGCTTCTGGCACCTCCTCGCCCCAGCCTGGCCCGAGGAACGAGCCATGGTCTTCTTCCAGTGCATATTCTTGATCCACCATGCGGGGCACATATGCTTCTGGGGCCACCGCCCCGTGGGTCTTGCTGTAGTGCCCCATATGCCATGCAGTCCGACCTGGAGCATTGTCTTGGGGGGGTGGCGTGGTGGTCCGCCGAGGCCGAAGGCCGCGGCGTGCGCTCCTTCGCCGGCCGGAGATGGGGCCGGCGCGACTAGTCGCCCGGTGCTGACGGCCGGATTAGCGTTGAGTAGGCCCTGGAGTCTTCTCAGAGTTGCGTGGGCTTGTATGGGGCCGCCATACGGCCCACCCTGGATCTGGGTTGGAAGCTGGATGCAGAAAGGAGGTACTCCCGAGGCGACTGCGTCCAGGAGCTCGGCTACTCGCTCTAACAACACGTCGCGGCCGCCTTCCATCAGTCGGCACCGTAGCATCTCTCGGGCCACCGTCAGCGCGGCACTAGAGTTCGCCTGCTCCCGTCGGGTGTGCGGCGCTGTGGGCGCGGCGTGGCTTGAGGCTCTTGCTGCTGGCCGCACCTGCCGTGGTGTGAGGGCAGGCGGCGTTTGGCCGCGTCACCCGCGCCCCGCAGCGCCCTGCGGAGCGTGAGCTGCCTGAGGCGCAAGGTTGAGGTCGCCTTGGTCCGGTGGCACGGCGTGGGCGGGCCACGCCACCCAGCGGTCGGCGTTGGTAGTCGGGTCGCTTGACATTAGAATGGCAAGGGGACGGAATGCGAGGCGGCGGGAGAAGGATTCCGGCGCACCCCTACCTGGCGCGCCAAATGTTGGATTTCGGGTTCCAGCAGACCCTTGAGGTTCGAACTCTGGGATGCGCACGAAGATCTTTCTCCTACTAGCTCACGTTACGAAGGCTCGCAAGGAACCTAAGCTAGAAAGAAGAACACACAAGGGACACGAGGTTTATACTGGTTCAGGCCACAATTGTGGTGTAATACCCTACTCCAGTGTGTGCTGTGGTGGATTGCCTCAGGGGCTGATGATGAACAGTACAAAGGGAGAACAGCCTCGCGAGGGGCTGTTCTTGAGCTGGTGCGATGAACTGCTTGGGTGAGTTCAATCACTTCTCTCTCTCTCTCCGATTGATCTGTCCCCCTTGGCCCTATGGTGGCTAGCTCTATTTATAAAGGGAGGCCCTGGGCCTCTTCCCAAATAATGAGCGGGAAGGGCGCCAACAATTGGCCATTTTGAAGGGGAACATCTAGTACACTTATCCTGACTAAAGTTGTTTTTCGACTGCCAAAGGCTCTGGCGATGACGCCGTCCTGGCCTCCACGATGACCTCCATCCTGCCGTTCTGCTGGTCTTGGTCTCGTTGCACCGAAACGGTAACCTTTGCCTGATGCCTTGGCATGTGCTTGCCCCCTTTGCACCGAAGGGGAAACAAGGACACTATGCAGGTCGGCGCCCTCCTGGCGCCCGCCTGGTTTCGGTCGTCATGCCTTGCGTCATGGGCTCCTCGCGAAGCTCCCTTGCCTTGATCTCTCCGCCTCCTCACGAGCCTGCCTGATGAGGCCGCCCCTGAGGAAGCGTCCTGTTGTCCGCCCCGCGAGGCTTGGCCCCTCGCGAGGGTCTTGAGCTTGAGCTAATGAAGCTGGGCTGCACTGGGCCCCCACTTGAGCCACGCCGCAGGCCGCAGGCAAGCAAGTCTGGGGACCCCCATTCCCAGAATGCCGATAGCTTCTTCAGAAAAACTAGGTCGCGGAGTGCGGCCCGTCGACGCTGATGATTCATAGCGCTCCCCACCTTGGAATTTTTAGAGGATATCCTATATGAATCCTCTGTAGGAGGACCATCCGGTGTCGTCCCCACGTTAGCCTCCACCCTCGAGGCCAGTTCTTGTTGAGTTTGTTGTGGATGAAGCTTTTGATAAATAGAGAAACCATGATATGAGAGGAATTAAGGAGACACAAAAGTTCAAGCTTGGGGATGACCAAGGCACCCCAAGATAATATTTCAAGAAGTCTCAAGCATCTAAGCTTGGGGATGCCCCGTTAGGCATCCCACCTTTCTTCTTCAACAACTATCGGTTAGTATCGGTTGAGCCTAAGTTTTTGCTTCTTCACATGAGTTGTGCTATCCTTGCATTGTAATTTTATTTTGTTTTGCTTGATGTTTGATTAGAGTACCAAGATCTGAAATTATTTTATGAGAGAGTGTCTTCACATAGTTGCACAATTATTCGACTACTCATTGATCTTTACTTATATATTTCGGAGTAGTTTGTCATTTGCTCTAGTGCATCACTTATATCCTTTAGAGCACGGTGGTGGTTATATTTTGTAGAAATTGCTAGTCTCTCATGCTTCACTTATATCTTTTTGAGAGTCTTTTAGAACAGCATGGTATTTTCTATGGTTACAAAATTGGTCCTAGAATGATAGGCATCCAAGTTGGGTATAATAAAAACTATCATAGGAAGTGAATTGGATGCTATGATCAATTTGATACTTGATAATTGTTTTGAGATATGGAGGTAGTGATACTAAAGTCATGCTAGTTGGGTGATTATGAATTTAAAGAATGCTTGTGTTGAAGTTAGCAAGTCCCGTAGCATGCAAGTATGGTTAAAGTTGTGTAACAAATTTGAAACATGAAGTGTACCTGGCTTGTGCATCCTTATGAGTGGCGGTCGGGGACGAGCGATGGTCTTTTCCTACCAATCTATCCCCCTAGCAGCATGCGCGTAGTACTTGATTTTTGATGACTTCTAAATTTTTGCAATAAGTATATGAGTTCTTTTGACTAATGTTGAGTCCATGGATTATACGCACTTTTACCTTTCCACCATTGCTAGCCTCTTCGGTACCGTGCATTGCCCTTTCTCACCTTGAGAGTTGGTGCAAACTTCGCCGGTGCATCCAAACCCCGTGATACGATACGCTCTATCACACATAAACCTCCTTATATCTTCCTCAAAATAGCCACCATACCTACCTATTATGGCCTTTCCATAGCCATTCCGAGATATATTTCCATGCAACTTTCCACCGTTCCGTTCATCATCATCATGACATACTTTACTTTTGTCATATTTCCATTGCATGATCATGTAGTTGACATTGTATTTGTGGCAAAGCCACCATGCATTATTTTTCATACATGTCACTCTCGATTCATTGCACCATCCCGGTACACCGCCAGAGGCATTCATATAGAGTCATATCTTGTTCTAGTTTCGAGTTGTAATTCTTATGTTGTAATCAATAGAAGTGTGATGATCATCATTATTAGAACATTGCCCAAAGAAAAAAAAATAAAAAAAAAGAAAGGCCAAAAAGAGAAAAAAAAAGAAAGGCCCAAAAAAGGAAAACAAAAAAAACAAAAAAAACAAAAAGAAAATAAATAAAAAGGGCAATGTTACTATCTCTTTTTCCACACTTGTGCTTCAAAGTAGCACCTTGTTCTTCATGTAGTGAGTCTCATATATTGTGCTTCAAAGTAGCACCATGTTTTTCATATAGTGAGTCCCATAAGTTATCTTTTTTATACTAGTGGGAATTTTTCATTATAGAACTTGGCTTGTATATTCCTACGATGGGCTTCCTCAAATACCCTAGGTCTTCGTGAGCAAGCAAGTTGGATGCACACCCACTAGTTTTCTTTTGTTGAGCACTCATTTATAGTTCCAGTGCATCCGTTGCATGGCAATCCCTACTCCTCATGTTGACATCAATTGATGGGCATCTCCATAGCCCGTTGATTATCCTCGTCAATGTGGGACTTTCTCCTTTTTTTTGTCTTCTCCACACAATCCCCATCATCATATTCTATTCCACCCATAGTGCTATATCCATGGCTCACGCTCATGTATTGTGTGAAGGTTGAAAAAGTTTGAGATTATTTAAGTATGAAACAATTGCTTGGCTTGTCATCGGGGATATAGAAGTTGAGAACATCTTTGTGTGACGAAAATGAAGCATAGCCTAACTATATGATTTTGTAGGGATGAACTTTCTTTTGCCATGTTATTTTGAGAAGACATGATTACTTTGATTAGTATGCTTGAAGTGTTACTATTTCTTTTATCAATATGAACTTTTATTTTGAATCATTTGGATCTCAACATTCATGCCACAATAAAGAAAATTACATTGAGAATTATGCTAGGTAGCACTCCACATCAAAAATTCTGTTTTTATCATTTACCTACTCGAGGACGAGCAGGAATTAAGCTTGGGGATGCTTGATACGTCTCCAACGTATCTATAATTTTTTATTGTTCCATGCTATTATATTACCCCTTTTGGATGTTTATGTGCTTTATTTTACATATTTATATCATTTTTGGGACTAATCTATTAACCAGAGGCCCAACCGATATTGCTGTTTTATTGCCTGTTTCAGTATTTCGAAGAAAAGGAATATCAAACGGAGTCCAAACGGAATGAAACCTTCGGCATCGTGATTTTTTGGAAGAATATCATCCTGGAGGCTTGGAGATCAAGTCAGAAGACCCTCGAGGAGCCCAGGAGATAGCCCCCCCCTACAGGGCGCGGCCCCTGTCTCGTGGGCCCCTCGAGCACCTCCCGACCGACTTCTTTCGCCTATATATGCCTACGTACCCTAAAACCATCGAAAACAAAGATAGATCGGGAGTTCCGCCGCCGCAAGCCTCTGTAGCCACCAAAAACCTCTCGGGAGTCCGTTCCGGCACCTTGCCGGAGGGGGAACCCATCACCAGTGGCCATCTTCATCATCCCGGCGCTCTCCATGACGAGGAGGGAGTAGTTCACCCTCGGGGCTGAGGGTATGTACCAGTAGCTATGTGTTTGATCTCTCTCTCTCGTGTTCTCTCTATGGCACGATCTTGATGTATCGCGAGCTTTGCTATTATAGTTGGATCTTATGATGTTTCTCCCCCTCTACTCTCTTGTGATGAATTGAGTTCCCCTCTTGAAGTTATCTTATCGGATTGAGTCTTTTATTTGAGAACACTTGATGTATGTCTTGCCGTGCTTATCTGTGGTGACAATGGGATATCACGTGCCACTTGATGTATGTTTTGGTGACCAACTTGCGGGTTCCGCCCATGAACCTATGCATAGGGGTTGGCACACATTTTCTTGACTCTCCGGTAGAAACTATGGGGCACTCTTTGAAGTACTTTGTGTTGGTTGGATGAATCTGAGATTGTGTGATGCATATCGTATAATCATGCCCATGGATACTTGAGGTGACAATGGAGTATCTAGGTGACATTAGGGTTTTGGTAGATTTGTGTCTTAAGGTGTTATTCTAGTACGAACTCTTGAATAGATTGATCCGAAAGAATAACTTTGAGGTGGTTTCGTACCCTACCATAATCTCTACATTTGTTCTCCGCTATTAGTGGCTTTGGAGTGACTCTTTGTTGCATGTTGAGGGATTGTTATATGATCTATCTATGTTATTATTGTTGAGAGAACTTGCACTAGTGAAAGTATGAACCCTAGGCCTTGTTTCCTATCATTGCAATACCGTTTGTGCTCACTTTTATCATTAGTTACCTTGCTGTTTTTATTATTTCAGATTACAAAAACCTATATCTACTATCCATTTTGCACTTGTATCACCAACTGTTCACCGAACTAGTGCACCTATACAGTTTACCATTGTATTGGGTGTGTTGGGGACACAAGAGACTCTTTGTTATTTGGTTGCAGGGTTGCTTGAGAGAGACCATCTTCATCCTATGCCTCCTATGGATTGATAAACCTTAGGTCATCCACTTGAAGGAAATTTGCTACTGTCCTACAAACCTGTGCACTTGCAGGCCCAGCAACGTATACAAGAAGAAGGTTGTGTAGTAGACATCAGGAAACCAGTTAGCCATGACCCTATCGTCGCCCCCGACCTTGTGGACAACCTCCTCATATGCCAGCAGGAAAGCTAGCGGATCTGTCGCGCCGTCGTAGCGCGGCGGCATCTCTAGCTTGAACTTGTTCGGTCACCGCACCTGTCGCAAGGCGGGGACCAAGGCTCAGAGCCCCCTGGCCCCAGTGCCGGCGTCGACAGCCGGAGCGGGCGGTGGGTTGTCCGCCATGAGGGCGAAGCATGGCGTCGATGGAGAGCTAGGCGACAGAAGAGAGAGCTCTAGCGCACCCCTACCTGGCGCGCCAAATGTCAGATATCGGGTTCTGGCAAAACCCTTAGGGTTCAAACTCTGGGGTGCGCGCGAAGATCTTCCCCCTACCGATCCACGTCCCAACGTCTCGCTGAGAATCTAACCTAAACGATGAACAACGCAAGGGACACAAGGTTTATACTGGTTCGGGCCACCGTTGTGGTGTAAAACCCTACTCCAGTGTGTGGTGTGGTGGATTGCCTCAGGGGCTGATGATGAACAATACAAGGGGAGAACAACCTCGCGAGAGGTGTTCTTGTGGTAGTGGTTTTCTTGAGAGGGATTCGATCCTCTCCTACGGTGGTGGCTATCCCTATATATAGAGGCCCTGGTCCTCTTCCCAAATATTGAGCAGGAAGGGCGCCAACAACGGCCATTTTGAAGGGGAACATCTAGTACAAGTTATCCTGACTAAAGTTAGTCTTCGGCTGCCAAAGGCACTGGCGATGACGTCGTCTTGGGCTCCACGGTGACCTCCATCCTGCCGCTCTGCTGATCTTGGTCTCGTTGCACCGAAATGGTAACCTTTGCCTGATGCCTCGGTACTCCACGCCTGCGTTTGCCCCCTTTGCACCAAAGAGGAAACAAGGACACTGCACAGGCCGGCGCTCGCCTGGTCTCGGTCGTCATGGCTTGCGTCACGAGCACCTCGTGAGGTACCCCCGCCTTGATCTCTCCGCCTCCTCGCGAGCTGGCCTGGTGAGGCCGTTCCTGAGGAAGCCTTGCATCGTCCGCCCCACGAGGCTTGGCCCCTCGCGAGGGTCTTGAGCTTGAGTTGATGAAGATGGGCCGTACTGGGCCACCACTTAAGCCACGCCACGGGCCACAGGCAGGCAAGTCTGGGGACCCCCGTTCCTAGAACGCCGACAATGGTGCGCCGATGGCCTTCCCTTTATAGCATAATATATGTGCGGTGGGTAAGGTGGAAAGAGTGAATCCTTTTTGGAAGATAAGTCTCCTGTTTTACTTACATGTGAGGCAGGGAGGAGGCCGGGATAGTCGGCAATGATGGCCACCAAAGTGCAGTCACAGCTCGCTTGGTAAAACACCATGTCGCCAAGCTCCACAAATATGTCCGGATCCTCTTCAAGTCCAGGGTCGAGGGCCCGGTTGTGGTCCTTTGGGTGTGGAGGCGGGCGGTGGACCTCCCTCATAGCTTTCCGCATTTCCTGTTATGGACTAGTGAGGTAAATATTTGTGATGAAAGACTGCGGGAATGATTAGAGCTGAGTAAGAGATAGCAACTCACCCAGCTAGGGGGGTTGTACATAGAAAATCCACCCCATGGCTTAATGTGGATGAACTCCTCTTCTTCTCCTTTGTATAAATCGGACAGTATTTTCGCTAGAGCGGTGGTGGAATCCGGACCTTTCCGACCGCAGCGGGTGGCATCGTCTTCTCCGTTGAAGTGCCACATGGGACGCCCTCGATACTGGAGTGGCTGCACCCCCCGCATTATGCATATGGACATAACCTCGCTTATTGTCAATCTAGATTTGGCAAGCATTTTTATCCTGCCCATCAATTGAAGGACATCTCTGCTATCTTCCTCCTTGGGGCTCCGAGGATGCCAGCTACGATGTTTCTTCAACGGGGCATTTGTAAACTCGGGAAGACCCATTCGGATAGGTTCAGGAAGGGAGGCGTCCTCTATATAAAACCACTCGGAAGGCCAATCTTCGGATGTCTTCTTCGGAGTGCCGGACAGGTATTCGGTCCCGGTGATGCACCATATTTCTGCTCCGCCCACTTGGAATATTGATCCCTCTTGATTGCGGGGGACGAGGCAGAATAGCCTCTTCCATAGCTCGAAATGAGCTTCACAACCCAGAAATAACTCGCAAAGGGCGACATAACCTGCGATGTGCAGGATGGAGGCAGGGATGAAATTGCGCGGCTAGAGGCCATAATACTCCAGGAGCCCACGGAGGAACGCATGGATTGGAAATCCGATGCCCCTCAACAAGTAAGGGACAAGGCACACTTGCTCCCCCCTGGATGGGTTGGGAAAACTCTCCGCTTGCTCCCCGCCAACAAAGGTGGCTGATCCGGCTCGAACGGGGACAAGAAATGCAGGTGGAAGAAACCCTTGAGTTTGCAACTTCACCAATTGGCCGTGGGATATGGTACACTTCTCCCAATCACCTGGCTTGGCGCTATAAGGGCGAGAGGAGGAGCTGCGGTGGCCGGCCATGATGGGATGGTTTTTTCAGGCACGCTCTAATGAATCCTTGCTTGGGGAAGATGGTGTGATTTGGATCCAAAGATCCCCGTCTCTTTAATAGACGATTTATTTACATGGTCAGGGTGGCAAGTGTAAAAATGCCCCGGCTTCTCGCATTCGCTCAACACGTGGAGGCTGACACTATTAAGGTACAAAAGCCGATGAGTGCATCATTAAATGCGAAGCCGGACACTGCTCGCTATAACAGGTACTCTGGAGAATTCGGAGAAGGAACCCGCCTTGCAATGTCGAAGACAATCTGCGCGCCAGACTCATCGTCTTTGAAGCCTGGTTCGGGGGCTACTGAAGGAGTCCTGTATTAGAGGTCCTTGGACAACCGGACTATATGCTTATGCCGGGCTGTTGGACTATGAAGATACAAGATTGAAGACTTCATCCCATGTCCGGGTGTGACTCTCCTTTGTGTGGAAGGCAAGCTTGGCAATTCGGATATGTAGATTCCCTTCTCTATAACCGACTCTATGTAACCCTAGCCCCCTCCATTGTCTATATAAACCAGAGGGTTTAGTCCGTAGGACAAGAACAATCATAATCATAGGCTAGCTTCTAGGGTTTAGCCTCTAAGATCTCGTGGTAGATCAACTCTTGTAATACTCATATCATCAAGATCAATCAAGCAGGAAGTAGGGTATTACCTCCATAGAGAGGGCCCGAACCTGGGTAAACATCGTGTCCCCCGTCTCCTGTTACCATTAGCCTTAGACGCACAGTTCGGGACCCCCTACCCGAGATCCGCCGGTTTTGACACCGACAAGGAGCCATATGGTTGTCGCTTTATTGTATGCAATGCAATCGCCATGTAATTGTTTTACTTTAAAACTAAGCGGTAGCGATAGTCGTAGTAACAATAGGTGGTGAAACGACAATGATGCTACGATGTAGATCAAGTTGTCGCGCCGGTGACGTTGGAGATCATGATGATGCTTCGGTGACGGAGATCATGAGCACAAGATGATGATAGCCATATCATGTCACATATTTTGATTGCATGTGATGTTTGTCCTTTATGCATCTTATTTTTCTTAGAACGTTGGTAGCATTATAAGATGATACCTTACTAAAATTTCAAGGTACAAGTGTTCTCCCTGAATATGCACGGTTGCTACAGTTCATTGTGCCGAGACAACACGTGATGATCGAGTGTGATAAGCTCTACCTTCACATACAACGGGTGCAAGCCAGTTTTGCACACGCAGAATACTCGGGTTATACTTGACGAGCCTAGCATATGCAGATATGGCCTCGGAACACTGAGACAAAAATGTTGAATGTGAATCATATAGTAGATATGATCAACATAGTGATGTTCACCATTGAAAACTACTCCATCTCACGTGATGATCGGACATGGCTTAGTTGATTTGGATCACGTGATCACTTAGATGATTATAGGGATGTCTATCTAAGTGGGAGTTCTTGAGTAATATGATTAATTGAACTTTAATTTATCATGAACATAGTACCTGATAGTATTTTGCATGTCTATGATGTTGTAGATCAATGGCCCGTGCTACCATTCCTTTGAATTTTAATGCGTTTCTAGAGAAAGCCAAGTTGAAAGATGATGGCAGCAACTACATGGACAGGGTCCGTAACTTGAGGATTATCCTCTTTGCTGCATAGAAGAATTACATCCTGGAAGCACCGTTGGGTGTACCACCCGCGCCCGCAAATGCAGACATTGTGAATGCCTAGTAGACGCGTGTTGATGACTACTCGATAGTTCAGCGTGCCATGCTTTACGTCTTATAACCGGGACTTCAACATTGTTTTGAACGTCGAGGAGCATATGAGATGTTCTAGGAGTTGAGGTTGATATTTCAAGCAAATGCCCGGATTGAGAGATATGAAGTCTCCAATAAGTTCTATAGCTGCAAGATTGAGAAGACTAGTTCTGTCAGTGAACACATACTCGGAATGTCTGGGTACCACAACCACTTGACTCAACTGGGAGTTAATCTTCCTGATGCTAGTGTCATTGACAGAGTTCTGCAATCAC
This sequence comes from Triticum aestivum, assembly GCF_018294505.1. Classification (NCBI taxonomy): domain Eukaryota; kingdom Viridiplantae; phylum Streptophyta; class Magnoliopsida; order Poales; family Poaceae; genus Triticum; species Triticum aestivum. The sequence goes on from NC_057795.1 coordinate 222,818,584, forward strand.
TGCCTCCAAGCTACAAAAGCTTCGTGATGAACTATAATATGCAAGGGATGAACAAGACTATTCCCGAGCTCTTCACGATGCTAAAAGCCGCGGAGGTAGAAATCAAAAAGGAGCATCAAGTGTTGATGGTCAATAAGACCACTAGTTTCAAGCAAAAGGGCAAAGGGAAGAAAGGGAACTTCAAGAAGAACGGCAAAAAGATTGCTGCTCAAGAGAAGAAACCCAAGTCTGGACCTAAGCCTGAAACTGAGTGATTCTACTGCAAATGGACTGGTCACTGGAAGCGGAACTGCCCCAAGTATTTGGTGGACAAGAAGGATGGCAAAGTGAAAGTTATATTTGATATACATGTTATTGATGTGTAGTTAACTAATGCTCACAGTAGCGCCTGGGTATTTGATACTGGTTCTATTGCTCATATTTGCAACTCGAAACTGGGGCTACAGATTAAGTGAAGATTGGCTAAGGACTAGGTGACGATGCGCGTGGGAAATGGTTCCAAAGTCGATGTGATTGCGGTCGACAAGCTACCTCTACATCTAACTTCGGGATTAGTTTTAGACCTGAATAATTGTTATTTGGTGCCAGCGTTGATCATGAACATTATATCTGGACCTTTTTTAATGCGAGATAGTTATTCATTTAAATCAGAGAATAATGGTTGTTCTATTTATATGAGTAATATCTTTTATGGTCATGCACCCCTGCTGAGTGGTCTATTTTTGTTGAATCTCGATAGTAGTGATACACATATTCATAGTGTTGAAGCCAAAAGATTGAAGTTTAATAATGATAGTGCAACTTATTTGTGGCACTCCCGTTTGGGTCATATCGGTGTAAAGCGCATGAAGAAACTCCATACTGATGGACTTCTGGAATCAATTGATTATGAATCACTTGGTGCTTGTGAACCGTGCCTTATGGGCAAGATGACTAAAACTCCATTCTCCAGAACAATGGAACGAGCTACTGACTTATTGGGAATAATACATACCGATGTGTGCGGTCCAATGAGTATTGATGCTCGTGGTGGGTATCGTTATTTTCTCACCTTCACACATGATTTGAGTAGATATGGTTATATCTACTTAATGAAGCATAAGTCTGAAACATTTGAAAAGTTCAAAGACTTTCAGAGTGAAGTAGAAAATCATCATAACAAGAAAATAAAGTTTCTATGATCTGATCATGGAGGAGAATATTTGAGTTACAAGTTTGGTCTTCATTTGAAACAACATGGGATAGTTTCACAATTAACACCACCTGGAACACCACAGCGAAATGGTGGGTCTGAACGTCGTAACCGTACTTTATTAGATATGGTGTGATCTATGATGTCTCTTACTGATTTACCGCTATCGTTTTGGGGTTATGCTCTAGAGACTGCTACATTCACTTTAAATAGGGCACCGTCAAAATCCGTTGAGACAACGCCTTATGAACTGTGGTTTAGCAAGAAACCAAAGTTGTCATTTCTTAAAGTTTGGGGCTGCGATGCTTATGTGAAAAAGCATCAACCTGATAAGCTTGAACCCAAATTGGAGAAGTGCGTCTTCATAGGATACCCAAAGGAAACTGTTGGGTACACCTTCTATCACATATCGGAAGACAAAATCTTTGTTGCGAAGAATGGATCCTTTCTAGAGAAGGAGTTTCTCTCGAAAGAAGTGAGTGGGAGGAAAGTAGAACTTGATGAGGTAACTGTACCTTCTCCCTTATTGGAAGGTAGTTCATCACAGAAATCAGATCACGTGATTCCTACACCAATTAGTGAGGAAGCTAATGATGATGATCATGAAACTTCAGATCAAGTTACTACCGAACCTCGTAGGTCTTCAAGAGTAAGATCTGCACTAGAGTGGTACGGTAATCATGTTCGGGAAGTCATGTTACTAGACCATGATGAACCTACAAACTATGAGGAAGCGATGATGAGCCTAGATTCCGCGAAATGGCTTGAGGCCATGAAATCTGAGATGGGATCCATGTATGAGAACAAAATGTGGACTTTGGTGGACTTGCCCGATGATCGGCAGGACATAGAAAATAAATGGATCTTTAAGAAGAAGACCGACACAGACGGTAATGTTACTGTTTACAAAGCTCGACTTGTTGCAAAAGGTTTTCGACAAGTTCAAGGAGTTGACTACGATGAGACTTTCTCACCCGTAGTGATGCTTAAGTACGTCCGAATCATGTTACGAATTGATGCATTTTATGATTATGAAATTTGGCAAATGGATGTTAAAACTGTATTCCTGAATGGATTTCTGGAAGAAGAGTTGTATATGATGCAACCGGAAGGTTTTGTCGATCCAAAGGGTGCTAACAAAGTGTGCAAGCTCCAGCGATCCATTTATGGACTGATGCAAGCCTCTCGGAGTTGGAATAAACATTTTGATAGTGTGATCAAAGCATATGGTTTTATACAGACTTTTGGAGAGGCTTGTATTTACAAGAAAGTGAGTGGGAGCTCTGTAGCATTTCTAATCTTAGATGACATATTGTTGATTGGAAATGATATAGAATTTCTGGATAACATAAAGGGATACCTGAATAATAGTTTTTCTATGAAATACCTTGGAGAAGCTGCTTACATATTGGGCATCAAGATCTATAGAGATAGATCAAGACGCTTAATTGGACTTTCACAAAGCACATACCTTGATAAAGTTTTGAAGAAGTTCAAAATGGATTATTCAAAGAAAGGGTTCTTACCTGTGTTACAAGGTGTGAAGTTGAGTCGGACTCAAAGCCCGACCACTGCAGAGGGTAGAGAGAAAATGAAAGTCATTCTCTATGCTTCAGCCATAGGTTCTATCATGTATGCAATGTTGTGTACCAGACCTGATGTATGTCTTGCTATAAGCATAGCAGGGAGGTACCAGAGTAATCGCGGGGTGGAGCACTGGACAGCGGTCAAGAACATCCAAAAATACCTGAAAAGGACTAAGGATATGTTTCTCGTTTATGGAGGTGAAAAAGAGCTCGTCGTAAACGGTTACGTCGATGCAAGCTTTGACACTGATCCAGATGACTCTAAGTCGCAAACCGGATACGTATTTTTATTGAACGGAGGAGCTGTCAGTTGGTGCAGTTCCAAGCAGAGCATCATGGCGGGATCTATGTGTGAAGTGGAGTACATTGCTGCTTCGGAAGCAGTAAATGAAGGACTTTGGATGAAGGAGTTCATATCCGATCTTGGTGTCATACCTAGTGCATCGGGTCCAATGAAAATCTTTTGTGACAATACTGGAGCAATTGCCTTGGCAAAGGAATCCAGATTTCACAAGAGAACCAAGCACATGAAGAAATGCTTCAATTCCATCTGTCATCAAGTGTCGGAAGGGGACATAGAGATTTGCAAGATACACACAGATCTGAATGTTGCAGACCCGTTGACTAAGCCTCTCTCATGAGCAAAACATGATCAGCACCAAAGCTCCATGGGTGTTAGAATCATTACTATGTAATCTAGATTATTTACTCTAGTGCAAGTGGGAGACTGAAGGAAATATGCCCTAGAGGCAATAATAAAGTTATTATATATTTCCTTAATTCATGATAAATGTTTATTATTCATGCTAGAATTGTATTATCTGAAAACTTAGTACATGTGTGAATACATAGACAAAACATATAGTCCCTAGTATGCCTCTACTAGACTAGCTCGTTAATCAAAGATGGCTATGTTTCCTAACCATATACATGTGTTGTCATTTGATGAATGGGATCACATCATTAGGAGAATGATGTGATGGACATGACCCATCCGTTAGCTTAGCATTATGATCGTGTTAGTTTCATTGCTACTGCTTTCTTCATGACTTATACAAGTTCCTCAGACTATGAGATTATGCAACTCCCAAATATCGGAGGAACACTTTGTGTGCTACCAAACGTCACAACGTAAAAGGGTGATTATAAAAGTGCTCCGCAGGTGTCTCCGAAGGTGTTTGTTGGGTTGGCATAGATCGACATTAGGATTTGTCACTCCGTGTTTTGGAGAGGTATCTCTGGGCCCTCTCGACAATACTCATCACTATAAGCCTTGCAAGCATTGTGACTAATGAGTTAGTTGTGGGATGAAGTATTACAGAACGAGTGAAGAGACTTGTCGGTAATGAGATTGAACTAGGTATTGAGATACCAACTGTCAGCGTCCTGGACTTGGGGGTATCCAGTCCTGCCTGCCTGCGGCCCACCACGTGGCTCCATCGATGGCCTGGTATGACCCAGCTTCAACAACAACACAGCAAGACCCTCGCGAGGGGCCAAGCCTCACGAGGCAGACAACGCCAAGACCCCTGAAGGAGTCAGCCTCCTCGGGAGGGATCCTGAGGGGCGGAGAGATGTATGCAGCTACCTCACGAGGCTTAGCTTATGTGAGCCATGACGACCAATGCCAGGCGAGCGCAGAGTGCAGGTTTCCTCTTCGGTGCAAGGGAGGCAAGCCACAGGCGTGGAGTCCAAAGAAGCAGCCAAAGGTTTCCATTCTGGTGCAATGATACCAAGACTGCCAGGACGGCAGGACGGAGGTCATCACCGAGCCCACCGCAGCGTCACGACTAGAGGCTTTTCGTAGGAGAAGACTACTTTTGTCAGGATAGACAGTACTGCTTGCCCCCTTTCAGATCCCGCCATTGTGGAATCCCTTCCTGCTCATATTTGGGAGGAGGACCAAGGCACTATATATAGGGCTTAGCCACCACCATAGAGATGGATCGATTCCTTAAAAACCAACACACCAGCTCAAGAACACCTCACCTCCAGAGGCTTGTTCGTCCCTGTACTAGTTCATCCTTAGCCCCTCGAGACAATCCACCACACCACACTAGAGTAGGGTATTACACCGCAACGGTGGCCCGAACTAGTATAAATCTCTGTGTCTTTGTGTTCTGTGAGCTCTTCGCGCTAGGCTAGGGAGGATCGCGAGTAGGCAGGCTGGGCAGGTTGAGATCTTCGCACGCACCCCAGTGTTCGAACCTGTAACGGGTTGATGGACCCAGAAATCCAACATTTGGCGCGCCAGGTAGGGGTGTGTCGAAATCTTCTTCCTCGACCTCTAGATCGTGCCACTGACCCATATGGCGGGCACTCCTCCGTCGGCCTCATCGATGCGCGAAGCACCGGGATTGCGCTGCTTCGCCCTCCCCCTGCAGCAAGTGCAATGGCCGCACAAGTTCCAATCGGAGATTCCATCGCGCTACGACGGCCTGGCGGATCCGGCCCCCTTACTTCAGGCATACGAGGAAGCGGTTTGGGCAACTGGTGGAGACGACAAGGTGAAAGCCAGCTGGTTCCCCATGGACCTCACAGGTGCGCCACGCACTTGGATGCTCAACCTGTCGGCATCTTCTGTGGCCTCCTGGGAGGAGCTGCGCGACCACTTCCTCACCCACTACGCGGCGCCGGCGCCCCCGGTCATCACAACTCTCCTAGGCGGCTCGCAGGCGCCACCATCCAGCCGCCATGTCAAGCAGTTCTACCGGCGGGCGGGCAACACTCACGCGGGCTCGGGGGCTCCCCTGGGCTGGACGGCACCACAAGCTGACCACGCCTTCCGCCCCGAAGATCACCATGCTGCCATGGCGGGAGCGGGTGCGCTCCCCATGCTCTACACCCCCACCATCTGCCACGTGGCGATCACCAAGACCCTCATTGACGGCGGAGTCGGCCTCAACATGCTCTCCTCGGAGGCGTTCGGCCTGCTCCATGTCCTGCCCAGCCGGCTCCGCCCCTCCAAGACCTTCTCTGGAGTTGGAGATGGTTCTACCAGGCCCCCGGGGCAGATCCGCCTCGACGTCACCTTTGGGACCCGCGACAACTACTGCACCGAGCTCGTTGACTTCGACATCACCAAGATCAACCTGCCGTGCAACGCTATTCTGAGATACCCAGCCTTGGCGCAGTTTATGGCCGCGACCCATCCCGCGTACAAGCTCATGAAGATGTCGGGCAACAATGGTGTCCTTAAGGTGGCAGGGGACACCAAGGGCGCGCTGCAGGCCCTCAAGCTCGCCTTCAAGACAGCCGCGACCGTGGTACCCGGCAAGAAGGAGGATCAGGGGGCCCCACAGGCAGCGCCGGCCAAGAAGAAGCAGTTGTTCTCCCAGGATAAAGCCGGGACGAAGCAAGTGCCGTTGTGCGAGGATGGGACGGCCAGCGCCACCTTCACCATAGGGGCCGGCCTCCCACAGGATCAAGAGGAGGCATTGATCAACTTCCTACGAGCCAACAAGGATGTCTTTGCCTGGGAACCCAAAGACCTGGCCGGGGTCCCAAGGGGGATAATCCAGCATCATCACAGAGTATGCCCAAATGTGCGGCCGGTGAAGCAGAAGGCTCGCCGCAGTCCACCGAGAAGCATGCATTCATCGTCCAAGAGACCCGTAAGCTACAAGCCGCAGGGGTCATCAGAGAGGTGCGGTACCCAGAGTGGCTCGCGAACCCCGTCATCGTCCCCAAGAAAGGAGGGAAGGAGCGCATGTGTGTTGACTTCACCAACCTCAACAAGGCCTGCCCCCAAGATCCCTTTCCGCTCCCTCGCATCGACCAGATCGTCAACTCCACCACCGAGTGTGACCTGTTGTGCTTCCTCGATGCCTTCTCCGGCTACCACCAGATCAAGATGGCCGTGGAGGACGTGGAGAAGACGGCATTCCTCACCCCATGCATGGTGTATTGCTACACCTGCATGCCCTTGGACTGTGCAACGCCAGAGAAACATTTCAGCGGTTGATGCAGATCGCCCTGGGTTCGCAGCTCGGGAGGAACGCGGAGGCCTACGTCGATGACATAGTGGTGAAGTCTCAGTAGGCTAGGAATCTGATAGAAGATCTGGAGGAGATGTTCGTCAACCTGCGCATGGTGGATCTCCGGCTTAACCCCGAGAAGTGCGTGTTCGGGGTCCCCTCCGGCAAGCTGCTGGGTTTCTTGGTATCACACAGAGGGATCGAGGCTAACCCGGAAAAGGTCAAGGCAATAGAAGACATGAACCCCACACAGACCGTGAAGGAGATGCAAAAGCTGGCTGGCTGCGTAACCTCGCTTGGATGCTTCATTTCCATGCTGGGGGAGCGAGCCCTCCCGTTTTTCAAGCTGATGAAAAGGAAGGAACCGTTCGAGTGGACCCCCGAGGCAGACGCAGCCTTCTAGGACCTCAAGAGATATCTGACCAGTCCACCCATGATGGTGGCACCGCTCCCTCTCGAGCCCTTGGTGCTCTATCTGGCAGCAACCCTGCACTCAGCAAGCGCCGACCTGGTCGCGCTAAGAAAGGGACACTAGGTCAAGAAGCCGTAGCAGGATGCACAACCAGCAAGCGAAGTGCAACACACCCCAGGGAAAGCATCGGAAGTCTCTGCCGGCACAGCGGCCAACATTCCTCCTGAGGCAACAAATGACCCCATGGTTATCGAGGCTCCGGAGCATCGGCCTCATGAGGCCGAAAGGGACCTATGCCCCAGTGAAGAACAAGATTCTACAGATGCCTCCTTCCTCATTGAGCACCCCGTCTACTTTGTCAGCATAGTACTGAGGGAGGCCCGGGCACGATACCCCATGCCACAGAATCTCTTGCTCGCACTTCTGCTCGCCTCCAGGAAGCTGCGTCACTACTTTAAAGGCCATCCCATCAAGGTTGTCTCAGCATACCCGCTAGAAAGGGTGCTCCAGAGCCCGAACGCAGCCGGGCAAGTCGCTGAATGGAACATTGAGCTTCAAGCATTCGATCTCGAGTTCAGTACCACCAGCGTCATCAAGGGCGCAGCCCTCGCTGACTTCGTGGCCGAGTGGACCGATGCTCCGGATCATGGCGAAGGTGAGGTCTGCTCCCTCCTACCAGGAGATGAAGAACCACATGGATGGATCATGTACTTCGATGGGGCGTTTTCTCATCAAGGCGCAGGGGCAGGGGCCGCCGTCATCTCCCCCACCAAGGACAAGCTTTGCTATGCAGTACAGCTTTGCTTTCAGCGGGGCAACAAGCTCTCCAACAACATCGCAGAATTCGAAGGCTTACTCGCCGGGCTCAGGGCCGCGGCCGCGCTGGGGGTAAAGCGCCTCACCATCAAAGGCGATTCTCAGCTCCTCGTCAACTTCTCCAACAAGGAATACATGCCAAAGGACGAACACATGGAGGCGTACTTAGAAGAGGTGCGCAAGATGGAGAAGCAGTTCATGGGCATGGAGTTGCATCATGTGCCGCGCGGGACGAACAAAGAAGCAGACAACATCATGATAATCCCCAATTGCAGGGAATCATGGTAGCAATTTGCAAAGGTGGAAGTGATAAGTATGGAGTGTCGAACCCACAAGGAGCTAAAGGCAAGATCAATATTCTCTCAAGTCCTATCTTCCACTGATATGACTCTACGTACATCGGACATTTTCTTCCAACTAAATACGAGAAGTAAAACTGCGTTGTGGGTATGAAGGGGATAATTTTGTATGATATCGAAGAGCTAAAGTATAAAAGTAGGTGATGTGATCATAAATTTAGAATATATTACTAATTATTATAAATAGCGAGTTTGAAATAATGATCGGTCGGTGGGCGGAATTATCCTAGGAAATTGCTAACAAGACCGGTAAGCACTATTGAAATTTCATATGAGGGAGAGGCATAAGCTAACATACTTTCTCTTCTTGGATCACAGGCACTTATGATTGGAACTCTAGCAAGCATCCGCAACTACTAAAGATCATTAAGGTAAACCCCAACCATAGCATTAACATATCAAGTCCCCTTTATTCCCATACTCCGTGACCCACTTATCCATGTTTATGCTTCTGTCACTCAAGCAACGCAGACAATAAATAAACCATGGACATATTGCAACACCCTACAACGGGAACCCTTCACGCTTGCGCGACACGGAGGGCACAATAGGACAACACTAAAATAAATCATACAACTCATACCAATCTAGATCATCAATCAACCCAAAGACAAAGGATATCTACTCAAAACATCATAAGATGGCAACACATCATTGGATCATAATATGTGGCATAAAGCACCATGTTCAAGTAGTGATTACAGCGGGGTGCGGGAGAGTGGACCGCGTAAAAGAGATGAGGATGGTGATGATGATGGTGATGTTGATGAAGACGATCACCGCGCGATGATTCCCCTCCCGATGGCACTCCGGCACCACCGAGAGAGAGGAGGAGAGCTCCTTCCCCTTGTGCTTCCTCCTCCATGGCCTCCCCCTAGATGGGGAGAGGTTCTCCCTCTGGACCTTGGCCTTCATGGCGATGATGGCCCCTCCGGGATCCTCCTCCATGGCCTCCGGTGATGATGGCCCCCTCCGGCAGGGTGCCAGAGAGGGCCTAGAATGATTTCTTGTGGCTACAGAGGCTTGCGGTAGCGGAACTTTCAATCTAGGTTATTTTTTGGAGGTTTCGTTATTTATAGGAATTTTTGGTGTCGGTCTCACGTCAGGGGGGGGGGGCGAATCGTCCTCGAGATAGGGGCCCACACCCAGGGGGGTGGGTGTGCCCCCCCCCCCACCCTCGTGGACAGCCTAGGACTCTTCTGGCCCAACTCTTTTACTCTAGGGGCTTCTTTTGGTCCATAAAAAATCATAAAAAATTGGCACGTCAATTGGACTCCATTTGGTATTCCTTTTCTGTAAAACTCAAAAACAAGGAAAAAAACAGAAACTGGCACTGGGCTCTAGGTTAATAGGTTAGTCCCAAAAATCATATAAAATAGCATATAAATGCATATAAAACATCTACGATGGATAATATAATAGCATGAATACTTCATAAATTATAGATACGTTGGAGACGTATCAGCATCCCCAAGCTTAATTCCTGCTCGTCCTCGAGTAGGTAAATGATAAAAGAAATAATTTATGAAGTGTGAATGCTAGCAGGTGCACAAGTTTGATCAATGATAATTTCAATCACCTTTTCTAGCATCATTATATGTCATAACAGTAGCTCATCTCATAAAACTTTTCATGATCAAGTAACAAGCTATTCACATGTTAAAGTATAGATCATAAACTTTCTTGAAAACTAACAAACAGTGCTCTTAGTCATCAAACAATTGCAATTCATCTTATTTTCAGGAAGGGTCTATGTAAGAGCTTTGATTTAGCAAATCCCACATACTCAACTATCATATAGTCTTTCACAATTGCTAACACTCATGTGATATTTATGGGTTCAAAGTTTTAATTAATCGGACGCAGAAAAAGATAGGGGCTTATAGTTTTGCCTCCCAACCTTTTACTTCAAGGGTAATGTCAACAATAATACTTTATGAAAACCTACATCCAAGTGGATATATATATATCCGGATTGCTCCAACACAAAGTGCTTGCCAAAGGAAAAAAGTGTAAAAAGGAAAGGTGATGATCACCATGACTCTTGTATAAGGGTAGAAGATAAAAGTAAAAGATAGGCCCTTCGCAGAGGGAAGCAGAGGTTGTCATGCGATTTTAAGGTTGGAAGCACAAAATCTTAATGCAAAAGAACATCACTTTATATTGCCTCTTGTGATAGAGACCTTTATTATGTAGTCCATCGCTTTTATTTCTTCCCTATCACAAGTTCGTATAAAGCTTATTTTCTTTGCACTAATAGATCATACATATTTAGAGAGTAATTTTTATTGCATGCACCGATGACAACTTACTTGAAGGATCTTACTCAATCCGTAGGTAGGTATGATGGACTCTCATGGAAAAACTAGTTTAAGGGATGTTTGGAAGCACAAGTAGTATTTCTACTTGGTGCAAAGAATTTGGCTAGCATGAGAGGGAAAGGCAAGCTCAACATGTTGGATGATCCAAGACAATATAACATTTCGGATATTGGAAAACATATCCCATTAAGTTGTCTTCCTTGTCCAACATCAACCTTTTAGCATGTCATATTTTAATGAGTGCTCACAATTACAAAAGATGTCCAAGATAGTATATTTATATGTGAAATCTCTCTTCCTTCAATATTGTTTCATGAATTGTTCAAGTGACCAATTCTGTGTTTGCTAACTTTCAATAAGTTTACTACCTATACTTATTCCATGTGAAGTCATTACTCCCCATAGTATAAGCATATGAAACATATATAAATTCAGATTTATGATATTCAATTCATTCAACCATTTACTCGTCGGATATATGTGAAGCGCGTGAGTAAATGACAAACTACTACAAAAAGATATAAGTGAAGAACACTGAGTAGTCAAATAATTAACTAGCCATGGGAGGATTCTTTTTCATTCAAGATTTCAGATCCAATGATTTTATTCAAACAGAAATTAAAATTGAAAATATGCTCCAAGCAAAACACATATCATGTGACGAATAAAAATATAGCTCCGAGTAAAGTATACCGATAGTTTTGAAGATGAAAGAGGGGATGCCTTCCGGGGCATCCCCAAGCTTAGGCGCTTGAGTCTTCCTTGAATATTACCTTGGGGTGCCTTGGGAATCCCCAAGCTTAGGGTCCTTCCGCTCCTTATTCTCCTCATATCAATATATCACCCAAAGCTTGAAAACATCAATCTCACAAAACTTAACGGAACTTTGTGAGATAGGTTAGTATGATAAAGATTAAACCATTCACTTTGGTACTGTCAAAGACAAGGTTCATAATTGTTCGCACACAATGCCTACTGTACCATATCATTTCTACAATTTATATTGAGAAATATAAGCCATAGAAACTAGAAAACAAGCAAACTATGCAATGAAAACAGAATCTATTAGAAACAGAACAGTCTGTAATGATCAGAATAACAACCATACTTATGATACACCAAAAATTATGAAATAAATTGTGGACGTGAGGAATTTTTCTATTAATATTCTGCAAAAATAATCAACTCAAAATCACTCTTCTATAAAAAAATGGCAGCTAATCCCGTGAGCGCAAATTTTCTGTTTTTTATAGCAAGATCACATTAACTTTCACCCAAGTCTTCTCAAAGGTCTTACTTGGAAATTTATTGAAACAAAATCTATAAAACATGATTACTACATTAGCTTAATCATGTAAACACACAAAGACATCAATGGTAGATATTGGGTTGTCTCCCAACAAGGGCTTTTCTTTAATGCCTTTTAGCTAGGCATGATGATTTGAATGATGCTCACATAAAAGAAAAGAATTGAAACATAGAGAGAGCATCATGAATAATATGACTAGCACATTTAAATCTAACCCAATTCCTATGCCTAGGGATTTTGTGAGCACATAATTTATAGGAACAAGAATCAACTAGCATAGGAAGGCAAAACAAGTATAACTTCAAAACTTTAAGCACATACAGAGGAAACTTGGTATTATTGCAACTCCTACAAGCATAAATTACTCCCTCATAATAATTTTCAGTATAATCATGAATGTATTCAACAATATAACCATCACACAAAACATTCTTTTCATGATCTACAAGCATAGAAATTTTTCTACTCTCCACATAAGCAAAATTCTTCTCATTCGGAATAGTGGGATCACTAATTCCTAAAGTTGACACTCTTCCAAACCCACTTTAGATGATACTATTATTCATACTCCAAAAGATATAAGTGAAGTTCATGGAGCATTCTACAATTAATATAGACTAACCAATATCCAAGCTCAAAATATGTAAGTGAAGCACACGAAGCATTCTATAAAACCATACTCAAAAGATTTAAGTGAAGCACAAAGAGCAATTCTATAAGATCATACTTAAAAGATATAAGTGAAGCACATGAAGTATTCTATAAATAAATGAAGGTCTAACTCATACTAGCATGGTTCTTAAAGGAAAAAAACAAAAACACAAAGGACACAAATCATGCGAACAAAACAAAACCCGAGGTATACCGATATTTGTTGAAGAAGAAAGATGGGATGCCAACCGGGGAATCCCCAAGCTTAGATGCTTGAGTATCCTTTGAAATATTTACTTGGGGTGCCTTGGGAATCCCCAAGCTTGAACTCTTGCCTCTCTTTATTCTTCTCATATTGATAGCTCCTCGATCTTCGAACACTTCATCCACACAAAACTTTAACAAAAACTTTGTGAGATCCGTTAGTGTAATAAAGCAAACTACCACTTTAAGGTACTGTAATGAACTCATTCTTTATTTATATTGGTGTTAAACCTATTGTATTACAACTTCTCTATGGTTCATACCCCCGATACTAGCCATAGATTCATCAAAATAAGCAAACAACACGCGAAAAACAGAATCTGTCAAAAACAGGACAGTCTGTAGTAATATAGAAGTTTAGTAAACTTATGTAACTCCAAAAATTATGAAATAAATAATAAAATTTGAACAATTTGTACAGAAGTAATGTGCAAAAAAATTGAGACCCATTTGACCTTCCAGCAAAAAATGTACAATCACGCGCTACAGCCAAAGTTTCTGTTTTTGTTCTGCACATAGTAAACAAGCAATCTAATCATCCTAAAACCAAAGCTTGGCACATTATTTTTATAATACAATGGGTAAATACAAGGGGATAATTATTTACAGAGAAACTTCCATGAAAATTTCTACATTGTTTCTGTGAGCATGAACACAAGTGCTCAAGGTCGACCCTCACTTCTTCAATGCATAACTTTCCAATCACTTCTCTTTTTGAAAAACTTCTTTAGGCATGAGAGGCAAGTAATTTTTTTTGTATTTTCATTCTTTAGAATTTTTTTGTATGTTTCACCCACAACTAAATAGAAACAAAAAGGAAAAACAAAATCTACTTAGTAAAGAAAGCAAACAAGCACACACGAGAATATCAACCCCATGCTATTGCTCCCCGGCAACGGCGCCAGAAAAGAGCTTGATAATCCCCAAGTGCAGGGAATCATCGTAGCAATTTCCAAAGGTGGAAGTGATAAGTATGGGGTGTCGAACCCACAATGAGCTAAAGGTAAGATCAATATTCTCTCAAGTCCTATCTTCCACTGATACAAATCTACGTACACCAAACGTTTTCTTCCAACTAAATACGAGAAATAAAACTACGTTGTCGGTATGAAGAGGATAACTTTGTATGATATCGAAGAGCTAAAATATAAAAGTAGGTGTTGTTATCACCAATTTAGAATATATTACTAAATATGATAAATAGCGAGTGTGAAATAATGATGAGTCAGTGTGCGGAATTATCCTAGGTAATTGCTAACAAGACCGGTAGTCACTATTGCAATTTCATATGACAGGGAGGCATAAGCTAACATACTTTCTCTTCTTGGATCATATGAACTTATGATTGGAACTCTAGCAAGCATCCACAACTACTAAAGATCATTAAGGTAAAACCCAACCATAGCATTAACATATCAAGTCTCCTTTATTCCCATATGTCGTGACCCACTTATCCGTGTTTATGCTTCTGTCACTCAAGCAACGCAGACAATAAATAAACCATGGACATATTGCAACACCCTATAGAGGGAATCCCTCACGCTTGCGTGACACGGAGGGCACAATAGGACAGCACCAAAATAAATCATACAACTCATACCAATCTAGATCATCAATCAACCCAAAGACAAAGGATATCTACTCAAAACATCATAAGATGGCAACACATCATTGGATCATAATATGTGGCATAAAGCACCATGTTCAAGAAGGGATTACAGCGGGGTGCGAGAAAGTGGACCGCGTAAAAGAGATGAGGATGGTGATGAGGACGTTGATGTTGATGAAGACGATCACCGCGGCGATGATTCCCCTCCCGATGGCTCTCCGGCGCCACCGAGAGAGAGAGAGGAGGAGAGGTCCTCCCCCTTGTGCTTCCTCCACCATGGCCTCCCCCTGGATGGGGAGAGGTGCTTCCTCTGGTCCTTGGCCTTCATGGCGATGATGGCCCCTCAGGGATCCTCCTCCATGGCCTCCGATGATGATGGCCCTCTCCGGCAGGGTGCCAGAGAGGGCCTAGATTGATTTATTGTGGCAACAGAGGCTTGCGGCGGCGGAACTTCTGATCTAGGTTATTTTCTGGAGGTTTCTGTATTTATAGGAATTTTTGGCATCGGTCTCACGTCAGTGGGGTCTCCGAATCGTCCACGAGATAGGGGCCCACGCCCGGGGGGGGGCACCCTCGTGGACAGCCCGGGACTCTTATGGCCCAACTCTTTTACTCCAGGGGCTTCTTTTGGTCCATAAAAAATCATCAAAAATTGGCACGTCAATTGGACTCCGTTTGGTATTCCTTTTCTGTAAAACTCAAAAACAAGAAAAAAACAGAAACTGGTACTGGGCTCTAGGTTAATAGTTTAGTCCCAAAAATCATATAAAATAGTATATAAATGCATACAAAACATTTACGATGGATAATATAATACCATGAATACTTCATAAATTATAGATACGTTGGAGACGTATCACATCGCCAAAAGAGCCTCTCGCAGGCTCCCGCAGGAGCCAGGGGTGTTTGAGGAGCGGCTCTTCAAGCCATCTGCGGCTCCGGACGTCACGACTCCAGCGCCACCTTAGGAGGCTGAAAGCACAAGTGCTCCCTAGGTGGTTTTGGTAATTAATGACAACATATCTCTTGTTGGACTAACACTTTTATCTAGTATGTTTCAGATAAGTTCAACAATGGAGTGGCATGGACTAAAGGATGTGGGAACTCCTTCAAGATGCTAAGGACAAAGGATTGGCTCAAGCTTCAAGCTCAAGACTCTTCATTTTACATTTTTAGTGATCCAAGATCACATTGAGTCTATAGGAAAAGCCAATGCTATCAAGAAGGGATGAGGTGTTGCTTAATGAGTTTCTTGCTCCACAGTGCTTAGTGATATGCTCCAAAACCCTCAACTACTTTCCCACTTCCACACATATGACCTAAACCTAAAGTCAAACTCGGCCATACCAATTCTTCTATCCGGCACCATCGAGTTCAGATGTCATAGCCACTGCCACAAACCCTAGGCAAATCGGTCTCACTGATAGGGATCTCGGTCTCACCGAGATGGGATTGTAATCTCTTTGTGTATGTCCATTACCAAAATCGGTCTAACCGAGTTTGAGCAATCGGTACTACCGAGATTACAATGCAAACTTCCTGGTTAACTTATTACCAAAATCGGTCCTACCGAGTTTGTGTAATCGGTCCAACCGAGTTTGGCTCACCAACTCTCTGGAAAGCTTATTACCAAAATCGGTCCCACCGAGTTTGTGTAATCGGTCTCACCGAGATTACATTATGCCCTAACCCTAACCATATCGGTCCTACCGAGTTGCATATCAGTCCCACCAAAAATCCTAACGGTCATTAGGTTTACTAAATCGGTCCGACCGAGTCTGTTGAATCGGTCCCACCGAGTTTGGTAAATTGTGTGTAACGGTTAGATTTTGGGTGGAGGCTATATATACCCCTCCACCTCCTCTTCATTCGTGGAGAGAGCCATCAGAATGAACCTACACTTCCAGCATACATTTTCTGAGAGAGAACTACCTAGTCATGTGTTGAGGCCAAGATATTCCATTCCTACCATATGAATCTTGATCTCTAGCCTTCCCCAAGTTCCTTTCCACTCAAATCTTCTTTCCACCAGATCCAAATCCTATGAGATAGAGTTGAGTGTTGGGGAGACTATCATTTGAAGCACAAGAGCAGGGAGTTCATCACCAACACACCATTTGTTACTTCTTGGAGAGTGGTGTCTCCTAGATTGGCTAGGTGTTGTCAGGACCGGGTTTTCGGGATGTTAATTTCCCAGAAAATGGCCCTTTTGCTTCCCAGCCCCAGGATTACTGTTAGCTGGCAAGACACAAACTTGATACAAAAACTCCAAGCAAGGCATATAATATGTAGTACAAGACCATTCTGGCCTATGAGTACAACACCAGGTTTCTAGTGGTTGGTGGTGGAAGCGGTTTGTGTATCATCAGTGTCTATGGGACTCCATTTCCCACGGGAACAACTGACCAGGTTAACTCCTATCTTCGCGGTACTGCTATGACCATTGATTAGATTCCGGGGCTGTCGTCTCTTTGCTCCTCTCCACGCGAGAAATCTGGCCAAGACAATAGCCAGGGACAAGCCAATGAGTACTTTGAATGTACTCGCAAACATTATGAATACAGGAATAATGTAACAACCATAGTCATGCTCGGAAATACTCTATGATCACAACGTCAGTCACAGAAATAAAATCCATGATGCACGCAAACAAGTTATTCACGCAACACATGAATAATGCAATTAGACAGTAGAAATAGAATGCCTCAGTCGAGCGTCTGAGCAACACCACAGAAAGGGCTCATAAGTGAAATAAATAATAAACGTGCCGCAGTCGGGCGTCTGTGCGACGCCACATAAAGGGCTTGTAGGGTAAATGCATATCAAGCATGCCACAGTCAGGCGTCTCAGCGACACCACATAAAGGGCTTATATGGTAAATAAATAGCAAAACATGCCACAGTCGGGCGTCTGTGCGACACCACATAAAGGGCTTATATGGTAAATAAATAACAAGTATGCCACATTCAGGGGTCTATGCGACACCACATAAAGGGCTTATATGGTAAATAAATAACAAGTATGCCACAGTCGGGCGTCTATGCGACACCACATAAAGGGCTTATAGGTTTAATAAATAATAAACATGCCACAGTCGGGCGTCTATGCGACACCACATAAAGGGCTCAAAATAATCCCAAAGAATATCTCGGAGGTAGAACCGTCCCAGAGATACTCAATAAATCAAATAGTGAACATCGTTAGTCCATAAGAATAATAATCACAATCATCATGATGTCACTGGTCAAAATCAAAGTTCTGACTTAGTTGTTTTTCCTCCGAAGACCGACACTAAGACCGACACTTGACCCAACCCAGACTGTAGTCCTTAACCATGGACACGGCTATTCGAATAGATATAGTCTCTGCAGAGGGTTTACTCTTTACCCACGAGTAACGGATTCCGTTAGTCCATCCGGACTAATTCCGCTTACGGTCTTTCAGTTGAAAACATACCCAACCGCACACACCAGCTTGACTCATCGGTGTCTGGAATCACCCATGACACTTGTTAAGCAAAACTCTAAGTGGGGAGGCTACAACCTCGATTAGCATGGGATCACAAAATTTATACCGCGCGCAAACTGGGGAAGCTACCCCCTCGGCTACAACCGAAACACTCATGCCCCCTGACCGGATGACTGGCTTTAATCCATGGCCATGGTACCCTCATCCCAGCCCCTCTGTACGGTGTGTGCTAGAAAGGAGTTGAAAAATTACTGAACCATACCCTACCTGTGGCAGGGACTAGTGGTAGCACGAAACAAGTGTGGGGGTTACCGGAACAAGACTCGATCTACAGTCGACTCAGGAGGTTTATGAGTTACCTGCATAATTAGCATAACAAATATGTTTTCAACCAACAAACATAACCACCACTCATCATGTCTCACTATGCCGTACCGGACACATTCGTCTAAATGACCGAAGACAAGCTCGTGTCTACCCAAGACATAGGCTTTCCCGGTTTCCTTCTGGTATGCACGAGAGGCATGTGATGGTGACTACCATCTCAACATATCAAACTCCAACAGCATGAATCATCAATATGCACTCGTGAGTTTGAACTTATCATCAAAAACAAATAACGAAAACTCCGAGACGGGAGGTGTTGCAACCATATCAAACAACACACGATAATATTATGCCAGGGTTCAGAATGCTTGCCTTCAAGTGGGGGGGGGGAGGCAGGGTGCATTCCAAAACTTTGAAAGTTTTCTCCTCTCTCCAAAATCCTATTAAAAATATTTTTGAATCAATGCATAGTTTTAAAAACAGTACTAAAAAGTTGTCTAATTTTTTTTGAAATAAATCTTAAAATAAACTAGACAATATTTGAGAGAGGTAGGAAAAAGAATCAATTCATTTGGAGTTATATTTAAAAAGTGATAGGCAGTCAAAGTTTTGGTCAAAAATCTGTTTTTAAAAAATAAAACAGAAAAAGAAGAACGTTTTGATTACTGACCACGTCGAAGGCGTATTTTGGTTTTACGCCTCCACTTGTCCAGCGTGGACGGCGCGCGTGTCACTGACGGTGGGTCCAGCAGGCCCACTGGTCAGGTTTGACTGGTCTTCTCTCCCTCCTCTTTCTCTGCCCGAGCGGAGGCGGGACTCCGGCGACGCTCGCCGGCGAATGGCGGCACCGTTCGAGACACCGAGGGTGGAGATGGATCCGCGGGTCCAGTGCGGTCCTCCCGGTGGTCATTAGTCAGGTGGGGACGGAGGGAGTCACCGGCGGCGAGCTTCGCGGCGGCCGGTGGCTTCAGGAGTTTTGGGCGTTTGAACTACGGTGGCTCCCGGTCGTGTTTGAGCAGCTGGGCGGCTCCGCAAGATGAAGGGGAGTCGGGTGGTGGTGTTGGCTGGACGGGGAGGGCCTGGTTGTGACGAAACAGACCGGAGGGTGGCGGTGGCCGAACTGGCCGGAGACAGGGGAGATGGCCTCTCCTGGTCGATTGCGAGCTAGGGGAGCGCCAGGGGAGTGGCTTGAGGCGGCCTGAGGTCTAGGAGGAGCTCGGGGTCACCATTTATAGTGCAGTTAGGTCGCTTCCGCCATCGCCAAGGATAAGTTCGCCGGCTGACCGTTTCTGCTGCGGCAGGGCATCGTGGCACCGACGAGCGCTTGCAGACGAGCGAGGGGATAAGCTCGGACTGCTCCAGGGGCAGTTGGCGCGCGGCAGGAGCTCACTGCGGACCGTGGCAGGAGCTCACTGCGGACGCCGGTGTGCCGCCAAGGGGCTCTGACGGCGGTGCTGCAGGGCACTAGATTCATCTTGGCGCGTTCCGGTGAGTGGTCGAGGGTGGGGCGCGGCTCTACAGGGCGAGCAAAAGTCAGGGGCGCGACGCGGCGGCTCGGTGCACGCGCGTGCAAAACGTGCGCTCTGGGCGCGCCCAGAGCACGCACGCGACATGTTCGACAGAATGACAATGTGGAGCGCTCGGGTGAGGCTGGCCACTAACAAGACCAGGCTAGGGTTTGCAAGAAAGCTAATGGACATGGGGTTTAGGCCAGGAGACCAAGCTTGCAATGTTAACTAAAAACCATGTCAAAATTGGCCATGCACACAAGGTGTTTGGCAAAATTCCAAGGGCACCTAGGCATTTCTTGGAGTGGTCATAATCTCCAGATTGGGGTCTCTTTAGGTGTAGGTGATGTTGGCCAGGTTAGTTTGACAACGAAAGAAACTTGTCAGTGCAAATATTTGAAAAAAAATCAGTTTTTGGCAGAAACTAAAGGCTGTCATTACATGGACCAAAACTATTCCAATGGGTTCATGCTCCTGGACTTAAGGGTTTTGTAGGAAGAACTACAAGTAGGAAAAAGAACCATGGGTGAAAGAGCAAGTAAAGATATGGTTGTTGTACAAATCTTCAAGTTGGACCAGAATGAAAATGAGGTTGATTCACTCAAAATTTTCAAAGGACATAACTGGGTTTTTGCATAAACATGGATAATATACTTCTACTGGCCTCCCCTAACTTTGGTGGAAGTTTTAAAGAAATATTTAAATAGGTTGTAGTGCAAAATTGCCCACTGGACCAGATTTAACAACTTGGTGTAGAGCTCAAAATCTCCAATGAACATCAGATGTTTTTGCATAAAAGTGTTTTAGGGACATCATATGTCATCCCCAAATTTTGGTGAAAATTTTAGATGCATTTATCAAATGGTTGCAGTGTAAAAGAGACTCTGAAAATCACTTTGAAAGAATAAAGCTCAAGAAAAACAATTATGCAAATAAGACCACTGATTAAGAATTGTTTTATTGAGTGAGTATAGAAGTCCAATAACATTTTTGGAAAGTCCCCACTTGGGGTAAAAACTCCTCAATATTAAAGAAGGGTGGTTCTACAACCAAAAGAAAATCCAGAAAGCAAAATTTTTAAACTCCTAAACATGATTAAATTTTTGGGGTGTTACAGGTGTCACTTGGGAGCCTCCGACAAGATTGTGGAGTTGAACCAAGGAGTTTGTAAGGGCAAGGAGATCGCCTACTTCGTGAAGATCTACCGCTAGTGAGGCAAGTACTTCGTGGGTGACCGCCATGGTGGGATAGACAAGGTTGCTTCTTCGTGGACCCTTCGTGGGTGGAGCCCTCCGTGGACTCGCGCAACCGTTACCCTTCGTGGGTTGAAGTCTCCATCGACGTGGATGTACAATAGCACCACCTATCAGAACCACGCCAAAAACATCCGTGTCTCCAATTGCGTAGGAATCCTCCAAAACCCTTCCCTTTACATTTTTGCAAGTTGCATGCTTTACTTTCCGCTGCTCATATACTCTTTGCATGCTTGCTTGATATGTATTGTGAATGTTAAACTTGTGCCTAAACTCCACTTAAACTTAAAGATCTTAAAAATTGCAACTTTGGTACTTAGTGTCTAATCACCCCCCCCCCCTCTAGACACCTCTTCTCAAGGTCCTACAAGTGGTATCAGAGCATTGGCCTCCATTGCCTTGGTTTAATCACCATTGGAGGAAGATGGATGAGTCTACTTTGGGGAGTCTTAGACATAGAGTGCCTATTCTTGATGGAGAGTATTTTCGTGAGTGGAAAAATGAGATGCTTGTTATTTTCAATCAATATCATTTGAACAAGTACATTGCTAGCCCTTGTGCACCTCATGATGATCCTATGCATCCTACCCTTGATGAGTCAATTGACATGATTAGGAATCTTAGAACTGCCGAACTTATCATTAGAGGATTGCCTAGAAACTTGATTGGATGTTTGCCTAATCTCAGTTGTGCCTACACTATATGGAAATTTCTTGAGGAACGCTTTCCAAGTTATTCCTTGAAAAATCTTGATGAAATTATCCATAAGTCTATTGCTTTGAGTAAGATGAATACTAGTGATCCTATGTTTTGTGATCGTCTATTTGAACTTACAAACCTTATGCGTACAAAAGGAGATGTTGGAATTATTAGTGATATTATTTCCGAAGCTATAAAGATTCATAAGCAAGATCATTGTCAAACTTACTCTAACGAATCACCCTCTCTAAGATTTGATCCACCACATCACGATGTTGAACATGGATACTATGATGAAGATGATGATAGTGACTTTGATCTTGATGATGCAATGAGACACTTTGGTCTTCTGGCAAATCTTCGAGGATATATGTCAGGAGGAAAGGAATGGGTTCTTGATAGTGGATGTACCGATCACATGACCAGAGATAAAGACATGTTTCGTGAGCTGGCTGAAAATGATAGTCCTCGGAAGTATGTCACTTTCGGTGACAACTCAAAGGGTAAGGTGGTTGGCCTCGGTAAGGTGGCCATATCACATGATAGCTCCATACAAAATGTCATGCTCGTTGAATCTCTTGGATACAACTTACTTTCAGTATCTAGACTTTCTGATTTCGGTTTCAATGTCCTATTTGCTGAAGTAGATTGCCAAGTGTTTCGTCGAGACAATCATAAAATGGTCTTTACCGGTGTGCATAGAGGTGATCTATACATTGTTGATTTCACTAAAAAGGCTCAACCTAAAACTTGCTTCATTTCTAAATCCTCAAAAGGTTGGTTATGGCATAGACGACTAGGTCATGTTGGTATGCGAAACCTTGACAAGCTTATTAAAGGGAATCATATCCTTGGTGTTAACGATGTCATATTTGATAAGGATAGACTTTGCAGCCCTTGCCAGGAAGGTAAACAGGTTGGAGGAAGGCATCCCGTGAAGAACATCATGACCACAAGGAGGCCACTCGAGCTACTTCATATGGATCTTTTTGGTCCCAACTCTTACAAGAGTCTCGGTGGAAATTCTTTTGGTCTAGTTATAGTTGATGATTTTTCAAGATTTACATGGGTGTTCTTTCTCGATGATAAATCGCAGGTCCAAAAGATCTTCAAAAACTTCGCTAGGAAGGCCCAAAATCAATTTGAAGTGAAGATCAAGAAGGTTCGTAGCGACAACGGAATGGAGTTCAAGAACGCAAATGTGGACACCTTTCTTGACGAAGAAGGGATTTCACATGAGTTCTCAACTAAGTACACACCTCAACAAAATGGAGTTGTTGAGAGGAAGAACCGGACGCTCATCGAAATGGCGAGAACGATGCTTGATGAGTACAAGACACCCAAGCACTTTTGGGCAGAAGCGGTTGAGATAGCTTGTCATGCAACAAATCGCTTGTATCTTCACAAGCTACTCAGCAAGACAGCGTACGAGCTCCTCACTGGTAACAAACCCCAAGTTGGATAATTTCGAGTATTCGGCTCAAAGTGCTACATTCTTGATAAGCATCGTCCTTCTAAATTTTCTCCTAAGTCTCATGAAGGTTTTCTACTAGGTTATGGCTCAAACTCTCACACTTACCGTGTCTACAACAATTTCACCCGAAAGGTTGAAGAGACGGTAGATGTGAAGTTTGATTAATCTAACGGCTCGCAAGTAGAGCAATTGCCAATTGATGTAGGAGACAAAGATTCTTCGGAAGCAATCCAAGACTTGTCTATTGGGAAGGTTCGTCCAACGGAGGTGAAGGAGAGTACCTCGTCCGTCCAAGTGGAAGCTTCTACTTCACGACAAGGTGAACCAAGAGTTGATACGGAAGCATCCACAAGTGGGACACACCAAGATGAAGAAAACGAGGAAGTGCATCAAGATTAACGTCAACAACCTCCTTCTCCACCACGACAAGAGAACGACAACGCCAACAATGAAGAAGGCCAAGAAGAAGAACAAGATGAAGAAGAAGTTCAACCAAGAACCAAGCAAAAGCTTTCATGAGTTCGAGCAAGAATTGCTAAAGACCATCCCGTCGAGCAAATCTACAATGATATCCAAACCGGGAGAATCACTCGCTCTAAAACTCATTTAGCTAACTTGTCTAAAAACTATTCTTTCATCTCTAGCATTGAACCTATGAAGGTTGAAGAAGCATTGGAAGATCCGGATTGGATAAATGCTATGCATGAAGAGCTACACAACTTTGAGAGGAACCAAGTTTGGACATTGGTTGAGAAGCCCGACAACAACCACAACATCATCGGTACCAAATGGGTGTTTCGCAACAAGCAAGATGAAGATGGACAAGTAGTTTGCAACAAAGCACATCTCGTCGCCCAAGGCTACACACAAGTCGAAGGTATGGACTATGGTGAGACTTATGCTCCCGTTGCTAGACTTGAGTCCATTCACATCTTACTTGCCTATGCTAATCATCATGATATCACCTTGTACCAAATGGACATTAAAAGTGCTTTTCTAAATGGTGAAATAGAGGAGGAAGTTTATGTTAAGCAACCTCCCGGCTTTGTCAATCCTAAGAAACCCAATCATGTTTATAAACTTCACAAAGCTCTTTATGGTCTTAAACAAGCTCCTATAGCATGGTATAAATGCTTGACCAAGTTCCTTATTGAAAAAGGCTTTGAAATTGGGAAAATTGATTCTAATCTTTTTACTAAAAGGGTTAATGGAGAACTATTTGTGTGCCAAATCTATGTTGATGATAATATATTTGGTTCGACTAACCCTCATTTTAGTGAAAAGTTTGGGAAGCTAATGTCGGAGAAGTTTGAGATGTCTATGATGAGTGAACCCAAATTCTTTCTTGGGTTGCAAATCAAGCAAACTAAGGAAGGTACTTTTGTTTCTCAAACAAAGTACACCAAGGACTTATTCAAGAAGTTCAATATGCAAGAATGCAAAGGATGTCTACACCCATGCCTACTAATGGACAGCTTGACTTGACCAAAGATGGTGAACCGGTTGATCAAAAGGTTTATCGCTCTATGATTGGTTCATTGTTATACATATATGCTTCATGTCCCGATATCATGCTAAGTGTGTGCATGTGTGCACGATATCAAGCTGCTCCTAAAGAATGTCATCTTAAGGCCGTGAAAAAGATAGTGAGATACTTAATCCATACACCAAATTTTGGCATTTGGTATCCTAAGAGGGCCTCTTTCGATCCTGTTGGCTACTCTGACTCGGACTATGCCGGAGACAAGGTTGATAGAAAGTCCACTTCGGGTACTTGTTAATTTCTTGGTAGATCTCTTGTGTCTTGGTCCTCCAAGAAACAAAACTCGGTATCCTTATCCACCGCCGAAGCGGAATACATTGCCGCTGGTTCATGTTGTGCTCAATTACTTCGGATGACCCAAACTCTTAAAGATTATGGGATATATGTGAAACATGTTCCATTGCTTTGTGACAATGAAAGTGCTATTAAAATTGGTCATAATCTTGTACAACATTTTCGAACTAAGCATTTTGAAGTTCGTCATCATTTCATTCGAGATCATGTTGCTAAGGGTGACATTGATCTTAAGCATGTTCGCACCAAAAAGCAATTAGCGGATATATTCACTAAACCTCTTGATGAGAAAGTGTTTTGCAGGTTAAGAGGAGAATTGAACATCATTGATGCTTCAAACTTGGAGTAGAAACTCCATTGGATACATGCAAGACATGAGCTTATGACTAATCCTATATTTCTCTTATGATGAAAATCTTGTGTCTTGGATATATTTGTATCTTGCATGTTATCTAACCCATGTAGGTACTTGGTTGAATCGAATTCCATGAGATTGTAATCTACTCACATCTTGAGCAATCTCTACATCACCAAGTTTCTACACTATGGTGGATGAAGACAAGGAAGCACGAAACCACTCAAACCTATCCTTTGACAAATTCTATGTTGAGCTTCATGATTGTCATTTTTGGATACACAAGTGCTCTTCCTTGCAAGAAATAACCCATGTAGGTAGATGGACTCAAATTCCAAGTGGTTCTCCCAACTCTTGATGAGCTACATCAACCTTGAGCAACCCACACAAGTTCAACTACATGGACAACACCACCAACCAAGGTATGTTATTCCATCTTAGAGAAGCTTTACTCCAAGTCATGAGCTAAAGCAACTCGACAAGATGTGAATACATCAAGATGCTTAAACAAAAAATGGCAACCCCATTTTGAGCTTAAACGATGAGTATGACCCATGATCAAGTGATCTCACTTGACTCCTAAGTCAATATACTCTAACATAGGTGACTTTGTCGCCGACCATCTCTAGATGAAGTTCCCTTGTGTTCTTTTCTGTGTTTTTGCATTTGTCTCATGCATATTTGTTTCCTTTTAAAAAAAAACTTCATCTATATTTCTTTCTGTTTGCTCAGCATTTTCTGCATCTAATTCATTGCATATCATTCAGTAAACTCCTTGCAAATCTTTGTGAGATCTTACTAGTCTAGTGAGCTGAGGTGACAAGTGTTTTCTCTGCGATGAACTCGGTTTCACCGATTTGTTACTTTCGGTCCAACCGAATCCTTTTGGCACAACCGAAGCATACCATTCACTGCCACCGATTTCACAGCAGGAAAAACAGTTTGCCACTTATTTTGTGTTTCTTCTGATCTAGCTCCACTCAATGAATCTTGTCCTCTACAAGCATCACATTTTTGTACATGCTTTGTACTGTGTCTCCATGATCAAACCCTTCTTGGAAATTGATGTCAAAGGGGGAGAGAGAGATCACATCAAAGCTTATCACTTAGAGAGATCACATCAGAGAGAGAGAATATCACCTCCTTAGGGGGAGAAAGAGATCTCCAGGGGCAGAGAATACTCAAGTAGAAAGTATTTCTCAAGGATCCCAGATGCTTGGTGTTCAAGAGGATAGATGCCACATGTCTTCTTGAGGGGAAAGACATGTTCATATGTGCTTATTTGCATTAGCTTGCATCAGCTCTGTTCATTTATATCTTTCAGCTCTGATTTTCTGTTCCCTATTTTCTCCCAATATACCATGCTAGATTCAGGGGGAGCAAGACATCTAAGGGAAAGAAATCATTTAAATTCATTGCATATCTTTACTCTTGGGGACATGTCTAACCCAATGTGGTACTTAGTACTCACTCTCTACATGTCATCCTAGTCTTGGTATTCTTGTGGTTTCTTCTGTTTGCTCTGGCTAGTAGATGTACCTATGTTATCTAACCTTGTTTACGCAGGTTCATTTCATCCTAAGCCAACTCAAGACTTCAAGGTAAGTATATGCATCACAATCATGTAAATGAGGAATTCTTGCTAATGTACATATTGTTTGCAAGAAGGACTCATGGGCATGAAGGTATTTTCTTTAATATTCTTTGCTTTGATGCATATGGCCAAGATACATGTAACACATTGCCTGCTCTATCATCATTATGCTCTCACATGCTTTTATATTCCATATTCACATGATTGCATACATGTAGGGGGAGTATATGACTGTTACATGTCTTTACAAAGCTTTACTTGCTATTCTTTATATCTTTATCTAAAGCTTTGATGTATGTTGTCATCAATTACCAAAAAGGGGGAGATTGAAAGCACAAGTGCTCCCTTGGTGGTTTTGGTAATTAATGACAACATATCTCTTGTTGGACTAACACTTTTATCTAGTATGTTTCAGATAAGTTCAACAATGGAGTGGCATGGACTAAAGGATGTGGGAACTCCTTCAAGATGCTAAGGACAAAGGATTGGCTCAAGCTTCAAGCTCAAGACTCTTCATTTTACATTTTTAGTGATCCAAGATCACATTGAGTCTATAGGAAAAGCCAATACTATCAAGAAGGGATGAGGTGTTGCTTAATGAGTTTCTTGCTCCACGGTGCTTAGTGATATGCTCCAAAACCCTCAACTACTTTCCCTCTTACACACATATGACCTAAACCTAAAGTCAACCTCGGCCATACCGATTCTTCTATCCGGCGCCACCGAGTTCAGATGTCATAGCCACTGCCACAAACCATAGGCAAATCGGTCTCACCGATAGGGATCTCGGTCTCACCGAGATGGGATTGTAATCTCTCTGTGTATGTCCATTACCAAAATCGGTCTAACCGAGTTTGAGCAATCGGTACTACCGAGATTACAATGCAAACTTCCTAGTTAACTTATTACCAAAATTGGTCCTACCGAGTTTGTGTAATCGGTCCAACCGAGTTTGCCTGACCAACTCTCTGGAAAGCTTATTACCAAAATCGGTCCCACCGAGTTTGTGTAATCGGTCTCACCGAGATTACGTTATGCCCTAACCCTAACCATATCGGTCCTACCGAGTTGCATATCGGTCCCACCGAAAATCCTAACGGTCACTAGGTTTACTAAATCGGTCCAACCGAGTCTGTTGAATCGGTCCCACCGAGTTTGGTAAATTGTGTGTAACAGTTAGATTTTGGGTGGAGGCTATATATACCCCTCCACCTCCTCTAAATTCGTGGAGAGAGCCATCAGAATGAACCTACACTTCCAGCATACATTTTCTGAGAGAGAACTACCTACTCATGTGTTGAGGCCAAGATATTCCATTCCTACCATATGAATCTTGATCTCTAGCCTTCCCCAAGTTGCTTTCCACTCAAATCTTCTTTCCACCAGATCCAAATCCTATGAGAGAGAGTTGAGTGTTGGGGAGACTATCATTTGAAGCACAAGAGCAAGGAGTTCATCACCAACACACCATTTGTTACTTCTTGGAGAGTGGTGTCTCCTAGATTGGCTAGGTGTCACTTAGGAGCCTCCGACAAGATTGTGGAGTTGAACCAAGGAGTTTGTAAGGGCAAGGAGATCGCCTACTTGGTGAAGATCTACCACTAGTGAGTCAAGTCCTTCGTGGGCGATGGCCATGGTGGGATAGACAGGGTTGCTTCTTCGTGGACCCTTCATGGGTGGAGCCCTCCGTGGACTCGCGCAACCGTTACCCTTCATGGGTTGAAGTCTCCATCAACGTGGATGTACGATAGCACCACCTATCGGAACCATGCCAAAAACATCCGTGTCTCCAATTGCGTTTGAATCCTCCAAAACCCTTCCATTTACATTCTTGCAAGTTGCATGCTTTACTTTCCGCTGCTCATATACTCTTTGCATGCTTGCTTGATATGTATTGTGAATGTTAAACTTGTGCCTAAACTCCACTTAAACTTAATGATCTTAAAAATTGCAACTTTGGTACTTAGTGTCTAATCACCCCCCCCCCCTCCTCTAGACACCTCTTCTCAAGGTCCTACAGAGGCCCTGCCACAGGCACCAGAGGCGGGAGCCCCAGCATGTGGTCATCCCTCAGGAGCCCGCTTACTGCTCACGCTTGAGCCTGGGGAGGGGTGCTGGACGGAGGAGTTCAAGGCGTACTTGCTTCAGGGGACCCTACCAGAGAAGGAGGAGGGTGCCGAGCACGTGGCTCGCCGGGCCACCGCGTATTGCATCAATGATGGTGAGTTATACCGCAGGAGGCCCAATGAAGTTTCTTTATGGTGCATCTCCAGGGAATAGGGGCTCGAGCTGTTGGCGGACATACATGGTGGGGACTGTGGGCACCACTCTTCGTCCCGCACCCTGGTGGGCAAGGTGTTCCGCAGCAGCTTCTACTGGCCCACCGCGCTCAACGATGCTACTGAGCTGGTGCGCTCTTGTGAAGCATGCCAGTTCCACGCCAAGCAGATCCATCAACCCGCACAGGGTCTCCAGACGATCCCGCTCACGTTGCCACTCGCGGTCTAGGGGCTGGACATCTTGGGGCCATTCCCTCGGGTGCCAGGGGGCTACCGATACCTCTATGTCTCCATCGACAAGTTCACCAAATGGGCGGAGGTAGAAGCCATACGCACCATCCCCGCAGGATCAGCCGTCAAGTTCATCAAGGGAATCGTGAGCCGATTTGGGGTCCCCAATCGCATCATCACCGACAACGGCTCGCAGTTCACTAGCAATCTCTTCAATAAAACATACTGTGCTAACCTTGGAATGCAGATATGCTACGCCTCAGTAGCACACCCATGGAGCAATGGACAGGCCGAGAGAGCCAATGCGGAGGTCCTCAGGGGCCTCAAGACCCGCACCTTCAAGAAGAAGCTCGAGGCCTGCGGCAAGGGCTGGCTCGACGAGTTGTAGTCTGTGATGTGGTCCATCCGCACCACCGTGACTAAGTCAACAGGAGAAACGCCTTTCTTCCTCATCTACGGAGCAGAAGCGGTTCACCCTCACGAGGTCAAGCATCGCTCCAAGCGGGTCCTAGCGTTCGATGAAACGTAGTAGCACGCCACATGGAGGATGGATCTCGTGCTGGGGGAGGAATGCCACTGTCAAGCCTCGCTCCGGGCAGCGAGGTACCAGCAGGCGCACCACTGTCGCAGCGTCCGCTCCAGGACGTTAGAGGTGGGCGATCTCGTCCTGAGGTGGGTGCTCTCCAGGGAGGGGCTGCATAAACTCTCTCCCATGTGGGAGGGCCCGTTTAGGGTTGCTAGTGTCTCTAGGCCTGGCGTCGCGCGCCTGGAGACACAGGACGGGGTCCCCATCCAGAACGCCTGGAACATCCAGCACCTCTGGAAGTTCTACCCCTAAAGAAAGGCTCCAGCCTGTGAAGCAAGGCTCCGGTCTGTGAAGCAAGGCTCCGGCCTATGATGGTCTCCGCTCGTGACACTCTCATGTAATAATGAGTGGGGCTGTACACGCCCCAGAGTCTCCTGAGAGTCGCCCTAGGGCCTCACGGGGGCTCCCTCCCATGTCCTAGTGGCAGCACTTAGCTCCGCGCTGGTGAGAAGACTATATTAGGTGCCGGACGTGGCTATTCATTTGCTTTCTGAAGTTGCTTGCGGTTTTTCTTAGTAAGTTTTCAATGGATTTGGTATTCGTGAGCACTGGTTCCTCAAGTGTGCTTTGGTCTAAGGACGTGAGGGAGGTGGCAGTAGCCCGCCACTTCTCCTCGCGCTCCTCACGCGTGGGGCTAGGTAGGTGTGTGCGCCCAAGGCTTGTCTTCGCGCGCACGCACCGCACCGAACCCCATTATTTTGGCTTTATCCTCGTGAGGAGCCCTTGATCGAGTTCGCTAGTGACAGCACCCCACATGTCCATGCCCCCCGGGCAGCGCGACGCGGTGCAACAGGTCCAGGTCACCCTATGGCAGGGGCTCGCGTAAGGGGGAGTAAGTCACTCGACAAAATTTTCTTTTCCTTCAAGGGATAGCTCTGCCCTGCCACACCTCCTGAGGGTTCAGGGCGTGTCTTCGGAGGGCACAGGGCGCACGCCCTAGGGGGCCTGCCAAATACCTAAGGTCAGGTCCTCACGAGGCGAAGGACGACTGCACATATCAGGATAAGCCTTCCTACCCTGACCCGTTCAAATTACAAATACTGCAACACAGCATCAAGGACAACAACCATAACATAAAAGGCATAACAGCAGCAGTTCATTACACGCCCTCGCAGGGCACATTCTTCTTTTTTAAATTCGCAGGAGAAAGGAAAGGCTAAACAAGGAAGGCCCGAAGGCATGCAGGCTTGGCACTAGCGCCGCATCCTCAAGCAGCGCCTCAAGGTAGCCCGGCGCTCCACCAGTTCTCCGACATGAGATCTGGGGCTACCGGCCTTGAGCCCAAGTTCGCCAGCCCCCAACTTTAGGCTGGGCTCCTCTCCTGCTTCACTGGAGCGCCACGACGGGACGAGCCACCAGCGTCCTCGACATGAGGACGATGACGCGGAGGCCGGTCGTAGCCACCGCTGCTCAATTTCTCGTCCGAGGAAGAGCTGCCATCGCGAGAGGAGGAGCGCACGTCAACAAGGCCAAGGTCGCCATCGCCACCATCATCGTCGTTGCTGTCCTCCGGGTAGCACCCCATGCGGCGGTCGTCCCCCCTGAATACCCTCACGTAGAGGGTCGCCAGGCCGTCGTACTTGAAGTGGAGGGTGCACCTTTCACCCAGGCCACGCACGCGGGCAAAAGTCTACCAGCTGCGGGTCAGCACCACGTTGCCGGAGGCGGAAACATTGGTGCTGACCCACGAGGCCCTGCTGTAGCACCCATCAGCCTGGAGCCAGAGGCCAGCAAGCCCCGAAGAAGGAATCTCACTGGTGAAGAAGCAAGGGAGCTAGAGTGAGGTGCCATCCGGGCTCTCTGACCACACCACGAACTCGGGGAGCACCTCCAGCGAAGAAAAGCGCGGCCGAGGCGGGCGCACGATCATGGCACGCCTCCCTTCATCATGGGGGCTGCTCCGGGGCCGGTAGTCCCCGCCGCGAGAAGAGGTGCCATTGCGGGCGCCCGGAGCAACGCTACCTTTGGAGGGCGCGTGCCCGTGCCCCCCGACACTGCCGGAGGGACCACAGGATGCTTGCGGGAATGGCCACGGCCCCTCTTTGGAGGAGGGGAGGCTGGCCCCTCCTTTGGAGCCTTCCCTTTCTCGGCCGCTGAGAACCTCTTTGGTGATGCCATGGGAGCAAGATGAAGGGGAAAGAAGCAAGAGGGAGCAAGGCGAAGGGAAGATGGACAGGGGCTCCGCCCCTCTCTCACATTTATAGTCGAGGGAGGCCAACCACCAGCCTCCACGACCTCGTGCCATCATGACCACCTGCATGCATCATCGACTGGTTAAGTTGAGCAGTTGCCGAGGCAGCATGGGGAAGCGGAGTCGCCCATGTCCAATCAATCGCCACGCATCATCAAGGCCGCAGGCGGTTAGGGCCCGCGGCGCTCCGCACTTTCCCTTTGCCTACGCCTACAAGCCAAGCCCGAGCGCGCCTTGGGCGCGGGGGCTACTGTCGGCGTCCTGGACTTGGGGGTATCCAGTCCTGCCTGTCTGCGGCCCACCACGTGGTTCCATCGACGACCTGGTACGACCCAGCTTCAACAACAACACAGCAAGACCCTCGTGAGGGGCCAAGCCTCGCGAGGCAGACGACGCCAAGACCCCTGAAGGAGTCGGCCTCCTCAGGAGGGCTCCTGAGGGGTGGAGAGATCTATGCAGCTACCTCACAAGGCTCAGCTGACGTGAGCCATGATGACCAAGGCCAGGCGGGTGCCAGGCAGGCGCAGAGCGCAGGTTTCCTGTTCGATGCAAGGGAGGCAAGCCGCAGGCGCGGAGTCCCAAGGAAGCAGTCGAAGGTTTCCATTCTGGTGCAATGAGACCAAGACCGCTAGGACGGCAGGACGGAGGTCATCACTGAGCCCACCACAGCGTCACGACCAGAGGCTTTACATTGGCGAAGACTACTTTTGTCAGGATAGACTGTACTGCTTGTCCCCTTTTAGATCCCGCCATTGTGCAATACCTTCCCGCTCATATTTGGGGGGAGTACCAAGGCACTATATATAGGGCTTAGCCACCACCATAGAGATGGATCGATTCCTTAAAAAGCAACGCACTAGCGCAAGTACACCTCACCTCCTGAGGCTTGTTCGTCCCTGTACTAGTTCATCCATAGCCCCTCGAAGCAGTCCACCACACCACACTAGAGTAGGGTATTACACCACAACGGTGGCCCGAACTAGTATATATCTCTGCGTATTTGTGTTTTGTGAGCTCTTCGCGCTAGGCTAGGGAGGATCGCTAGTAGGCAGGCTAGACAGGTTGAGATCTCTGCACGCACCCCAGTGTTCAAACCTCTCACGGGTTGCCGGACCCAGAAATCCGACACCGACGATCGAATCTCGGGCAAGTAAGATACCGATGACAAAGGGAACAATGGATGTTGTTATGCGGTTTGACCGATAAAGATCTTCTTAGAATATGTAGGAACCAATATAAGCATCCAGGTTCCGCTATTGGTTATTGACCAAAGACGTGTCTCGGTCATGTCTACATAGTTCTCGAACCCGTAGGGTCCGCACGCTTAACGCTCAATGACGATTGGTATTATGAGTTTATGTGATATGTTGTACTGAAGATTGTTCGGAGTCCCGGATGTGATCACGGACATGACGAAGAGTCTCAAAATGGTCGAGACATAAAGATTGATATATTGGACGACTATATTTGGACAGCGGAAGTGTTCCGGATAAATTTCGGATGAAACCGGAGTACCGGGGGTTACCGGAACCCCCCTCCCCCCCCCCCCCCGGGGAAGCTATTGGGCCTCATGGGCCTTACTGGAGAAGGGAGAAGGCAACCAGGAGGTGGTGCGCGGCCCCCCTTTCCCCAGTCCAAATTGGACAAGGGGAAGGGGCGGCGGGCCCCCCTCTCCTTCCTTCTCTCCACCTCCTCCTTCCCCCTCTTCTCCTTCTTGGACTAGGAAAGGTGGGAGACCTACTCCTACTAGGAGTAGGAGTCCTCCACCTTGGTGCGCCCCTTGTTGGCCGCCGGCCTCCTCCTCCCCTCCTTTATATACATGGGAGTGGGGCACCCCAAATACACACAAGTTGACAATTGTTTTAGCCATGTGCGGTGCCCCCCTCCACAGTTCCACACCTCGGTCATATCATCATAGTGCTTAGGCGAAGCTCTGCGCCGGTAACTGTATCATCACCATCACCACGCCGTCGTGCTGACGAAACTCTCCCTCGGCCTCAACTGGATCAAGAGTACGAGGGACGTCTCCGAGCTGAACGTGTGTTGAACACGGAGGTGCCATTCGTTCGGTGCTTGGATTGGTTGGATCACAAAGACGTTCGACTACATCAATGGTGTTAACTAAAAGCCTCCGCTTTCGGTCTACGAGGGTACGTGGACACACTCTCCCCTCTCGTTGCTATGCATCACCTAGATAGATCTTGCGTGATCGTAGGAAAATTTTGAAATTACCGCGTTCGCCAACAAGTTTGACGATAGAATTGTAGGCACATCGCCTGGTATTGTTCGGTGATCCGAACTCGGGCGCTGTAAACACCTAACCAGGTTAAAACCAGTCCTTCATGTGACGCAGAAAAAATCACAAGAGATTTATACTGAGTCACCGAATAGCTGACCAGCTCTTGCCGCATCATGATAGTCATTCTCTGCTGAGATGTTTAACCGACCAACCAGAAACACAATCATAGTAGTTCTCCCTTTACTTGCTTAGCCGAACAATCGGAACATAAGGTAGTAACCATAGGAGCCGAGTAACCCAACTATTGACCAAAGACATGATTCGGAGCTAATGCATATAATGCTAGATTCGGGACGCCGATTTGCACTTGTGAAAGTGTTCGGACTTATGATAAATTTAATAAACGTACGTGGCTGAACGGATCCCCTGGCGATTTAGGTCAAGCCTAGGTGTACATGACAATCAGATGATAAAGAAGAAGAAATACAGAAGAAAGAATAAGCTAGTACCAAGTAATTTGGGCGAAAAATTGTTTCCATTATAGTCTGTTTTGTATGTCAAAACGTATTTATACAGATAATGCTATAAGCATTGAGGCTATTTTACATGCCGAGCAAAAGGGAAAGTTGTGTACAGGTATTTAAGAACAGGGGGGAGGTGATCTTGAAGGATCCTTTATGTACTTCGCCTTACGTATGTGCTGCTTTTCGCCTTGTTGTGCGATCCTTTGAGAGGTTTAATGGATAAGCTTTCAGAAGGGGCCAGAAAAGGGGCCCTTGACACCATAAAAAGGGTGATGTGGGTTGTAAAGAACCTGAAAGGAAAAAATGAAGTTCGGAAAAATGTAGATGGGGGTCCGAATACGGTTGAGCCGTATTGTGGACCTTATCCTTGATATGCCTTCATCATCGCCCATGGTATTTTTAGTGCGTAGTTATGAGCGTGCGGCACATACGACGTTGTTTGGTTGGGGCGAAGACAGAGGCCGGATTGCTAACGAGCTCCTGACGAGCTGGACTATAATTCTGCGGGCTAGTCCAGACTCGCTTGACAGGGTCCGGTGGCTTGACTGCTGATGTGGAGTTCGGATTGATAAGGCCGACTTGCACTTCCGCTGCAAGGATTGTGGTGTGTTCCTCGGTATGGAGGGAGCGATCCATGTTTCCATGGACTGTTATAACACTGCGTGGTCCTGGAATTTTGAGCTTTAAATAAGTGTAGCTCGGGACCGCATTGAAACAGGCGAACACAGTTCGTCCAAGCAGTGCATGATAGCCACTTCAAAAAGGGACGATATCGAAGATCAAGTCTTTGCTTCGGAAGTTTTCCGGCGAACCGAAGACGACTTCCAATGTAATTGCGCCCGTGCAGCAGGCCTCGACACCATGTATTACTCCTTTAAAGGTAGTTTTAGTGGGTTTGATTCTTGACGAGTCGATACCCATTTTCTGCACTGTGTCCTGATAGAGCAGGTTAAGACTGCTGCCGCCGTCCATGAGGACTCTCGTGAGGTGGAATCCATCGATGATTGGGTCGAGGACTAATGTGGCTGAACCTCCATGACGGATACTGGTTGGATGGTCCCTGCGATCAAAGGTGATCAGGCATGCTGACCATGGGTTGAATTTTGGGGCGACTGGCTCTATCACATAGACGTCCCCTAACGCGCACTTGCGCTCCCTTTTGGGGATGTGAGTAGCATATATCATGTTCACCATCTTGACCTCGGGGGGGGGGGGATTTCTTCTGTCCCTCTGTGTTCGGTGGGCGAGGCTCCTCATCGTCATCCTCGCTGGGCGACCCTTTCCCTGTGTGTTCGGCGTTCAACTTGCCGGCCTGTTTGAAGACCCAACAACTTATGTTGGAAAGGTTAGCAGGCTTGTCAGAGGTGCCGTGAATCTGGCAACGTTGATCGACTATTTGGTCTAGGCTAGATGAGTCGTCCTTGTTTCTTTTGAATGACCTCTTCCGTTGACCGGGCTTGGAGCCACTGAATCCGGCGTTGACCGTCGTGTCTTCGGCATTATCATTGTTGCTCCGACGCTTATTTTTATTGCGTCAGGGCCTATCATTTCCATTATTTGCTTCAAAAGTGCCCGGATCGCTGGTACTGTTGTGGCTACGGGCCAGCCAGCTATCTTCGCCTGCGAAAAGCGGGTCATGAGTGATACGAGGGCTGCCATGGACTTCGGCTTTTCTTGCTGACTGTCCGGGCTGCTGGACTATGTGACTGAGGTCATTGGCATCCGGAGGTCGGATATAAGTGCCCTGGAAGTTGTCTCTAAAGGCATCCTCCAGGTCTTCCCAGCTTCCAATAGAGTTTTCTGGGAGGCTGTTTAACCAGTGCCGAGCTGGCCCCTTAAGTTTGAGGGGGAGGTATTTGATGGCATGTACATCGTCACCGCGAGCCATGTGAATGTGGAGAAGGAAATCTTCAATCCATACCGCGGGATCTGTTGTGCTATCGTATGATTCGATGTTCATGGGTTTGAACCCTTCTGGGAACTGGTGCTCCACTACCTCATCGGTGAAGCATAGGGGGTGCACGGCGCCTCTATATCGGGCCACATCACGACGCAGTTCGGATGGTGTCCGTATGCGGTTTTTGGCCCGGGTGAGGTTGTGTTTGTCGCGTCAGGCTTGATGGCCATCTTGTCATGCAGGGGCCCGCCCCCTTGATCCGTATATTGATCTGGTCTGACCGGCTCTATTATCCAGGTCCTGTCATAGGTCGTAGGTGTATCCTGCAGTTGATGTCTCTGTACCTTTACGGCGGGGTGGTGCAGGCGGGTGTCCGGCTTGAGTTGTCGCTCTGTCCGGGCCAAGTGGTGGTCGGTCAGGTCCGACGGTAGAGTTACGCTTGGGCGATATAGGCTATGGGGCCTCGTTTCCGAATTGGGGCAGCAATTTGCGCTTCGGGTAACTCTTGGTTGGGTGTTCGAGGTCGTATTCCTCGGCTACTAGGACATCCGTCCATCTGTCATTTAGCAGATCCTGGTCAGCTTGAAGCTGCTGCTGCTTCTTTTACAGGCTTCTTGTCGTCGCTATCAGACGGCGCTTAAAGCTCTCTTGTTCGAAGGGTTCTTCTGGCATGATGAATTATTCGTCATCGAGGTTCTCGTCTTCTTCAGAGATCGGTACATAACTACCATCCTCCCAGCCCTCATTCCCGATGGGATCGTCGGGGTCGACTTGCCCCTCCTCCCACTCACCATCTTCATATTTTGGTTCCATAGGGGCTTCTTGGTCTTTGGTATCACCCGGAGTATTGTTGTCTCTGGTGCCGGTATTGCTGTCTTTTCCTCGGCTCAGTTTAGAGTGACACCACTGACGATGACGCTTTGGTGGTGCCATAGGAGAATTATTCTTGACTGGGTCCTTCCCACCTTTGCCATCATCCTCTTTGGGTATGTCCACCATATACACGTCATATGTAGAGGTACCCGTCCAACATCCGGTAAGCAGCGGGTTCTGGCTTTGCTCTTCACCGGTATCGTCGTCCATGCCGTCGATTTCTTCGGAAGCGTAATCGAGCATGTCGGTCAAGTCCTCGACAGTAGCTATGAAGTGGGTGGTGGGTGGGATGTAAAATTCCCTGCTCTCAGCCCCTAGTGCGGGCTGGGCGTAGTTTGGCGGTGATCCTTCTATAATGTCGATAGATCGCATTAAGTCCAGAGCCTTGTTTAAGAGTGGGGTCTGGTCGGGGGAGTGAGAATCCGGGGAGTGGGGCGAGAAAGGAGTTCCCTGGCTGAGCTCGTATGACACGGACCTCGAGAGTTCGGAGCTGAGGTGCGGAGGTGAGTCTGGCTTGATAAGGATGGAGGGAGCCTGGAGCGGCTCCGGGCCGACTGTTGAGATGATTCCCTCCGTATCTCCGGTGTTGAGCTCTATGGCTGTGGAGAGTCCGGCTGTAACATCCCAATTTTCAATTTGGATGTTATACATAGATCATCATATGCTTATCATATTTATTCTTACATTTTGTTGAGATCCTAGAAATCTTAAGCAACTCAAGGACCCAAGGAGAGAGTTGTAGGTTTCACAAAAATCATATTTGAATTTATTTCAAATTTGAAGACAGGATCAATTTGAATTTTTTTCTCTCCAATTATTTCCAATATTAAAAATAAAAGAGAGAAGATAATATGACTTCTTCAAATTAAGAGAAATATTGGAGAACGAATTTTAAAATCAAATTATGATTTATTTGGTATTATATTTTCTATTTTATTTGAATTAGAAAAATATGCATTTTTGAAAATTGCATTCTTAGGCCAGAAAAATGTTCACTTTGTTCTAAATATTTTATTTAGATGGTGAAAATTGTTTTTGGCATTTTTAGAAAAAAATTATATTTTATTATGATTTTTTTTTCAGGCGAAATTATTTGAAAAAAAACGTTTCGCCCAACTCACGGACGCCAAGGGAGTCTGGCTCGGACTCCTATCGGGCCACCCCCTCGCTCAAGGCACGCGCCGCCCCCCCTCCTATAAGTACCCACCGCCGCCGCCACTCCACCCCGCCAAACCCACAGCCGCCGCTGTCGCCCAAGATCGCAGCTGCCGCCTCGCCGCTGCCCGCCGCACTGCTGTCGCTGCCGCCGCCTGCCGTAGCCTCGCCCCGCGCCGCCGACGCTGCCGACGCCCGCCGCCTTTATAGGTCTCCAACGTATCTATAATTTTTGATTGTTCCATGCTATTATATTATCAGTTTTGGATGTTTATGGGCTTTACTATACACTTTTATATCATTTTTGGGACTAACCTATTCACCTAGAGCCCAGTGTTAGTTTCTGTTTTTCC
Organism: Triticum aestivum; assembly: GCF_018294505.1. Lineage (NCBI taxonomy): Eukaryota > Viridiplantae > Streptophyta > Magnoliopsida > Poales > Poaceae > Triticum > Triticum aestivum. The sequence goes on from NC_057795.1 coordinate 222,857,923, forward strand.
TTGTTTTTGAGTTTTACAGAAAAGGAATACCAAACGGAGTCCAATTGATGTGCCAATTTTTAACGGTTTTTTGTGGACCAAAAGAAGCCCCTGGAGTAAAAGAGTTGGGTAGGAGAGTCTCGGGCTGCCCACAAGGGTGGCCTGCGCGCCCACTCCCCCTGGGCGCACCCCCTGCCTCGTGGACAGCCCGGAAACCCTCCTGATGTGAGACCTACGCCAAAAATTCCTATAATTACTGAAACCTCCAGAAAATGACCTAGATCGGGAGTTCCGCCGCTGCAAGCCTCTGTAGCCACCAAAAACCAATTGGGACCCTGTTTCGGCACCCTGCCGGAGGGGGATCCATCACCGGTGGCCATCTTCATCATCCCGGCGCTCTCCATGATGAGGAGGGAGTAGTTCACCCTCGGGGCTGAGGGTATGTACCAGTAGCTATGTGTTTGATCTCTCTCTCTCTCTCTCTCTTGTTCTGGAGGTGATACGATCTTGATGTATCGCGAGCTTTGCTATTATAGTTGGATCTTATGATGTTTCTCCCCCTCTACTCTCTTCTAATGGATTGAGTTTTCCCTTTGAAGTTGTCTTGTCGGATTGAGTCTTTAAGGATTTGAGAACACTTGGTGTATCTCTTGTCGTGCTTATCTGTGGTGACAATGGGATATTCATGTGATCTACTTGATGTATGTTTTGGTGATTAACTTGCGGGTTCAATGAACTTATGCATAGGTGTTGGCACACGTTTTCGTCTTGACTCTCTGGTAGAAACTTTGGGGCACTCTTTGAAGTACTTTGTGTTGGTTGAATAGATGAATCTGAGATTGCGTGATGCATATCGTATAATTATTCCCACAGATACTTGAGGTGACATTGGAGTATCTACGTGAAATTAGGGTTTTGGTTGATTTGTGTTTTAAGGTGTTGTTCTAGTACGAACTCTATGATAGATCGAACGGAAAGTATAGCCTCGTGTTATATTACTACGGACTCTTGAATAGATCGATCAGAAAGGATAACTTTGAGGTGGTTTTGTACCCTACCATAATCTCTTCATTTGTTCTCTGTTATTAGTGACTTTGGAGTGACTCTTTGTTGCATGTTGAGGGATAGTTATATGATCCAGTTATGTTATTATTGTTGAGAGAACTTGCACTAGTGAAAGTATGAACCCTAGGCCTTGTTTCCTAGCATTGCAATACTGTTTACGCTCACTTTTATCATTAGTTACCTTGCTGTTTTTATATTTTCAGATTACAAATACTCATATCTACCATCCATATTGCACTTGTATCACCATCTCTTCACCGAACTAGTGCACCTATACAATTTACCATTGTATTGGGTGTGTTGGGGACACAAGAGACTCTTTGTTATTTGGTTGCAGGGTTGTTTGAGAGAGAGCATCTTCATCCTACGCCTCCCACGGATTAATTAACCTTAGGTCATCCACTTGAGGAAAATTTGCTACTGTCCTACAAACCTCTGCACTTGGAGGCCCAACAACGTCTACAAGGAAAAGGTTGCGTAGTAGACATCAAGCTCTTTTCTGGCGCCGTTGCTGGGGAGGTGCGTGCTTGAAGGTATATCTTTAGATCTTGCAATCCAATCTTTTTGTTTCTTGTTTTATCACTAGTTTAGTTTGTAAAAGAAAACTAAAAATGGAATTGAGTTTGTCTCATACACTTCATATTTTTAATATCTTTCGTAAGTATGATGAAAAGGAAAATTGTGCTCAAGTGCTAGAAGAAGAAGTCTATAAAATGTTTGGTACTAAATCTTTGAATGATGGGCATGATTTCAATGTTGTTAGTATGAACTCTTTGAATATCCATAGTACTAATGATGATTGCACTAGTTATGATGAAAATGTCTCCTACAAGCATGTCAATTTTTGTGGAGTGCATAGAGTTTGCAAGTACATACCAAATAGAGCAGATAGATTTGGCAAGAGGCATAAGTATTTAGAAACTAAATGGTTGCAAGAAAGGTTAGATAAGAGTGCTGAAAATTTAAAATATCTTTACCGTACTTGTGAACTTTGCAATGAACATGGTCATTTAAATCTCTGATGCAAATTGTTTCATGATCAAATCATGTCCAAAAATTGTGATGACTTGATTTCCCTTGCACATCATAATGAACTTAGTTTGCTTTTGGGTTATGAAGAATTGAAACGTGAAACTAAGCATATTCCAGAGTTTAACCTTAAGAAATTTCTTGATATTGATCTAGAGGAAATTTATATGTATTGTGCAGTGAATTGCATTGAAAATCCTTATATTGCCAATTACATAAAGAAAAGTAAGCAAATAGAGTATGAAGAAAATACTAATGGAAGGGAATAAACATCCCAATATCCTCCTATTATTTCTTATGATGAATCAGGTAACGAGGATGAGCCTTCTATTCAACCAATCTCATTAATAAGGAGCTCCAAAAAGAGGGTTAAACACACATGATGTGAATAAGAAAAAGAAGAGACGGAGAAGAAAAGGTAGAAAGGTATCCCTCTCAGATGATGTTGCTCCTACTACTCATTGTGATGATGATAATTGCTATACTATTGGTGCTATCCATACTATTAATGATGAGAGTGATTATGCTTATGATATGAAAAGGCCCAAGCTTGGGGATGCTATGTTTGATGAGAATGACATATTTGATAATATATTTTCTGAAATTAATGTTTGTCCCAAGCTTGGGGATGCTATGTTTAATGAAGATGATATTTTTAGCCTCCCAAGTTTTGATATGAAAATTTGTTATGATGATAGCATGCCTTCTACTTATGATGATTATATTGATGAAAGTGGATTTGGAAGAGTGCAACTTTAGAAAGTAATGATCCCACTATTTTGGAGGATGTTAAATCTTATTGTGATGAATATGAAAGTGGATTTGGAGAGGTCATGACTTTATTTACTTATGATTCCACTATCTTGGAAGAGGTTTCACTCGATTATGATGAGAACAAATTTGCTACTTATGATGATTATTGTAATGAAACCTATGCTATAAAAAGTAGTGATGATTATATTTATAAAACTTGTCATGATTATGATTACCCTTTTTCTGAATATTACTCTTTTAATGTGGAAACAATTTATAGTATTCGAGTTTCTTATGATACTCCCACTATTCCGAATAAGAAGAATTTTGCTTATGTGGAGAGTAGTAAATTTTCTATGCAAGTAGATTATGAAAAGAATGCTTTAGGTGCTAGTTATATTGTTGAAATAATTCATGATGCTACAGAAAATTATTATGAGGGAGGAACATATGCTTGTAGGAATTGCAATAATATCATGTTCCCTCTCTATGTGCTTAAAATCTTGAAGTTATGCTTGTTCTGCCTTCCTATGCTAGTTGATTATTGTTCCCATAAGTTGTTTGCTCACAAAATCCCTATGCATAGGAAGTGTGTTAGACTTAAATGTGCTAGTCATATGCTTCATGATGCTCCCATTATGTTACAATTCTTATCTTTTATGTGAGCATCATAGGCATCATCATGCCTAGCTAGAAAGGCATTAAAGAAAAGCGCTTGTTGGGAGACAACCCAATATTTACCCTTACTGTTTTTGTTTGTCCACCTGATTATGCTACTGTAGTAATCATATTTTATAGCTTTTGTTTCAATAAAGTGCCAAGTAAGACCTTTAGGATAGCTTACGGTGATAGTTGTGTTGATCCTGCTTTAAATCAGAAACTTTTGCACCCGGTAAATTAGTTTTTATAATTCACAGAAACGTGCTTTTTATCTGATTATTTTTGCTCTGGATTGGTACACAACTTTCTCAGGTTTTCCTAATTTGGTAGGATTTTTGGAGTTCCATAAGTATACGTTTAATACAGATTACTACAGACTGTTCTGTTTTTGACAGATTCTATTTTCTATGGGTTGTTTGCTTATTTTGATGAATGTATGAGTAGTATCGGAGGTTATGAACCATAGAGAAGTTGGAATACAGTAGATATTACACCAATATGAATTTATAATGAGTTCACAACAGTGCCTAAGTGCACTATGGATCTTACGAGTTTTCTATTAAGTTTTGTGTTGTGAAGTTTTCAAGTTTTGGGTAAAGACTCGATGCACTATGGAATAAGGAGTGGCAAGAGCATAAGCTTGGGGATTCCCAAGGAACCCCAAGGTAATATTCAAGGAAAACCAAGAGCCTAAGCTTGAGAATGCCCCGGATGGCATCCCCTCTTTCGTCTTTGTTCATCGGTAACTTTACTTGGAGCTATATTTTTATTCACCACATGATATGTGTTTTTCTTGGAGCGTCTTGTATGATATGGGTCTTTGCTTTTTAGTTTACCACAATCATCCTTGATGTACACACCTTTTGGGAGAGACACACATGATTTGGAATTTATTAGAATACTCTATGTGCTTCACTTATATTATTTTAAGAGTCTTTTAGAACAACATGGTATTTGCTATGGTTATAAAATTGGTCCTAGAATGATGGGCATCCAAGTTGGGTATAATAAAAATTATCATAGAAAGTGAATTGGATGCTATGATCAATTTTATGCTTGATAATTGTTTTGAGATATGAGGATGGTGATATTAGAGTCATGCTAGTGGGGTAATTATGAAGTTGAGGAATACTTGTGTTGAAGTTTGTGATTCCAGTAGCATCCACGTATGGTGAACCGCTTTGTGATGAAGTTGGAGCATGATTTATTTATTGATTGTCTTCCTTATGAGTGGCGGTCAGGGACGAGCGATGGTCTTTTCCTACCAATCTATCCCCCTAGGAGCATGCGCGTAGTACTTTGTTTTCAAAGACTTGTAGATTTTTGCAATAAGTATATGAGTTCTTTATGACTAATGTTGAGTCCATGGATTATATGCACTCTCACCCTTCCACCATTGCTAGCCTCTCTTGTGTCGCGCAACTTTCGCTGGTACCATACACCCACCATATACCTTCCTCAAAACAGCCACCATACCTACCTATTATGGCATTTCCATAGCCATTTCGAGATATATTGCCATGCAACTTTCCACCGTTCCATTTATTATGACACGCTCCATCATTGTCATATTGCTTTTTGCATGATCATGTAGTTGACATCGTATTTGTGGCAAAGCCACCTTCATAATTCTTCCATACATGTCACTCTTGATTCATTGCATATCCCAGTACACCGCCGGGGGCATTTATATAGAGTCATATTTTGTTCTAAGTATCGAGTTGTAATCTTGAGTTGTAAGTAAATAAAAGTGTGATGATCTTCATTATTAGAGCATTGTCCCAAGTGAGGAAAGGATGATGGAGACTATGATTCCCCCACAAGTCGGGATGAGACTTCGGACTTTATGAAAAAAAGAAAAAGAAAGAGAAAGGCCATAAAAAAGAGAAAGGCCCTAAAAAAAGAGAAAGGCCATCAAAAAAAGAGAAAGGACCAAAAAATGAGAGAAAAAGAGACAAGGGACAATGCTACTATCCTTTTACCACACTTGTTCTTCAAAGTAGCACCATGATCTTCATGATAGAGAGTCTCCTATATTGTCACTTTCATATAATAGTGGGAATTTTTCATTATAGAACTTGGCTTGTATATTCCAATGACGGGCTTACTCAAAATGCCCTAGGTCTTCATGAGAAAGCAAGTTGGATGCACACCCACTTAGTTTCTTTTTGAGCTTTCATACACTTATAGCTCTAGTGCATCCGTTGCATGGCAATCCCTACTCACTCACATCGATATCTATTAATGGGCATCTCCATAGCCCGTTGATACGCCTAGTTGATGTGAGACTATCTTCTCCCTTTTTGTCTTCTCCACAACCACCATTCTATTCCACATATAGTGCTATGTCCATGGCTCATGCTCATGTATTGCGTGAGAGTTAAAAAAGTTTGAGAATACTAAAGTATGAAACAATTGCTTGGCTTGTCATCGGGGTTGTGCATGATTAAATACTTTGTGTGATGAAGATAGAGCATAGCCAGACTATATGATTTTGTAGGGATAGCTTTCTTTAGCCATGTTATTTTGAGAAGACATGATTGCTCTGTTAGTATGCTTGAAGTATTATTGTTCTTATGTCAATATAAACTTTCATTTTGAATCATTTGGATCTGAACATTCCTGCCACAATAAAGAAAATTACATTGAGAAATATGCTAGGTAGCATTCCACATCAAAAATTCTGTTTTTATCATTTACCTACTCGAGGACGAGCAGGAATTAAGCTTGGGGATGCTTGATGTCTCCAACGTATCTATAATTTTTTATTGTTCCATGCTATTATATTACCCGTTTTGGATGTTTATGGGCTTTACTACACACTTTTATATCATTTTTGGGACTAACCTATTAACCTAGAGCCCAGTGCCAGTATTTGTTTTTCCTAGTTTTTGAGTTTTACAGAAAAGGAATACCAAACGGAGTCCAATTGACGTGCCAATTTTTGACGATTTTTTGTGGACCAAAAGAAGCCCGTGGAGTGAAAGAGTTGGGCCAGGAGAGTCTCGGGCTTCCCACGAGGGTGGCCCACGCGCCCACTCCCCCTGGGCGTGCCCCCTGCCTCGTGGACAGCCGGGAAACCCACCTGACGTGAGACCTATGCCAAAAATTCCAATAAATACTGAAACATCCAGAAAATAACCTAGATCGGGAGTTTCGCCGCCGCAAGCCTCTGTAGCCACCAAAAACCAATAGGGACCCTGTTCCAGCACCCTGCGGGAGGGGGGATCCATCACCGGTGGCCATCTTCATCATCCCGGCGCTCTCCATGACGAGGAGGGAGTAGTTCACCCTCGGCGCTGAGTGTATCTACCAATAGCTATGTGTTTGATCTCTCTCTCTCTCTCGTGTTCTTGAGGTGATACAATCTTGATGTATCGCGAGCTTTGCTATTATAGTTTGATCTTATGATGTTTCTCCCCCTCTACTCTCTTGTAATGGATTGAGTTTTCCCTTTGAAGTTGTCTTGTCACATTGAGTCTTTAAGGATTTGAGAACACTTGATGTATGTCTTGCCGTGCTTAACTATGGTGACAATGGGATATTCACGTGATCTACTTGATGTATGTTTTGGTGATCAACTTGTGGGTTCAATGAACTTATGCATAGGGGTTGGCACACGTTTTCGTCTTGACTCTCCGGTAGAAACTTTGGGGCACTCTTTGAAGTACTTTGTGTTGGTTGAATAGATGAATCTGAGATTGTGTGATGCATATCGTATAATCATGCCCACGGATACTTGAGGTGACATTGGAGTATCTAGGTGACATTAGGGTTTTGGTTGATTTGTGTCATAAGGTGTTATTCTAGTACAAACTCTATGATAGATTGAACGAAAAGAATAGCTTCGTGTTATTTTACTACGGACACTTGAATAGATCGATCGGAAAAGATAACTTTGAGGTGGTTTCGTACCCTACCATAATCTCCTTGTTTGTTCTCCGCTATTAGTGACTTTGGAGTGACTTGTTGCTTGTTGAGGGATAGTTATATGATCCAGTTATGTTATTACTGTTGAGAGAACTTGCACTACTGAAAGTATGAACCCTAGGCCTTGTTTCCTAGCATTGCAATACCGTCTGCGCTCACTTTTATCATTAGTTACCTTGCTGTTTTTATATTTTCAGATTAGAAATACTCATATCTACCATCCATATTGCACTTGTATCACCATCTCTTCGCCGAACTAGTGCACCTATACAATTTACCATTCTATTGGGTGTGCTGAGGACACAAGAGACTCTTTGTTATTTGGTTGCAGGGTTGTTTGAGAGAGACCATCTTCATCCTACGCCTCCCACGGGTTGATAAACTTTAGGTCATCCACTTGAGGGAAATTTGCTACTGTCCTACAAACCTCTGCACTTGGAGGCCCAACAACGTCTACAAGGAGAAGGTTGCGTAGTACAAATCTTGCCGCCAGCTTTTTTAGGACCAATAAAACCGTCGAACCGCCGCTCAGCTTTTTTTGGTTTTTCATTAGATCGGTTCAGATGGTTTTGTTTTTGGAGTTCGCTAATTAGCGAATGTTCACTCGAACGTCACTAGTAGCGAACGCTTTCACTCGTTTGTCCCTGATAGCGAACATTCGTTCGTTAGTGTTTTTCTTTTTATTTTGTTTTCGGCCAGGGACTTATCCACAAATAGTTTTATCGTGAATTAGCCCCTGCTATTTAAACTAGCGTAACTTTTTACTCGTTTATCCAAATTAGATGAAACCAGCGCCTAAATCTTCGTATCATTCTGTTCTTTCCAGTTAACCAACATGAACATGATTTTCGTACTGTAAAATTTGAGTTTAGTCCAGATTAGCAAAAGATCTTGCTACGTTCGTATTTTGTGTTTTGTTGCTCCATTTGAGTTGAATCTTTTTGCAAATCGTAGCTAATCACATGTACCTACTGTAAGATCTAATTCTCATGTTAATATTGCTTTTAGGTTTTGACTCTTGTTAGTTTAAGTCATTTGCTTGTTTCGTGTTCGATTGGATCTTTTCTCGGTTTCACTCATGTTTCGATTGAGGGATTTCTTATGTATGCTATTGTTTGTCTACGCTAGATTACCCGGAGTACAAAGCTTGTTATTACGTATCGCTGGAGTTTGTAGATCGTCAGCAAGGCAAGTTACACTTTGATCATACTCTTTTATACCCAGTTTTTACTATGCATTAGCATTGCCCCTCAAATATTTGCATGAGTAGGATTGGGAACATGTGGTTTTGGTTGTAGTGCTTGAGGTAGGAACCTAATAACTTTTGATCACCTCGGGAATATACGTTATGCTTATTATTTCTTAGCCATGCTCGTAGACGGGGATTGGATCGTGATTCAGACATGGAAGTTTGAGAGTTATTTAATTATGGACAACTTTAAGGTGGCAGCTTTAATATACATTTGGGTGGATTGGTTGAGGCACCAGGGGAACCCAGTGTTTCCTGTTTTTGGAAAACTCGGAGTACCCGTGTGATTATCCTACGAAATGCCCCTCAGGATCAAAGGAATCATAAGATTATTCATGCTAGAAACTTCCATGTGCATCCACAAGCCATTATGGGCTCTGGCATAGTTGAGTAAGTTGCGTGAGCTCTTGAAGAGGTAGACTAGCAGATGTAGGGGATGTAGGTGGTACTGTCTACCCAGAGTAGAGAGTTAATGCTTCAGAAAGGCTATGTCTCGATCACCAGATCATGGATGTGGTCGAGTCTTGTGGGGAAAAGTGCGCGAACCTCTGCAGAGTGTATAAACTAATCATGGTTAGCCATGTCCCCGGTTATGGACATCTTGAGTATCTAGTACTTGAATCTATTGATGTGATATCATCATGTTACTTTAATTAATTTGAATTGCGTTAATGATGATACTTTTAATCAGGATTTGAGTTGGGTTTACCTTCTCAAATAATTGGGCAACTTGGGAGTAGTTAAATTAATTTATTTCTTTGTCGTAGGGAAAACTAGCTTTATGAAAAACCATGAAACTTACAGCCTCCACCAGCAAAATATTGCATGTCGATATAGTTCTTGCATTTCATTGCTTTACAGTGTAACTCTGCCAGCATATTCCATGTGCTGACCCATTTCGGGTTGCAACGTCTTATGTTGCAGATAACTCAGACGACGAGTAAGGTGCGATAGGTCGTTGTTTTGCACTCAGCTATGCCGTTGGAGTTGATGGACTTATTTACCTTCGAAGCTTCCGTAGTTATCGAGTTTAGATGGCCTTCAGCCATGATATTTTTGTGTAATCATACTCTTTATGAGGACTCGATGTAATAAGTGTGTGATTGAAACTCTGTTATAATTCCTCGAGTACTGTGCATGTCATCATTACCGATCCAGGGATGACACTGATGCACAGAGTCTTGACCGTTTGAGGTCTAGTCGCTACAAGGTGGTATCAGAGCACACATTGACTATAGGACGCGACAACTAGAATGAGCCACGGGATTTCTCTTCTCTACCCATTTCTAATTCTCCTCTCCTTGTACTCTATAGATGGCGGATCCCAGGAACAAGTCACTCGGCCGGATGACAACACCCCTTTCGAGAAGCACTTGAAGGAAGTCACTAAGTATCTGAACATCGGATTACCAAGTTTCACGGGGACTTTCTCTACATCTGTACCAGAAGATGAGTGCTGGAAGATCAAAGTCTGGGTACCTTGGAGGACCTTTGCGCCAACAACGGAGCCAATTGATTTCTACCTGGATGCACCAAGCTGGAGTATAGGAAAGAGCATGGCCGCACATATCACCTTTGGACGCATATGTCAGGTGTATCACAAGGAGCTGGAGAATACCATTTACCAGATATGTGGCTGCCGATATGATAAATGGGAGATGTGTCGTACCAGGAGGGATGGATCAATTGCAACTTACATTCAAGAGATGGGAGATCATATTCATCGGCAGGAGAATCAACAAATTATCCACATGAAAAAGATCAAGAAACTGGTGAGGAGAAACAACGAGATGGAGGAGGAACTCAAGTCTACACATGATGGATACGAGGAAGAGATTGCGGTACTACTTGAGAAGAATGAAGACCTGAAGAAGAAGCTAGGAATATTCATGGGAGACCCTGCGCCAAAGGAGGACAACCACCCAGGAGACTACATCATCATCGACGACACCGACTCTGACCCTGATAGTGTTGATGATTATGAAGACGAAGCTGGAGCAGATATCATGGAGTCTTCATCTGATGAAAATTTCTAGACGGCCACCATTGTAATTAGTAGTATTTCCCTCCAAGTAGTTAGCAACGATCGAGATTTTAATCATAGGTTAGACCGCTTTGTGTGATCTTTATGTGCCATTGATTGAAGTGAAATTGATTGTGTTTGTCTCATGAGCATTATGGGTAGTGAATCTCTCTTAGACCCCATTCTATTCTGTTTTCTCACCCCTTCTAACCCATCAGATGCCTCCGAGACTGTCGGTGGGAAACGACACCTATGGGATCTCTGGAATCCCATCTACGGTTGCGGGGCGCAGGGATCGTGAGAAGAGCGGGACTAGTAGACAACACAAGGGATTTACCCAGGTTCGGGCCGCAAAGATGCATAAAACCCTACGATCCTGCTTTGGTGGATATATTTAGTGTTCTTGAGCTCTCGAACTAGCTCTAGGTGCTGCTAGGTTCCAAAGAGCCGAATCTTTCTCCCGTGTGCCATGTGCCTCCTTTTATACGTGAAAGGGGCTGCCATAGTGGCACACAGGAGGTGGAAAGTGCTACAGCGTCCCGAGCTTATCACCGGTATTATAGGACAAAGTGCATTTAATGCGAGGCTTAGGTGTCCCTTCGCTTTATCGGGGACGAGGGCGAGGCCCATGCCGTCCGTCGCCACTCCTCCTTGCTTTGACACGCGCCCTGGCCAGCGATGCATGCAGTGCCATGTAGGCAGGCAGGTAGCTGAGGTGTCACGGTGGTGGAGCCTCCATGTTGCCATGCAGGTGCCTGCCCGGCTGGTTGGTCGGTAGCTGCATGCAATTGGCGGCGAAGACTTGGCTGGCGTGGGCCTGGCAGTGGCCCTGCCGATGCGCTTGGCGAGGGTCTTGCCTGGTGGCCCAGCAAGGGTCTTGCCGGGTGGCCCGGCAAGGGTCTTGCCGTGGCGCGCTGGCTTCCCCGGCAAGGATCTTGCCGGGGGTCTTGTAGGTTTTTTCAGTGAGCATAGTTGCCTTCCTATCCTCATTTGATCTTGAGCATTCTATGTATTCACAAAGATCTGCATGCCACCACGCAGGTGCCTCCCGAGCCCTGTCCTGACGCGTTTGTCTAGCGTTGGTGGGCTCAAAGGTGGCTCGCTCGGCTGGTGGGGGTGAGCTCCCCCGGCAAGGGTCTTGCCGGGGCCGCTGAGGCTGCCCCGGCAAGGGTCCTTGCCGGGGAAACCTGCTCCGTCCATCTGATATTTGTGGCCTTGGACCTTGTCGTTGCTTTGTTTGTCTTGTACCTTCGGCTTCTTTCCGGCTTCCCTTTCGTGCCCTGTTATGCATGGCCGTGGCGGGAGGCTCTAACTGCCCATGCACAAGTAAAGGGGTCAAAAGCAGAGCCCCTACTTTTGTACACCGACAGGAGCCCCCGGGCCTGGGCCACACATAAGCGCAACACGTTGTTGGGCCAGGCCCAAAACGGTGCGCGGGTAGTTGGGGCGGATTTTACCGCGGCTACTGCTCCGTCCGCTGCGCTTCCCCACGACCCGTGTTGAACGTGTGACGTGGGGGTCGTGCGCATGCGCATGATGGAAGCATGCTGGCGTCACCTTGTGGTGCACAGTAAAGAGGCGGCTTGCGTGTCTCTTCGAGACCGCAGGGCCACCTCCCATTTACTGCCCTCACTTGGGAACCGTCGTTCCACGTGTCCCACTGCGCCCGCCCCTTGCGCCACGTTCGTTGCATGCATAACGCAGAGCAAATGACAGGCGCGCGGGATGTGGGAAGTCGTACGCGCGTGGGTTGATTCCCACGCGCCTTCAATGGAGCGGGGAGGGTGGTCGACGGCCCCGCTTGCTGTCACTTCAACGAGCCAGATTGGCTGAGAGGGGGCGGCCAAGCCTCGCCCCCGCCCCTTTATAAAGAGGGGAGCGGGAGGAACGGTGCATCTCAACCCTTCGCCATCTGCCTCTCTCCATTCCTGCTTCCTTCTTCTCTTCTGCCATGGCGAGGGGGCGTGGCGACGCTTCATCGGTGGCAGCGAAGGTTTCAGCCAGACAGCGCATCGCCCCTCCCCAAGAGCTCATAGTGGCGGAGCCGTCCGCTAGAGGAAGGGGGAGGGGGAGAGGTCGAGGCCGTCGTGATGCTCAAGGGAGAGGAGGACGGGGCGGCAAATCAGCCTCGCCCCCGCCAGCAGCCCCTTCCCCGATGGAGGGCCACGCCGGGGACAACCCCTGCGAATTCTTTGTCAGGCTGCGCTAGCCACCGCACCGTCGCCTTCGCCTCCCGACTCCATTTGTGTGGGAGATGGAGCTGGATCCACCGCAGGCGTTGCAGCTGCACATGAGGGGTTGCGGGAACAGTGGCACATGGGCCGACGTCGAGTTCCCTGCCCCTCACGTCATGTATCTCTGCCGAGGGTGGAAGACCTTCGCCCGCGTCCACAACTTGACGGTGGGGCTCGTTCTCTTCTTCAGGTTGATGGAGAATGGCCTGCTCTCCGTCAAGGTCTTTGGAGATCTTGGAACTCGCCTGAAGTGCTGCGTGGAGAGCTCCTCCGACGACGGGAACACTTCCTCGAGCGGGAGTGACGAGGAGAACAGGGGGGCAAATGACGAGGACGAGTCTGACGAGGCGTCAGACGCCTCGCGCCTGGGCGGATGTGGTAGTAGTAGCATCTGCACCTGGTCGTTCCTCCGGCGGGGACCCGCTAGGGGAGGGGCCAGCTCCTTGGACTTCTCGAGGCCGCCTCCTTGGGCGGCTGGCGTAGGGAAGCCCGGGAAGGCGAAGAAGGTGGGTGGCGGGCCGTCAAGCCGGAGTACATAGGCACCAATGCCTTCGTTGACGGACGCTACCTCATCTTCTAGCTCTTTTCCTGGTGCCGCCTCTGCCAACCCTCTCCTTGGCGACCGCCGACGTGTTCTCTTGGTGTCTTCTACCACCCGTAGCTTGCCTAGGCGCCCGTTTTTCCCTTCTGCTTTCTTGTTCCATTTCCTGAGGAGAGGGAAAAGAAAGGGATTACGGGTACTTTATCCCTTTTTAGTCTTGTAAACCTTCGGGCCTTTGTTAACTTTAGAACTTGTAATCCCCTTGTTTGTGTTTTTCATTTCGTACAAACTGTACCTGTACGGGATGTTTTTTAATGAAAAAGGGATGTTTGCCGGGATTTTCGTTCGCGGGAGGAACCCACGACAAGGAGTGAATCCTTGTTGTCTTTAAGACAAACGTTTTTTCGCCCGGCAACAGGCCTTGCCGTCTCCCCACTTTGCTCGACCTTTCTCACGCTCTTGGCGGAGGCAGGGATGAGGTGGGCTTAGGCTCCTCGTTCCTCTTCTTTGCTGCCGCGGCTATGACCAAATTCGGACCCAGGGGATAATCCTTGGGTGCCGAAAAGGGGGAGCACGGTAGCTCAGAGATAGAACGGGGTTTCATGTATCCCAGTCCATAACGAAATGCACGATAGAGGATAGAGAACTTATCAGGATCTGCAGCCCCCGACAACCTTGGCTTGCCGTGGATGGATCCTTGTTCTTGCAGCCCCTGGCAACTCTGGCTTGACGGGGTCTGGACGCCGGTCCGTTCCCTTTCTTCCAAAATAGCTCGGCAAGAATACTTACGTGCCCTGCGAACCAAAGAAGACAGAGAAGAACAGAGAGACACGCGCTTGACCTCTAAGCTAGGGGTTAGCCGCCGCTAAGCACTATCAACCCTAACCAAGGAAGAGACTCAACCTAGCATGCATGCTATAACTTAGGGCGCCAGCGCTTCGTTTATTTATGCTCAAGATCTGCGCCTGGCTTTGTACAAAGGGTTACATGCCTTGCCGGCAAGGCTTGTTCAAAAGGGTGACTTGTCGGAAGGCCTGGCAACCACGCCCTATGGGTAAACTTGCGGAGATGCTCGACGTTCCAGGAGTTGCTCACCGGAACGACATCTTTGGTCTCCAATCGGACTGTGCCGGGCATGGTGACTCGCGTTACCCGATAAGGACCTTACCACTTCGGCGTCAACTTGCTGGAATTCTTGGCTGACTGAACATGCCGAAGAACAAGGTCACCTTCCTCAAAGATCCGGGCATGAACCTTGCGGCTATGGTAGCGGCACAAAGCTTGCTGGTAGCGTGCTGCTCTCACAGCCGCCCGGAGATGATCTTCCTCAAGGAGCGTCGCGTCATCTTGCCGCAATCGCTCTTGCTCAAGCTCATCATAAGCGAGCAGTCAAGGTGACCCGTATATGAGTTCTGTGGGGAGAACTGCATCTGCCCCATAAACCAGGGCAAAGGGTGTCTGGCCGGTGGCTTGATTTGGCGTCGTTCTGATCGACCAAAGAACCGCCGGCAACTCATCAATCCAGCGCCTTCCACTCTTGCGCAGCTTGTCAAAAGTCTTTGTTCTTAAGCCTCGCGGGACTTCAGCATTTGCTCTCTCCGCTTGGCCATTGCTCCGTGGATGTGCCACGGAAGCGAAACAGACCCTGCTGCCGAGATCCTCAATATATTGCATGAAGGCATGGCTCGTGAACTGTGTGTCGTTGTTGGTGATGATCCTGTTGGGTACACCCAAAACAGCACACTAGTCCCTTGAAGAACTTGATGGCTGACTGCGCTGTCACCTTCCTCACTGCTTCCACCTCCAGCCACTTTGTGAACTTGTCGATTGCAACGTACAAGTACTCAAAGGCCCCGATAGCACGGGGGAAAAGGCCCAATATGTCGAGCCCCCAGACCGAGAAGGGACAAGAGAGTGGGATAGTTTGAAGGGCTTGAGCTAGTTGATGGAGCTTCTTCGAATGGAATAGGCATGCTTCACACTTGGTTACTACTGATGTCGCATCCTGGAGGGCGGTGGGCCAGAAGAAACCTTGCCAGAAAGCCTTGCTGGCAAGGGCCCTCGACCCTATGTGGGAGCCACATATGCCTCCATGTATCTCTGCCAACAACTTTAGTCCTTCCTCCCGGGAGATGCACATCAATTTCACCCCATTTGGTCTTCTTCTGTACAATACGTTATCAACGAATTGGTACAGAGCAGACCGACGGGCTACTCTTTCTGCCTCTTCCTGCTCCTCAGGAATCTCTCCTTTTTGAAGGAATCGTACGGTGTGTTGCGCCCATGTCGGAGCCTGTGGCTCGACGACAAGGACCAAAGGCATCTCTTCTGCCATGGGAGCGGCCGCCTCCATGGCCATGACCTGAGGTCCTGCCGGAGTCAGTTGCCCTACAGCAGGATCGGCATCCATGGCAACATCTTCGCCGGCGGCTCCGGGGAGCTCGGTGGGGAAGTACTTGTCGGGGCCTAGCTTCTTCCACTTGTTCTGCCCGGTCGACGGCTCAACGGATGGTTGGGTTAACTGAAGCACAAAAGTACCTGGTTCAACAGGTAGCTTGAGGGCAGTGCGCTTTGACAGGTAGTCGGCGATGTCGTTCTCCGCCAGAGGGACATGCTCCACTTGTATACCGTCAAAGCGCTCCTCCAGTTTCCTCACCTCATCTACGTAAGCTTCCATCAACGGGCTATGATAATCTTTGTTGATCTTCCTGACGATGAGCTGTGAGTCGCCCCTAACGATGAGCTTCTTAACTCCAAGGTCTGCCGCGATCTTGAGACCGGCAAGCAAACCCTCGTACTCAGCGGTGTTGTTGGTTGACATCTCCCAAGGGAAGTGCATCTGGATGACATACTTGAGGTGCTCTCTGGTGGGTGTCACAAGCAGCACGCCAGCACCAGCGCCTTGGAGCGAGAAGGCACCATCAAAGTACATGATCCAGCTGCGGCTCGTTTCCTTGCCGGGGAGAGTGGTCTCCTGTACCTCTTCATCGGGCGTCGAGGTCCATTCCGCAACAAACTTCGCCAAGACTCTGCTCTGAATCGTCGAGGTACTTTCAAACTTCAAACCGAAACTTGACAGCTCCAGGGCCCATTCCATGATCCTCCCCATTGCATCTGGGTTGTGCAGTATCCGTTGCAATGGGAGGCGGGTGACCACCGTGATCTCGTGCGCTTGGAAGTAATGGCGCAGCTTCCTCGAAGCCATAAGGAGGCCGAAGAGCAGCTTTTGCACACCTGAGTACCTCGACCTAGCCCCCTGCAAGAGGGAGCTGATGAAGTACACTGGGTGATGCACCACTTTCTTATTCTGCGCCTCTTCACCCGGTCGCGTGGGTCCTGTCGGGCTGGCGTCAGCCCCTGTCGGGGACTCAATCTTGCCGAGATCGAGCCCTGTCGGAGAGGGTATCGGCTTGCAATTTGTTGGCTCTACCGCTGCCACCGCCTTCTCGCCGACCGCTCTCTGCGCCACTAGTGCGGCGCTAACCACCTAATTTGTTGCTGCTAGATAAAGCAGCAACGGTTCTTGTGGTTTGGGTGCGACCAACATTGGGGTAGAGGAGAGGTATCTCTTCAAATCCTGCAGTGCTGCCTCGGCCTCTAGGGTCCACTCCACTGGCCCTGCCTTCTTCAAGATCTTGAAAAATGGAAGGGCACGCTCCGCGGACTTGGAGATGAACCAGCTCATGGCAGCAACGCAGCCAGTGAGCCGATGCACGTCCTTGATCCGTTTGGGTGCCTCAATTTGCTCGATGGCCTTGATCTTATCTGGGTTTGCTTCAATCCCGCGCTAGGACACAAAGAATCCGAGAAGCTTGCCAGACGGGACACCAAAGACACACTTCTCAGGGTTCAATTTGAGGTTGATCTTGCGCAGGTTCCCGAACATTTCCTCCAGATCTTGCACAAGGGTCGCTTTGTCCTTGGGTTTGACCACTATGTCATCCATGTAAGCTTCCATATTTCTATGTAGCTGGGGCTCAAAACCAATTTGGACTGCTTTGGCAAAGGTTGAGCCAGCACTCTTCAACCCAAAAGGCATCCGTAAAAAGCAATACGTACCACATAGGGTGATGAATGTTGTCTTCTCCTCATCCTCTTTCGTCATGAAGATCTAGTGGTATCCCGAGTAGGCATCAAGGAATGATAACAGGTCACATCCAGCCGTGGAGTCAACAATTTGGTCGATGCACGGTAATGGGAAGGGATCCTTTGGACAGGCCTTATTGATGTATGTGTAGTCAATACACAGCCTCCACTTCCCATTTGCCTTGCGCACCACTACCGGATTGGCCAACCACGTCGGATGGATTACTCCTCTCACCAAGCTTGCCGCCTCTAGCTTTCTGATTTCCTCAGTGATGAACTCCTACCTCTCCAGAGCTTGCTTCCTGACCTTCTGCTTGATGGGCCGCGCATGAGGACAGACAGCAAGGTGTTGCTCAATCACCTCCCTGGGAATGCCGGGGATGTTGGAGGCTTGCCATGCAAACACATCGACATTCGCCTGCAGGAAGGTGACGAGCTCGCTTTCCTATTTGCCGTCGAGGGTGGAGCTTATGGTGAAAGCTCCCCCCGTGTCATCCTCCTTGACGGGCACCTTCTTGGTCTCTGGCGATGTAGCTCTGGACTTCTTGCTCTTGCCGGCGGAGCTCTCTGGCACATTCTCAACGGAAGCATAACACCTCGAAGAGGTGCACTTGCCAGAGTGGGTGCGAGGGGTCTCGCCGGTCTTCTTCTCCCCTGGGGCTCCATCGGCAGGAGCAGGTGCCTTAGCGGCAGCTGCTGCAACCACTTCCCGATAGAGTTGGTCGGCGCAGATCAACGCATCTTTCTTGTCGGAGGGGACGGCGAAGATGTTCATCGGCCCGGGCATCTTCAGCATGTTGTAGGCATAGTGTGAAGCCGCCATGAACTTGGCTAGTGCCGGGCGGCCGAGGATCCCGTTGTAAGGCAATGGGATCTCGGCTCTATCAAAAACAATCCTTTCCGTCGTGTGGTTCAGCTCGCCTCCGAATGTCACGGGCAGTGTGACCTTTCCCTTTGGCTGGCTCCTCCCCGGGTTAACCCCTTGGAACGTGCCCGTCTCCTCGAGGTCTCCATCGGAGATCTGCAGCCTTTTGACCACAACAGGCGAGATCAAGTCCAGGCCGGCCCCGCCACCAACCAGCATCTTTGTCACCTTGAGGTTGCGGATTGTTAGTGAAACCAGCAACGACAAGCACCCGACCCCAGTGGTGCGGTCAGGGTGGTCCTCGGTGTCGAAGATGATGGGCAGGCTGGACCATTTCAGCGGCTTCCGTGCGTCGAACGATGGCTCCACCGTCGTGATCTCACGTGCCCATTGCTTGAGTTGGCGGTGGGATGTATGCAGCGAGGCGCCACCATCGACGCACATGGCCTCTGTGGCTTTCTGAAACTCGTGGTCGTCGGACTCATCGTCCTCGTCACGATCATCATCTTCCTACTTCTTGTCGCGGCCCCGGGTGGGCCTCTCTTGCTGATTATCCTTGTCGCGGCAGCCTCCTTGGCCGCCATGTTTCTTGCCGGATCCCTAGACACCATCTGGGCCCTTCTCCTTGTCCCGCCACTCATACTCGGCTTTCTGCTTATCGGCGAGCAGCCATACCTGCCGGCAGTTTTGGAGGTCATGGCCCTTGGTGCGGTGGATCTTGCAATACTGCTTGTCGGAGCCCCTGGCTTATCCGCAGCCGCCAAGGCCCGGCAAGCGGCACACCCGGCAACTTCCTTGTCGGGGTCACTTGCCTTGGGTTTCTTGGTGGCGCCGGTATCGTCGGATCCCTCGACAGCAAGCACGGTCTTGCTCCTTCGCTTCCTGTTACAGTGATGGCCCTTCTTCGCAGGGGTGGCGGTGTCATCCGTGGAGTCAGTTTCTGCACCGGCGTCTTCGTCGGGGTACTTCCTTCCCTCTTCAGCACGAGCGCACCGATCGGCCAGAACATAAAGTTCGGCCACATCTCTGAACTTGTTCATCGCTGGCTCTTCATGCATCTTACGATTGCGCACATTCTGATGGAATGCACTGATCACGGCGGCAGGATGAACGTCGGGGATGTTGTACTGCACTCGGCTGAACCTTTGGATGTACTTGCGCAAGTTCTCCCCTTCCTTCTGGGGGATGATGTGTAAATCACTCGCCTGGCCATGAGCCTGGTGACCTCCAGTAAAGGCGCCAACAAACTCATGGCACAAATCCGCCCAAGAAGAGAAGGAATCCACCGGCAAGTGCATCAACCATGACATAACATTAGGCTTGAGTGCCAACGGGAAGTAGTTGGCAAGCACCTTATCGTCACGGGCCCCGGCAGCTTGCATCACGATGGTGTAAATGCTGAGGAACTCTGATGGGTGAGTCTTGCCGTTGTACTTCTCACCAATGTCGGGCTTGAACGTACGGTGGGAGGGCCACTGGAACTGCCGCAGCTCATGGGTGAAGGCCGGACAACCCACCTCATAGGGTAGGCCACCATAGCCTCCCGGTGTTGGGTGGTCCGTAGCAGACCTGCCCTCCTGTCTGACTGGTGGCGCGCGTCACGTCGGCGCTTGATCGTAGTTCGAGCGTCCTCATGAGCCCGCTCCCGAAGGACTTGACGCTGATCGCAGTTGGTCGGCGGGTCGGACGACGTGATGGAGATGTCGTCTCGAGCATTGTCGCGATGAACCGATGCCCAGGGTGGCTGGGATGGAGGAGGGGAGTGCATCGTGGCTGCATCACCTCCAGCATGGTCTCCGCTGGCATGCGGTGGTCCGGTGGAGCGATGGCCTACGGGTCCCGCCGGCCGCAACTCATCGTTGTTGGCGATGCCGACGAGGCTCCGGACGGTAGCCCTCCATTCGTCGAGCTTCTCTGTGGCGGGAGGAAAATCGAGGAGTAGCTGCATGCGCTATGGCCTCCGCTGGCGTGGGTGGCGGCGAAAGCTGGGTAGACCGCGATGTGCCTCGACTCCTAACCACGTTAGAAGGAGCTGCGTCACGGCTCCACAGCCGTTCGCCACCTCCATCAGCACCTCGGCGTGCATGCTGGCCCTCTTCTTCATGTGATGGGCGCACGGGACTCTTCCCAGGGTGGCGCGCAGGGTCACCGACAAGGTGACGCTGCTCATTGCGCACAACCTGGGAAGAGCGCGCCATAGGTGGCGGTGTTGGCATTTTGGAGATCGCCGCGCCACCGTCTGGCAGGATGGCGGCGCCCCTGGAGGGCCCCGCGCCGCCTGCGGGGGGCCTGACTCCACCTCTGGAGCCCGCGACTAGTGGCTCGTCGCCCGGCGCGCGAACGACGACGCTCACTAGGCCTGGACCATCAGGGCGATGTGGATGTTCGCGGGACACGCCATGGGTTCTCTCCGCGACTGGCCCGCTAACGGTCCGTGCTGGTACCAACCCGGTTCCGGACGAACTGATTGTCGTGGTCGTCTCCTTCTTAGGAGCCATGGCAATGAAGAACAGCTAGGTCAACTGCTAGACCAGATTCTGACAATTGTGCCCCCTACCCGGCGCGCCAAAGATGTCGGTGGGAAACGACACCTATGGGATTTCTGGAATCCCTTCCACGGTTGCAGGGCACGGGGATCGTGAGAAGAGCGGGACTAGTAGACAACACAAGGGGGATTTACCCAGGTTCGGGCTGCTAAGATGCGTAAAACCCTACAATCCTGCTTTGGTGGATGTATTTGGTGTTCCTGAGCTCTCGAACTAGCTCTAGGTGCTGCTAGGTTCCAAAGAGCCGAATCCTTCTCCCATGTGCCATGGGCCTCCTTTTATAGGCCAAAGGGGCTGCCACAGTGGCACACAGGAGGTGGAAAGTGCTATAGCGTCGCGAGCTTATCGCTGGTATTACAGGACAAAGCACATTTAATGCGAGGCTTAGGTGTCCCTTCGCTTTATCTGGGACGGGGGCGAGGCCCGTCCCGTCCGTCGCCGCTCCTCCTTGCTTCGACACACACCCTGGCCAGCGATGCATGCGGTGCCATGTAGGCAGGCAGGCAGCTGAGGTGGTGCGGTGGTCGAGCCTCCATGAAGGACTGCATGTTGCCACGCAGGTGCCTGCCCAGCTGGTTAGGTCGGCAGCTGCATGAGAACGGCGGCGAAGACTTGGCTAGCGTGGGCCTGGTAGTGGCCCTGTTGGCGCACTTGGCAAGGGTCTTGCCTGGTGGCCCGGCAAGGGTCTTTCCGTGGCGCGCTAGCTTCCTCGGCAAGGATCTTGCCGGGGGTATTGTGGGTTTCTTCGGTGAGGATAGTTGCCTTCCTATCCTCATTTGATCTTGAGCATTCTATGTCTTCACAAAGATCTACATGCCACCACGGAGGTGCCTCCCGAGCCCTATCCTGACGCGTTTGTCTAGCGTTGGTGGGCTCAAAGGTGGCTCGCTCGGCTGGTGGGGGGAGCTCCCCCGGCAAGGGTCTTGTCGGGGCTGCTGAGGCTGCCCCGGCAAGGGTCCTTGCCGGGGAAACCTGCTCCGTCCATCTGATCTTTGTGGCCTTGGACCTTGTCGTTGCTTTGTTTGTCTTGTGCCTTTGGCTTCCCTCCAGCTTCCCTTTCCTGCCCTGTTATGCGTGGCCATGGCGGGAGGCTCTGACTGCCCGTGCACAAGTAAAGGGGTCAAAAGCAGAGCCCCTACTTTTGTACACCGACAGAGACGTGACAATGGATTTGCCTTCCCACCGGAGCTCACTCAGTTGATCCAGCAGCAGAATGCCTTGATGCAGATATTAGTTCAGAAACAGAACCAAGGCAACAACAACAACAACCCACCACCACCAACCCTGCTGATCACCTAGCCCGCTTTTTAAGGTTGAATCCGCCGGTGTTCTCTAGTAGCACCGAGCCAATTGTTGCAGATGATTGGCTCCAGAAG
The DNA here is from genome assembly GCF_018294505.1 of Triticum aestivum. Classification (NCBI taxonomy): domain Eukaryota; kingdom Viridiplantae; phylum Streptophyta; class Magnoliopsida; order Poales; family Poaceae; genus Triticum; species Triticum aestivum. The sequence goes on from NC_057795.1 coordinate 222,880,259, forward strand.
ATTGGAAGAGAGCTGACCACTGCAGGATGCACAGATGCGGAGAGAGTGTGTTTTGCCGCACATCAGCTTGATGGACCCGCAGCACCATTGTGGGAGAATTTCACCGCCACTTACCCCATTGACACTGTTACATGGGATCAGTTTCAGCAGGCTTTCCGCACTGCCCATGTTTCAGCAGAAACTATGAGCATGAAGAAGCGTGAGTTTCGCAACTTGCGCCAAGCAGGACGTATAGTGGGCCAGTATGTGGTTGAGTTTAGCAAGTTAGCACGCTATGCCCCTGATGACTTAGCTACAGATACCGCTAAGCAGGAGAAGTTTTTGGAAGGATTGAATGATGAGCTGAGGATGCAGTTGATGGTGGCAACATTCAACAACTACCAAGAGTTGGTAGATAGGGATCTTATGATTGAAGGAAAGCAGCAACAGATTGATAATCGCAAGAGGAAGTATGGACAGGGGGGTACACTTCAGGAGCTCAGCAGAAGCCCCACTATTCCCCATACTCAGGAGGACATAACCACAACCATGGAGGCCATAATCATGGAGGACACCCACACAACGGAGCAAGTTGGCACAACCATAGTGGCCCCAAGAATGGCAATGGGAATGGAGGAAGCAGCAGCCAGAACCGTTCCAACCCTTCAACACCAGCCAAGAGGGATCTGAGCCACATTACTTGTTTCAAGTGCCAGAAGACCGGACATTATGCCACTAAATGTCCTGAAGCGAAGAATGGAAATGGCAACGGAGGTTCTGCCAAGAAGCCCAACGCCTTCACCAAAGGTCAGGTGAACCACGTCAGCGTGGAGGAGATTGAGGATCAACCCGACGCAGTTGTCGGTAAGTTTTTGATTAATGCATTTACTGCACTTGTTGTTTTCGATACTGGTGCATCGCATTCATACATATCAAGGGGATTTGTGGACAAGTTTAAGTTGCCAACCCTAGCCCTTAGGTCACCCATGTTAGTAAGCTCGCCAGAAGCAGAGTATATGGCCAGCCGATGGTGTGATCGGTTACCCTTAACCATTGGTAGCCATGTGTTTCCCTCTGATCTAATAATTTTGGAGTCGCAAGGATGGGATATAATACTAGGTATGGATTGGTTACGAAGTATGGAGGAAACATTGATTGTGCTAGTAAGTCGATACTTCTCACCACCCCAGAAGGAAAGAGGATCAAGTATGTATCCCAGCATGTGCCGAAGAGGACTCAAGTGAATTCCTTATTAGGAGTTGTACAGGAGGAAGTACCAGTGGTGAAGGATTACCCCGATGTATTTCCAGAAGACTTACCAGGCATGCCACCGGATCGAGACATTGAGTTTTTGATTGAGCGATTGCCAGGCACCGGGCCAATATCAAAGAGACCGTATCGGATGCCCGCACAAGATCTGGAGGAAATTAAGAAACAGATAAAGGAGTTACTGGAGAAAGGTTACATTTTGACCAAGTTCATCACCTTGGGGAGCCCCAGTGCTTCTAGTGGAGAAGAAGGATGGATCTTTGAGGATGGTAGTTGATTATCGTGCGCTAAATGAGGTGAAGATCAAGAACAAATACCCTCTGCCAATGATCAATGATTTGTTTGGCCAGTTGCAAGGACCTAAAGTTTTCTATAATATTGATCTTCGATCCGGTTATCTCCAGTTGAAGATCCGGGAGCAGCATATACCTAAGACAGCATTTACCACAAGGTACGGGCTATATGAGTATACTGTTATGTCATTTGGTCTGACTAACGCACCTACCTATTTCATGAACATGATTAACAAAGTGTTTATGGAGTTTTTGGATAAGTTTGTCATGGTGTTCATTGATGATATATTGGTCTACTCGAAGAACGAAGAGGAGCATAAGGAGCATTTGTATTTGGTTCTTGAGAAGCTCAGGGAACATCAGTTGTACGCTAAGTTCAGCAAATGCAAGTTTTGGCTAAAGGAAGTTGGATTTATCGGACATGTTATATCCGGAGAAGGAATAGCAATAGACCCTACCAAGGTTGCTTCTGTGACTAAATGGGTGGCACCCACATCTGTTGGAGAGATCAGAAGTTTTATTGGACTCGCAGGTTATTATCGGAGGTTCATTGAGAATTTCTCCAAGATTGCAAAGCCCATGACAGAGCTATTGAAGAAGGACACCAAGTTTAAATGGACTGAGGAGTGTGAAGCTAGTTTTCAGGAGTTGAAGAAACGTTTGGTGACAGCCCCAGTGTTGATTCTCCCATACCAACGTAAGGATTATCAAGTATATTGCGATGCTTCATGTCGAGGACTTGGAGTTGTACTTATGCCAGAAGGAAGCGTTGTTTCATATGCCTCGCGGCAGCTTAAACCTCATGAGCTGAATTATGTTACGCATGAATTGGAGTTAGCAGCCGTAGTGCATGCGCTGAAGACATGGAGACATTTTCTCATCCGAAACCATTGTGAGGTATACACGGATCATAAGAGTTTGAAATAATTCTTCACGCAGAAGGAGTTGAACCTCAGGCAAAGGATATGGTTGGAGCTCATCAGGAAAGTCCAATGTCATAGCAGATGCGTTGAGCCGCAAGAGTTATGTTAACACACACATAACTGAGGGATTACCTAAGGAGTTAGCAGATGATCTTCGAGAGCTGTGTTTGGAGATAGTTCTGAGAGGTTATGTTGCAGCATTGGAAATTAAGTCCACTCTTTTGGGTAAGATCAGAGAATCCCAGAAGACTGACAAGGAGATTGTCAAGATAAAGGAAAGGACGAGTAAAGGAAAGGCTAAAGGAATTCGTGAGGATGAGCACGACACTTTATGGTTTGAGGATCACTTATATGTGCCTAATGACCCCGAGATCGGGAAGTTGATTCTGCAGGAGGCACATGATTCGCCATATTCGATTCACCCAGGAAACACTAAGATGTCTCTGGATTTGAAGGAAAGTTTCTGGTGGATAGGAATGAAGAAGGATATAGCCGAGTACGTAGCAGTATGTGATGTTTGTCAGAGAGTCAAGGCAGAGCATCAGAAGCCAGTGGGATTGCTACGGCCATTGTCGATACCCGAATGGAAGTGGGATAAACTTGGCATGGATTTTATCACTGGATTACCCAGGACTCGTTCAGGCTATGAATCAATCTGGGTTGTAGTTGATCGTTTGACGAAAGTGGCTCATTTCATCCCGGTGAAGACCACCTATATGAGTGCTAAGTTGGCAAAGATATACATGACCAGGATTGTATGTCTGCACGGTTGTATCAGATAAAGGAACCCAGTTTACTTCAAAGTTTTGGAATCAGTTGCATGAAACTTTGGGTACCAGGCTAGATTTCAGTACAGCCTTTCATCCAGAGACAGATGGACAGACCGAGAGAGTCAATCAGATTCTGTAGGACATGTTGAGAGCTTGTGCGCTAGATTATGGATCTACTTGGGGTGACAATTTGCCATATGCAGAGTTTTCTTATAACAACAGTTATCAAGCTAGTTTGAAGATGGCCCCTTTAAGCTTTGTACGGAAGGAGGTGCAGGACACTGTTATCGTGGGATGAAGTTGGAGATCGACAGTTGTTCGGACCGGATTTAATCAAAGACTTTGAAGAGAAGGTTAAGCTGATTCAAGACAGACTCAAGGTATCCCATTCCAGGCAGAAGAGTTATGTGGATACTAAACGCAAGGAGATAGTTTACGAAGTCAGAGACAGAGCATATCTTCGTGTATCCCCGCTTCGAGGAGTTAAGCGTTTTGGAGTCAAGGGAAAGCTAGCACCATGTTTTGTGGGACCATATTGAGTTTTGGAATGCATGGGAGAAGTTGCATACAAGCTAGAATTGCCAGAAGGATTGTCAGGAGTTCACGATGTGTTTCACGTTTCCCAGTTGAAGAAGTGCCACGCAGAGATAGCCGATATTCCTCTAAGAGATACAGTGCCACTGGAAGCTATTCAGTTAGATAGTGATTTGACTTATGAAGAGAAGCTAGTCAAGATTCTTGATTTTTCCAGCCGAGTTACTCACAGCAAGGTTATCAAGTTTTGCAAAATTCACCGGAGCCACCATACCGAGGAGGAAGCCACCTGGGAGCGTGAAGAAGATCTCCGTAGAGACCACCCAAACTTTTTTGCTGACCAACCCCAATCTCGAGGGCAAGATTCATCTTAAGGGGGGTAGGTTTGTAACATCCCAATATTTAATTTGGAAGTTATACATAGATCATCATATGCTTACCATATTTATTCTTACATTTTGTTGAGATCCTAAAAATCTTAAGCAACTCAAGGACCCAAGGAGAGAGTTGGAGGTTTAACAAAAATCATATTTCAATTTATTTCAAATTTGAAGAATGGATCAATTTGATCTTATCATATTTACTTCAAACCCCCTCGCCCAAGGCACGCCCCCCTCCTATAAGTACCCACCGCCGCCGCCACCCTACCCCGCCAAACCCGCAGCTGCCGCCGTCGCAAAAGCTCGCAGCAGCCGCCGCCGATGCGCCGTCGCCTCGCCGCTGCTGTCGCCACCCGCTGCACTGCTGTCTCCGCCGCCTATGCCGTCGCCGTCGCCTCACCCGGCCTCACCCCGCGCCGCCGCACGGTTTTTTTCAAAGACCCGTAAAACCGACGAACTGCCGTCCGTTTTTTTGGTTTTTCGTTAGATAGGCTCAGATTGGTTTTGTTTTCGGAGTTTGCTAATTAGCGAACGTTCACTCGAACGTCACTAGTAGCGAACGCTTTCACCCGTTTATCCCTGATAGCGAATGTTCGTTCGTTAGTGTTTATCTATTTATTTTGTTTTCGGCCAGGGACTTATCCGTGAATAGTTTTATCGTGAATTAGCCCCTAATATTTAAACTAGCATAACTTTTTACTCGTTTATCCAAATTGGATGAAACCAGCGCCTAAATCTTCATATCATTCTGTTCTTTCCAGTTAACCAACTTGAACATGATTCTAAAAATTTGAAATTTGAGTTAGTTCAGATTGAATTTGATCTTGTTTTGTTTGTATCTTGAGTTTCGTAGCTCCGTTTGAGTTGATTCTTTTTGCAAATCATAGCGAATCACATGTACCTATTGTTAAGATCTAATCCACATAAATTGAATGATGTTAGAATTTTTTTCTATTTAGATTAGTTACTTGCTTGTTTTGAGATTTATTTAGATTTTTTCTCGTTTTCTCTTTGCATCGTTTGTTTGATTGCTTATGTATGCTATTGTTTGTCTATGCTAGATTTTCCGGAGTGTGAAGCTTGTTACTGCAAATCTCTAGAGTTTTTGATCGTCAACAAGGCAAGTTACACTTTGATCATACTTTTCTCAATACCCAGTTTTTACTATGCATTAGTATTGCCCCTCAAATATTTGCATAAGTAGGATTGGGAGCATATGGTTTGGTTGTAGTACTTGAGGTAGGAACCTATTACCTTTGATCACCCCGGGAATATACATTATGCTCAATTATTGCTTAGCCATGCTCGTAGATGAGGATTGGATCATGATGTACATGGAAGTTGTGAGAGATAATAATTTTGGTTAACATTAAGGTGGCAACTTAAATACACATTTGGGTGGATTGTTTGGGGCACCTAGAGAAACCATTGCTTGCCCATGGGAATCCCGGAGTACCCTTGTGATTTTTCCTCGGTTCGCCGCCCAGGCTCAAAGGGATCATATGATATTTCATGCCTAGAAATGTCTGTGTGCAGCCACAAGCCATTTGGGCTCTGCATAGTTGAGTAAGTTGTGTGAGCTCTGAAAAGGTGGACTAGCAGATGTAGGGGGAAGTAGGTGTACCGGTCTACCCAGAGTAGAGAGTTAATGCTTCAGAAAGACTATGTCTTGATCTTCCGATCATGGATGCGGTCGAGTCTTGTGGGGAAAAATGCGCAACCTCTGCAGAGTGTATAAACTAATCATGGTTAGCCGTGTCCCCGGTTATGGACATCTTGAGTATCTAGTACTTGAATCTATTGATGTGATCTCATCACGTTACTTTAATTAATTTGAATTGGGTTAATGATGATACTTTTAATCGGGATTTGAGTTGGGGTTACCTTCTCAAATAATTTGGCAACTTGGGAGTAGTTAAATAAATTTATTCCTTTGTTGTAGGGAAAAACTAGCTTTATGCAAAACCATGAAACTTACAGCCTCCACCAGCAAAATATTGCATGTAGATATAGTTCTTGCATTTCATTGCTTTACAGTGTAACTCTGCGAGCTTATTCCATATGTTGGCCCGTTTCGGGCTGCAACATCTTATGTTGCAGACTACTCAGATGACGAATAAGGTGCGATAGGTCGTTGTTTTGCACTTAGCTATGCCGTTGGAGTTGATGGACTCATTTACCTTCAAACCTTCCGTAGTTATCTAGTTTAGATGGCCTTCACCCATGATACTTTTGTGTAATCATACTCTTTATGAGGACTCGATGTAATAAGTGTGTGATTGAAACTCTGTTATAATTCCTTGAGTACTGTGTGTGTCAGCATTACCGATCCAGGGATGACACTTCCGCACAGAGACTTGACCATTTGAGGTCTGGTTGCTACACTGGTGGGCTCTAAACTACCATCTTCAGACTTGGCGAGGTGTTCCGGATCCAAGGCCGGAGTTGTAGTTCAGGTCGCGAACCCTTGGAAGATCAAGTCTCCTCGGATGTCAGCGACGTAGTTTAGGTTTCTAAAACTGATCTGATGACCAGGGGCATAGCTGTTTACCTGCTCTAGATGGCTAATCGAATTGGCACGTAGTGCAAAGCCGCCGAATACCTAGATTTGGTCGGGGAGAAAAGTCTCCCTCAGGGCAGAATTGTTGCGGATGGTTGAGGGAGCCATCGAGCCTTCTGGTGACAATAAAGTGGAACTCTCAGTGAAGGCACCAATGTCGGTGTCAAAACCGGTAGATCTCAGTTAGGGGGTCCCGAACTATGCGTCTAAGGATCGAAGGTAACAAGCAGGCAGGGGACACGATGTTTACCCAGGTTCGGGCCCTCTTAATAGAGGTAATACCCTACTTCCTACTTGATTGACTTTGATGAATATAGGGGTTACAAGAGTTGAACTACCTCGAGATCGTAATGGCTAAACCCTACATGTCTAGCCTGTATGATTGTGATCTTGCCTATGGACTAAGCCCTCCGGTTTATATAAACACTGGAAGGATCTAGGGTTGTACAGAGTCGGTTACAGAGAAAGGAATGTACATGATCCAAACGCTAATCTTGACATCCAGCCAAGGGAGAGTCCTATCCGGACACAGGGGAGGTCCTTCTACCTTGTATCTTCACGGCCCATCAGTCTGGCCCATGTCACACAGACCGACTCCTCGAAGATCCCATAGTCCAGGACACCCTCAGCATCCGTGCTAATAGGCTACGGCTCACCACATGGCGAGACCGTTGGAGCACCACAGAGCGAGAGGTGTGGCGCGCCGCACAGTAAGAGCGGATCCATCGGCGCTTGTCTATTGTCGACAGGGCATCGCAGCTGGGTACATGTCCTGTCAGTACCACCATTCCTCGCCAGAAGTTGGCAGAGGCCATCTACGTTGTACTTGCACCAGAGGCCGGCCGTGTTGTACTTGCATCGGATGCCCGCAGCACCATTCGCATGGGTCGTGTCGTTCGCCTTGTCTGCGGCCCGCTTGATGCCAACGCGCTGGTCGCTAGGCTCGACTGCCTCCTTGGCCCAGGTGTCCGCAGGGCGCAGTAGAGGAACATGGCCATCGCATCCTCGAGCTGGTGATCTCCGGTGAAATATCCAACTTTGAGGTCGAGATCGCGCTTCAGATGTACCGCGAGCGTGTCGACCGCTTGGACGAACGCATGCACGAGTTCAGGAGGAGCCAAGAGCTACCATAGGCAAGGGCTGGTGGTCATGGTCTCATGGATGCGTTTCATTTTGTTGAGTCATTTCGCCGTGCATCACTATGTGTTCACAGCCATCATAATATTGCTCGGTTTCAATGTGTGTACTCTGTTTTCCATTCTTATATGTTCTGTTTCAATGTGTGTGTATATGATTCCATTCTGTATATGTGGATGATAACAGCTAGATACAAATTAGTATACGAAAACAGATGGAAAATTGAATTCATAATATATATATTAATTGTTCATTAGTTCATCACAGAATATATGTAATATCATCACATATACGTGATGATACTTAACTACTAGGTACAATGCATAAAATTGAAAACAAACAATACTAAAACTAATAATCCCTCCTAGTGGTAGTATTCTGGCAGACCCTCGCCAGTAGCTCCCTAGTGTGTGGCATCTTCCCAGTGCGGAGGCAGTACTCCGCCTCACAGCGCTTGACGTATCGATCTGCGTCTTGCTGGCGGACGAGCGCGAACAATCTTGCCATTTCGTTGGGCGCTCGCTGGAGCTTATCTTCCCACCTCCATGCAGCGATGAGGCGCCTAGCGCCTTTGACCTTCCTCGCTAAGTATCTGTCTTCGTACACCTCCTCCGCACGACAACGCGGCCGCCCCCAAAGCTCCACTGCCTCCTTTTTCCAGGCGGTATCACGGGCTTCACAGGCCGCCTGGTACCTGGCTTCCTCCTCGGCCATCTCCTTCTTGAACGCCACTTGTGTGGCTTTCTCTGCTGGCGGCAACAACTTCCACAGACAAAGATTGTACTGGCCCCAAAACTATTCCAAAGTTGGGGGGGTCCAGTGCAACCTCGTCCGGCGGCGCGTAGGGGTCCTCCTCATTGATGATCTTCGACTGAGCGTCCTCGGGGAGCGCGCCTCCTAGTCGGTGCATGGGAAGATCGGTGGCGCCATGGCAAAGATTTGAGAGAGAGAGAGAGAGAGAGAGAGAGCAAGCGAGGGGAGGATGTAGATGAGAATGCAGGCGAGACGGCGTGAGCAAGGTAGTATTTATTGGCGGCCGGATTCTAGATCGACGGGAACAGTACACACGCCGGTCGCCGGAATTTACGAGTACTGTAGTTTGAATTACACACGATTCCCGCAGCAAAAGCCGTGTGTGAACTTAATAGCTAACGGCTTCCAATACAGAAATGTGTCTGGTTAATAACCCGCACCACTCACCTTCCAAACCTCGAGTCACAAAATAGAGTGCCAACCATGTCAGGCCCGGTTGTCTTGCCAGATCTTTACATTTTCTTTTTTGAACACCAGATATTTACATCGTCTGATCATTTTTTAATTTTTTGGAACTTAAATGCCATGGCACTCCATGCATGTGTCCAAGCCGTTATGGTTAGCCGATGCATGTTGACGTAGTTCAAATTTGGATTACGGTCATTAAATGGCTAGAAAAATCACTTAAATGTCTTAAAAAGGTCAAATGACCCCTGAAAATTTCCAAATTTTGACATGATAGTTGTATTACTGCATGTTAACTGTACATATTTTTTGAAGCCCATAAGAGGAAGCTATTGTCGATTCATCATCAAACATGCATTGTTCCCTCTTGGAACCACGAGCCTTCTAGTGAGTTGCTCCGGTTTGTGCGGTGTGTGTGTCCAAACTTTTGTCAAACAGGCCAAATTTTTTACCACATCATCTTGGTGGCATGACATTACGTCAAGCAAGGTTTCATGTGTTTCTAATCATTTTTTAATTTTTTGGAATTTAAATGGCATGGCACTCCATTCATGTGTCTAGGTCATGACACCAATATGTTTGAAAACTCCTTGCAATTTACTGCACATGGAGTTAACTCACACACAAGTACACAAAATTTTGATTTTCAAACTGTTATGGGTAGCCGTTGCATGTAGATGTAGTTCAAATTTGAATTACGGTCATTAAATGGCTAGAAAATCACTTAAATGTCTTTAAAAGATCAAATGACCCATAGAAGTTTCCAAATTTTCACATGACAGTTGTATTAGTGCATGTTAACTATAGAAAAATTTTGAAGCCCACAAGAGGAAGCTATCTCCCTTTCATCATCAAACATGCATTGTTCCCACTTGGAACCACGAGCCTTCTACTGAGTTGCTCCAGTTTGTGAGGGGGGTGTCCAAACTTTCGTCAAACAGGCCAATTTTTTTACCACGTCATCTTGGTGGAATGACATTACATCAAGCAAGGTTTCATGTGTTTTTGATCTTTTTTTAACTTTTTGGAACTTAAATGCCATGGCACTCCATGCATTGTGTCATAGCCGTGAGACCAATATGTTTGAAAATTCTATCCAATTTACTGCACATGGTATTAACTCCCACACAAGTACACAAATATGATTTTTCAAACCATTGTAGTTAGTCATTGCATGTAGATTTAGTTCAAATTTGAATTACGGTCATTAAATGGTTAGAAAATCACTTAAATGTCTTTAAAATTTCAAATGACCCCTGGAATTTTCCAAATTTTCAAATGACAGTTGTATTAGTGCACGTTAATTGTAGAATTGTTTTGAAGGCCATAAGAGGAAGCTATCGCCCGTTCGTCATCAAACATGCATTGTTCCCTCTCGGAACCACGAGCCTTCTAGTGAGTTGCTCCGGTTTGTGAGGGGTGTGTGTCCAAACTTTCGTGAAACATGCCAATTTTTTTACCACGTCACCTTGGTGGCATGACATTACATTAAGCAAGGTTTCATGTGTTTCTGATCTTTTTTAAAACTTTTTGGAATTTAGATGCAATGGCACTCCATGCTTTGTGTCATAGCCGTGAGACCAATATGTTTAAAAATTCCTTCCAATTTACTGCACATGGAATTAACTCGCACACAAGTACACAAATATGATTTTTCAAACCGTTATGGTTAGCCGTTGTATGTAGATGTAGTTCATATTTGAATTACGATCATTAAATGGCTAGAAAATCACTTAAATGTCTTAAAAGGTCAAATGACCCCTGGAATTTTCCAAATTTTCAAATGACAGTTGTATTAGTACTACAAATTTTCTCGTACATCTAGAACACCATATGTTGCCACTTTACTCAAAATTCTTCTTTCACAGCTAATAAAAAATATCAACAACATCACACACAGTTGTTTTGCAGGAACCGTTTGCGATGAAAATTCATGGGTCTATTTAAGTCTTCCTCCTTAAGCTTCGCCAGCTCATCTGCTCCAGTGCCGGCAACCCCAAATCCACGAATCCCGATCCCCATTCCCGCAAACCCTTCTTGCAAAAGATGATGCCATGGAAACGCTTCGTGATAGCCCGTACGGTGGCTGCGTCCTCCCCGAGCGCCGCCGCCTACGCCGAGAGGGCGGCCACCTACACCGAGAGTGTTGCCGCATCCACATTGAGCATGGCTGCATCCGCCGAGAGGGCGTCTGCGGCAGCCAACAAGGTAGCTGCAGCAGCTACTATGATGGCGGCTGCAAATTCTGAGAGTGCTCGAGCTGCAGTCTGTGCCGCCGATGTTGCCCTGGCCCGGGTCGAGGCCATCCATGCCAAGATATTCCAGGCCACCTCAGAATCCAACATGCAACCCATGTCCTAAAAGGCGACAGTGGACATGGACCACCTGCTTTCTCATGAGATTGCCGAGCGGGAACTAGACATGCAGGAGGCGGTGGAGATCGAGGAGCGCCGGGAGGAGGAGTTGCGCGTGGCTGATGTCGAGGTAGAGAAGAATCTGTCCGTCAAGGAATCGGCGGTGGAGTACCAATGTGAGCTCTAGCGCAACCACTACTATGAGTATTACAACCTTGAGGGCGGTGCCAAGGACGAGGATGCGGTCAACTTCAGCAGGGGGACGCGGAGTCCACCAACGGCGGCATGTCGCCAGGACAAGTCATCGACGTCTCATCTCACCCCGGCGATGCATAGCCAGGCGCGGCGGTGGCTTCGTTAAAATTGTGCGTACTTAGGCTTTGTTTTAAATGCTAGTATTTTGTTAGAGCAATGTTTTGGTCAACTGTCTCCGTTTAATTACTAGAATTACTCGATTCAGTAAGTGTGGCCTATGTACTGTACGCTCTTTTGTATGCCCAAATTAGCAAGCGATGTTAAATTATGCAATGACGTGCATGAGGACACTACCCAGGGAAATTTCTACCAAAATTTGAATTATCAAACTCATCCCATGTGCGTAAAGTAGAAGAATCATTTGTGATGCACACAATCATTCAAAGTGAATGGTGTCTCGCAGCACCGCGCACAAAGTTTCCTCCACATTTCGAAAAATTGGGCCTACCGTAGAAATATCTACTCCCGCCCCCCTTCCCCACCCCCTTTTCTCCACGACCACAAGTCACATTGATAACCCACAAGTATAGGGGATCAATTGTAGCCTCTTACGATAAGTAAGATTGTCGAACCCAATGAGGAGCTAAAGGTAGAACAAATATTCCCTCAAGTTCTATTGACCACTGATACAACTCTACGCATGCTTAAAGTTCGCTTTACCTAAAACAAATATGAAACTAGGACTTTGTAGGTGTTGTTGGATAGGTTTGCAAGAATATAAAGAGCACGTAAATAAAATCTAGGGGCTGTTTAGATAAAGAAACAATAAAGTTAGTAAACCGAGTGTGGAAAAGTGGTTTGTAGAAGTTGCGAATTTGTCCCTAAGCAATTGACTACTTTACTAGACCGATAGCAAGTTTTATGTGGGAGAGGCCACTACTAGCATGTCACCCCTGACTTGGAATTCTATGCACTTATGATTGGAACTATTAGCAAGCATCCGCAACTACTAATGTTCATTAAGGTAAAACCCAACAATAGCATTAAGATATATTGGTCCCCCTTCAATCCCGTATGCATCAATTTCTATGCTAGGTTGAAGCTTCTGTCACTCTTGCCCTCCAATACATAGTCCTATCAACATACAACTAACCCTATGGTGTGATCCACGCGCGCGCTCATATGATGGGCACCAAAGGACATCAACATAACCACAAGCAAATTAAACCAATCATAGCAATTCACCAATTACCTAAAGGACAACGAAAATCTACTCAGACATCATAGGATGGCAACACATCATTGGATAATAATATGAAGCATAAGGCACCATGTTCAAGTAGAGGGTACAGCAGGTTGCAGGAGAGTGGACCATTGTAGATAGATGGGAGTAGGTGATGAAGATGTTGTTGAAGATGACGGAGGTGTTGGTGTAGATTGCGGTGATGATGATGGCCCCCGGCGGCGTTCTGGCGCCACCGGAAGCGAGGGGGAGTGAGCCCCCTCCTTCTTTCTTCTTCCTTGACCTTCTCCCTAGGTGGGAGAAGGGTTTCCCCTCTGGTCCATGGTCTCCATGGCATGGGAGGGGCGAGAGCCCCTCCGAGATTGGATTTGTCTCTCTATCTCTCTCTATTTCTGCGTTCAGGTATTCTGCCCTTTCACCGTTTCTTATATTCCCGGAGATCCGTAACTCCGATTGGATTGAAACTTTGAACATGATTTTTCTCCGGATATTAGCTTTCTTGCGGCGAAAGAAGGGCAAAAACCACCTTACGGGGTGTAAACGAGGGTCTGGGGCGCGCCCATCCCCTAGGGCGCGCCCCCTGCCTCGTGGCCTCCTCGGGCATCGTCTCGCGTTGATCCTTCTTCCCAAAAATCATAAATATTCCCAAAATATTCTTCGTCCATTTTTATCCCGTTTGGACTCCGTTTGATATGGATTTTCTGTGAAACAAAAAACATGCAACAAACAGGAACTGGCACTGGGCACTGGATCAATATGTTAGTCCCAAAAATAGTATAAAAGGTTGCCAAAAGTATATGGAAGTTGTATAATATTGGCATGGAACAATCAAAAATTATAGATATGACAGAGACGTATCAGCATCCCCAAGCTTAATTCCTACTCGCCCTCGAGTAGGTAAATGATAAAAAGGATAATTTTTGATGTGGAATGCTACCTAGCATAATCTTGATCATGTAATCTAATCATGGCATGAATATTAAGACACGAGTGATTCAAAGCAATAGTCTATCATTTGACATTAAGACAATAATACTTCAAGCATACTAATAAAGAAATTGTGTCTTTTCAAAACAACATGGCCAAAGAAAGTTATCCCTACAAAATCATATAGTCTGGCTATGCTCCATCTTCACCACACAAAATATTCAAAACATGCACAACCCCGGTTTTAGCCAAGCAATTGTTCCATACTTTAGTATTTTCAAACATTTTCAACTTTCACACAATACATGAGCGTAAGCCATGGTTATAGCACTACAGGTGGAATAGAATATGATGGTGGAGGTTGTGTGGAGAAGACAAAAAGGATAAAGTCTCACATCGACGCGGCTAATCAACGGGCTATGGAGATGCCCATCAATTGATGTCAATGTGAGGAGTAGGGATTGCCATGCAACGGATGCACTAAGAGCTATAAGTGTATGAAAGCTCAAACTAGAAACTAAGTGGGTGTGCATCCAACTTGCTTGCTCATGAAGACCTCGGGCATTTTAGGAAGCCCATCATCGGAATATACAAGCCAAGTTCTATAATGAAAAATTCCCACTAGTATATGAAAGTGAAAGCATAGGAGACTCTCTCTATGAAGAACATGGTGCTACTTTGAAGCACAAGTCTGGTAAAAGGATAGTAGCATTGCCCCTTCTCTCTTTTTTTATCATTTTTTTATTTTATCTTTTTTTTTGGTGGGCTTCTTTGGCCTCTTTTTTTGGGGGGTTCTTTGGCCTCTTTTATTTTTCGTTAAGTCCGGAGACTCATCAAAATTTGAGGGAATAATAGCTTCCATCATCCTTTCCTCACATGGGACAATGCTCTAATAATGATGATCATCACACTTTATTTACTTACAAGTCAATATTAGAACTCGATATCTAGAACAAAGATATGACTCTATATGAATGCCTCCGGCAGTACACCGGGATGTCCAATGATCTAGCGTAGCAATGACATCAAAAAATGGACAAGCCATAAAAATATCATGCTAGCTATCTTACGATCATGCAAAGCAATATGACAATGAATTCTCAAGTCATGTATATGATAATGATGGAAGTTGCATGGCAATATATCTCGGAATGGCTATGGAAATACCATGATAGGTAGGTATGGTGGCTGTTTTGAGGAAGATATAAGGAGGCTTATGTGTGACAGAGCATATCATATCATGGGGTTTGGATGCATCGGCGAAGTTTGCACCGACTCTCGAGGTGAGAAAGGGCAATGCACGGTACCAAAGAGGCTAGCAATAATGGAAGGGTGAGAGTGCGTATAATCCATGGGCTCAACATTAGTCATAAAGAACTCACATACTTATTGCAAAAATTTATTAGCCATCGAAACAAAGTACTACACGCATGCTCCTAGGGGAAGGGTTGGTAGGAGTTAACCATCGCGCGATCCCGACCTCCACACAAAGGATGACAATCAAAAAAATCATGCTCCGACTTCATGACATAACGGTTCACCATACGTGCATGCTTCGGGAATCACAAACCTCAACACAAGTGTTTCTACTAATAGACAATTACTCACTAGCATGACTCTAATATCACCACCTTTATACCTATAAACTATTGCAAGGAATCAAACATATCATATTCAGTTATCTACAAGTTTATGTAGGATTTTATGACTAACCATGTGAATGACCAATTCCTGTCAACTCTATAAATAGATATAAGTGAAGCAAGAGAGTTTAATTATTTCTACAAAAGATATGCCCACGCTCTAACAAATATAAGTGAATCAAAAGAGCATTCTACAAATGGCGGTTTTCTATGTGAAGAGAAACAGGCAATCCAAACTTCAAATGATATAAGTGAAGCACATGAAGCATTCTATAAAGACATACTCAAAAGATTTAAGTGGGGTGTCTCATACCATCATGGTGCATAAAATAAAAGTGAAAACTAAATGCAAAAGACGCTCCAAGATTTGCACATATCGCATGAACGAAACGAATTCGCAAACATACCAATACTTGTTGAAGAAAGATTGGATGCCTTCCGGGGCATCCCCAAGCTTAGACGCTTGAGTCTCCTTGAATATTTACTTGGGGTGCCTTGGGCATCCCCAAGCTTGAGCTCTTGCCTCTCCTCCTTTTCCTCATCTCGAGACCTCCTCGATCTTCGAACACTTCATCCACACAAAACTTCAACAGAAAACTCGGTAAGATCCATTATTATAATAAAGAAAATCACTACTCTAAGTACTGTTGCAAACCAATTCATATTTTGTTTTTTTTGTAGCTACTGTAATATAACTTTTCCATGGCTTAATCCACTGATAGAAATTGATAGTTTCATCAAAACAAGCAAACTATGCATCAAAAACAGAATATGTCTTAAACAGGACAGTCTGTAGTAATCTAAACATTCACCATAATTCCGGTACCCCAAAAATTCTGAAAAAATTAGGAAAAATCACTGTTCAAAAAATCTTCCGATTCAGCGATTAATCTTCCAATTTATCACTAATCGGGAGGTGACCGATAAGATTATGCCTTATCTTGATTGTTTATCTTTTGGACCGATTTATTGCTCTGACAAGCGAATTATCGGGAATCTATCGATAAATCAGACCTATTCATAGCAGTATGTTTGTAAAAACTATGTTTATTTATGTTTTGTTGACCTTGTTACGCACTATATAATGTTGTCCTATTTTTTTGTCATTATACGAGGATTAAAAGGCTAGGAATCAAGGTAACACTTCTGTCCAATATTGTTTTGGTGCTGAATATAGCATATTTTAGTGTTGGGAACCTGAGATTTGCAAAAAAAATATGATTAATAGTCGACCGATAAAATCGATTAATCGACCGATTTCCGATTAATCTCTCCTAGTTGAATGAGACGATAACGATAAGCGATATCCTCAACATTGGAAAAATAAACAATTTGTACACCAAGACAGTGCATAAAGTTTCATAACCGTTTGACATTCCAGTAAAAATGTAAAATTGTGCACTACAGCCAAAGTTTCTGTCCTGCACCGTACAAACCAACAAGCATTGTAAACATCCTAAAGGCAAACCATGGCACATTATTTTATTATAAAACTTTATAAAAGCACACAACAGAAATAAATGACTCTCTATAACTTCTGGGTTGTCTCCCTGGAGCGCTTTCTTTAAAGCCATTAAGCTAGGCATATAGTGCTCAAGTAATGGATCCACTCGGATCCCAAGGTATATCAAAGCCAATTTTAATTACCAATGATTTGTGATTTAGTAGTGAGCACAAAGTAACATATATCATGCAACAACGAAGTCTAACTCTCTTCCTATGCATTGTCATGTCATAAAAGAACAATTCATGCACACATAGTAAAGGCCAATGCATAGCATAAACAATTTCTTGCAATTTTATCATATTGGAAACATGGAGATGTGGAGATATAGTTCCTCTCTCATAATAATTGCAAGTAGGAGCAGCAAGCACATGCATATTATATCTATCAAAATCATCATGTGTAGTAGCAAGACGCAACCCATCAACATAATCCTTGATAAGCACAAACTTCTCCGATATAGCGTAGTTTGGAGAATTCAAAAAGATAATAGGACTATCATGCGTGGGTGCAATAGAAACAATTTCATGTGTAACATAAGGAACTATAGCAAGTTCATCTCCATAAGCATAATTCATATTGGCATCTTGGCCACAAGCATAGCAAGCATCATCAAAAAAGGGATATTTCAAAAGAATCAATGGGATCATAACAATCATCATAGCATTCATCCTTCAGTAAGCACGAAGGGAAATTAAACAATGTATGAGTTGAAGAGTTACTCTCATTAGAAGGTAGGCACGGGTAGCTACTCCGCTCTTCCTCCTTTTGTTCTTCGCTCTCCTCATCATCTTTTTCATCCAATGAGCTCACAGTTTCATAAATTCCTTCTTCCATAGACTCCTGCAAAATATTAGTCTCTTCTTGGACAGCGGAGGAGCCCTCAATATATGGTTTAACATAGGCATTAGAAGTATAATTATCATAACAATATTTAAGTATGGCAAAAAAATTAGATTTGTAAAGAGTAGCATCATACTTTCCAATCAAAGAAGCAATTTTATAAGCACCCTTAAAAGCAACAAATTCTTCAATTTTTTGAACATCATAGTAATTATAAACACCCTTAGCATATGAAGATACGATTCCATTATCACTAAACTCACATTGGTAGGGAAGGTGTTTCTTAGGGTCTTCAGAACAACAAGTAAAATCATAAATTTCACATAAATTCCAAACATAGCATTGCAAACGATGAATTTGATCCAGTAAAACTTTCCCTTTTTGAGAAAAGCGGTGTGCACATAACAAGCATGCTCATCTAAAGATTTGGCCTCAACTGAGCTAGTTGGGGTTTCAGCACGAGCACAAAGGGATCGAAGATGATCCAAGTAAAAAGCTTCAGGAGTGTGATAGATGGATCGAAGATGATCCAAGTGAAAAGCTTCAGGAGTGTGATAGATTTTGAGTGGTTCTTCAACCATTGGTGTAGTAGGAACAACTAATTTTTTTTGGTATTTTGTGTTTCCTACCCATAACTAAAGATAGAAAACAAGAGCACAAAATAAAAACTACTTAGTGAGAAAGCAAACAAGCACACACAAGAATATTCACCCCACGCTATAACTCCCCGGCAACAGTGCCAGAAAAAGGTCTTGATAACCCACAAGTATAGGGGATCAATTGTAGCCTCTTTCGATAAATAAGAGTGTCGAACCCAAGGAGGAGCTAATGGTAGAAAAATATTCCCTCAAGTTCTATCGACCACCGATACAACTCTACGCACGCTTAATGTTCGCTTTACCTAAAACAAGTATGAACCTAGAAGGACTTTGTAGGTGTTGTTGGATAGGTTTGCAAGAATATAAAGAGCACGTAAATAAAATCCAGGGGCTATTTAGATAAAGAAACAATAAAGTTAGTAAAGGGAGTGTGGAAAAATGGTTTGTAGGAGTTGGGAAATTGTCCCTAAGCAATTGACTACTTACTAGACCGATAGCAAGTTTTATGTGGGAGAGGCCACTGCTAGCATGTCACCCCTGACTTGGAATTCTATGCACTTATGATTGGAACTATTAGAAAGCATCCGCAACTACTAATGTTCATTAAGGTAAAACCCAACCATAGCATTAAGATATATTGGTCCCCCTTCAATCTCGTATGCATCAATTTCTATGCTAGGTTGAAGCTTCTGTCACTCTTGCCCTCCAATACATAGTCCTATCAACATACAACTAACCCTATGGTGTGGTCCACGCGCGCTAATATGATGGGCACCAAAGGACAGCAACATAACCACAAGCAAATTAAACCAATCATAGCAATTCACCAATTACCGAAAGGACAACAAAAATCTACTCAGACATCATAGGATGGTAACACATCATTGGATAATAATATGAAGCATAAAGCACCATGTTTAAGTAGAGGGTACAGCGGGTTGTAGGAGAGTGTACCATTGTAGATAGATGGGGGAAGGTGATAAAGATGTTGGTGAAGATGACGGAGGTGTTGGTTGTTACGTCTCCAACGAATCTATAATTTCTGATTGTTCCATGCTATTATATTACCCCTTTTGGATGTTTATGGGCTTTATTTTACATATTTATATCATTTTTGGGACTAACCCACTAACCGGAGGCCCAGCCCGTATTGTTGTTTTTTTGCCTATTTCAGTAATTTGAAGAAAAGGAATATCAAACGGACTCCAAACGGAATGAAACCTTCCGGAGCATGTTTTTTGGAACGAACGTGATCCGGAGAACTTGCAGTGCAAGTCAAGAAGCAAACGAGGCGGCCAGGAGATAGGAGGGCGCGCCCACCCCTCCTGGGGGCGCCCCTGTCTCCTGGGCCCCACGAGCGGTCACCGACGTACTTCTTCCTCCTATATATACCTACATACCCCGAAAATATCCAGGGAGCCAACGAAAAACAATTTCCACCGCCGTAACCTTCTGTATCCGCGAGATCCCATCTTGGAGCCTTCGCCGGCGCTCCGCTGGAGGGGGAATCGACCATGGAGAGCTTCTACATCAACACCATAGCCCCTCCGATGAGTTGTGAGTAGTTTACCACAGACCTTCGGGTCCATAGTGATTAGCTAGATGGCTTCTTCTCTCTTTTTGGATATCAATACAATGTTCTCCCCCTCTCTTGTGGAGATCTATTCGATGTAAACTCTTTTTGCGGTGTGTTTGTCAAGATCCAATGAATTGTGGGTTTATGATCAAGTTTATCTATGAGAAATATTTGAATCCTCTCTGAATTCTTTTATGTATGATTGAGGTATCTTTGCAAGTGTCTTCGAATTATTAGTTTGGTTTGGCCTACTAGATTGATCTTTCTTGCCATGGGAGAAGTGCTTAGCTTTGGGTTCAATCTTGCGGTGTCCTTACCCAGTGACAAAAAGGGTTGCAATGCACGTATTGTATTGTTTCCATCGAGGATAAAAAGATGGGGTTTATATCATATTGCTTGAGTTTATCCCTCTACATCATGTCATCTTTCTTAATGCGTTACTCTGTTCTTATGAACTTAATACTCTAGATGCATGCTGGATAGCGGTTGATGTGTTGAGTAATAGTAGTAGATGCAGGAAGGAGTCGGTCTACTTGTCGTGGACGTGATGCCTATATACATGATCATGCCTACATAATCTCATAATTATTCGCTTTTCTATCAATTGCTCGACAGTAATTTGTTCAGCCACCATGATACTTATGCTATCTTGAGAGAAGACACTAGTGAAACCTATGGCCCTCGGGTCTATCTTTTATCATATAAGCTTTCAATCTACTTTTATTTGCATCTTTACTTTTTGCATCTATATTATAAAATACCAAAAATATATTTATGTTATCATACTATCTCTATCAGATCTCACTTTCGCAAGTGGCCGTCAAGGGATTGACAACCCCTTTATTGCGTTGGTTGTGAGTTCTTTGTTTGTTTGTGTAGGTGCATGGGACTTTGGAGGAGCCTCCTACTGGATTGATACCTTGGTTCTCAAAAACTGAGGGAAATACTTATGCTACTATTGCTGCATCACCCTTTCCTCTTCAAGGAAAACCAACGCAAGCTCAAGACATAGCAAGAAGGATTTCTGGCGCCGTTGCCGGGGAGGTCTTCGCTCAAGTCAAGACATACCAAGTACCCATCACAAACTCATCTCCTCGCATTTACATTATTTGCCATTTGCCTCTTGTTTTCCTCTCCCCCACTTCACCCTTGCCATTTTATTCGCCCTTCTTCTGTTCGTCTTTTCATTTGCTTTGATGTCTTACTTGGATCGTTTGGTCGTTTAATTGGAATAGTTGCTTATTTATTGCTAAACATAGAAGCTAAGATCTATCGATCCTCGTCCGCTTGCTAATCTTTTTAAGGGATCCAATTATGATGAACCAATTGCTAGTGAGTCTTGTGCACTAGATTATCTTTATAAAGCTTTGCTTGAAATTTGTGAATCTGAAAATTATGATGAAGAAATTTATGAAGAGATTCACGATAACTCTTTGAATAAAAAGCATGATTGCAATGATTTTACTATAAATTCTCTTGATGTCAATTGTGCTAATAATATGCAAAACCCTAAGCTTGGGGATGCTAGTTTTGCTATGCCTATTACTTGTTGCAATAATCATGATTGGGGTGATTCTTCTTATCTTGAAAATTTATTTAAGCCCCATGATGAATATGAGATTGATAATAGTGTTTGCAATAATATTGAAATGGGTTTGGAAGAGTGTCAACTTTAGATCCAACATATTTGGATTGTGTTCAATCTTATAATATTTTTGATAAAAGTGGGTTTGGAGAAGTCATGACTTTAGTTAATGTTAATCCCACTATCTTGGAAGAGTGTCAACTTTGCATGCATGTGGATCGTGTTAAGAATATGTTATGTGATAGCTATTTTGTTGAATTTGCCTAAGATCCTACATGTAATTGTTATGAGAGAGGAAAATATGGTCGTAGAAATTTTTATCTTACTAAATTACCTCCCGTCATGTTGAGATTGCTATCGTCTCTTTCTTATTCCTTGCATATGCTAGTTTTTGTTTGCCTTGCAAATTTGTTTGCTTATAATATGCCTATGCACAGGAAGTATGTTAGACTTAGATGTGTTTTTCACGTGTTTCATGATGTTCTCTTTGCGCTTCAATTCTTGTCTTTCATGTGACCATCATTAAAATTATCAATGCCTAGCTAAAAGGCTTTAAAGAAAAGCACTTGTTGGGAGACAAACCAATATTTTTACTTGCTGTTATTTAATAAATTTTGCATCTACCTTCTGTTTAGATGTGTCTTTATGTTTTAATTAGTGTTTGTGCCAAGTAGAACCTATAGGATAACCTATGATGATAGTTAATTTGATTCTGCTGAAAAACAGAAACTTTGAACGCACGAACTTAGTTTTGTTAAATCACAGGAACGTGATTTTGAGTTTATTCTTTTTGCTTATGATCAACAGACAAATTTTCCAGTACTTCCTATTTTTTTAGGATTTTTAAGGTTCCATAAGTTTGCGTTAGTTACAGATTTCTACAGACTGTTCTGTTTTTGATAGATTCTGTTTTTCGTGTGTTGTTTGCTTATTTTGATGCATCTATGGCTAGTATTAAGTGGTATGAACCATATAGAACTTGGAATACAGTAGGATTAACACCAATATAAATAAATAATTAGTTAATTACAGTACCTTATGTGGTGGTTTTGTTTTCTTTCACTAACGGAGCTTATAAGATTTCCTGTTGAGTTTTGTGTTGTGAAGTTTTCAAGTTCTGGGTAAAGCTTTGATGGACTATGGAATAAGGAGTGGCAAAAGCCTAAGCTTGGGGATTCCCATGGCACCCCAAGATATTCAAGAATAGCCAAAAGCCTAAGCTTTGGGATGCCCCAGGAAGGCATCCCCTCTTTCGTCTTTGTTCATTGGTAACTTTACTTGGAGCTATATTTTTATTCGCCACATGATATGTGTTTTGCTTGGAGCGTCGTGTATTATATTAGTCTTTTCTTTTTATTTTACCACAGTCATCCTTGTTGTACACACCTTTTGGGAGAAGCCTACTTGATTGAATTTATTAGAATACTCTATGTGCTTCACTTATATCTTTTGAGCTTGATAGTTTTTGCTCTAGTGCCTCACTTATATCTTTTAGAGCACGGCGGTGGCTTAATTTTGTAGAAATTGCTAGTCTCTCATGCTTCACTTATATTATTTTGAGAGTCTTTTAGAACAGCATGGTATTTGCTATGGTTATAAAATTGGTCCTAGAATGGTAGGCATCCAAGTTGGGTATAATAAAAACTATCATAGGAAGTGAATTGGATGCTATGATCAATTTGATACTTGATAATTGTTTTGAGATATGGAGGTAGTGATATTAAAGTCATGCTAGTTGGGTGATTATGAATTTAAAGAATTCTTGTGTTGAAGTTAGCAAGTCATGTAGCATGCACGTATGGTTAAAGTTGTGTAACGAATTTGAAACATGAAGTGTACCTGGCTTGTGCATCCTTATGAGTGGCGGTCAGGGACGAGCGATGGTCTTTTCCTACCAATCTATCCCTCTAGGAGCATGCGCGTAGTGCTTGGTTTTTGATGACTTCTAAATTTTTGCAATAAGTATATGAGTTCTTTTGACTAATGTTGAGTCCACGGATTATACGCACTTTTACCTTTCCATCATTGCTAGCCTCTTCGGTACCGTGCATTGCCCTTTCTCACCTTGAGAGTTGGTGCAAACTTCGCCGGTGCATCCAAACCTTGTGATATGATATGCTCTATCACACATAAACCTCCTTATATCTTCCTCAAAACAGCCACCATACCTACCTATTATGGCATTTCCATAGCCATTCCGAGATATATTGCCATGCAACTTTCCACCATTCCGTTCATCATCATGACATACATTACTTTTGTCATATTGCCATTGCATGATCATGTACTTGACATCGTATTTGTGGCAAATCCACCATGCATAATTTTTCATACATGTCACTCTTGATTCATTGCACCATCCCGGTACACCGTCGGAAGCATTCATATAGAGTCATATCTTGTTCTAGTTTCGAGTTGTAATTCATATGTTGTAATCAATAAAAGTGTGATGATCATCATTATTAGAGCATTGCCCAAAAAGAAAAAAAAAGAAAGGCCAAAAAAAGAAAAATATAAAGGCCAAAGAAAAAAAAGAAAAAAAGGGCAATGTTACTATCTCTTTTTCCACACTTGTGCTTCAAAGTAGCACCACGTTCTTCATGTAGTAAGTCTCATATCTTGTGCTTCAAAGTAGCACCATGTTTTTCATATAGTGAGTCTCATAGGTTGTCATTTTCATATACTAGTGGGAATTTTTCATTATAGAACTTGGCTTGTATATTCCTACGATGGGCTTACTCAAATGCCCTAGGTCTTCATGAGCAAGCAAGTTGGATGCACACCCACCAGTTTTCTTTTGTTGAGCATTCATTTATAGCTCTAGTGCATCCGTTGCATGGCAATCCCTACTACTCATGTTGACATCAATTGATGGGCATCTCCATAGCCCGTTGATTATCCTCGTCAATGTGAGACTTTCTCTTTTTTTGTCTTCTCCACACAATCCCCATTATCATATTCTACTCCACCCATAGTGCTATATCCATGGCTCACGCTCATGTATTGCGTGAAGGTTGAAAAAGTTTGAGATTATTTAAGTACGAAACAATTGCTTGGCTTGTCATCGGGGGTGTAGAATTTGGGAACATCTTTGTGTGACGAAAATGAAGCATAGCCTAACTATATGATTTTGTAGGGATGAACTTTCTTTAGCCATGTTATTTTGAGAAGACATGATTGCTTTGATTAGTATGCTTGAAGTGTTACTATTTCTTTTATCAATATGAACTTTTATTTTGAATCATTTGGATCTGAACATTCATGCCACAGTAAAGAAAATTACATTGAGAATTATGCTAGGTAGCATTCCACATCAAAAATTCTGTTTTTATCATTTACCTACTCGAGGACGAGCAGGAATTAAGCATGGGGATGCTTGATTCGTCTCCAACGTATCTATAATTTTTGATTGTTCCATGCTATTATATTACCTCTTTTGGATGTTTATAGGCTTTATTTTACATATTTATATCCTTTTTGGTACTAACCTACTAACCGGAGGCCCAACCCGTATTGCTGTTTTTTTGCCTATTTCAGTATTTCGAAGAAAAGGAATATCAAACGGACTCCAAATGGAATGAAACCTTCGGAGGGTGATTTTTGGAACGAACGTGATCCAGAGAACTTGGAGTGCAAGTCAAGAAGCAAACGAGGCGGCCAGGAGATAGGAGGGTGCGCCCACCCCTCTTGGGCGCGCCCCTTGTCTCCTGGGCCCCACGAGCGGCCACCGACGTAATTCTTCCTCCTATATATACCTACGTACCCCGAAAACATCCAGGGAGCCAACGAAAAACAATTTCCACCACCGTAACCTTCTGTATCCGCGAGATCCCATCTTGGAGCCTTCGTCGGTGCTCCACCGGAGAGAGAATCGACCATGGAGGGCTTCTACATCAACACCATAGCCCCTCGGATGAGTTGTGAGTAGTTTACCACAGACCTTCGGGTCCATAGTTATTAGCTAGATGGCTTCTTCTCTCTTTTCGGATCTCAATACAATGTTCTCCCCCTCTCTTGTGGAGATCTATTCGATGTAAACTCTTTTTGTGGTGTGTTTGTCGAGATCCGATGAATTGTGGGTTTATGATCAAGTTTATCTATGAGAAATATTTGAATCTTCTCTAAATTCTTTTATGAATGATTGATTTATCTTTACAAGTCTCTTCGAATTATCAGTTTGGTTTGGCCTACTAGATTGATCTTTCTTGCCATGGGAGAAGTGCTTAGCTTTGGGTTCAATCTTGCGGTGTCCTTACCCAGTGACAGAAAGGGTTGCAAGGCACGTATTGTATTGTTGCCATCGAGGATAAAAAGATGGGGTTTATATCATATTGCTTTAGTTTATCCCTCTACATCATGTCATCTTTCTTAATGTGTTACTCTGTTCTTATGAACTTAATACTCTAGATGTATGCTGGATAGCGGTCGATGTGTGGAGTAATAGTAGTAGATGCAGGCAGGAGTCGGTCTACTTGTCGCGGACATGATGCCTATATACATGATCATGCCTAGATAATCTCATAATTATGCGCTTTTCTATCAATTGCTCGAAAGTAATTTGTTCACCCACCATAATACTTATGTTATCTTGAGAGAAGCCACTAGTGAAACCTATGGCCCCCGGGTATATCTTTTATCATATAAGCTTTCAATCTACTTTTATTTGCATCTTTACTTTTTGCATCTATATTTTAAAATACCAAAAATATATTTATCTTATCATACTATCTCTATCAGATCTCACTTTCGCAAGTGGCCGTGAAGGTATTGACAACCCCTTTATTACGTTGGTTGCGAGTTCTTTGTTTGTTTGTGTAGGTGCGTGGGACTTTTGAGGAGCCTCCTACTGGATTGATACCTTGGTTCTCAAAAACTGAGGGAAATACTTATGCTACTATTTCTGCATCACCCTTTCCTCTTCAAGGAAAACCAACGCAAGCTCAAGACGTAGCACTGGTGTAGATTGCGGTGATGATGATGGCCCCCGGCGGCGTTCCGGCCCCACCGGAAGCGAGGTGGAGAGAGCCCCCTCCTTCTTCTTCTTCCTTGACCTTCTCCCTAGGTGGGAGAAGGGTTTCCCCTCTAGTCCATGGTCTCCATGGCGTGGGAGGGGCGAGAGCCCCTCCGAGAATGGATCTGTCTCTCTGTCTCTCTATTTCTACGTTCAGGTATTCTGCCCTTTCACCGTTTCTTATATTCTCGGAGATCTGTAACTTCGATTGGATTGAAACTTTGAACACGATTTTTCTTAGGATATTAGCTTTCTTGCGGAGAAATAAGGGTAACAACCACCTTACTTGGTGTCCATGAGGGTCAGGGGCGCGCCCCCTGCCTTGTGGCCCCCTCGGGCATCGTCTCGCGTTGATTCTTCTTCCCGAAAATCATAAATATTCCAAAAATATTCTTCGTCCGTTTTTATCCCGTTTGGACTCTTTTTGATATGGATTTTCTGTGAAACAAAAAATATGCAACAAATAGGAACTGGCACTAGGCACTGGATCTATATGTTAGTCCCAAAAATAGTATAAAAAGTTGCCAAAAGTATATGGAAGTTGTATAATATTGGCATGGAACAATCAAAAATTATAGATACGACGGAGATGTATCACACATTTCCCCGGTTTCCTCCTTACTTCCTTTTGAAGCTATAGTCACTTCCTCGCTTGCTTCCTCGCTCTCGTCGTCTTGCATGCTACCGCCAGGGTCGCCATGGTCTTCTTCAACGACCTCTCCAGCGGTTCCTCCTCCGACGATGAATTTTTCAGCACCCCGGTTTGCCTCTCTTCTCTCTCTCTCGGGTTATGACTTGGGATGAAGGATTTTAACCCGGCAGTCGATTTGAGTCATTTCTTCCTCTTGTAGCTCCCTAGGACCATCAGTTGCAATGAATGGAGCGGGGTGGCTGAACATCTGCCTGCTCATAGTCACCATAAATCTCCATGCGTGCAGCTAGTTACGTTTGAATCTGTGGGCAATGGGAGGAAGTTTCTGGCATGTGCATAGAAGGTTGGCCCCACTTTTGTTGTTACAAATCATTTGTTAGATGTGATTTAGACACTATTACTGTGCTATGTTATTGTGGATGGTAAGATAGTGTCATAGTTTGTACCTAGTATCTAAAAATGTTGCCATCTCATCAATGGTGCCATTAGAAAATTATTTGGCACCACTTCATAAGTTTGTGCAGCCAACTTTGGTCCACACATCCGAGCAACCAAGAAGTAAAATACTAAATCTTTCTGGCACGAAGGAACTAGGCATCAGAGCAACTAGGTGCTCCGGAGTCTGGGTCCCTGGTTTTTTTTTGCTGCATTAGCAACAGTTGTCTTTACACCGGTTTTGGCATACACAGAGGATGGCCTTAGCGCTATTAGTTCTATGTTACTAAATTTGTGAATGTACACACCTGTTAGTATCAATTTAATGTCATCCAAACACTATCGCTATGCTGTCGCAGTTATATTTAGCTTCATCATAAAATGTTCAATTTGTTATTTATAGTACATGACTAAGAACTTGTAGCGTTGTTGTAGTTAATTATGGCTTCTGGTGTTTCAGAATTTGGTTGTTGTCTCGGTAGCAATTAATTCATTTGCACGTTGATCTTTTTGAGAAGATATGTCATAATTAACCTGTTTCTTCAGTTTATCAAAATATGTATTTGGTGATTTTCTATGTTTCTAGAAACCCATTTCCCCTATAAGTATTATTGATCTAGTTTTAAATATTATAGGATGAATGGAAGTATTCTTACCTGGAGTGAGTTGATCAAGAGTGGCCACAGTCTTTGAAGATGTGCCTAGAAAAGCTCTTGAGCATGTATGAGGAAGAGAACAGAGGTAGGCTTAGAGAAAGTGTTGTCAACACTGAAGAACATTTAAAGATGCGGGATAAAAAGAGGAAGATGGAGAATGAGCTCAGATTTTTTTTAACTCAGACTTTGCTAAGATGGTGTTGGCGAAGGAGGAGACACTTTCCCAGTTGGCCCATGCAAAACAGGTTCTTATTGAACTGAAAGCAGAGGTGGATAAGACGAACCTGGATGATCTCGATTAGGGAAATGAATATATTCTTATAATATTGTTCTTATGAAGGTGAACTAGCTATATGGTGTATTGTGTTGTTTTCAGGTTGCTATTGTACTGTGATGTTAAAATATATTTATGTGTCTGCTATGAAAATGGCAAACAGCTGTTGATATGAAATGTGAATTTGCGTAATACTGGAATTATTACTTATAAACTAATAAACTTGCGAAATGGGTCTTGGAACTTTGCAAACGGTTTTAGCAGTAAAAGCACTTGCGATGGATAGCCCAATGCCATACAGTTTTGTTCATCAAATCATGTGTGATGTAGTTAAATAAAAGCAAATGGTTAACCAAGGCAGAGCGTGTGTGATAGTTACATCTATCACGCACGAGGCTATACATAAAGTTGTGTGGGATGTATATACGAACGGAAACGTTTTCCCTGGATTGATTGTGTGGGATGTACATAAGAATGGAAACCTATTCCTTGGATGGACTATGTGGAATGTACATTACTAATGGAAATGTTTGTTTGGGACTGACTGTGTGGGATGTACTTACGACCGGAACTGATTGGGCCTGTATAATCGTATTTCATCGCTCGCTCATCGCAGACGACCTCATTTTGTCGAGCGTGTCTGCCAGGAGGGC
Organism: Triticum aestivum; assembly: GCF_018294505.1. Taxonomy (NCBI): domain Eukaryota; kingdom Viridiplantae; phylum Streptophyta; class Magnoliopsida; order Poales; family Poaceae; genus Triticum; species Triticum aestivum. Next base: position 222,909,472 of record NC_057795.1, read on the forward strand.
CTATCCCCGACGGTTTCTGGGTCGTGTGGGAAGAACCCCCCCCCCTATCACAGTCATTTAGTTGGTGACGGTTCAAAACGCCGGCGCGTAAAGGGGTTAAAAACCGTTTGTATAGCACCTCGTTGTACCAATGTACTACTTACAACGAGCCTTCATTCATGTAACTCCTTACAACAATCTCTTCATTTTCTCCATCTGTGAGAAACATGTCATTTATCCTTAATGACATTTTGTTGTTGTTGTCCTATGATCAACAGTTTGATCATACTAATAACTTTTATTTACAACTAACTTGGAGTATTGGAAATATCTAGTTGTTTACATACCATGGAATACAAGTGTGGTGGAAATCATATTTCGCTCATCAGTATTTCAGGATACTGACTCCTTCCATGTGACATTGACAAGAAACTCTTCTTGACATTTTACATACTAAACTGCTTTAGTATTCTGTCAATATGTATTTTGGCTAAGTCCGATTAGACACTATTATCTCCATAGATCATTATGTCTAATACCAAGACTATTCATTGCTTAAGTATTTTACTGAAAACTAGTTTCAACAAAGTCTTAATCTGTGTCAAGAAATTTACATAACTTCCAATCAACAATATGTCATGTACATATAGAGTTTATAAATATTATCATGCTCCCATTTACTTTTTTGTAAATACAAGCATCTTTGATTTACCCAATGAAACAAAGATTCCAACTCCACTATGTTTGCTTTAGATCATTATAGGATCTCTTGAAGTTTGCATACTTAGTAGCATCTTCTGGATTGACAAAATTACCTTGGATAAAATCAAACATACAATCTTGGTTCTATTTCCATCTAATTGAATCATTTTGACATCCATCTGTTTTATCTCATAATTGAGATATTTAATAATTGCTAGTTTAACCAGAACTAACTTTAAGAATTGCTATGATGAGAAATCTCGTTATAGTCAATTCATTGATCTTGTCATAAACTATTTGTAACAAGTCAAGCATTATAAAAATATTTTTATCTTTGTCAGTTTATAGATTCATTACTATTCTCTAAGTCTTTCGAAGGGTTCATCAATTTCTAAGCTTGAATTATGTGAATGATTATTATCTCGGATTATGTTGGCATATAGCCAATTTCTGGAGTCAGGTCCCATCAACACTTTTCTGCGATTTATAGGTTCATTGTTTGCCCAACAATTTTTCATCTACATACCACAATGGTCTGCACGAATTTTCCGAACCTATATAGTTCAGCTCCAAGTTCGACCATAGTCTCTATATCTCATGTAGAGGCTTTTGTATCAGTCGCGGTAAGAAATTCTAGAATTTCTTTCGGTGTTTCTTTTCTTTGAGTTGATTATGAAGATTCCGCAATCTTGTCGAATTGCACCATCCTGCCACTCACTCTTTTGTAGAAAACATTTTCTTCAAAAATATCCGCACTTTATGGCAACACTTTTGCCTCGGCGTAGTGATAGAGGAATACCCAACTATTTGGGATAACCTACAAAGTAGCACTTATTTCAATAAATTTGATGGCGCTCCTTTTTCAGTGTGAAAGCCACAGTCTCTAAAGCATCACTTTGAAAGTATATTAGCAAAATAATCAATGTCATATTTCATCTCACCGTGTCATACATAGTTGGATTGCATCTACTTAAAACAATCTACTGTCAGTAGTGTTTCTAGGAGGTGAAAGCTATAAAATTCTTTTATAGCTCATCAGACATTCGCTAAATTTGTAGCTCAAATATTCTTTTCTGCAATCCAATTGTAGAAACATAATTTTCTTGTTACAATATTTTCTACTTCAATCTGAAAACCTTCTGAAACACTTCAAAAGATCCAAATTTATGTCTCAATTAGTAAATATAAATATATAGTTGAGTCATCCTTGAAGATAGATAAATCCACTACTTGCAACAACACTTATTGGACTACACATATCGATATGCATATTGCCAATTATTTTGTTGCTCATTCTCTATGGCCCATGAACGATATTTTAGTTTACTTCACTAATTGGACGAAACTTGCAAGTGCCAGATGATTCTCAATTAGATGACTTCAAAATTCATCACTATGAAATTTTTCCACGCTAGTTTCTCCAATGTAACTAAATGTAGTGCCACACAAATGTGGTATTCTTTTAGTCCTGCGACATTTAGCATCAGTGCTATGGATGTTCAATTTTATTATCAATATTCATAACATACATCTTATTCACAATAATAGTATGCCCTCTTGTTCATAACCAACTATTGTTCTGTCATGGACAACCTCCTTCATAACATCAAACAACTATTGTTCTGTCATAAAGAACCTCTTTGCAACTTCTATGCAATGACGAAGGCTATACCACAACATATGCAAACCCTGCAAAACAAAGTTAGATGTCCTCTAATCAGTTTGGAAAATTTTAATTATGTGGCTTCTAGGATTTACTGATAAACCTAGCTACATACATGCACACCATAAAGTGATAATCCTTGTTGCCAGATTAACTTTCGGGGTGTGTGAAAGAAGAGACTTAATTATAAATCTCGTTCCCCCACAATAAACTTCGTCTAATATGCGTGACCCCCTAAAAGATCATACATCTTCATCGCCATCTTATGTACGTGAGAGTTCACTATTCTTGACTATGGTGAAGCCCACGGAACTGTTAGCAGATCGTTGACACCCAGAGCCAAGCGATTGTCAGAACCTTGTAGCAAATGACACCATTCCGTCAATGAACTGAACCGAAGCAACACTCGAGGGAAGGATAGCAAGAACATCACTCTCACATCCACATGTGATCTAGATCGCAACCTTCATCTACTCATAGAACCGCTCTGATACCACTGTTGGGAAACATAGTAAAAATGCCCTCTGATCCCCAGGAACAATATGAAGATGCATAACGGGTTGGGATCAACGATTGATACCGACTCTGGGAGTGTAGCGGAAGTAGACGAGTCGGTGTAGATCATACTCAGAGTCATCGAACATTGATGATGATCCCGCAAACCTCCCATGAACGATCCCTCGAACGGAAGACTGAAAGCAGGTCCACTCTACTTGGTTGCAAGCGTATGGTCTTCACGATCCGGCAGCGCTTTGTCTTCTAGAGCAAATTGCCACCGGAGAATTAGAGGGAGGGTATTAGAACCACACGGGGCTTCTAAATATGAGGATTGGAGGTGGCTAGGACTAGCTCTAATTAGTCAACTAGGACTAACAAGAACTAGAACTAGATCAACTAGAGGAGACTCCAAAACTTGTGTTACAAAATGGTGGACATCCTCTAGTATATATAGGATTGAGGGTGAAGAGGGGGCTGCCGCCAAGGGGGAAAGAGCTCCCTTGGGGTGATGGCCAAGGTAGGGGGAGTAGGACTCCCCTTCCAAGTAGGATTCGCCCCCCCCCCCCCCCGCGCCCTTATAGGAAAGGGGGCGCCTCCCTTGTCGGGCCCTTGTGGCCCAACTCCTCCACCTCTTCGCCTTATTTGGCCCATTGATATTAAATTAAATATATATTGTTCTAAACATTTTTAGACCATTATATATATAATTTAACATCCATGGAAACAATTTCCACCTATATATATTAATCGGTAATACCCGGTGTTACCCGATATTCACTGAAACCCTTCCGGTTACCCTGAAACGCTTCTAGAACCTCTCGGAACTATTCCGGATATTAATGAAACAATTCCAAAAATATATTCTCATCACTCCCATCCTACTAACACTTAGTAGATCGTGATTACCTTAAGCTTGTGACCACGTAGGTTCGGTAAACCATATACATGAACGAACCCCTTCGTTCAGTGACCGATAGCGGAACCGTGGACATCTATATCGGTCCCTATGATTACACGAATGATATTCGAGTGAACCTTTGCTTATCATGTGATGTTCTCTTTGCTTTGTGATACTTTACAAAACCTGGTGTGCACCTTCATCCTCCAGAGTCATGATGATGCTCACTATACCGTTGCTCCCATTACCCTTTTGTTCTTATTTCTCGTTCATGTGTTCTGGGATCCCCGTGATGTAGTCACATGTGTCTGGACACATGATGATGGATGTCGTCACACCGATAGGGTCCTAAGAACATCTCTCCATTGTCAGAGGAGCAAATCCCACTCTCGAGCTGTCCGGTCACTTGTCAAACTTTTCGGTTAGCCTGCAAGTTGTCGTTATGACCACCTTGTCATAGATTAGGTTTAAGCAACCCCAAAGCCCACCTTCCAATATGAAGTGACCAATATACTCTCATGGTCTGAGGAACGAAAACACATGCTGACACTCCGTGTTATAATAGGAGATTTTAGACGATGTAATCACATAGTATAACAGACAAGTATTGGGTCGATTCAATATGATCATTCTTCTAACGTCATACCATCAATGTTACTGTAGGACTATCGTTACACTTAACGATATCCTAAGATCTGGAAAACATGATCACCAACAACACTTGAGCCGGTCTTAGAGGTGAGATGGGGAACCTATTGTTTGACGTTTATCATTCCACACGTGCATATGAGTTTTTCATTGGATCACATATTCCAGGATCATAGCAGTTATAGCATGGAATATAAACTCTTAAATATGAATAATGGAAACATAATAATACAATTATTGCCTCTAGGGCATATTTCCAACAGGGGCAACGATCACGGAGGGGTTCTTCATCATCCTTGCTTCCCCTCCGATGATGCGTGAGTAGTTTACCACAGACCTATTGGTCCGTAGGTAGTATCTAGATGGCTTCTTTTCTATTTTTGATCTTCAATACAACATTCCTTGATGTTCTTGGAGACCTATTTGATGTAATGAATTTTTGCGGCATGTTTATTTAGATCCGATGAATTGTGAGTTTATGATCAGATCTATTCATGAATATTTATTTGAGTTTTCTCCGAACTCTTTTATGCATGATTGTTATAGCCTCGTATTTCTTCTCTGATTTATCGGTTTGGTTTGGCCAACTAGGTTAATTTATCTTGCCACGGGAAGAGGTGCTTTGTGATGGGTTCAATCTTGTGGTGCTCAATCTCAGTGCCAGAAAGAGACATGACACGCATGTATCATTGCTATTAAGGGTAACAAGATGGGGTTTATTCATACATGAGTTTATCTTGTCTACATCATGTCATCTTGCCTAATGCATTACTCCATTTTTCCATGAACTTAATACGCTAGATGCATGCTGGATGATGGTCGATGTGTCACTACTACAGGATGCTGCTAATGCGACACTACGATCAGAGACCCTTCGATGAAACTGTGTGTGTGATGCAATAATCGCAAATGGTGGTGTGAAAAAACCGTCAAAAAGGTGTGAAACATTTGCGATGGCGGAGACATCAAACACGGTTCAGATTTTAGTTACGTGTGCGATGCTGGGCATACGGTTGATCTAGCAGAACTGTTTGCGATGAGGAAGAACAACAGAAATGGGTAGCCATATCAATGTGTGTGCGATATATGGCATACAGTTCCCTCCGATGAACTGTGTGCTATTAAGGAATGCAACAGAAATGGTCAGCCAGATCAAGGTGTGTGTGATATACGGCATACGGTTCACTCAGACAAACTGTTTTCGATTAGGCAAGAGAACAGAAACGGTTCATCTTAACAAGATGTGTGTGATATGCGGCATTTGCGATGAGCCAAAAGAACACAAACAATTCGTGTAAACCAGATGTGTGTGATACACAGCAAACAACCCACTCGGATGAACAGTTTGTGATGAGAAATTATAACACAGACGGTTACTATAGTAAGTTCGTGTGCGATTCTGTTTGTACAAAAAACTTTGAAAAATGCAAACTAGTTGCTTGCGGTGGCTAGGAGTATCGCACACTATGCGTCTGCGAGTACTTGTGTGTGATGATTAGTAAGTTATACCAAATGAACAGCCGCAAGGGTGATATGTTGATCATGGAGTCCGAGAAGACCATCGTCGGAAGGCCGCCGACTCAGCTTTTTAGCCTATAATTTATTATAATTGTATGCATAAGTAGGTCGTGAGTGTTTTGTGCCTTACCGCATGTGGCATTTTAAATTATCCTAAATATGTAAGACAATTATTAACCGTTGCCATTGTAAATTTGCCTCAATGGCGAGCAGAGCACACACAGGGACGCCACGGCGAGCAACCACGTGGTCAACCTTATGGCACCCCGTGGGAGACGCGACGGCGCATCCATGGGACACGATGGTGATATCATTACCGTGTGTGAGAGTGGGCAGACACGTACACATACATCCAAGAACAAGGGCCCATGTTTCAGGCTTCCGATGCGTGGCATATGGTTGATCCAAAAGAACTGTTTGCGATGAGGCAGAACAACAGAAACGGGGATTTGTAGGCCCAGAATCATCAATAAATTTTGACTTTGTTTCTTGTCACATTGCAGATTACAACGCAATAAGTAATTGGAACTCTGTTCACACCTATCAAAATAATATGTGTTTTTTTTGAAAACTTAGGACAGTGAGGGCAGCCCCTCACTGACTTCAAATTAACTCAACTCAAGGGTACATGTACAACTCTGTGGTGTTACATTCAAACCTTCACCACTAGAGAGGAAGAGAAGGGGGGACAAGATACAATACAAAGGAGCGCTCTATTTTGGCAAGCTAGATAGAATTGACAAAACTGTTCACATTTAGCATCAAACTAATATTTGTTCACATTTAGCATCGGGCTATAAAAACTACCCACTCAAAAATTACTTCACAGTTCCTCTCCTCATCACCCACAAAACTGGTCTTTCCTGTCAAGTCATTCCGCCATGACCGGTAGGAGGAGTTTTAGGTGGGCATATAACCAGGTAGCAACGACCAAGGCCGCGGAAGCACTAGAGAGGTCACGCCGCGAAGCGGCAGCCGCAGCAGAGATGTCCCAACGTGCCGTGGAGCCCTCGAACGAGCTCTCACGGGCACGCGAGGGCTCTCACAAGTGCACTCATCGCGTCGGCAATCGTGACAAGCTGGTGTTGCTGAAATCCTTGGCCGGCGACGACGACATTCTCGCTGGCCTCATTAAGCAGTAGGAACTGGTCGACGGCTTGACGAAGCTCCTCGAGATCAGCGATGCCTCCGTTGACAAGTGACTGGCCTCATCGAGCAATGCATGGGTGACAATACAAAGCTCCTCAAGGCGCTCACCGAGAAGGAGGAGGAGGCCTTCGGCTGGAAGATGCTGCATGAGCAGAGCAGGGATGACGCTGACAAGGGTCATCGAGGAACTGATGGGTGACTTGAGGAAGCTCTGGATCGAGTGCGAGCAGGAGGTGGAGGAATCCGTGGCTGCTTTCAAGCAAAGTCGTGAGGAATTGAAGAAGGAGCTGGAGGATGTCATCGCCTGGCGATCCATCGAAGAGTAGATACTGTAGCAATCCAGATCGTTGTCTGTGATTTCCTTCTTCTCCTGCCCCGTGTCTTCCGGGCTTTGCCGCATGTGGCATTTTAAATTATCCGGAATATGTAAGACAATTATTATCTGTGCCATTATAAATTTATCGTCATACTATTTGTTGCCATTTTATTTATCGTCGTATTATCCATTGCCCTATATGGCAATTTAAATTAGGCCAGAATACAAGTTGAAAACACGAACAAAGAAAATGCTGCCATGGGATCGTAAGTAAACACCCTCTGTCCACCCATTAAAAAACCCTCCGTCCATGCGCTTTAATTAACCCATTAATGGAGAAGTTGTGAGCGAGGTGGGCGGCGGCTAGTGCATGGAGGTCAAAGAGCTCGCTTCCCCGTGAGCATGGGCGGCCTTGCGGCTCGCATGTGTCACGTCGAGCCTGCAAGGTGGACAGGATGCATGCGTCCGGTCAAGCCTGCGCGGCGGACTGCTCGCACGCGTCCCATCGAGCCTGCAGGGTGGACTTATCGTGCTCGTCCCGTCTAATCAAACAACTGCACGCACGCTACTGAGTATGGTTAAATTTTCACACGGTTCATATAATACAACCATTTGCGATATTAACATGTCAACTTTTTGTTTCAAAAAGGGCTTCGTTGGCTACTAATGTGTGCGCCTCTTCTCAAACTAGATGATTTTTTACCACAGCATATATGTGCCATGTTAGGAAACCATGCAAAGTTTCATGTTTTTGGGTGAGTTTTTGATTTACTAGGATTTAAAAACCGAGATTCTCAATGTTTCAGGACTACAACAAGTTTATACTTCATTCCCATTCCTTAAATGAGACCTAAACATGCACTCAATGGCACATGTACGATTTCCCACCCATTTTGCTTCACTAGAGCATGTGCTTGTAGTTCAAATTTGAATTATGGCCTACATTAAATGCGTAGAAAACTTAATTATTAGTAATAATATATACAATGGCCAAACGAACCCTAAACAGTTTCAAATTTGGGCACGACACTCCTGTTATTCTATGTTGCCGGTAGAAAACAAAGTTCAAGGCTTGAAGAGGCAACGATTATCGTTTTGCCCACCGAAACCAGGAGGGTTGCGAGAACCTTCGGTTTGTAAGAGGCTTGTAATATAGCTTCGCCAAAATTGGACAATTATATGTACCATGTAGTGACACCTTGCCAAGTTTCATGATTTCCTGGTGAGTTTTGGATTTACAGAGATTTATAAACCGAGATTCGCAATGTTTGTGGCCAAGGCAGGACGATGAGACGGTTTCCCATTCCTTCCATGGGACCTAAGCATGCACCCCATGGACACATGTACGTTTTTTCTAGCCATTTTGGTGCACCGGAGCACGTATTTGTAGCTTGGATTTGAATTATGGACATTAAATGCCTAGAAAACTCAATTAATGAATAAAAAGGGTCAAATGAACCATGAATAATTTCAAAGTTCAGCGTGAATCTCTAGTTGTTCCGTGTTGCATGTAGAAGAAAATATGAGGCTAGAAGAGGGAGCGATTATCGTTTGGCCCACAAGTGGGCACGTTTCCCTATCGAAACCATGAGGGTTCTTGCGACAGGCTCCGGTATGTAAGAGGTTTGTAATAAAGCTTGGCCGAAATTGGCAATGTTTTTACCACGACATATGTGTGCCATGATGTGACACCATGCCACCTTTGATGACTCTCTTGTGAGTTTTGGATTTATGGGGATTTAAAAACCGAGATTCCAAATGTTTAAGGACGAGCCAGGACGCCGGTAAGGTTGTAATTCATTCGCATTCCGGGCATGGAACCTAAACATGCACCCAAGGACACATGTGTAATTTTTCTAGCCATTTTGGTGAACTGGAGCATGTATTTGTAGTTCAGATTTGAATTATGGACATTAAATGCCTAGGAAACTTAATTAGTGTATAAAAAGGCCAAACAAACCCTGAATAAGTTTAAATTTCAGCATGGGTACCATGTCGTTCCATGTTGCCCGTAGGAGAAAATACAAGGTGAAAAGAGGCAGTGATAACGTTTCGACAACAAGGGGAACATGTTTCCCTATCGGAACCACTAGGCTTCTTTGAGAGAAGCTCCGGTTTGTAAGAGGTTTGTAATAAAGCTTGGCCCAAATTGGACAATGTTTTACCATGACATATATGTGCCATGATGTGACACCACGCCTACTTTCATGACTTTCTGGTGAGTTTTGGATTTACGGGGATTTAAAAACCGAGATTCCAAATGTTTGAGGACGAGCTAGGACGCCAGTACGATCTTAATTCGTTCCCATTCCTGGCATGGGACCTAAACATGCACCCAAGGACACATGCATGTATAATTTTTCTAGCCATTTTGGCGAACTGGAGCATGTATTTGAGGTTTAGATTTGAATTATGGACATTAAATGCCTATGAAACTCAATTAGTGTATAAAAAGGCCAAATGAACCCTGAATAAGTATAAATTTCAGCATGGATATCCCGGTGTTCCATGTTGCCCGTAGAAGAAAATACAAGGCAAAAAGAGGCAGTGATTACGTTTCACCACAAGGGGAACACATTTCCCTGTCGGAATCACGAGGCTTCTTTGAGAGAAGCTCTGGTTTGTAAGAGGTTTGTACTAAAGCTTGGACCAAATTGGACAATGTTTTTACCACGACATATATGCGCCATGACGTGACACCATGCCAACTTTCATGACTTTCTTGTGAGTTTAGGATTTACGGGGATTTAAAAACCGAGCTTCTAAATGTTTGAGGACAAGCCAGGATGCTGGTGCGGTTGTAATTCATTCCCATTCCTGGCATGGGACCTAAACATGCACCCAAGGACACTTGTATAATTTTTCTAGCCATTTTGGTGAATTAGAGCATGTATTTCTAGTTCAGATTTGAATTATGGACATTAAATGCCTAGGAAACTCAATTAGTGTATAAAAAGGCCAAACGAACCCTGAATAAGTTTAGATTTCAGCATGGATATCTTGTCGTTCAATGTTGCCCATAGAAGAAAATACAAGGAAAAAAGAGGCGGTGATTATGTTTCGACAATAAGGGGAACATGTTTCCCTCTCGGAACCACGAGGCTTCTTTGAGAGAAGCTCCGGTTTGTAAGAGGTTTGTAATAAAGCTTGGCCCAAATTGGATAATGTTTTTACCACGACATATATGTACCATGACGTGACACCATGCCTACTTTCATGACTTCCTTGTGAGTTTAGGATTTACGGGGATTTAAAAACCGAGATTCCAAATGCTTGAGGATGAGCCAGGACGCCGGTACGGTTGTAATTCGTTCCCATTCTTGGCATGAGACCTAAGCATGCACCCACACAAGCATTTATAATTGTTCAAGCCATTTTGGTGAACTGGAGCATGTACTTGAGGTTCAGAATTGAATTATGGACATTAAATGCCAAAGAAACTCAATTAGTGTATAAAAAGGCCAAACGAACCCTAAATAAGTTTAAGTTTTAGCACGGATATCTTGTTGTTCCATGTTGCATGTAGAAGAAAATACAAGGCAAAAGAGGCAGTGATTATCTTTTCCCCGCAAGGGGGACACGTTTCCCTATCGGTACCACGAGGCTTTCTTTGGGAGAAGCCCCAGTTTGTAAGAGGCTTGTAATAAAACTTGCGCCAAAATGGACGAAAAAATTCCTCAACATATATGTGCCATGTCGTGACACCATGCCAAGTTTCACAATTTTCGGGTGAGTTTTGGATTTACTAGGATTTAAAAACCAAGATTCTTTTGACGAAATGTTTTCAAATAGCACACGGTTCACTCACAAAAGTCATGTGCCTACCAAACCTTGGCCAATGCCCCCCTCCCCCCTGCTGCGCGCGTGATCTGAGTCATGTGTTCTAATTGGCCAGAACCCAAACCCCATGGATCGTACGTCTGCACCATTGGATGCTCCCAGATCGAACAGCAACCCTCAGCCCTTTCGACAGCACATGCAGTACATGGGTAAGCATTGTGTGCATGTGTCGTGCTAGCTCACGCTTCCTTCTCTTCTATGCTTTCTAAACAGGCTACCATTTCCCGCCACTCCTCTCATCGGTTTCCCGCCTCTTCTCCTATCGATTTCCCGCTACTAGTGTCAGTGCTCATTGAAGGCTAGGTGGCGACACACCAGCCATGTAAATATTGCACACAGTTAAAGAACAAATGTGCATGATAGGAGGGAGTAGGTCCCATAGGGTGACCAGTGTGAAACGCCTTAAAGGCAAGGAGGCAATTCCTATCAGCAAGGCGCCGCTTCCCATCCGCTAGCCTAGTCGAATAGAACGCGGAAGTTAAGCGTGCTCGGGCTGGAGTAGTCCAAGGATGGGTGACCCAATGGGAAGTTGCATATCTCAAGATTCATTTAATTGCCATGACACGGTCATTATAGAGATAAAAAGATAAATATCTCTATAGTGACCTAACATGATGAATATATAAACCTTCGGATCCTTGTTTTGCTAATTTGTAGACTATGTTTTTATAGGTTATTTTTTTGTTGTAAAATCACCATGACTGCGCAAGCGCGAGCAAATGGTGCAGGTACTGGCTTAACCATGTGTGATGCAACTACGCTGTAAAATCACCCGACTGCGCAAGTGCGAGCAAATGGTGAAGGTACCGGCTTAACCGTGTGCGATGCAACTGCGCTGTAAAATCACCACGACTGCGCATGCTAAAGGCGGGTAAGTTTATTTAGAAATTAGGACGAACCATGTGCAATAGACCAGCTAGCTAGAAATATAAAAACAAACTACCGGCCTTGAGCGTTGCAAAAATCGGAGGTTCTGCCACTTTTCCTTATTATCATACACGCATATTCTTATTGGACCGTGCGCGATCTTGGGCACTCCCGCGCTTCATCAATTCCTTTACCCACATGTTAGTAGCCGCCGTACTTCAACCGTCGCCCACACTCCTCCAGCACTGACCTTATAGTAAAATTGCAGTAGCCGAGGCATTTGAACCGTCACCCTCCCTTGTCCACCACCATCTCCACCCACCATTACTTAAATTTTCAGTAGTCGCGGCGTATCGTCAAACACCACCACCACCCCCCCCCCCACACACACACACACACAGTCCCCCCACCCACCCCCTCCCCCTCGAACACTAACTCGCGGCCGCCGCCGGCGCCGCCACCAACCCTTGTCGGTTTGCCCCACCAACCCTTGTCGGTCTGCCCATTCCTCCTAGCTTAGATAATAAAGTTCATGTTACCTAGCGATTCCCATACTGTCGCCCCACTCCCCTGAGTTTTTAGATGAGGCCTGCGGTGTCCCTCCCCGCCAGATCCACATCCCCTGCTCCAAAATGTCTTAGCCTAAGCTCGACCACGTATCCCAGGGAGCCCAAAGAGCATTCGGCCAAGAAGAGGTTTATCATGGCCTCTCCGGCGGACGTTGGCGAGGTGGTCGCCGTTCGCCCCGACCTGTCGATCCCGGAGTAACACGCCGCCGTGGAAGCCGGCAAAGACATTGACTATGTTGCCATGTCAAAGGCTTCATGTCAGCGGGCTGCGTATTATTGTATCTCTGGAAAGCTGGCTACGACATCAAGCTCGTCGACAATGACGGCTTCATGTGGGCCATGTCACAAGTTATGTGGTCCATCCCCAACCCCTCTGGTTCAACCGCCATCGATCTCTTCGACGGCCCTGCCGCTGATCTCCTCCGCCAAGCAGTCAATCATTTGTGATCCTTATACGCTATCGAGCCCATTTTGTCATTTCTAAAGGACACGTTCTATGGCGGTGGCTTGGGATCCTCAATTGCCAAGTCAGATATCATCGACCACAACCACCAGGAGGGCACCCACAAAGGTTCTTCCAAGGTGAAACAACCCATCTGTGACATCAAAGGGCGCACCATGGGTCTGTGCTCTTCCAACTGGAAGGATCCCGTCCATGAAATGTGAGGCAACATCCTATCAGCAAATCTTACCTTTTCTAGCTTGCCAACCCGTACCATTTGTTGTAGTAGCATTTGCCGTGTGGTGCTATAACTGTGTCGTGCTTAATTATTTCAGTTGTGCAAAAACTTATTGTTCAATAGGGCTATGTGATATTTAAGTATGAATTTTCCACTTCAGTTTCACGAATGGCTATATTTGGTTGTTCATAGTGAGTAGATGCCTTGTTTATCCGTGTTTGGTTGTTAGGTTGGTTGTAGTGAGCATTTTTCCAGTTATCGAGTCAATGCCTTGTTTATATGTATTTGGTTCTTAGTTTGGTTGCAGTGAGCATTTGTCCAGTTATCAAGCAGATGCCTTGTTTATCTATATTTGGTTGTCAGGTTGCTTTTTTTAGCATTTGTCCAGTTTTCAAGAAGATGCCTTGTTTATCTGTATTTGCTTATTAGGTTGGTTGCAGTGAGAATGTGTCCAGTTTTCAAGCATATGCCTTGTTTATCTGTATTTGCTTGTTAGGTTGGTTGTAGTGAGACTGTGTCCAGTTTTCAGTGGCTATATTTGGTTGTTATACTGATCATTTATGCATTGTTTATTTCAGTCATTCACAATGTGTTGCTCATTATGTGCAAGTCGGAACTATGCCGCTCGACTGCATCAATACCAGTTTGAACGACTATATTTGGCTCCAGTTATGCGTGGTGTAGTTAACACATGCCCTTTACTTCAGTTTTACACATTTATCTTGTGATATTTAAGCATTACCTACGTTCTATTCATTTTCAACAATACCAATTTGAATTGCAATATTTGATGGCTATTAAGCCTGCTGTCAGTAACATTGCCTTCCATTTTATATATGCTTTAACAACATACTGAAACTGAAAGAGCTGTTTATCGACTAGAGGGGGTGAATAGGCGATTTTATGAAAGTCTTCAAAACATGGGAGTTTCGAAGACAAATTATAGAATTGACACTATTCGTATGCAGCGGAAGGTAGACTACACTAGGCAAGCCATAGTCAAGTTTTCAATAAAGTGAAAGCACGAAGACTATTAGCAGCTAGGTAGTAAGGATCAGGATGGAAGATAGTATGAAGCCAATCAGAACAGGTAGTCACTCAGTGAAGTCAAACTGATAATGCAAGTAGGAAATGACTTCATGAAGACAAATAGTAAGTAAAGAGAAATGAGAGATAGAAACAGTAGCTTGGAGAGGACAGTGATTTGTTCGACCAGTCCCAGTTGTTGTGACAACTGTATGTATGGTTAGGGAGGCTGAGATTTAACTTAGAAGACCGCATCTTCACCTTATTCCCCTTGAGCTAAGGACACTTAGTCCCCGCCCATTCACTCTGGTAAGTCTTCAAGGTAGACTTCCAAACCTTTACAGACTTCGTTCACCAGCAATCCACAGTGACTCTTGGATGCTCAGAACACAACGCCTAATTAACCGATTGGAGGATTCACAGTCCTCAAGTGTAACAAGTCTTCAGATCACGCGGACACTCTTTGGGCTCTGGGTGGTTCGGGCTTTGTCCTCGCAAGGATTCTCTCTCAAATGCTTCGGAGGTGGGTTGCTCTCAAACGACAAAAGTCGTGCACTAACTCTGAGCAGCCACCAATTTATGGTGTAGGGGGTGGGCTATTTATAGCCACTGTGCAACCCGACCTGATTTGTCCGAAATGACCTTGGGTCACTAAGGAACTGACACGTGTCCCAACGGTCAGATTTCAAACACACGCGAGAGCTTGACTTGGGCTACAAGTAAAGCTGACTCATCCGACTCTGGATAAGATTTGCTCTCAATGTCTTCGCTCGAAGACATAGGATTTTGTTGAGCATCACTTTAGTCACTCTAACTTTGTTCACTTGGACCCCACTTAACAGTGCGGTGGTTCCTATGACTCAACAAAGAAGAAAAGGAAACAACAAAACAACTAAGTCTTCGCGCTCCATAGTCTTCATGCGATGTCTTCTCATGTCATAGTCTTCAACGTGAATAGCTTCATAGACCACCATTGTCTTCAATGTCTTCATACATTTTTAGGGGTCATCTCCGGTAGGTGAACCGAATCAATGAGGGACTACTACCTGTGTTATCCTGCAATTCTCACAAACACATTAGTCCCTCAACCAGGTTTGTTGTCAATACTCCAAAACCAACTAGGGGTGACACTAGATGCACTTACAATCTCCCCCTTTTTAGTGATTGATGACAAACTGGTTGAAGTTTTAAACGGGGATAAAAGTATGTGAAATTGTAAAGGATTGAGATATTGTCTTTATAGGTGGCAAAAAGGCTCCCCCTGAAGATGTGCATATAAATGTTTTGTGTTGGAATGCAAATGCAGATGGCAAGTTGTACTTGTGGAGATCCTCTTCACCTTATGAAGACAATACATCATGCATGAACATATATAACAAGAATAATGACATGCACAATGAAAAATGGACGTCTGCAGAATGACTTCATGCGGGATTTATCATCACACATGCGGAATTTATCGTCGCATCACAGAATAACAGAAAAAGTAGCAGACGACCATCAAGTTTAAGTGTTACAACTCAAAGAACCAAATGTATCAAAAGCGAGAGTTGTAAACACTTGGCAAAAGTATAGCAACCACCCATATGGACCCGCTTGAAGACTATCAACTCATATGCTTCTCCCCCTTTTGTCAGTATGGACCAAAAATGTTTGAAGACATAGAGGCTCTACTCGTTCCCATGAGGAGTAGGTGAGGCAGCAGGGTCGTCGTTGAGGTTTGGTGGTGCACACGAACTTGGTGCAGTGTCGATACGCATCGAAGTTGAAGGTGGTGAAGTAGCATCATCGGCGTCATCAAGGACTCTGGCATTAACAGTTGCCGCGGAGGAGGAGTACTCAGAATCTTCAAGTGATGGAGTCCGACATAAGACAGCATTCCTGGGAGGAGTGGTATCAAACTTGAATATCTCTGTGAAGCCATCGTCTTGAAGATCAGCTTCAGCACTGAGCAAAGTCAGACTCTTCCAAGACCTCCGACAGGTTTCATGAGTGACAAACGCATTCTTGGTGGCAAGATTTCGAATGCGATTAACATCCACCAAGAGGCTTTACACCTGACGCTTTAGCCAGTAATGATGCTTATCGTGTTTCTGATGCAAGGCCACGAGAAGCTCTTGGTCATTAAGCACACAAGATCTCTTTCGAGGCCTTGGAGCAATAGTGCTTTCAGTGGCTTCAGTACAGGCATGACGAGGTGCATGAGTAGTTCCAGCCAAAGGATAAACACGAGTGGCATGCTGAGAGAAACTCTGACGGTCGACATTGTGAAGATAAATTGCCTCCTTGGCAGGCTTTGGGTATATGGCTTCGACGGACATATCCACCTCTGGCAAGAATATGAGATGGTTGCGTGCAGAGGGCTGATAGTCAACAGCAGAGTGAAGCTTGATCTGACACATTATCCATGGAGTATAGAATTTCAGACCAGATATATCTGAGCCAGATGCAGCAAATTGGCGATTGAAGAAATCCTGAGCATTGAAGCTGATGCCATTGAGAATATAGAAGACCAAAGTATTCATTGAGCCTTCAAGCTTAGCTGAGGAAGAATGTCCTTTGATGGGCCATAGAGTTTGCATGATAATGTGATACATGGTGCGGGGCAGATACTCTAGGTCTTCAACAAAGAATTCCTTGGGATATTCAGCATCCTGCGGTAGTGGCTTCATCATACTCGGCATTTGACTCATATTGGGCTCAGGCTTCTGGAAGATGCTTTCCAACGCATTACGGTGAAGCTGACAACCAGGTTCATATAGTTCACCTGGAGTGGACATGCCAGTAAGCTCAATGAGATCAAGAGCTTTGGCTTCATGGTGTACATTACCTATCATCCACTCAAGGACCCATGTCTTCGGATCCCTGTTGTAGCCGCGAATGTGGAGAGTTGCATAGAATTGCAGCAGAAGTTCTTCATCCCAATTTTCTTTATCAGTCACAAACTGGAGAAGGCCTGCATCTCTGAAACAGTCGAGGGCTTCTTCTAAGCAAGGCAGGCCGGCAATGGCTTCGCAGTCCAGACGCATATGAGGAAATATGCGCCCTTGATTGTCTGGGACACAGGAGTAATAACTGCGCTGCTGATAACTCCAGAACCGATCAGATGATATTCTTGGCTTGGAATATGGGTTCTTCGCTCTATCAAAGAAAGTGTTGTGTGTAATGAAGCCATTGGCGTTGAATGATCCTGGTGCAGATGCAGTACCTGGAAACCTTGGCAGCCTTAGTTTTGGCTTATGAACCCGTGGCTTGTGCTCCACGTGATAATCAAACTGAGGTCCGGGAGCAGGCGGAGGAACCAGAATTGGCCATCTGACAGTGACAAGCTCGCCTTGATAAAATGCTTGCTCAATGGTGTGTGGCCTTGGTGGTGGTACAGGAGTAGTGGCATTGGCAAGGGCGTCAGGCTGCACATTTGGTGCAGGTGCATCATTGGCTTCAGGCACGGTGTTTGCTGCAGGCGCCACATTAGCTTCAGCAATGACAATGGCTTCAGTAGTGATGTTGGTGGCCGCCTCAGTATTTTCAACCTCCACTTGAATAGCTGGAGGGTCGGGCACAGACTCGTTCTCCTCAAGAACATCTTCTTGGTTGGTAGGGGATGTGGCAACACGTTCTTCTTCTTGACGGGGTTCTTGATTTTCATCGGCTGATGCAGCCGGTATGTCTTCAGCAGCTTTGGCTTCAGACGCAGAGACATTCGCAATAGGAGTGGCTTCGGGAAACACTTGATGTGCTGCCAAGGTGGGTTGCACTTCTCCTTCTGGAACGCTCGATGAAGCGACTTGTGGTCTTGGTCCTTTGCGAAGCCTGCGAAATGTGGGCGACGCCTTTGGAGTGGGAGTTGGATGGACCACATAGTCGTCATCATCATCAAGCACCGGATTGGTGACTTGAGGTGGGGGAGTTCTTGGTGAGTCTTGACTTGGAGTTGCCGGTTGGGGGAAACCAGCCCATGAGGCATCCTGAGTGATTGGCGTCAAAGGACGACCAATACTGATGAGTTTGCTATTCATGAGAACAGGCAATGATACCAGTTGCCGCTCGATCTGAGGAAGTACTTCATCATCATCTACATTGTCTTGGGGACCAATGTCTTCAGCTGTGATGGGGTCAACGGCTGGAACTTCGTCAGCTTCGGGAGCCTCTGTGGAAGCAGGCTCATGAACTATCAATTGACGCTCTTGGTGTTCGGATGCAGAACGAGCAAAAGAGATGGGCTCGACAACGAGGGGCTCTATGGGAGCATCCCGATCTTTCTTCTTAGTATTTCTCTTCTTGGGCAATGGAGCATCGTCGGTGGTGTTCTTGAACTTGCACTTTCTGGCTTCGGCTTCAGCTGCCCTAGTTTCTTCAGCTCTGAAGCCACTATGGGGACCTTAGTCTTCGAACCTGTCATGCTGGAAGGGAAGACAATGCGAGGTTCTTCCCGCCCTGATGCTTCAGCTTGTGCCACAGCAGGCTTCTTCTTCTTGGCAGCCAGCTTGGGGTCTATGCCAGGACGCCCAAGTGCCTTTCGCTTCTCAGCTTCATTGTAAGCTTGAACACACTTGGCAGTGAGGTTTTTCATTCACTCGCGTGAACCTTTGGCTTCCTCACGTTTCTTGCGAAATGCCTCCTTGAGGTCATGCAACATCAGCTTGAAGTTTTGAACATCAGCCACACTGAGCTTGGCCACGTGCTTCTTGAACTTGTCTTTCTCATAGTCAATTTTGTTTTTCAGTTCACAATCTTCTGAGCCAGAGCCAGCTCAGGAGCAATGGCGCCTTGGAAGGCGACGCTGATGCCAATTGGGAGCTGAAGATCATCAAAGCTGAGATTCAGGTTGTCAAACCACTCATCAATGAAATTGTCTAAAATGTTCGCATCGAAGAGGGGCAGGTCATTGAAGATCTCCGCCTCTTGCTTGCTCTTAATCAGCTGCTCAAGGGCATCATCACCGCACTCATCATCTGTTGACAGATCAATGGCTTCAGTTTTGTTCCTTAGAACAACAACAGGTGTTAGTCCTTGACCAGAACTCTGGACATTTTTCTTCTGGGGCTTCTCTTTCTTCTTGGAGATGCGAGAGAGATCTTCAGAATTGATACTTGGTGCAGGAGGAGCAGTTGCCAATGGCTTCGCACGTGGCTTTTGATGCAGAAGTAGGTTTTGAAACCTTAGTTTTCTTCTGCTTCTGTGGCTTAGGAGGAGCTGGTGTATCATCAGAATCAGCATCATCAGCAAAGTGATCCACATTTGCACCTTGGACGGCAATGTGAGTGATGAGGCCTTCGAGGTTGTAGAAGGGGTCGATTCTATTTTCATTGGCTTCACGGGTGCCATCATCCTGGGGTGCTGATGGACCTGGGTTGAAGTCAAGTCCAAATGCCTTCTTGTTCTTCACAGCAGAGTCTTTGGCAAACTTGAAGTTGCGCTTGAACAGATTGTCCTCGCGACACCATAGCAGAGAAGATGGGCCAGCCTTCTCTGGATGTGGTCCGCGAACCATGCACGGGTAGAAGCCTTGATCAATGGCTTCGAACTTGGACCTGGGTGGAAGATTTTTGTATAGGATATCTCCCCAAGGTCGCTTGATGGCATTCTTCTCGGCATACTCAGCAATGAAAAATTTGTACTTGTACCATTCCTCTGCCCAATATCTTCGAATCCATTGGATTCGATTTTTGCGTTCACCATAGGTTTCTTCTGGGCCAGTCTTGTACAATTCATGCAGATCTGGCGGCAAATCTTTGGATGTATTTCCATGGCGTTGTCTGCCACCCTTTCTTGCTGACTTCTCAGTTGCCATGAAGCTTAAACTGAATGGCTTCAAAACTAGCAAAGGCTTCAGGAGAATTTATGTGACTCTGTAAGAATTCTGCAAATGAATGCAGACTATGAGAACCAAGGGATTCTCCCACAGACATGTACCTGTCATAGCATTAGAGGTGTGAGGGAAGGGGAAGAGGTCATATGCATTCTCAGAAGATTTTGAAGATAAATCAGTTTGAAGACATTGACCTCATAACGCGAGGACATTCACTTATTTTTTGTGAGTTGGTTCCAGATTTGTACGAATCCAGTAATAGGTACAATTGAGGAATCTAACTTGTAGAGAAGCATATTCCATGGCGTTTTCTGCCACCCTTTCTTGCTGACTTCTCAGTTGCCATGAAGCTTAAACTGAATGGCTTCAAAACTAGCAAAGGCTTCAGGAGAATTTATGTGACTCTGTAAGAATTCTGCAAATGAATGCAGACTATGAGAACCAAGGGATTCTCCCACAGACATGTACCTGTCATAGCATTAGAGGTGTGAGGGAAGGGGAAGAGGTCATATTCATTCTCAGAAGATTTTGAAGATAAATGAGTTTGAAGACATTGACCTCATAACGCGAGGACATTCACTTATTTTTTGTGAGTTGGTTCCAGATTTGTACGAATCTAGTAATAGGTACAATTGAGGAATCTAACTTGTAGAGAAGCATAAGTGAACAGACTAGGCATAATATGAGATGCAGAATGGGATAGATTCAACTTTGGAAGTATAGAAACCACTTTTGGTAAAGAAGGATGAATCTATCAGATCGACAACATGGTAAAAAGTAAGTTTTAATTACCACACAAAGAACTGCTAGACAGAGCGGAGTTGGAGGCCGAGCAGTTTGATTTCCCATGCCCTAACTTGGCGACGGAAGACACCTACGGTGGCGGCAGAGAAGAAGAGGTCCGCGGCCGGCATGAGGACGACATCGGTGAGGTCGCGGCAGCTAAACGCTTCATCGCCGGCGTCGTCGAGAGCTAGCGGTGGCGCTAGGGTTTGTGAGAGGTGGCGAGGTGGAAGAAAGATTTTGACCACGATGTGATGGGTATTTATAAGGAAACGGACAGCACAGCGCAATTACGCAGGTGCCCCTGGCGGTTCACATCTGAAGGGCACGTGGCAAGTGAGGGAGTCCTGGATAGGGGGTCCTCGGCCAGCCGGACTATATACTTTGGCCGGACTGTTGGACTATGAACATACAAGATTGAAGACTTCGTCCCGTGTCCGGATGGGACTCTCCTTTGCGTGGAAGGCAAGCTTGGCAATTCGGATATGTAGATCTCCTTCTCTGTAACCGACTCTGTGTAACCCTATCCCCCTCCGGTGTCTATATAAACTGGAGGGTTTAGTCCATAGGACAACAACAATCATAATCATAAGCTAGCTTCTAGGGTTTAGCCTCTACGATCTCGTGGTAGATCAACTCTTGTAATTCTCATATCATCAAGATCAATCAAGCAGGAAGTAGGGTATTACCTCCATCGAGAGGTCCCGAACCTGGGTAAACATCGTGTCCCCTACCTCCTGTTACCATTAGCCATAGACGCACAGTTCGGGACCCCCTACCCGAGATCCGCCGGTTTTGACACCGACATTGGTGCTTTCATTGAGAGTTCCACTGTGACGTCACGATAAGGCTCCATGGCTCGCCTTGTTGTAAGGACAACATCACCTCTGGGGGAGCCCTGGCTGTAGGCTAGACTCTCCGGCTAGGCGGCTTCGTCATGACCTCCCGTTCGGCCGCTGCGTCGACGATGACTTCTCAAGTCATCAAGAACAGCCTCCACGTCAGCTCGGAATTCACCGAACAGATGGATCCAATGGAGCTCTCCTCCCTGAACGGGCTCTTGGATCGCATCGCCATCCTGGGAGTCTCTACGGACTATGATCGGATCGGGCTTAAACCCGACCAAAGGGAGATTAATTCTCTGCTGGTCACCCATCAGATAGCAGTGGTGGAGGAACAATGCAGCGATTCTTCCTCTATTTTGAGGACGAACTATGTCCGGATTCCCGAGCTCTCCGAGCCGGATACCCGTCTACGGGAGGACATGGCCTAGGCTCCGAACCTAGAATCGGGCAGCGGGCCAGAAACATTGGGCAACATCTCAGAGTCTGAGCTGCCAAGCTCGGGAGCTCCTCAGCCCCTGGGTCTCAGATCGGGTCCGGATTTGGATTTAAATCTACCCACCCACCCAGACACGAGTGATCTTTCCCACATTAGACAAGAGCCCCAAGAGACAGTACATCACTTCTGGGCCAGATTCCTCCTTGTAATGAGCAAGGTTAAGGACTATCGCGAGGAAGACGCAATCTCATTCTTTTGCA
This sequence comes from Triticum aestivum, assembly GCF_018294505.1. Classification (NCBI taxonomy): domain Eukaryota; kingdom Viridiplantae; phylum Streptophyta; class Magnoliopsida; order Poales; family Poaceae; genus Triticum; species Triticum aestivum. The sequence goes on from NC_057795.1 coordinate 222,931,961, forward strand.
AAAGTTTCATGGACAAGGGAATTCTAAACGCCATAAGTCGCCGTGACATAGCACACTTCACTGACTTGGTGGCCATAGTACAGAAGTATTGAGTGATGGAAAGTGCATGGAAAACCCAAACAAAATTCTGGGATCCTCCGGCTCTCACAAAACCCCTCGTCTGAACAAAAAGGGTGCACTCTCGCAAGTCACCCGATCCAATCACAAAGAAACCAAAGCCCACTACATGGCGTGGAACCGTATTGGAGGGATGGCTCAATGGGCCATGCAAAATTCACAGTACACCGGATACCATACCAACACACAGCCTTAGAGTATGTTGGATACTCCGGCAGGTGGCCAAGAGCAGCGAGGATCTCCTCATCAGCAATACCGCAGAAGACCATCCCGCGGAAAATAACAATATAGTACTGACAGTCTTCGAGACTTTCGCCTCAAATAATAGGCGCAAGCGAGCACTCCATGCAAATCACGGTACCCACATTATCAAAAGATAGCATATGCGGTCTTCATGGCATCCCGAAAACTACGGCACTACTTTCAAGAGTGTTCAATCACGGTGGCCTCTGAAGTACCACTGAACGATATAATAAATAACCGCGATGGCATGGGCGGGATTGCTAAATGGGATATCGATCTCCTCCCATTCGACATAACATACAAACCACGGTGAGCCATTAAGTCGCATGTACTGGCTGACTTCGTCGCCGAATGGACAGAAGCCGAACTCCCTAAAGAGTACGGCACGTACTCCGATTGGATCATGCACTTTGACGGCTCTAAGATGCTGGCTGGTCTAGGGGCAGGTGTTGTCCTGACATCCCCCACCGGAGATACATTCCAATACGTACTCCAAATGCTATACACTGATTCCAACAATGCAGCCAAGTATGAGGCTCTGTTGAATGGTCTTCGGATGGCAGTCTCTATGGGCATTCAACGCCTAGAAGTGCGCGGGGATTCGAACCTCGCAATATCTCAAATAAATGGAGACTTTGACGCCAAGGACCCAAAAATGGCGGCCTACCGCAAAGCCGTCCTCAAAATGTTAGCTCGGTTCGAGGGGCTCGAATTCCACCATCTGGTCCGAGAAAACAATCAAGCGACGGATGTCCTCGCCCCCATCGATGCTAAGCGCGACCCCGTCCCACCTAATATCTTCTTGGAAAGGCTGTTCAGGCCATCTGTGGTGTGGGAAGGGGAGTCCTGCAATATGATACGTCTCCATCGTATCTATAATTTTTAATTGTTCCATGCCAATATTATTCACTTTCATATACTTTTTGGCAACTGTTTATACTATTTTTTGGCACTAACATATTGATCCAGTGCCCAGTGCCAATTCATGTCTGTTGCATGTTTTTTGTTTCGCAGAAACCCAATATCAAACGGAGTCCAAACGGGATAAAAACGGACGGAGATTTTTTTGGGAATATTTATGAATTTTAGGAAGTAAAATCAACGCGAGACAGTGTCCGAGGTGGTCACGAGGTAGGGGGCCCGCCCTACCCCCCAGGCGCGCCCCTGACCCTCGTGGTCCACCCGTAACGAGGTTGATGCTCTTCTTTTGGCACAAGAAAGATAATTTTATGAGAAAGATCTGGCCGAAAGATTCACCCCAATCGGAGTTACGGATCTCCAGATATAAAGGAAACGGTGAAGGGGTAGAATCTGAGAACGCAGAAACAGAGAGATAGATCCAATCTCGGAGGGGCTCTCGCCCCTCCCAAGCCATGGGAGCCAAGGACCAGAGGAGAAACCCTTCTCCCATCTAGGGAGAAGGTCAAGGAAGAAGAAGAATAAGGGGGGCTCTCTCCCCCTTGCTTTCGGTGGCGCCAGAACGCCGCCGGGGGCCATCATCATCACCGCGATCTTCACCAACACCTCCGCCATCTTCACCAACATATCCATCACCTTCCCCCCTCTATCTACAGTGGTCCACTCTCCCGCAATCCGCTGTACACTCTACTTGAACATGGTGCTTTATGCTTCATATTATTTTCCAATGATGTGTTGCCATCCTATGATGTCTGAGTAGATTTCCTTTGTCATGTCGGTGATTTATGAATTGCTATGATTGGTTTGAGTTGCATGTTTTATTATTGGTGTTGTCCTATTGTGCCCTCCGTGTCGCGCAAGCGTGAGGGATTCCCGCTATAAGGTTTGCAATATGTTTATGATTTGCTTATGGTGGGTTGCGTGAGTGACTGAAACACAAACCCGAGTAAGTAGGTTGTTTGCGTATGGGATAAAAGGGGACTTGATGCTTTAATGCTATGGTTGGGTTTTACCTTAATGAATCTTTAATAGTTGCGGATGCTTTCTAAAGTTCCAATCATAAGTGCATAGAATTCCAAGTAAGGGATGATATGTTAGCTTATGCCTCTCCCTCAAATAGAATTGCAATAGTGATTACCGGTCTAGTAACGTAGTCAATTGCTTAGGGACAATTTCACAACTCCTACCACCATTTTTCCACACTCGCTATATTTACTTTATTGCATCTTTATCTAAACAGCCCCTACTTTTTATTTACGTGTTCTTTATGACTAATGTGAGTCCATGGATTATACGCACTCTGACCCTTCCACCATTGCTAGCCTCTTCGGTACCGTGCATTGCCCTTTCTCACCTCGAGAGTTGGTGCAAACTTCGCCGGTGCATCCAAACCCCGTGATATGATACGCTCGATCACACATAAGCCTCATTATATCTTCCTCAAAACAGCCACCATACCTACCTATCATGGCATTTCCATAGCCATTCCGAGATATATTGCCATGCAACTTCCATCATCATCATATTCATGACTTGAGCATTCATTGTCATATTGCTTTGCATGATCGTAAGATAGCTAGCATGATGTTTTCATGGCTTGTCCGTTTTTTCTTTCATTGCTACGCTAGATCATTGCACATCCGGGTACACCGCCGGAAGCATTCATATAGAGTCATATCTTTGTTCCAGTATCGAGTTGTAATATCGAGTTGTAATATTGAGTTGTAAGTAAATAAAAGTGTGATGATCATCATTATTAGAGCATTGTCCAAAGAAAGAAAAAAAAGAAAGGCCAAAGAAAAAAAAGAAAATAAATAAAAAGGGGCAATGTTACTATCTCTTTTTCCACACTTGTACTTCAAAGTAGCACCATGTTCTTCATGTAGTGAGTCTCATATCTTGTGCTTCGAAGTAGCACCATGTTCTTCATATAGATTGTCTCCTATGTTGTCACTTTCATATACTATTCGGAATTTTCATTATAGAACTTGGCTTGTATATTCCAATGATGGGCTTCCTCAAATGCCCTAGGTCTTCATGAGCAAGCAAGTTGGATGCACACCCACTTAGTTTCTTTTGTCGAGCTTTCATACACTTATAGCTCTTAGTGCATCCGTTGCATGGCAATCCCTACTCCTCGCATTGACATCAATTGATGGGCATCTCCATAGCCCGTTGATTAGCCGCGTCGATGTGAGACTTTCTCCTTTTTTGTCTTCTCCACATAACCTCCATCATTATATTCTATTCCACCTATAGTGCTATATCCATGGCTTGCGCTCATGTATTGCGTGAGGGTTGAAAAATCTGAAGCGCGTTAACAAGTATGAACCAATTGCTCGGCTTGTCATTGGGGTTGTGCATGATGGGGGCATTTTGTGTGACGAAAATGAAGCATGGCCAAACTGTATGATTTTGTAGGGATAAGCTTGCTTTGGCCTTGTTGTTTTGAAAAACATGATTGCTTTATTGGTACGCTCGAAGTATTATTGTTTTTATGTCAAATGATAGACTATTCCTTTGAATCATTCGTGTCTTAATATTCATGCCATGATTAGACATATGATCAAGATTATGCTAGGTAGCATTCCACATCAAAAATTATTCTTTTTATCATTTACCTACTCGAGGATGAGTAGGAATTAAGCTTGGGGATGCTGATACGTCTTTGTCGTATCTATAATTTTTGATTGTTCCATGCCAATATTATTCACTTTCATATACTTTTTGGCAACTTTTTATACTATTTCTTGGGATTAACATATTGATCCAGTGCCCAGTGCCAGTTCCTGTCTGTTGCATGTTTTTTGTTTTGCAGAAACCCAATATCAAACGGAGTCCAAACGGGATAAAAACGGACGGAGATTTTTTTTGGAATATTTATGATTTTTGGGAAGTAAAATCAACGCGAGACGGTGTCCGAGGTGGTCACGAGGTAGGGGGGCGCGCCCTACCCCCCCAGGCGCGCCCCGGACCCTCGTGGTCCACCCGGAAGGCAGTTGATGCTCTTCTTTTGGCGCAAGAAAGATAATTTTATGAGAAAGATCTGGGCGAAAGATTCACCCCAATCGGAGTTACGGATCTCCAGATATAAAGGAAATGGTGAAGGGGTAGAATCTGAGAATGCAGAAACAGAGAGATAGATCCAATCTCGGAGGGGCTCTCACCCCTCCCAAGCCATGGGAGTCAAGGACCAGAGGGGAAACCCTCCTCCCATCTAGGGAGAAGGTCAAGGAAGAAGAAGAAGAAGGGGGGCTCTCTCCCCCTTGCTTTTGGTGGCGCCAGAACACCGCCGAGGGCCATCATCATCACCGCGATCTTCACCAACACCTCCGCCATCTTAACCAACATCTCCATCACCATCCCCCCTCTATCTACAGCGGTCCACTCTCCCACAATCCGATGTACCCTCTACTTGAACATGGTGCTTTATGCTTCATATTGTTTTCCAATGATGTGTTGCCATCCTATGATGTCTGAGTAGATTTCCTTTGTCCTATCGGTGATTGATGAATTGCTATGATTGGTTTGAGTTGCATGTTTTATTATTGGTGATGTCCTATTGTGCCCTCCGTGTCGCGCAAGCGTGAGGGATTCCTGCTGTAGGGTTTGCAATATGTTTATGATTTGCTTATGGTGGGTTGCGTGAGTGACTGAAACACAAATCCGAGTAAGTAGGTTGTTTGCGTATGGGATAAAAGGGGACTTGATGCTTTAATGTTATGGTTGGGTTTTACCTTAATGAATCTTTAATAGTTGCGGATGCTTGCTAAAGTTCCAATCATCAGTGCATAGAATTCCAAGTAAGGGATGATATGTTAGCTTATGCCTCTCCCTCAAATAGAATTGCAATAGTGATTACCGATCTAGTAATGTAGTCAATTGCTTAGGGACAATTTCACAACTCCTACCACCACTTTTCCACACTCGCTATATTTACTTTATTGCATCTTTATCTAAACAGACCCTACTTTTTATTTACGTGTTCTTTATTATCTTGCAAACCTATCCAACAACACCTGCAAAGTACTTCTAGTTTCATACTTGTTCTAGGTAAAGCGAACGTCAAGCGTGCGTAGAGTCGTAGCAGTGGCCGATAGGACTTGAGAGAGTATTTGTTATACCTTTAGCTCCTCGTTGGGTTCGACACTCTTACTTATCGAAAGAGGCTACAACTATTCCGTATACTTGCGGGTTATCACAATACCAGTCTGGATCCGAACACAACCCCAGATCCCGAATACTCTGACGTAATCGGAGGCTCCGCCACCGAAATAACACCTTCGGCCCACGCGATCATGGCTGTCATTGCCCTGCAGACGGAACCCTTCTTAGCCTACCTAAATAGGCAAGAACTCCCTAAGGACCAAAATGAGGCACATTGCATTGTGCAGCGTTCCAAAATCCTACAAGGTCCATGAGGGAGAGCTTTATAAGAAAAGCGCGAGTAGAGTGCTCCAAAGGTGCATCTCCGGAGAGGAAGGGCGACGGCTTTTGGCAGAAATTCATGCTGGACTCGGTGGCCACCACGCCGCAGCTCGGGCCCTTGTAAGCAAGGCCTTCTGTACAGGTTTCTACTGGCCAACAGCCCGAGCAGACGCACTGGCCAACAGCCCGAGCAGACGCACAGTACCTCATCCAACATTGCGTCAGTTGCCAGCTTTTTGCAAATCAAAGCCATATGCCACCTACCACTCTCCAAACAATCCCCATAACTTGGCCCTTTGCGGTTTGGAGGCTCGATATGGTTGGACCCCTTAAAGGAGGAAGCCATAAGAAAAAAATACTTGTTGGTCATGGTAGATAAATTCACCAAATGGATAGAAGCCAAACCAGTTAAAACGGTCGAATCCGGACCAGTGATAGACTTTATATCCTGGGTCTTCCACCGTTACGGTGTCCCCCACAGCATCATCACTGATAACGGCTCCAACTTCACAGCCGACGAGGTGAAAACTTGGTGCGACAAAATGGGCAATAAGCTCGATTATGCCTCTGTCTATCACCCACAAACAAACGGCCAAGTCGAAGAAGCAAAATGGTCTCATTATGAGCGGCATCAAACCTAGACTAGTGCGATCCTTGAAGGAATCAGATACGCACTAGGTCGAGGAGCTCGACTCCGTACTATGGGGGCTACAGACCACGCCAAATCGCACCACCAGATACACACCATTTTTTATGGTGTACGGCGCAGAGGCAATACTACCCTGCGATATCATTCGTGACTCACCTCGAGTGCGCATGTACGAAGAGAGAGAGGACGAGCTAGATCGGCAGGAAAGTTTAGATGCCATGGAGGAGGAGCGGGACGTCGCAAAGGCCCGTTCTACATTCTATCAGCAGCAGGCTCGAAGGTATCAAAGCAAAGAAGTATGGGCCAAAGCTTATAACGTTGGCAAACTCGTTCTACGCCTACCGGAGAAGAAAAAGGACAAGCTCAAGCCCAAGTGGGAGGGTCCCTTCATCATTGATAAAGTTCTCACCGGAGGAGCGTATCATCTGCGTGATGCATCAGATAATCGACTTGAGCCGAATCCATGGAGCGCGGCCAGACTCCGAATATTCTACGCCTAGTGCCGAACTCTGTGTTCGTCTCCTTACATCCGCCTTTTTTTAAGTTATATTCTCTCTCTCTCTTTCTTTCCTTCCTTTTTTTTATATATAGCCTTAAAAGCTTCAAGTATGCTTCGACCGCACACTCTTGCCACGCTATGCGCGCTCAAGATACCTGGGGGCTCCTTATACAGAAGCTTAATATAATTATCTTCTAGGCTTTATGCCCACCACATATGCGTCATTCCTCCATATGTACCTTTTTCACCATTATATGCATCGATATGACTTAAGTTTTGGCCAAGCTGGGTTGCCTGGCTCTTGTGTTTATGCCCTATGTTCCCGTTAATTCGGGTAGGGCGTAAGGGGAGCACCTCGGCGATTGTTACTGCCGGGTCAGCCGGATGTGTACCTCAGACTGGGTAAAGCCGAAAGCTAGCGTTCTTAAGGGAATATTTGATCGGTGAACAAAAGATGTTTCTTACTTATTTCAATACATGCCGCCAGATGTTTATATCCTACGTTGCTTTTTGTAGTTCGGACATGCACATTAATGCATGCGCGCCCAGGGAAAGGAACCCTTAACGGAACTATTCTCCCTAGAAGATGTTTCTTACTACCCATGTAATATAACATAGCTAGTTGGGTACTTTTTGTTCAAGCACTTATGACCCCTATGTCTGGTTTCAACGTGTGCCCCAGTTTTTACATAATCGAGCGGGCATTCGGATACACTCCGGACGGTCAGGTCCAAAGGTTGAAGCGAAAAGGTCTGCCAAGACAAATGATTTACAATCCGGCTAGGGACAAAATATGTCCTTTGAAGTAAAAAGTCACTTAGACTGACTAAATTCTTCCTCTTTACCATCCAACAGGCTAATGCTACCTGGTCATATACCAGACTAATGGGGATCTCTTTCCCATCTGACCCTACAGGTCTGACCTCGGCCATGTGGTTCGGGTCAGCTTTGGTGTATCGTGTCTTCACCATCGCCCAGGCCTCCCTTGCACCTTGTCGGCAGGCCGATATCTTCCATAATCGGAAGCGCCGCTGCGCTCCCTTGAGCATCTCCCCATAAGCTCTCCCATGCCTCCGGGCAGGGATGCGGATGGCCACAAGGCCTGGGCAATACCTTGCATCACCTGCCGAATTTGTCTGTGCAGTTGCGAGAGCTCTTGCAGAAGATCACCTGTAGATCCGGGCATCTCCTCTTCGTGACGACCCGTCAGCATACCTACAGACATAATTCTGTTAGCCAGCTTCTTCGCCGAACTCTATAAAGGTTTGTTCGAGCACTTACTAAAAATGCCGCGTCGAAGCCTCTTATTCTCCTTCATGGAGTCAGCAAGCTGGGCCCGCACATCTTTCAATTCAATGTCCAGCCAGGTCTTCGCATCCTGGAGATCATTTTTCTCCCGTATAACCTTTGTAAGCACACGCTCGCCAGCCTTTAGCTATCGTTGAGCATGTTGCTCATCCTCCGATACGATATCTGGATTACCTCCGGGATTGTCTGCCGAATCTATTGTTAGATTTGCATGCATGCCGAATACTAACTGGTATATGTCAAAAAAACTCTTTTCGATCAAGACAAGTATTACCAGATGAGGCCTTCTTGGACTCCTCCATTTCGGCAACTGCGGCCCATAGTTGGGCTTTGCACTCCTCCAGCTCTTTAGACAGCTGGGTATTCTTCTCTGTAAGAACCTATGCATACAATGATCCTTAAATCAGTTGTACCAACTGTTTCAAGTCTCAGGGGCTACTGATATACATACTTATCAAATTTTCTTACCCGTATATCCTTTACATACTGGCCCATGGCTCTGGCGAGGCCATCTTGAGCAGCTCGGATGTACGCGTCCCCTGAGTTGAAGGCATTGAACGCCTCTTCAGAGAAATGAGGGTCGTGTAGTGCGGCCCGTCGGCGCCTATGATTCATGGCGCTCTCCACTTCGGAGTTTGTAGCGGATAACTTATCCGCATCCTCTGTAGGAGGATCGTCCGGTGTTGTCCCCGCATTGACCTCCGCCTTTGAGTCCGGCCTCGGAGTCCGGCTGGTGGAGGCGTGGCCCGCAGGCTCTCCGGATATAGTCCGGCGAGTGCTTTTTCTGTCAGGAAACCATGGACATTGTTATATTTTAAAGACGATAATTACGTAGCAGGTTTATAATCATACCTCTGCAACAGCGTGTCGGTCCTGACCGCCTTCCTTTTAAGCCTACCCGGCTTCGGTGCCCTTGTTGATGAGTCACCGCGGGTTCGGCGCGGCGTCCCGATGGCCTTCCCTGTAGAACGCAATACATGTGCGGTGGGTAAGGCACCGAGAGGGGGATCCTTCTCGGAAGTTGGGACTCCAGTTTTACTTACATGTGATACAGGGAGTAGGCCAGGATAATCAGCTATGATGGCCACCAAAGCACTATCACAGCTTAATTGATAAAATGTCCTGTTGACGAGCTCCACAAATGTGTCCGGATCTTCTTTAAGTCCAGGGTCGAGGGCCCGGTCGGGGTCCTCTGGCTGTGGAGATGGGCTGTGAACCTCCCTCATAAATTTTCGCAGCTCCTGCTATGAATTGGCAAAGTAAATATTTGTGCTAAATAATGCGGGAAAGACTGGAATAAAAGATAGCAGCTCACCCAGCTTGGGGGGTTGTACATGGAGAATCCATCCCGTGGCTTGATACAGATGAACTCCTCTTCTTATCCTTTGTACAAATCGGACAGTATTTTTGCTAGAGCGGCGGCGGAGTCTGGACCTTTACGGCCACAGCGGGTGGCGTATTCTTCTCCATTGAAGTGCCACATGGGTTTCCCCCGATATTGAAGTGGTTGCACTCCCCGTATTATACATATTGACATGACCTCAATTATTGTCAGCCATGATTTGGACAGCGTCTTTATCCTGTCCATCAGGAAAAGGACCTCTCTGTTATATTCCTCATGGGGGCTCCGAGGGCACTAGCTTTGGTGTTTCTTCAACGGGGCATTTACAAACTCAGGAAGGCCCCTCCGAATAGGGTCCGGAAGGGGGACGTCCTCCATATAGAACCACTTCGAAGGCCAGTCCTCGGACGTCTTCTTCGGAGTACCGGACAGGTATCCGGTCTCGGCGATGCACCATATTTCGGCTCCGCCCACTTGATAAATCGACCCCTCCTGAGTGCGGGGTACGAGGCAGAATGGCCTCTTCCATAGCTCGAAATGTGCTTCGCAACCCAGAAATAGCTCGCAGAAGGCAACGTAGCATGCGATGTGCAAAATAGAGGCGGGGGTGAAGTTATGCAGCTGGAGGCCATAGAACTCCAGGAGCCCGCGGAGGAATGGATGGATTGGAAATCCAAGTCCCCTCAGCAAGTAAGGGACAAGGCATACCCGCTCCTCCTTGGACGGGTTGGGCAAACTCTCCGCTTGCGCCCCGCCATTATAAGTGGCTAGTCCAGCTCGGATGGGGACCATGTACACAGGCGGGAGAAACACCTTGGTATGCAACTCTACCAATCGGCTATGGGGGACAGAACACTTCTCCCAATCACCTGGCTTGATGCTACGGAGCGAGAGGAGGAGTTGCGACGGCCGGCCATGATGGGATGGTTTCTTCCGGGCGCGCTCTGATGGATACTCGCTGGGGGAGAATGGTGTGATTTGGATCTGAGGATCCCCATCTCTTTAAATAGACGATTTACTTACATGGTCAAGGTGGCAAATGTAAAAATGCCCCGACCTCTCGCATTCGCTCCACACATGGAGATAGCCATTATTAAAGCACAGAAGCCGAGGAGTGTAATATTGATGGGAGGCCGAACACTGCTCGTTACAACAGGTACTCTTGGATTTTGGAGAAGAACCCGCCTTGCAATGCCGAAGACAATCTACGCGCCGGACTCATCGTCATTGAAGCCTGGTTCAGGAGCTACTGAGGGAGTCCTGGATTAGGGGGTCCTCGGACAGCCAAACTATATACTTTCGCCGGACTGCTGGACTATGAAGATACAAGATTGAAGACTTCGTCCCGTGTCCAGATGAGACTCTCCTTTGCGTGGAAGGCAAGCTTGGCAATTCGGATATGTAGATCTCCTTCTTTGTAACCGACTCTGTGTAACCCTAGCCCCCTCCGCTGTCTATATAAACCGGAGGGTTTAGTCCGTAGGACAAAAACAATCATATCATAGGCTAGCTTATAGGGTTTAGCCTCTATGATCTCATGGTATATCAACTCTTGTAATACTCATATCATCAAGATCAATCAAGCAAGAAGTAGGGTATTACCTCCATCGAGAGGGCCCGAACCTGGGTAAACATCGTGTCCCCCGCCTCCTGTTACCATTAGCCTTAGACGCACAGCCTGGAGGTTTTGACACCGACAGCAAGCATGCAACACATTGGAAGTTGTTCCCTGTTCCCACGCACGCCTGGATTGTCGAGGTGGTCGTTCCGGCTTCTCCGGTTTTTAGGTAATAAGGATATAGCATTAAAAACAGATATAAATGTTTGTCAGATTGACTTCAGCTGACAAGGTCTCAGTGAAGACAATTGTCAGGTTTCAACAGAATGCATATGATTTGGACAGCTAGAGTTGGGGTAGAGCATAGATAGGTTAGGGTCCGATTACATTCACTTAGATCAAAAGATTCAGGCAAGAAGTCATAGCTATAAGTGAATGTTGTAGAGGACAGAACACAAATATGTATATAACTAGTATAAGACCAAATCAACAAGATGAAGATCAATATGAACATAAGTCAAGGATGAAGACAAATCAAATACGAAGACTTTGCAATCATAACGCCAAGGGAAACACTTCAAACAAAAGTTTGGTGGTGGTGTTACCCACCGTATAGGAAGTATTAGACCCAGACACGGCGCACAATTATCGTGGCGCTCCGAAGTCAAATTCTGCATTAATGTATTCACACTTAGAGTGTATGTCTTCATTGATTGAAGATATACATTACTTCGTGTGTTGCACATCTAAGTCATCAAAATGCATAAGTGTTAGGATGTGTGTCCAATCACAGGACATTTGAGGACTCCAAGATATTTAGCTCACACCGCAACTTGCAAAACCTTTTCTCATCCAAGGGCTTTGTGAAGATATCAGCCAATTGCTCTTTAGTGTTGACGTGAATGCTATCAATATCTTCCTTCATGACATGATCTCTGAGAAACTGATGACGAATTTCAATGTGCTTTGTCTTCGAGTGCTGAACTGGGTTGTTGGCAATCTTGATGGCGCTTTCATTGTCGCAGTAGAGTGGCACATTCTTCAGGTGGACACCATAGTCCTTGAGAGCTTGCTTCATCCAGAGAAGCTGAGCACAGCAAGATCCAGCAGCAATGTATTCAGATTCAGCAGTGGAGAGAGATACACAGTTCTACTTCTTTGAAGACCAACAGACAAGAGATCGTCCCAGAAAGTGACATGTGCCTGATGTGGACTTGCGATCAACCTTGTCACCAGCATAATCAGCATCTGAGAATCCAACTAGATCAAACTCTGAGCCCTTTAGATACCATAATCCTAGTGTTGGGGTGTAATCCAAATATCGAAGAATTCGTTTCATGGCTAAGTGATGTGATTCCTTTGGTGCCGATGATATTTTGTTTATCAGGATCAGGACGCTTGACCAATTCCCACACATTGTTTAGCTCGAACAGTTGAAGCTCTTCTTGCATAGCTTGAATCCATTCAGGTTCCATGAAGGCTTCAGCAACTTTCTTGGGTTCAGAGATTGAGACGAATGCAAAATGCCCACAGAAGTTTGTTAGTTGTGTTGCTCTTTGTGTCGCTCTTGAATGAGTGAGTGGACCAGGTGCATTGATGTTGTCTATTATCTTCTCAATATGTACTTCATTTGCAACACGAGGATGAACAGGACAAAGATTTTGCTCTTGCTGATCAATGTCATCATTTGGGGGATTGTCTTCAGGCTGAGCATTGTCTTCAGGTTGATTAGGTGCAAAAATGATAAGTTCCTCTTCAGTCTGAGCCTCAGAAGGTATGATCTCTCCAATTCCCATTTGCTTGATTGATTCACTAGGAGGTACTTCATCTAGCACATTTGGCAGGTGCTCTCTTTGCGAGCCATTAGTCTCATCGAACCGCACATCCATAGTTTCAACCACTTTATAGTGAAAGAAGTTGAAGACTCTGTAGGAGTGCGAATCCTTTCCGTAACCAAGCATAAAACCTTCATGTGCTTTCGGTGCAAATTTTGAAGTGTGATGTGGATCCTTGATCCAGCACCTAGCACCAAATACTCTGAAGTAACTAAAATTTGGCTTCTTGCCAGTTAGGAGTTCATAGGATGTTTTCTTCAGAAGCTTGTGAAGATAAACATGGTTGATGATGTGACATGCAGTATCAATGGCTTTAGGCCAGAACTTCTGTGGAGTCTTGTACTCATCAAGCATCATTCGAGCCATCTCAATAAGGGTTCTGTTCTTGTGCTCCATGATGCCATTCTGCTGAGGTTTGTAGGGAGCAGAGAACTCATGAGTGATGCCCAAAGTATCTAGATAAAGGTCGAGGCCGGTGTTCTTGAACTCAGTGCCATTGTCACTTCTGATATGCTTGATCTTGACGCCATAGTTCATCGTGGCACGATTGGCAAAGCGTCTGAAGACATCTTGCACTTCATTCTTGTAGAGGATTATATGCACCCAAGTATATCTTGAATAATCATCAACAATGACGAAGCCATAGAGGCAAGCAGTGGTAGTGAGAGTAGAGTAGTGAGTAGGGCCAAATAAGTCCATGTGTAGCAGCTCGAAGGGTTGAGATGTAGTCATGATTGTCTTCGAGGGATGCTTGGCCCTAGTAATCTTTCCAGCTTCGTAGGCACCACACATATGATCCTTCTTGAACTTGACGCCTTCGATGCCCATGACATGCTTCTTCTTTGCGAGAGTGTGCAAGTTCCTCATGCCAGCATGCCCTAGCCTTCGATGCCAAGGCCAGCATTCTGAAGCTTTTACTAGAAGACATACGACCATCTGTGGTCCTGCTGAGAAATCTACCATATACAGATCATCTTTCCGATACCCTTCAAAGACCTTCTTTTACCAGTGTCAGCAAATGTGATGTGACTCTTGTCTGATGGACGTAGTGTTGAATCCATCTGTAGACTTCGATCGCCAGTCATGTGGTTAGTGCATCCACTGTCCATAATCCATTCTGAAGTACGAGGTGTCATAGCCTACAGTGCAGTTTGGGGGATAGGCTTCACCAAGCGAGTTGTGAAGCATAAACATTTGACGAACAAGTGGAACATGAAAGTTCAGATCTTGGTTAGGATAGATAGGATGAGTGTCAAGGAATCCTGGGACGAAATATATAGTAAGAACATTTGGGCATTTTATCTTGCGCCCCACAAGATGTTAAGGTCCCCAGCATTAGCATTGGACGCCTTTGATTTCCGGCTGGAGACCTTTCCCTACAAAAGAGAGTTAAGTTTTCTTAACCACCCACATTTTTAGGGGTGGCTTAGAAGCAATGAGTCTAAGTGCAGCATCTGAGAACTTCGGCTTTGGAGCCCTAGTAAATAGCCTTGCAGGAGGTGAATAATATCATAAGAATAAGCAGAAAAGTTTTTGTTCTATGAACATAGCGGTTTGAAGAAACACGCTCATATTCATGGGTCTGAGTATGATTTCCCTGCAAAACATTGACGTTAGGGTGACTCAGATGAGTCCTCGGTCTGTATGAAGCTTTTGGACCATATGAAGCCTTTGGCATGGGGTTTGCCTTCTTCCCAGGTGGTGTCATGATGACATTCACAGGAAGATTCTCAAGACAACTTTTGGGCACCCATATCTTCTTCATAGGTGGCCCATTCCTGCAGTTAGTACCAATATACCTGGCAAACACTTTGCCATTCTAATTCTTAAATAGTTTAAAGTTTGCATCAAAGGATTCATCAATGATAATAGGGTTAGCACAAGTGAAACCAGATAAGGTGGATGGATCTACTGAAGGTTCCTTTGAAGCAACCCATGTGGTTTTGGGGTACTTCTCAGGCCTCCAGTAAGACCCATCAACATTCATTTTCCTCTCGAACCAACACCCTCTTTCCTAGGGTTTCTGTTTAGAATCTGCTTTTTGAGGACATCACATAATGTCTGATGCCCTTTGAGACTTTTCTACATCTCTGTCTCAAGCAGTGTCTTCAACCTAGCTTCTCATCAGCAATAGTAGTGGTATCCTTAGCAGAGGGGTTAGTTACCACATTGGCAGTTGAAGATATTGCAACAGTAGTAGCAGTAGAACATTCAGCAACAGAGGCAGCATTATCACGCTCAATGCATTTTAGACATGGTGGTTCAAATCCTTCCTGAGCGGCACTGATCTGTTGAGCGTGAAGTGACTCGTTCTCTTTTTGAAGATCTTCATGAATCGCACTCAATTTCTCAAGATCTTGCTTCCTTTGAAGATAATCGTAGGAAAGCTTTTCATGAGTTGTTGAGAGCGTTTCATGACGACTTTCAAGTTCCTCGTACTTAACACGAAGATTTTTGATGTCTTCAATTAAGGACTGAGATCGGGTCATTTCCGCGTCCAACAGGTCATTGCTTTTTTCTAATAGTTTTTGAATATGTTCCATAGCTTTCTGTTGTTCAGTTGCAATTTTAGCAACTGTTTTGTAACTAGGTTTGGATTCACCATCAGAGTCATCTTCACTTGATGTTTGAAAGTAGGCATCGCATGATTTTACCTTGGCACCACATGCCATGAAGCAGTAGGTGGGAGCCGAGTCATCCTTGTCATTATCATTAGCGTTGGTGACACAGCCATTGTCTTCAGTGTTGAAGATGGACTTGGCAACATAGGTTGTAGCTAGAGCCAGACTCGCAACACCAAAGTCAGACTCCTCCTCAGACTCCACCTCCGCCTCCTTAGAAGCAGACTCCTCCTCTGAATCCATCTCCTTGCCAACAAAAGCACGAGCCTTGCCAGATGAGCTCTTCTTGTGTGATGAAGACATGGAAGAAGACTTGGAAGAAAACTTTGAGGATTTCTTCTTCTTCTTGTCATCAGAATCATATTCTTTACTCTTCTTCTTCTTCTCATTGTCCCACTGTGGACACTCAGAGATGTAGTGACCAGGTTTCTTGCACTTGTGGCATGTTCTCTTCTTGTGGTCATGGGTGGAAGCTTCATCATTTCTTGAGCTAGATTGTGAAGACTTTCTGAAGCCTTTCTTCTTAGTGAATTTCTGGAACTTCTTCACAAGCATAGCAAGCTCCTTTCCCATGTCTTCAGGATCACCAGAACTGCAGTCAGATTCTTCTTCAGATGAGGAAACAACTTTTGCCTTCAAAGCACGGGTTCGGCCATAGTTGGGTCCATAGATATCTCGTTTCTCAGATAGCTGAAACTCATGTGTGTTGAGCCTCTCAAGTATGTCATACGGATCGAGAGTCTTGAAGTCACGGCGTTCTTGAATCATCTTGATTATTTCATGGTTCGTGATCTCAGTGGCGTCGAGTGCTTGGAGCTCATTTGTGATATCAGTGAGGCGATCAAATGTGAGTTGGACGTTCTCATTGTCGTGTCTCTTGAAGCGGTTGAAGAGGTTGCGGAGAACACTGATCCTTTGATCTCGCTGAGTTGAGATGCCTTCGTTGACCTTGGAGAGCCAGTCCCAGACTAGCTTCGATGTTTCCAGAGCGCTCGCACGGCCATATTGTCCTTTGGTCAGATGACCACAGATGATGTTCTTGGCGGTAGAGTCTAGTTGAATGAACTTCTTGACATCAGCAGGGGTGACACCTTCACCGGTCCTGGGAACGCCATTCTTGACGACATACCACAGATTGACATCAATGGCTTCAAGATGCATGCACATCTTATTCTTCCAAAAGGGGTATTTAGTGCCATCGAAGGTGGGGCACGCAGCAGAGACTTTGATTATCCCTGCAGTCGACATAGCTAAAACTCCAGGTGGTTAAACCGAATCACACAGAACAAGGGAGTACCTTGCTCTGATACCAATTGAAAGAGCTGGTTATCGACTAGAGGGGGGGTGAATAGGCAATTTTTATGGAAGTCTTCAAAACATGGGAGTTTTGAAGACAAACAATAGAAACGATACTATTCGTATGCAGCGGAAGGTAGACAACACTAGGCAAGCCATAGTCAAGACTATTACCAGCTAGGTAGTGTGGATCAGGATGGAAGGTAGTATGAAGCCAATCAGAACAGGTAGTCACTTAGTGAAGTCAAACAGATAATGCAAGCAGGCAATGACATCATGAAGACAAACTGTAAGTAAAGAGAAGTGAGAAATAGAACCAGTAGCTTGGAGAGGACAGTGATTTGTTCAACCAGTTCTAGTTGCTATGACAACTTTACGTCTGGTTAGGGAGGATGCGATTTAACTCAGAAGACTGCGTCTTCACCTTATTCCCCGCCTAATCACTCTGGTAAGTCTTCAAGGTAGACTTTCAAACCTTTACAGACTTCGTTCACCGGCAATCCACAATGACTCTTGGATGCTCAGAACGCGACGCCTAACCGGCTAGAGGATTCATAGTCCTCAAGTGTAACAAGTCTTCAGATCACACGGACAGAAAGACTTCAGTGATGCCGAACACTCTTTGGGCTTTGGGTGGTTTGGGCTTTGTCCTCGCAAGGATTCTCTCTCAAATGCTTCGGAGGTGGGTTTCTCTCAAACGACAAAAGCCATGCACTAACTCTGAGCAGCCACCAATTTATGGTGTAGGGGGTGGGCTATTTATAGCCACTGGGCAACCCGACCTGATTTGTCCGAAATGACCCTAGGTCACTAGGGAACTGACACGTGTCCCAACGGTCAGATTTCAAACACACGCGGCAGCTTGACTTGGGCTACAAGTAAAGCTGACTCATCCGGCTCTAGATAAGATTTTCTCTCATTGTCTTTGCTCGAAGACATAGGATTTGGTTGAGCATCACTTTAGTCACTCTGACTTTGTTCACTTGGACCCCACTTAACACTGCTTTCCTATGATTCAACAAAGAAGAAAAGGAAACAACGAAACAACTAAGTCTTCGCACTCCATAGTCTTCATGCGATGTCTTCTCATGTCATAGTCATCACCGTGAATAGATTCATAGACCACCATTGTCTTCAATGTCTTCACACATTTTTAGGGGTCATCTCCGGTAGGTAAATCAAATCAATGAGGGACTACTACCTGTGTTATCCTGCAATCTCACAAACACATTAGTCCCTCAACCAGGTTTGTCATCAATACTCCAAAACCAACTAGGGGTGGCACTAGATGAACTTACAGAAACCAACACATTCAAGCTATCATTTGGAGATGATATTGTTTACCTTTGCTATATTTGTTTTATGTTAAGGTTGATGTACTTATTATGCCTTTCCACTACTTATGCAGGACAACAACGGGAGTGGCCACCATTTTCCGTCGAGGTTAGCTTCATCCCTCGGCTTGTACTCCCCCAATGTTCCATAATGTAGTGCATATAGATCCAGGCATGGACACTTGTTAGCTTCTAATATTGACTTGTTGCTTGTAGGTACATATGCCATTGGCAAGGATCCACGCATCGACCCTTTGCATATGGGGCAATGAGATATTCATGAACAAGTATCAAGTGAGGAAACTGATAAGGATTATTAGCAAAAAGATACGAATGGTGGCAAGCAAATTATTTGTTTATGCTCTATCCAACACAACAGTGACCTGTAGGATGGTAACTACAAACTCTGCAGCCTTCTCTTTTTACTGCCCGTAATGAGTTGCTAGACAATGATGTCTGAATGTTTTTCATTCGCAGTGGTTCCCGAAGCAGTTCACTCAAGATTACCTCGCAAAGTACATGATTGGTGGACACACAATGAAGGTTAAAGTATTTCATCCAGACTACAATGAGCATCGAGAAGTCGTAATGAAGACAGTGAAGGATGGACGGGCAGCCATCACAAGGGGTTGGCCTAGAGTCGTGCGCGCATTATGCATGGAGGAGGGCATAATATGGGCATTCCGCTTCAGCTTCTCCAGCAACCCGAATGTCTTTCTCCTCTCTCTTTACAGTCTTTAGTACAACTGTGGTTCATCATTCTTTACTTGGTGCTTCTGTAGTTCTTTAGTATATGTACACGTGCATCGAGTTATGCATTCGTGGTTGAACCTATATTTGTAATAAACATGGTTGGATATGAATAAGTGATTGCCTACTATCAAATTCAAAACATATGATTTTTAAATTAGGGATTACACTCCACATGGTTGGCGAACGCAAAACGTCTGCGATAGACGTGAAGATCAGACGCGTTTCTAGGATCCGCTACGTGTGCGATCAATCTCCACTGCACACACGATCAGCCAAGAAAAATGTGTGCGATCAATCTCCATTACACACACGATCAGCCAAGAAAAATCGTGTGCGATTAACAACAGCATCACACACAGTTCTTTCTTATTAAATGTTTGCGATAGTCACCTTATCACACACACTTCAAAATTATAGACTGTTTGATGTTGTGTGCATCGCAAATGTTTGGTACTTCTTGGATTAACTGTGTGGGATGTACATACTAAAGGAAATGTATTCCTCGGATGGACTATGTGGAATGTACAGACGAATGGAAGCGTATTCCTTTGAAGGACTGTGTGGGGTGTACTTATGACCAGACATGATTTCGCGTGTATAATTGTATTTTTTTAGCACCACTGTATGTATAACTGTATTTGAGCGCTCGTCGGTCGCACACGACCTCATTTTGCCGAGTGTCTGTGTCAGGAGGGTATATCCCCGACGGTTTCTGGGTCGTGTGGGAAGGACCCCCCCCCCTATCACAGTCACTCACTTGGCGACCGTTCCGGACGCCGTCGCGGGAAGGGGTTAACAACTGTTTGTATCGCACCGACGCGTACCAGTGTGTGGAGTAATAGTAGTCGATGCAGAATCGTTTCGGTCTACTAATCTTGGACATGATGCATATATACATGATTATTGCCTTGGATATAATCATAATTATTTGCTTTTCTACCAATTGCCCAACAGTAATTTGTTTACTCACCATATGCTATTTTCTCCAGAGAAGCCTCTAGTGAAAACTATGGCCCTCGGGTCTATCTTTTATCATATAAAACTCCTAAAAATACCTTGCTGCAATTTTATTATATTTATTTTATTTTGTGTTTTAGTTAGATCTATTTATCAAATCCTATACAATTTAATCTATCTCAATACCGTTGAGGGATTGACAACCCCGATATGCGTTGGGTTTCAAGTATTTGTTTTTCGTGTGCACGTGTTGTTTACATAGTGTTGCTTGGTTCTCCTATTGATTGATAACCTTGGTTTCGTACCTGAGGGAAATACATATCTCTACTGTACTGCATCATCCCCTCCTCTTTGGGGAAATCCCAACGCAGCTCACAAGTAGCATGTCTCAGTCATGTCCGCATGATTCTCAAACTTGTAGGGTCACACACTTAACGTTCGGTAACGCTAGGGTAGTACTCAGATATTCATATGGTGAAGTGTGAAAGTAGTTCAGAGTCCAGGATGGGATTTGGGACATCAAGAGGAGCTTCAAAATGGTCCGGAGGTAAAGATATATATATGGGAAGTCATATTCAGGGTTCCGGAAAATGTTAGGGCTTTTTCGGTATTGTACCAGGAAGGTTCTAGAAGGTTCCAGAGTGGGACCCACCTGCATGGGGGGACCCACATGAATGTGGGTTGTGCGGCATGGATCCACACCTATGGTCTAGGCGCACCAAGATCTCTCGCCTAAAAGGAATATGATCATATCCCGATGGGATAAGATCAAGATCCCTAAAAAGGGAGGATAGCGATCGGTGGGGACGGAAAGGAGGGATTTCCTTCCTCCCCCCTTGTCAAATGATCCTAGGGTCTTGGAGGATAAGCCACTAGCCCCTTCCGCGCCTATAGAAAGGTGGCGAGCCGTAGTGGGAGCCACTGTTCCACCTCCTCCCCTGATCTCTCGCCCCCTGAATTCAACGGGGTAGGGTGCTAATCTCTCTCCCTCTCTCTCTCTCTTTCTCTTAAGGAAACTCCATTAATCAGCATCAAAAATGGAAACCCCATTACTTAATCAAGAAAATGCACCTAGTCGGGAACTGAGCGCTTCGACGCTCACACGTGCGTTAGTCACGCCCATATGTGTGTGATCAACCTTCTTAGAAAAAAACAGACGCTAAACATTAGTGTTTGATACATATGAAAAATTGTGATGTCTACTTTTTTGAAATATTTTTTACTTTAGAAGAAGTTTTAGACAAGCCATCGCATTATGTTTTATAGTTTTGG
Organism: Triticum aestivum; assembly: GCF_018294505.1. NCBI lineage: Eukaryota > Viridiplantae > Streptophyta > Magnoliopsida > Poales > Poaceae > Triticum > Triticum aestivum. The sequence goes on from NC_057795.1 coordinate 222,953,091, forward strand.
TGACTACCCACTAGCAATTAACACGGCCATGAACCATAGGTTGGTTGTTTATGTACAATGTCCTTATAATACGAGAATGGTTGCACTGAAAACACAAAGTAGTCTCGACTAACTGATTTTTAGGCCAAGTGTTATATTTAGCTCAACATTATCTAAAACAATGGTTTTGAGTTCATATGTAGTGAATTGTTAGTTCTTTATTCAACAATTTGAAGGAAATATGCCCTAGAGGCAATAATAAAGTTGTTATTTTATATTTCCTTATTCATGATAAATGTTTATTATTCATGCTAGAATTGTATTGATCGGAAACCTAAATACATTTGTGAATACATAGACAAACAGTGTGTCCCTAGTGAGCCTCTACTTGACTAGCTCGTTGATCAAACATGGTTAAGCTTTCCTAACCATGTACATGACTTTTTATTTGATAACGGGATCACACCATTAGGAGAATGATGTGATGGACAAGAGCCATTCGTTAGCTTACCATTATGATCGTTCAGTTTTATTGCTATTGCTTTCTTCATGTCAAATACATATTCCTTTGACTATCAGATTATGCATCTCCCGGATACCAGAGGAATGCTTTATGTGTTGTCAAACGTCACAACGTAACTGGGTGATTATAAAGATGCTCTACAAGTATCTCTGAAGGTGTTTGTTGGGTTGTCATAGATCGAGATTAGGATTTGTCACTCTGAGTATCGGAGAGGTATCTCTGGGCCCTCTCGGCAATACACATCATAAGAAGCCTTGCAAGCAAAGTGACTAATGAGTTAGTTGCAGGATGATGTATTATGGAACGAGTAATGAGACTTGCCGGTAACGAGATTGAACTAGGTATGAAGATACCGACGATTGAATCTCGGGCAAGTAACATACCGATGACAAAGGGAATAAGGTATGTTGTCATAACGGTTCGACCGATAAAGTTCTTCGTAGAATATGTGGGAGCCAATATGTGACGCCCCCGATTCAATCGTACACTAATCATACACGCAAACATGTACGATCAAGATCAGGGACTCACGGGAAGATATCACAACACAACTCTAAACACAAAAGAAAGACATACAAGCTTCATATTACAAGCCAGGGGCCTCGAGGGCTCGAAGACAAAAGCTCGATACACAAGCGAGTCAGCGGAAGCAACAATATCTGAGTACAAACATAAGTTAAACAAGGATGCCTTAAGAAGGCTAGCACAAAAGCAACACGATCGAAGAGGCAAGGCCTCCTGCCTGGGACCTCCTAACTACTCCTGGTCGTCGGTGGTCTCCACGTAGTAGCATCCGTTGGCAGTGGCATCTGGCTCCATAGATCCACCATCTGGTTGCATCAATCGGAAAGAAGAAAGAAGGGGGAAAGGGGGTAGCAAAGCAACCGTGAGTACTCATCCAAAGTACTCGCAAGCATCAGATCTATACTATGTATGCATTAGTATCAAATGGAAGGGTTGTATCTGTGGACTGAACTACAGAATGCCAGAATAGAGGGGGAAGGCCTAGCCTATCGAAGACTAGCATCTTCAAGCTGCTCCGAGCATCTTGTAGCATGTAGAAGAGTAAAGAATAGCAGTTTATATTTAACAAGCATGTTGTAACAATAATGCCCAGAGATCCTTCCTCGACTCCCTGCGAGAAAGCAATCCCGGAGCCACATATTCAAGTATCCATTTGTAGTTGTATAAGATCAGGATATAAGTCTGAACGTCCGTTACCGTGGACACGGCTACTAATAGATAATCTTCCCTGCAGGGGTGCACCACGTTACCCAACACGCTCGATCACTCTGGCCGGACACACCTTTCTGGGGTCAATGCCCGCCCTCGGAAGATCAACACGTCGTAGCCCTACCTAGGCTCGGCAGAGAGGTCCCCGTCGGTCTACATCCTAAGCACTCTGGGGTCTGGGCCCATCGCCCGTTGCACTCTGGGTCATTGTGCGACGAGCCGGGACGAGCACCACCTCATACTGGATGGCACTGACCCGACAGGCCCACAATGCTGAACTGGACGTCTGACAAAGCTTCGGCTGATAGTGTGACATCGAGGCCCATAACTATTCTCACGTGGTGGTTGGTGCATAAAGGCCAAAGGCTAACTCAGAACAAATACCCAAACCATAGTGTATTATTAGCTTGCGGAGACGAGCAGAGACTCACGATCGAAAGTAACCCCGTCGCCCCGTCTCGTGGACTTACGACAAGGGCCTAGAATGCCCGACCGTGCCACGTCATGTTCTTGCGGGTACTCTCCGGGCCCGTCCGACTTTCACCAAGGTCTCAAGTAAAGTCAAGGTAACCGTGTGTCCAAACATCAAGGGGAAAACCCGAGAAATCACCCTCGATGACCACGACCGAATAGCTACACTACAGAATTATCATCAGGAGTGCGTTATGAGGGATCACTGATACGTCTCCAATGTATCTACTTTTCCAAACACTTTTGCCCTTGTTTTGGATTCTAACTTGCAGATTTGAATGAAACTAACCCGGACTGACGTTGTTTTCAGCAGAAATGCCATGATGTTGTTTTATGTGTAGAAAAGAAAAGTTCTCGGAATGTCCGGGAAATCCATGGAGGCACTTTTTGGAATTAATAAGAATTTTTGGCGAAAGAATTAATGCCAGGGGCCCACAGCCTGTCCACGAGACAGCCCCCCCACCTAGGGCAAGGCCCCTATCTCGTGGGCCCCCTGGACCTCCATCGACATCAACTCCAACTCCATATATTCACGTTCGGGGAGAAAAAAATCAGAGAGAAAGTTACATCGTGTTTTACGACACGGAGCAGCCGCCAAGCCCTAATCTCTCTCAGGAGGGCTGATCTGGAGTCCGTTCGAGGCTCCGGAGAGGGGGATTCGTCGCCGTCGTCATCATCAACCATCCTCCATCACCAATTTCATGATGCTCACCGCCGTGCATGAGTAATTCCATCGTAGGCTTGCTGGACGGTGATGGGTTGGATGAGATTTACCATGTAATCAAGTTAGTTTTGTTAGGGTTTGATCCCTAGTATCCACCATGTTCTGAGATTGATGTTGCTATGACTTTGTTGTGCTTAATGCTTGTCACTAGGGCCCGAGTGCCATGATTTCATATCTGCACCTATTATGTTTTCATGAATATATGTGTGTTCTTGATCCTATCTTGCAAGTCTATAGTCACCTATTATGTGTTATGATCCGACAACCCCGAAGTGACAATAATCGGGATACTTCTCGGTGATGACCGTAGTTTGAGGAGTTCATGTATTCACTATGTGCTAATGCTTTGTTCCGGTTCTCTATTAAAAGGAGGCCTTAATATCCCTTAGTTTCTGCTAGGACCCTGCTTCCACGGGAGGGTAGGACAAAAGTTTTCATACAAGTTCTTTTCCATAAGCACGTATGACTATTTACAGAATACATGCCTACATTACATTGATGAATTGGAGCTAGTTCTATATCACCCTATGTTATAGCTATTGCATGAGGAATCGCATTCGGCATAATTATCCATCACTGATCCATTACCTACGAGCTTTTCATAAATTGTTCTTCGCTTATTTACTTTTCCGTTGCTACTGTTAGAACTACTACAAAAACCCAAAAATATTTATCTTTACTATTGCTACCGTTACCATTATTATCATACCACTTTTGCTACTAAACACTTTGCTGCAGATACTAAGTTATCCAGGTGTGGTTGAATTGACAACTCAACTGCTAATACTCAAGAATATTTTTTGGCTCCCCTTATGTCGAATCAATAAATTTGGGTTGAATACTCTACCCTCGAAAGCTGTTGCGATCCCCTATACTTGTGGGTTATCAAGACTAATTTCTGGCGCCGTTGCCGGGGAGCATAGCTTTATTCTCTGAGTCACTTTTGATTTATATCTGTTGATCACTATGAAGAACATGAAAGACAATCGAACTACTATTTTGCCCTCAACTACGAGGGGAGGTAAGGAACTGCCATCTAGCCTTGCACTAGATTCTCCTTCCGTTATTAGTAGGCTTGCGACACCTAAACCTGCCACTGCTATGAATTCTGATATGTCGCATGTTATTGATGATGCCACTTCTGCTATGCATGATGAAACTACTTCTGTGCGTGATACTACTCTGCCATTAGGTGAATTTCTAGATGAACAACTTGCTAGAGTTAGGGGGAATGAAAATATCGAAGAACCTATTATTGATGATAGTGATGATGAAGGTTCCCCCAATGATTATGTATTACCTGTTGTTCCTAAGGGTTATGCTATGAATGAAAAAGCTGCTATGGAAATTCTTGCTTGCAATGATAGAAATGATCTTAAGAAATTATTAGCTAAATGGAAGCAATAGTCTCTTAATGCTAGAATGAAACCCGATCCTGCTTTTGCTACTTCACCTATCTGTGTTACTGATAAGGATTATGAATTCTCTGTTGATCCTGATATTATTACTTTAGTTGAATCTGATCCTTTTTATGGCCTTGAATCTAAAACTGTTGTGGCACATCTTACCAAGTTGAATGATATAGCCACCCTATTTACTCATGATGAGAAGTCTCATTATTTATACATCCTTAAGATATTTCCGTTCTCACTAAAGGGTGATGCTAAGACTTGGTATAATTCTCTTGCTCCTGGTTGTGTGCGTAGTCCCCAGGATATGATTTATTACTTCTCTGCTAAGTATTTCCCTGCTCATAAGAAACAAGCTGCCTTGCAGGAAATATATAATTTTGTGCAAATCAAATAAGAGAGTCTCCCACAAGCTTGGAGGAGGCTTCTCCGGTTACTTAATTCTTTGCCTGATCATCCTCTTAAGAAAAATGAAATACTTGATATCTTTTATAATGGACTAACCGATGCTTCAAATGACTACTTGGATACTTGTGCTGGTTGTGTTTTCAGGGAAAGAACAGTCGACGAAGCTGAAATACTATTGAATAATATGTTGACTAATGAAAATAATTGGACTCTCCCCGAGCCAATTCCTAAAGTAATTCCTGAACCAATTGAGCCAACTCCTGAGCCTATACCTAAACCCACTCCGAAGAAGAGAGGTGTTTTATTTCTTAGTCCTGAAGATATGCAAGAGGCAAAGAAATCAATGAAAGAAAAAGGTATTAAAGATGAAGATGTTAAGAATTTACCACCTATTGAAGAAATACATGGTCTTAATATACCGCCTGAAGAACCACATTGTCTTGATAACCCGACACAGGTAGTAAAGGTAAATTCTCTCTATAGATATGATAAAGTTGAAATACCCTCTACTAAATTTCATAGCCCATGCTTAGATGAATTTGATGACTTTATGGCTAGACAAGAAAGTTTTAATGCTTATGTTGGTAGAGAGTTAAAGAATAATGCTTTCGAGATAGGACGCGTACGTGATAATCTAGCTAGAGTTAAAGATGAACTTCACCGCATTAGCAAATACGCTTCTATGGTTGCTACTCAAGCTGAGCAAGTACTTAAAGCTCAAAATGATTTGCTTGATGAATTAAATAATAAAAATGATTTTGCTGTTAGAGTGGCTACTAGAACTGGTAGAATGACTCAGGAACCTTTGTATCCTGAAGGCCACCCTAAGAGAATCGAGCAAGATTCTCAGAGAAATAATTTAGAGGCACCTAGTTCTTCTAGAAAGAACAAAAAGAAAAATGATAGAACTTTGCATGCTTCGAGAGAACCTACTGTAGACACACCTGAAAATCCCAATGATATTTCTATTTCTGATGCTGAAACACAATCAGGTGATGAACATGAACCTAGTGATAATGTTAATGATAATGTTCATATTTCTATTTCTGATGCTGAAACACAATCAGACAATGATGTAGAGATTGAACCTGCTGTTGATCTTGATAACCCACAATCGAAGAATCAACGTTATGATAAGAGAGATTTTGGTGCTAGGAAGCACGGTAAAGAAAGAGAACCATGGGTTCAGAAACCCATGCCCTTTCCTCCTAAACCATCCAAGTCAAAGGATGATGAGGACTTTGAGCGCTTTGCTGAAATGATTAGACCTATTTTCTTACGTATGCGCTTAACTGATATGCTTAAAGTAAATCCTTATGCTAAATATATGAAGGATATCATCACAAATAAAAGAAAGATACCAGAAGCTGAAATTTCCACCATGCTTGCTAATTACACTTTTAAGGGTGGAATACCAAAGAAACTTGGAGATCCGGGTGTACCAACTATACCATGCTCTATTAAAAGAAATTATGTTAGAACTGCTTTATGTGATCTTGGAGCCGGTGTTAGTGTTATGCCTCTCTCTTTATATCGTAGACTTGAATTGAATAAGTTGACACCTACTGAAATATCTCTGCAAATGGCCGATAAATCAACTGCTATACCTGTCGGTATTTGTGAGGACGTGCCTGTTGTGGTTGCAAATGTCACTATCTTAACGGACTTTGTTATTCTTGATATCCCCGAGGACGATAGTATGTCTATTATCCTTGGTAGACCTTTTCTTAATACTGCAGGGGCTGTTATTGATTGCAACAAAGGCAATGTCACTTTTCATGTTAATGGTAATGAGCATACGGTACACTTTCCGAGGAAACAATCTCAAGTTCATAGCATCAATTCTATTGAAAAAGTTCCAACTATCATTTTTGGAGGTTTTGAATTTCCTCTCCCTTCTGTCAAGAAAAAGTATGATATTCTTATTGTTGGGGTTTTCATATCCCCGTTGAGGTAACTTAGTGTTATTTGAAATTTCTCCGGTTTCGTGTTATTCAGAATGAGTTTGTTAACAAGACTTAATCAACCTTGTTAGTGGGTTCATTTTGATGATCATGAGATGGATGAAACTAGAAGGCACAACCTTATGTACCCTCTTTTTACTTTCTGTTATTTAGAATAAATAAAGCAAAAATAATATTATCCGTCTATTTTCTGAATTATCCGTGCATTAAAAATAGTCCGAAAATAAAAGTGCTCCAAATGCCCTGCAAATTTAGTATGATTTTTTCTGGAATATTTGAGGATTTTAGGCATTGAAAACACTGCAGGAGGGGCAAGCACCAGGCCACGAGAGAGGAGGGCGCCCCCCCTCATAGGGCCCGCCCCTTGTCTCGTGGGCCCCTGGTGGCTCCCCTCCACTTATGCCAGCACGCACACACTTCATCTTCTACCCAAAAAAATCCTCATCCAGCTCAAGCACGAGTTCTAGCTTGTTTTGCTGCGATTTTCAATCTCTTAGCTCAAAGCTCCATTCGCAAAACTGCTTTGGGAGATTGTTGCTTGGTATGTGACTCCTCCATTGGTCCAATTAGTTTTTGTTCTAGTGCTTTATTGATTGCAAATTTTTGCTGCATGGGTGACCATGTTCTTGAGCTTGCATGTTAAATTTTTGAGGTCCCAAGCAATTCCAATGCATGATATAGGCTCTAGGCACTTGTAGGAGTAGTTGCTATCAATCTTGTTTAGTTTCATCCACTTTTATTTTGAAGTTACTAAAATTTCAGAAATTTTCAGAAAATGTTAATGAGGCTCTTTAAAGGTTCTTCTAGCCAAAGCTCTAAGGAAAAACAAGACAAAGAGAAGGAAAAAGACAAGTATAATCTTCCTCGCTTAGCGGAAGTACGGTCGTGTGAATGGCCATGCGAAGATTTCTTGAAAGAAGCTGGAATTCATGAAGACTTTTATGCTTTAATCGAGACTGCAGGCCTCACCGGTTTCATCAACGACCGAATCGATCAGTATCTCTTACTTACCAATACTTTCGTGCAAAACTTTTATTATTATCCTAAGAAGTCACCGCCTGCAGTATCATTTCATTTATATGACGAATTCAAAGAAATGTCTTTACGTCATTTTTGTGCGGTATGTAGGATACCTTATGAGGGAGAATTAGAGGAACCCCATCGTGAAGATGTGGGTGGCTTCGTTAATACTATTGTTGTAGAGGAGCCAAAGAAGGGCTCTGAGGCAAAAGATTCTAGCATACACTTTCCTGTTTTATGCTACTTTGCCATATTTGCTAGTAGATGCTTGATTGGTCGTGGAAATAGTGGAAATTTGAGCGTTCCAGATATTATTATTATTCAACATGCTTTGCTGGGAGACAATACTTTTAGTATGGGTGCCGTCGTTGCTAAACGGCTAGCCCTGAATCGTACAAAAGGCCCCATATTTGGAGGTATCTATGATGCACGTCTTGCTGAACATTTTCAGATACCCATTGGACACCATGAGGAGGAGGAGACAAAATTACCTCCTCACATCTTAGATTACAAGAGCATGGTAGCACACAAGTTTATGGTTGACAACGAAGAGAAGATGCTCTTGTATAGACTTAGATTCAATAAGAAACACTTTGAGTTTATTATTTTGCCTGCACCTCTGTTGTTTGATTTGCTTGCAGAAAATCGTCTTGTCACGCCGGAAGCGGTGAACAATCATCGAGCTCAAGCTTTTACTCCAGAACCTGAACCTGAGCCGGAACCTGAGCTGGACCCTTATCGTGCATCATCTGTCCAGTGGGATCCGGAGATGACCAGGCAGTGGTATCCTGATTACACCTCCCAGTACACCAGGGAGAGTAGCGGCGGTCCTTGGTATTAAACCAACTTAGGCCAAAAGCCTAAGCTTGGGGGAGTACGTATTTCTCACCGACTTTACATTCATGTTCACACACTAGTCGTCGGTGCTCATACTCTTTCATTGTATTATCCATGTTAGTTTAAGTTTCTTTTTCCAGTTTTCTTCTTGTGTGTTTGTTAAACTTTAAGAAAAAATCAAAAAAAATTAGTTAGTTTAATTTCCATGCTTGTAGTAGGAATTAAAATGAAAACCCAAAAAGATTTCTCGTTCTTCTTTTACTTGTTGGGAGCTTTCGCGTGTAAATAGTTTTATTTTATTTTATTTTATTTTGCGGTCGAGAAGACCATATTGAAAATGCTTAGTGGCTCTTATATGCATGATTGTTTATTTAATTTAGAGCCCATATTACTTGTCTTTTCTCTTGAGTTGAATGCTTGCAGATTCCAGCTTAGTCCAATGCGCGTGCACTCTTATTATTATACACATCATTCGGTTGTGCAAGTGAAAGGCAATAATGACGATATATGATGGACTTATTGGGATGAGCTGGTATGAACTCGACCTCTCTTGTTTTTGTAAATATGATGAGTTCATCATTCCTGAGTCAGCTATTATGAAGTAAACATATTTGCAATGACATTTAGAGATTATAGTTACTTGTGCCATGCTTGATTAGCTATGAGTTATAATGGTTTACCTTGCGTGCCAACATGCTATTAGAATGATTATGATGTGGTATGATGTGATGGTATCCTCCTTTGAATGAATTGAGTGACTCGACTTGGCACATGTTCACACATGTAGTTGAATCAAATCAACATAGCCTTCATGATATTTATGTTCATGGTGGATTATATCCTACTCATGCTTGTACTAGATGTGAATTAATTTTAATGCATGTTTACGACTGTTGTCACTCTCTCAGTTGGTCGCTTCCCAGTCTTTTGCTAGCCTTCACCTGTACTAAGCGAGAATACTGCTTGTGCATCCAAACTTCTTAAACCCCAAAGTTGTTCCATATGAGTCCACTATACCTGCCGTTCCAAGTAAAATTGTATGTGCCAAACTCCAAACCTTCAAATGAAATTCTGTTTTGTATGCTCAAGCAGCTCATGTTACAACTACGGCTGCCTATATCTTCCATGCTAGGTGGGTTATTCTCAAGAGGAGTGGACTCCGCTCCTCATTCACGAGAAAGGGCCAGTACCGAGATGCCCAGTCCCATGATCCAAAAAGATCAAAGCAAATCAAAATAATTAAACAAAACTCCCCCAGGGTTGTTGTATGTTGGAGGCACTCGTTGTTTCGACCAACCATGGATTGATGCTTGTTGGTGGTTGGGGAGTATAAACCTTTACCATTCTGTTTGGGAACTGCCTATAATGCATGTAGTATGAAAGATACAGCCATCTCATAGTTGTTGCGTTGACAGCAAAAGTATGCCACTCAAAATGTTATTCAAACTCTATTTTAAAATCGAGCTCTAGCACCTCTACAAATCCCTGCTTCCCTCTGCGAAGGGCCTATCTATTTACTTTTATGTTGAGTCATCACCCTTCTTATTAAAAGCACCCGCTGGAGAGCACACTGTCATTTGCATTCATTATTATTGGTTTATATTGGGTATGACTTGAATGGATCTCTTTTACCATGAATTACAATGTTTAGTCAGTCCTTGATCTTTAAAGGTGCTCTACATTTATGTTTTGCGGTCTCAGAAAGGGCTAGCGAGATACCATTTTGTTATATCATGTTATGATTATTTTGAGAAAGTGTTGTCATCCGAGTTTTATTATTATGGCTCGCTAGCTGATTATGCTATTGATATGAGTAATTGTGAGACCTATGTGTTATTGTGAGTGTGGTTAGTTCATAATATTTGCTGAAACTTGAATGCTGGCTTTTCATGTTACAACAACAAGAGCAAACAGAGTTTGTAAAAGTTTTTCTTTATCACTTTCAGTTTATCAACTGAATTGCTTGAGGACAAGCAAAGGTTTAAGCTTGGGGGAGTTGATACGTCTCCAACGTATCTACTTTTCCAAACACTTTTGCCCTTGTTTTGGACTCTAACTTGCATGATTTGAATGAAACTAACCCGGACTGACGCTGTTTTAAGCAGAAATGCCATGATGTTGTTTTATGTGTAGAAAAGAAAAGTTCTCAGAATGTCCTGGAAACCCACAGAGGCACTTTTTGGAATTAATAAGAATTTTTGGCGAAAAAATTAAGTCCAGGGGGCCCACAGTCTATCCACGAGACAAGGGGGCGCCCCCCCCCCCCCCCCCCCCCGTACGGCGCGACCCCCTATCTTGTGGGCCCCCTGGACCTCCACCAACGTCAACTCCAACTCCATATATTCACATTCGGGGAGAAAAAATCAGATAGAAAGTTTCATCGTGTTTTACGACACGGAGCTGCCGCCAAGCCCTAATCTCTCTTTGGAGGGCTGATCTGGAGCCCGTTCGGGGCTCCGGAGAGGGGGATTCATCGTCATTGTCATCATCAACCATCCTACATCACCAATTTCATGATGCTCACCGCCGTGCGTGAGTAATTCCATCGTAGGCTTGCTGGACGGTGATGGGTTGGATGAGATTTACCATGTAATCAAGTTCGTTTTGTTAGGGTTTGATCCCTAGTATCCACCATGTTCTGAGATTGATGTTGCTATGACTTTGCTATGCTTAATGCTTGTCACTAGGGCCCGAGTGCCATGATTTCAGATCTGAACCTATTATGTTTTCATGAATATATGTATGTTCTTGATCCTATCTTGCAAGTCTATAGTCACCTATTATGTGTTATGATCCGACAACCCCGAAGTGACAATAATCAGGATACTTCTCGGTGATGACCGTAGTTTGAGGAGTTCATGTATTCACTATGTGCTAAAGCTTTGTTCCGGTTCTCTATTAAAAGGAGGCCTTAATATCCCTTAGTTTCCGCTAGGACTCCCCTTCCACGGGAGGGTAGGACAAAAGTTGTCATACAAGTTCTTTTCCATAAGCACGTATGACTATTTACGGAATACATGTCTACATTACATTGATGAATTGGAGCTAGTTCTATATCACCCTATGTTATAGCTATTGCATGAGGAATCGCATCCGGCATAATTATCCATCACTGATCCATTGCTTACGAGCTTTTCATATATTGTTCTTCGCTTATTTACTTTTCCGTTGCTACTGTTACAACTACTACAAAAACCCAAAAATATTTATCTTTACTATTGCTACCGTTACCATTATTATCATACCACTTTTGCTACTAAACACTTTGCTGCAGATACTAAGTTATCCAGATGTGGTTGAATTGACAACTCAACTGCTAATACTCAAGAATATTCTTTGGCTCCCCTTGTGTCGAATCAATAAATGTGGGTTGAATACTCTACCCTCGAAAGCTGTTAAGATCCCCTATACTTATGGGTTATCAATCACCCTCGGCACTCGATAGTAGCTCTGCAGAGTCGAGCAACTAAAGGGGCGTGATGTGATGTGAGGTGTCGGGCTCTGGTCGTCGATCACGTCGATCGAGGCGTCGATGACGAAGCAGGGGCAACAAGGACAAGTGGGAGTCACTGATGGATCACTAACCAACCTATGCTAAGCAGTTTAGGATACGCAGGTAGGTAACAATAACAGGTACAAAAGCAGGCTATACATCAGAATAGGAGCAAACAATAACAGTAGCAAAATCTAATGCAAGCATGAGAGTATAGAATGGGCGATATCGGGATGATCAAAGGGGGGGGGGGCTTGCCTGGTTGCTCAGGCGACAAGGAGGGGTCGTTGATGACGTAGTCGATCAGAGCAGCATCGGCAGCCGTCTCGGGGTCTACCGGGAAGAAGAGGGGGAAGAAACAGTAAATAGACGCAAATATAAGCATAACCAGGTAATAAGCGGGGCTAGAGGTGTTCTAACGCAGCGCTAGGCGATACTGACGAAGAGGGAAAACATCTGGGAAAGTTTTCCCGGTCCCGGACGTCTATCAGACAGATGAACCGGAGGGGAAAGGTTGCATGTTTGCTATGCTATGGACATGTGGTAGACGAACGGCCTGTGTATTCAGATTCGTCTCGTCGTTTTGAGCAACTATCATGTATAAAACTTTTTCATCCGAGCTACGGAATATTTTTAAATGAATTTTGAAACTTTTATCAATATTCAAGAATTACTGGAATTATTATATTTAAATAAACCAAATTGACCAAGTCAAATTGACCGGTCAAAGTGAACAGTATTGGTGGGGTCCCACATGTTAGAGTTTTATTAAATTTCAAAAAAGATTTATTTAATCTAATTAGGGGACCCGCTTGTCATTGGCTAGCAATTAAACTAACTAGAAATTCTCTCCTAAGCTAATTCACGGGCCGGTCACTGGTGGTGGTACACACATGCTTAGCCATGGCCACGGCCATGTCCATTAACAGTGACAAGTAGCAGCATCTAGGAGCAGCAAAACTAGCGTGCAGGAGCAGCTAGAGCAGCCGCGGCGGCTACGCAGTAGAGTAGTAGTAAGTAGCAGCGTCGGCAGTAGAGGCAACGGGCAGAGCTAGCAGCGGCACCGGCAGTAGCAACTAGAGACAGCAGCACCTAGCGGCAGCAGCAGTACCAAGCGGCAGCTGTGCGGCGGCAACGGTATGCGGCAGCAGCAAGAGTAGCAAGCAGCAGCGCCAAGGCAACAGCAAGCGTGAACAGCAGTAGTAGTTTAGAGCAGCACATCACAAAAAAAAGTAGCAGCAGCCAGCGGCAGCAGCAAAGGGAGCAGCAGCGCAGGCACTCACACGCAGCTTGGGCGGGCGAGCACGGGACAGCAGCAGCGACAACAGGCAGCACGGGCAACAGCGACAGCGAGCGCACGCACGTACGCGTACGCGGTGGTTCGGGCTCGACGGAGATGGTGGCCTAAGGCGTCCAAATCAAAGGGGAGAGAAGGGGATCTGAGGGAGGAGCTCACTGTGGTGTCGTCGGTGAGCTCGGGGAGGCCGGAGACTGGACGGATTTAGGCTAATCGACGGCGAGATGGTGACGTCCGCGGCGGAGAAGAGCTTGATGGCGAGGCTTGGAGCGGTCCTAGCTCGAACCGGTGCACGTGGCGAAGGAGACGACGCCGGAGGTCCTCCTAGACATGAGCTCCGGACGCGGGGAGGCCAGTGGCCGCGACGACGGCGATGGCCAAGGCGGCGGGTCGAGCGATTTCATCGAGGGAGAGGAGATGGGGGTGCAAGGGAGGGAGAGGGGATTAGGGTTCGGCGACGGGAGGGGGCCGCCGGGGTTTTGTAGAGGGCGACGGCCGGGCGATGGTCGGCGCGTGGCCGCTGACGGGGCGATGGCCGCCATGATCCCCCTCGTGAACAGGAGGAGGAGGGAGGGGTATGTGGGCTGGCCGGTTTTTTTGCTTAATGGGCCAAAGGTCCAGTAGTTTAGGTCTTATGTTTTTCATTTACTCTACCTCTGTTTATTATCTTTCCACAGTTTTATTTAATTTCCATAATATTTTAGCTTAGTTAAAATACAAAAGTACTTTATAAATTAGTATTACTACAAAAAGTTTTGTTCTCAAATAAAATAGTCTAACATTTTTGAAATTATAAAAGGCATTTAATTAATTGTTTTAGCTACTTTTTAATTATTTTGGGACATTTAAACACTTTATAAAAGTGTGGTTTCTATATGATAAATATCCAATAATTATTTTTCCACACTTCGCACATTTTAGTTTTGACATTTGGAAAACTTTTATTTTTGACTTAAGTTTTAAATTTGAATTTGAATTGTGATTTGGATCAACCGAGGATTAGCAACAGTAATGTGATGACAAAGCACCATTAGCAGAGGATTACTGTAGCTTAATTATCCGGGCGTCACACAATATGAGCATCCAGGTTTCGCTATTGGTTATTGACCGGAGAGGGGTTTCGGTCATGTTTACATAGTTCTCAAACCCGTAGGCTCCACACACTTAACGTTCAATAACGGTATTGTATTATATGAGTTATGTAATTGGTGATCGAGGCCCAGTTCTTTTGCCAGAATCGAGATATTTTCCCAGAATCTGACCCCTACCCAGCTTCTCCCAGAATCTTTGAGCTCCATTTGTTTTACAATCCTATCTAGTTAGAGTCTAATTAGATCACGAACATGATAGGGAGTCTCGAAATGATCGAGAGGTAAAGATTGATATATAGGATGATAGTATTCGGACACAGGAAGTGTTCATGGTACATATCGTAGTACCGAAGGGGTTACCGGAACCCCCGGGGGAAAGATATGTGCCATATGGGCCATAAGAGGGGAGCACACCAGCCCACAAGGGGTGGCGCCCCCCCCCCAAGGAAGGAGGCTGAGTGGGAGAAGGGAAAGAGTGGATTCGCCCCCCCCCTTCTTTCCTTCTCTCCTTCCTCTTCCCTTTTCCCCCTCCGGCAAATATGGAAGGGGGAGGCCGAATTGGGGAGGACCCTGATGTCTACTACGCAATCCTCTTCTTGTAGACTCAGTTGGGCCTCCAAGCGCAGAGTTCTGTAGGACAGTAGCAAATTTCCCTCAAGTGGATGACCTAAGGTTTATCAATCCGTGGGAGGCGTGGGATGAGGTCTCTCTCAGACAACCCTGCAACCAAATAACAAGTGCGGTTGAAATCATATTTTGCTCATCAGTATTTCAGGATACCGACTCCTTCCATGTGACATTGATAAGAAACTCTTCTTGACATTTTACATAATAACTGCTTTAGTATTCTGTCAATATGTATTTTAGCTAAGTCCGATTAGACACTATTATCTACATAGATCATTATGTCTAATACCAAGACTATTCATTGCTTAAGTATTTTACTGAAAAACTAGTTTTAATAAAGTCTTAATCCGTGTCAAGAAATTTACATAACTTCCAATCAACAATATGTCATTTACATATAGAGTTTTGAAATATTATCATGCTCCCACTTACTTTCTTGTAAATACAAGCATCTTCGTTTACTTGATGAAATGAAGATTCCAATTCCACTATTCTTGCTTTAGATCATTATAGGATCTCTTAAAGTTTGCATACTTAGTAGCATCTTCTGGATTGACAAAATTACCTTGGATAGTAGTATCAAACGTACAACCTTGGTTCTATTCCCATCTCATGGAATCATTTTGACATCCATCTGTTTTATCTCATAATTGAGATATTTAATAATTGGTAGTTTAACCCGAACTAACTTTAAGTATTGCTATGATGAGACAATCTCATTATAGTCAATTCATTAATCTTGTCATAAACTATTTGTAACAAGTCAAGCATTATAAAAACATTTTTATCTTTGTCAGTTTATAGATCCATTACTATTCTTTAGACTCTTCGAAGGGTTCATCAAGTTCTAAGCTTGAATTATGTGAATGGATATTATCTCCGATTATGTTGGCATATATCCAATTTCCGGAGTTAGGGCCCATCAACACTTCTCTGTGATTTATAGGTTCATTGTTTGCCCAACAATATTTCATCTACATACCACAATGGTCTGCACGAATTTTCCCAACCTATATAGTTCAGCTGCAAGTTCGACCGTAGTCTCTATATCTCATGTAGAGGCTTTTGTATCAGTCGCAGTAAGAAATTCTAGAATTACTTCCAGCATTTCTTTTCTTTGAGTTGATTACCAAGATTCCGCAATATTATCAAGTTGCACCATCCACCCACTCACTCTTTTGTAGAAAACATATTTTTCAAAAACTTCTGCACTTTATGGCAACACTTAGCCTCGGCGTAGTGATAGAGGAATACCCAACTACTTGGGATAAACTGCAAAGTAGCACTTATCTATAATACCTAAATAGTTCATCCCCACTATCATATTTCTCTAGACATGTAGCCTATCCACCTCTGCTACCTGCCACATCATCGATTATTTTCCCTTTTAACTAATTTCTATTAGCATCTAGAAGACTTGCATGTCGTCGCTTTGTTTCCAGTCTTAAACTACCACCGAAGCCCAATAGTGTCAATCCACAAATAGGGAAGAAAGCCCAATCGTCCTGCCGCCACCAGCCTTTCCGTTTCCTCTCTCTCCCCCTAAATAAAGGACCAATCATCTCCCCTGGCCATAGTATAGTGTGGCAGCTAGGAAGAGTGATCTCTGCGTGTGGTCCGCCCCTCTGGCATGGTCGACGGTCCGTGGCACTTCCCCTCTGCCTCCTCTGGCGTTGCCCGCCGCCTCCCCTCGATCTCTACCTATAGTCCGCCCCTCTGGCATGGTCGCCGATCCGTGGCACCTCCCCTCCTGCTCCGCCCCCACCGCTTTCCTTGGAAGGCATGGATAGGAGGCTGCAACATGCGGTAGTGTCCTATGTTTATGGGCAGAATTACACCAGCCGCTGGAGACTCTCCTGGAAGGATGTTCTTCCCTACGTCTAAACCATGGAGTGGATGCTGCACTGGTCAAGTGCCTAGCCGGTGGACAACTTACTTTTCCGCCTGAAGGTATACCCTGATGGTAACTCGGGGTAGGGCCTCCATTAACAGCCAATTGCAGTAGCGTTGGATCGACATCGAGCGTGTATAAACATAGACATGGCTTGGGCTTTAAAATCTGATTTGTGGTCGACGTCCTTCCCAACATCACTTGCAGCAAAGGTGGGTGCTCTACCTCCTATCTGCTTAGATGTGAGAGACTTTTTTAAGTTAATTTTGGTTGGAAACTTTGATTTGTGTGTTGTAGGGAGCCATTTTTTGGATGAAAGCTACATGTTTCGTCTCTGTGGCAGCAAGTATGGTGAGTCTCTAACATCCACAATCCTCTGCAACTTGAGCACTGTCGGCAAGAATGTGTCGAGATATGATGGATCTTTCTCATATCTACCATCCGGATGATTTTGATTGCAAGCGCTAGATGGTGAAAATTTCCTATTTTTCAGATTTTGGAGTATTATCTGTCCATCTTCTGTAATACTTTGCCTTTCATTGACACCTCTGAATATTTGTCTCACTATGGCTCTGTGCTTACTTACTAATCGACCCAACAGAATTCTGAAACTTTGATAGTTTTCATTTTGAGGAGCTTCCTTTCATGTATCTTGCCAAAGTGACACCCGCGAAAGTTAATCAGGATGTACCAGCTTGTAAAATTATTCTCTATGATGAAGAGTGTTTAGAGGATGCTTATCATATATAGTTTCTATCTCTCATAAGGTCCCTTATGGTTATGCCAGTTTTACAACTAGCCAGATAAATGCTATGAGCTATATGGCGTACTCTCAACTATATCATGGCAAAGCATATACGAGCTACTGTACTTTCTATGTAGTATGAAACCATGTAATGCCCATATATTGTGGGCAACTCTGCCTACTAATTAACACTGAAAACATATGTCCAGTGAAAGGTTTCTATACACTTGCTTATTCTGGGCATTTTGGGGGGTGTTGAACTGATAGCAAAATATGTTAGATAATGTCCTCTTGATTCTGATATATAATAGCTATAGATAAATACAGTCACATTTATTTGCTATGCTTATTGATGCCATTGGGGCATCATCTCCCTATAGTTTGCTCTCTGTACATTTTTTCTAAATTTTTGCACTCTACTGTTGTTTTCTTATCAGTAACTAATTGGATTTACTATATCAGTAGTGCTTTTATACAGCTCTGACCTCTATTGTTTTTGTTGGTGTAGATTAGGATGTTACACATTATACTATTTGAGCATTGCTTCCTTTGGTTGCGTCGGTCAGTTTTTATGGCCCGGTTTTAGAGCCACGCAACAAAGGACTTAGGGCTTTAACTGAAACCCAACTGCAACGACATCATAGATACTAATTGCGTTGGGATTTATACTCCCTCCAGTCCTTTTTACTCCACCTATTAGATTTGTCAAGTCAAACATTGCAAAGTTTGACCAAATTTATATTAAAAAATATCAACATCTACGATACGAAATATAGACTATGAAACTATATTTCATAATGAATCTAACAATATTGTTTTGGTATTTGGAATATTGATACTTTTTTCTATATGTTTGGTCAAAGTGGAGATACTTTGATTTTGGACAAAACTTATATGCGGACTAAAAAGGACCAGAGGGAGTATCTACCCATTTGTAGTTTAACTATTTGTCATGCCTCTCATTGTTCCTTCCTTTCTATGACCCTCCTCTTGAAATATAAACTAATGATATAACATCATGTTCATCTATCAAGGATGTACGAGTGTAATGTTTTCCATTATCCAGATGCTAAATTGGCAATGAATGAACATAGGTAATACACTTGGAAATTTCAAATATGAACACATATTCCATTATTGGCCAACCCCTTTTCGTTTGGCACCCATCATTGTGTCATTTTCATTTATACATAGTCTATGTTTCTGGATGTTAGTACTTCGGATTTAAGTCCACATGAAAACTAACTTGAAATATGTAAATTTCAGAGATTGATGATATGACTGGACATGGTAAAACAAATATTTATAGAAAGTTGTACACGGATGTACCGCAGCAACGCGCGGGGAAATCATCTAGTTTCAATAAATTTGATGGCGCTCCTTTTTCAGTGTGAAATCCATAGTCTCTAAGCATCACTTTGAAAGTATATTGACAAAATAATTAATGTCATCTTTGATCTCACCATGTCACACATAGTTTGATTGCATCTACTTAAAACAATCTACTCTCGGTGGTGTTTCTAGGAGCTGTAAGCTATAAAATTCTTTTATAGCTCATCAGACATTCGCTAAATTTGTAGCTCAAATATTCTTTTCTGCAATCCAATTGTAGAAACATAACTTTCTGTTATAATAATTTCTACTTCATTCTGAAAACCTTTTGAAACACTTCAAAAGATCCAAAATTATGTCTCAATTAGTAAATATAAATATCTAGTTGAGTCATCATTGAAGATAGATAAATCCACTGCTTGCAACAACACTTATTGGACTACACACATCGAAATGCATATTGCCAATTATTTTGTTGCTCATTCTCTATGGCCCATGAACAGTATTTTAGTTTACTTCACTAATTGGACGAAACTTGCAAGTGTCAGATGTCTCTCAATCAGATGACTTCAAAATTCATCACTATGAAATTTCTCCATGCTAGTTTCTCCAATGTAACTAAATGTAGTGCCACACACATGTGGTATTCTTTTCGTCCTGCGACATTTAGCATCAGTGTTATGGATGTTCAATATTATTATCAATATTCATAACATACACCTTATTCACAATACGAGTATGCCCTTTTGTTCATAACATCGAACAACTATTGTTCTGTCATGGACAACCTCCTTCATAACATCGAACAACTATTGTTCTATCATGAAGAACCTCCTTGCAACTTCTATTCAATGGGCTAGAGTGTACAAAAACTCTAAAATAAATTATGATAATAGATATACAGGAAATACACTAATAGAAATATTGTATCCTTTTACAATCCATCATAATATTTTAACCTCATTATTTGTTGGTCATTTAGGCAGCGAAGTTTCTTACAACGATTGGCATTAATATGCAATCAAGTAGATATCCTTGTGATTAACCTGTTAACCACCATACCGAAGAATCAGTGATCAACAAATTGATCATTTTCCCAAGAACTACACTGTACTTGACCAACCACCTCTGCATCTCATAACTTGTATAACATTCATACCTAAGCTAGACATTCTAGTCTTCTTTTCTTTCTACCTTTTACTTCTTATAATTTACTTTAATATTTCTCTTACTCTTAGAATAAATAACTACTTTAAGAGTGGCTTGAGTACCGAACTTCCCTGGGCGTGTAAGTCTCATTACATCCTCTATTTTTGTTCTTTCTCTATGAGTTTTCACCGTCAACACATGACTGGCTTTCTTTCGGATCTTACGCATTTCAATCTTAAACATAGTTGAACACTTCACTAGAATTTGCAAACAAAACACTTCTTTAGATATCACATATCTTTTAGCCTTTGTTTGTTTCTAAAAACAATTTTAGTTCCAAGAATATCACATAACTATCCCAAACATTTGAAGTTTGGGTTTCTTGGAAGCAAGTAGACCGTAATGCAATTCTAGCTTTTGGATTGAAGGACGTGAGTCTCGTCATCCGTAGCATCTGCAAGAGAGTGTTGTAAACATGCAGTAGGACAATATCCTTCTTGGCAGTTTTAGAGGGTGATCCTCTCAAACATAAAGTTTCAACTAGATATATAACAATCAATCAATTTCAACAACAAAGGTGGAACTATGAGCCATAATTCTATAACTATAATGCAAACTACACATAGACATTGTTTAATTTGCACTAGTTATTAAACTTAATTAATACATAATTGTGCTCCCACTCAAATCAATATCTCTCATAATTGATAGTGAGTGATTCAAGATCCAAGCCTAGTTCTCAACCATTGATGTGGACATCATTGATGACGAGAATTTTGATTGGTGGGAAAACTTTTGCCGATCATATCTCCATATGACTCTTGTTCATCTTTAGATGCTTTGTGCTCCAAGCTTAGAAGGATTTTGCTAGAACTTCAAGACAACCAAGTGTTATCTGCATATATGGTCAGACCATCCCCATATTCCACTTCACGTCCCGTTTGTACTCATGTGGACATGACGCACTTTGGAATGCTACGTGTTATAGATGGTTGCAACACTAGGAAGAGCACCTTTTATCTTGATATTTATTGTGAGAAATCACCCTTATAATTGACTATTGTGTAATCAAAGGGTGCAAACAGTAAAGGGGATAAACATATCAGGCGATTCATAAAAGCATGACATGGCATAGCCCTGGGCATCGGGAGTACTCCATGATCGTCTTCAATCTTCAGTTTAAACAACGTGACGGCCAATATTTCATTGTCGTGGCAACCGTTTCAAAAAAAATGTCACCGTGGTGGCAATCTCAGAAAACATTGCCATGGCGACCGTTTCAGAAACATTGTCGTGGCACCAAAATCTAAAATTCCGTCGTCGCACGAAATTATAGCTCCTCGTCTTGCGCCTAGGTACACCTTTTCCTTGATGAGCTTTTCCATGTACGTCTTGCCACCATCAACCTATCTCTATGATATTCACATTAAGGTGGCAATCTCGTGTCTCCAGCCATCATGCCGTGACGCGCAGGCCACTTAAGATTACAACATATAACCATCTCGTACATAAACTCATTATTATGAGAAAGGCTATACCACATCATATGCAAACCCTGCAAAACAAAGTTAGACATCCTCTAATCGGTTTGGAAAATTTTAATTATGTGGCTTCTAGGGTTTATTGATAAACCAAGCTACCTACATGCACACCATAAAGTGGTAATCCTTGTTGCTAGATTAACTTTTGGGGTGTGTGAAAGAAGAGACTTAATTAAAAATCTCGTTCCCCCACACTAAAATTCATCTAATATGCGTGACCCCCTAGAAGATCATCCATCTTCACTGCCCTCTTACGTATGTGACAGTTCAATATTCTTGACTATGGTGAAGCCCAAAGAACTGTTAGCAGATCGTTAACACCCAGAGCCGAGCGATTGTCAGAACCTTGTAGAAAATGAAACCAATCCGTCAATGAACTAAACTGAAGCAACTCTCGAGGGAAGCATAGCAAGAACATCACTCTCACATCCACATGTGATCTAGATCGCAACCTGCATCTACTCATAGAACCGCTCTGATACCACTGTTGGGAAACATAGTAGAAAAAAATCACCCTCCGATCCCCAGGAACAATATGAAGATGCAGAACAGGTTGTGATCAATGATCGATACCGACTCTAGGAGTGCAACGGAAGTAGACGAGTCAGTGTAGATCGTACTCAGAGTCCCTCAAACCTAGATGAAAATCTCGCGAACCACCCATGAATGATCCCTCGAATGGAAGAGCGAAAGCACAACCTCTCTACTTGGTTGCAAGCGTATGGTCTTCATGATCCGGCAGCGCTTCACCGTCCAGAGCTAATTGTTGCCGAAGAATTAGAGGGAGGATATTAGAACCACACGGGGCTTCTTATTATGAGGATTAAAGGTGGATAGGGCTAGCTCTAATTAGTCAACCAGGACTAACAAGAACTAGAACTAGATCAACTAGAGGAGGCTCCAAAACTTGTGTTCCAATATGGTGGAAATCCTCTAGTATATATCGAATTGAGGGGAAAGACGGGGCTGCCGCCAAGGGGGAAAGAGCTCCCTTGGGGTGCCGGCCAAGGGAGGGGGAGTAGGACTCCCTTCCAAGTAGGATTCACCCCCCCCCTTATAGGAAAGGGGGGCGCCTCCCTTGTTGGGCCCTTGTGGCCCAACTCCTCCACCTCTTGGCCTTATTTGGCCCGTTGATTAAATTAAATATATATTTTTATAAACATTTTCAGACCATTATATATATAATTTAACATCCCAGAAACATTTTCCACCTATATATATTAATCGGTAATACCCGGTATTACTCGATATTTAATAAAACACTTCTGGTGACCTCGAAACACTTTCGGAACCTCTTGGAATTATTCTGGATATTAATGAAACAATTCCACAAATATATTCTCATCACTCCCATCATACTAACACTCATCAGATCATGATTACCTTAAGCTTGTGACCCCGTAGGTTCAGTAAATCATATACATGAACAAACCCCTTTGTTTAATGACCGATAGCGGAACCATGGACATCCATATCGGTCCCTATGATTGCATGATTGATATTTGAGTGAACCTTTGGTTATCATGTGATGTTCTCTTTGCTTTGTGATACTTTACAAAACCCGATGTGCACCATAATCCTCCAGAGTCATCACCATGCTCACTATACCGTTGCTCTCGTTACCCTTTTTGTTCTTCTTTCTCGTTGACATGTTCCGGCATCCCCGTGATGTAGTCACCAGTGTATGGCCAGACGATGATGGATGCCTTCACACCGAGAGGGCCCTAAGAACATCTCTCCATCATCAGAGGAGCAAATCCCACTCTCGAGCTGTCTGGTCGGTTGTCAACCTTTCCGGTGAGCCTGAAAGTTGTCATTATCATCACCTTGTCACAGATTACGATTGAGCAACCCCAAAGCCCACCATCCAATAGGAAGTGATCGATATACTCTCATGGTTTGAGGAACTAAAACACATGCTAACACTCCATGTTATAACAGAAGAGTCTAGACGATGTAATCACATAGTATAACAGACAAGTATTGGGTCGATTCAGTATGATCACTCTTCTAACGCCATACCCTCAATGTTGTTGTAGGACTATCGTTAAACTTAACGATATCCTAAGATCTGGAAAAAGTGATCACCAACAACACTTGAGCCAGTCTTAGAGGCGAGAGCGAGAACCTATTGTTTACCGTTTACCATTCCACACGTGCATATGAGTTTTCCACTGAATCACATATTCCAGGATCATGGCAGTTATAGCATGGAATATAAACTCTTAAATATTAGTAATGGAAATATAATAATGCAATTATTGCCTCCAGGGCATATTTCCAACAGGGGCAACGATCACCCCTCCTATGATGCGTGAGTAGTTTACCACAAACCTACGGGTCCATAGGTAGTAGCTAGATGGCTTACTTTCTATGTTTGATCTTCAATACAATGTTCTCCTTGATGTTCTTGGAGATCTATTTGATGTAATGACTTTTTGTGATGTGTTTGTTGAGATCCGATGAATTGTGAGTTTATGATCAGATCTATCCATGAATATTATTTGAGTTTTCTCCAAACTCTTTTATGCATGATTGTTATAGCCTCGTGTTTGTTCTCTGATTTATTGGTTTGGTTTGGCCAACTAGATTGATTTATCTTGCCACGGGAAGAGGTGCTTTGTGATGGGTTCAATCTTGCGGTGCTCAATCTTAGTGACAAAAAGAGACATGACACGCATGTATCGTTGTTATTAAGGGTAACAAGACGGGGTTTATTCATACATGAGTTTATCTTGTCTACATCATGTCATCTTGCCTAATGCATTACTCCATTTTTCCATGAACTTAATACACTAGATGCATGCTGGATAGCGGTCGATGTGTGGAGTAATAGTAATAGATACAGAATCGTTTCAGTCTACTAATCTTGGGCGTGATGCATATATACATGATTATTGCCTTGGATATCATCATAATTATTTGCTTTTACCAATTGCCCAACAGTGATTTGTTTACCTACCGTATGCTATTTTCTCGAGACAAGCCTCTAGTGAAAACTATGGCCCTCGGGTCTATCTTTTATCATATCAAAATCCAAAAAACACCTTGCTGCAATTTTCTTTTATATATTTTATTTAGTGTTTTAGTTAGATCTATTTATCAAATCCTATACAATTTAATCTATGTCAATACCATTGAGGGATTGACAACCCAAGTATTTGTAGTTTGTGTGCAGGTGCTATTTACATAGTGTTGCTTGGTTCTCCTACTGGATTGATAACCTTGGTTTTATAACTGAGGGAAATACGTATCTCTACTATATTGCATCATCCTCTCCTCTCCAGGAAAATCCCAATGCACCTCACAAGTAGCATGTCTCGGTCATGTCCGCGTGATTCTCGAACTTGTAGGGTCACACACTTAACATTCGGTAACGCTAGGGTAGTATTGGGATATTCATATGGTGAAGTGTGAAAGTAGTTCAGAGTCCAGGATGGGATTTGGGACATCAAGAGGAGCTTCAAAATGGTCTGGAGGTAAAGATTTATATATCGGGAAGTCATATTCAGGGTTCCAAAAAATGTTAAGGATTTTTTGGTATTGTGCTGGGAAGGTTCTAGAAGGTTTTGGAGTGGGTCCCACCTGCATGAGGGGACCCACATGAATGTGGGTAGTGCGGCATGGATCCACACCTATGTTCTAGGCGCACCAAGATCCCCTGCCTAAAAGGAATATGATCATATCCCGATGGGATAAGATCAAGATCCCTAAAAAGGGAGGATAGCGATCGCTGAGGAAGAAAGGAGGGATTTCCTTCCTCCCCTCTTGGCCAATGACCCTAGGGTCTTTGAGGG
Organism: Triticum aestivum; assembly: GCF_018294505.1. Lineage (NCBI taxonomy): Eukaryota > Viridiplantae > Streptophyta > Magnoliopsida > Poales > Poaceae > Triticum > Triticum aestivum. The sequence continues at coordinate 222,978,622 of NC_057795.1, forward strand.
TAAGCCACTTGCCCCTTCCCCGCCTATATAAACGTGGGGAGGCGTAGTGGGAGCCACTGTTCCACCTCCTCCCATGATCTCTCGCCCCCTGAATTCAACGCGGTGGGGGGCTAATCTCTCTCCCTCTCTCTCTCTCTTTATCTTAAGGAAACTCCATTAATAAGCATAAAAAAAGGAAACCCCATTACCTAATCAAGAAAACACACCTGGTTGGGAACTGAGCGCTTCAACGCTCACACGTGCGTTAGTCACGCCCATATGTGTGTGATCAACCTTCTTAGAAAAAACAGACACTAAACATTAGCGTGTGATACATATGAAAAATTGTGATGTCTACTTTTTTGAAATATTTTTTACTTTAGAAGAAGTTTTAAACAAGCCATCGCATTATGTTTTATAGTTTTGGTGACTACCCACTAGCAATTAACACTGCCATGCACCATAGGCTGGTTGTTTATGTACAGTGTCCTTATAATACGAGGATGCTTGCACTGAAAACACAAAGTAGTCTCGACTAACTGATTTTTAGGACAAGTGTTATATTTAGCTCAACATTATCTAAAAGAATGGTTTTGAGTTCATATGTAGTGAATTGGCAATTATTTATTTAACAATCTGAAGGAAATATGCCCTAGAGGCAATAATAAAGTTGTTATTTTATATTTCCTTATTCATGATAAATGTTTATTATTCATGCTAGAATTGTATTGATCGGAAACCTAAATACACATGTGAATACATAGACAAACACTATGTCCCTAGTGAGCCTCTACTTGACTAGCTCATTGATCAAAGATGGTTAGGGTTTCCTAACCATGGACATGAGTTGTTATTTGATAACGGGATCACATCATTAGGAGAATGATGTGATGGACAAGACCCATTCGTTAGCTTAGCATTATGATCGTTCGGTTTTATTGCTATTGCTTTCTTCATGTCAAATACATATTCCTTCTAGTATGAGATTATGCAACTCCCGGATACCGGAGGATTGATTTGTGTGCTATCAAACATCACAACATAACTGGGTGATTATAAAGATGCTCTACATGTATCTCCGAAGGTGTTTGTTGGGTTGGCATAGATCGAGATTAGGATTTTTCACTCCGAGTATCGGAGAGGTATCTCTGGGCCCTCTCAGTAATACACATCATAAGAAGCCTTATAAGCAAAGTGACTAATGAGTTAGTTGCAGGATGACGTATTACGGAACGAGTAAAGAGACTTGCCGGTAACGAGATTGAACTAGGTATGAAGATACCAGCGATCGAATCTCGGTCAAGTAACATACCGATGACAAAGGGAATAACGTAAGTTGTCATTACGATTCAACTGATAAAGATCTTCGTAGAATATGTGGGAACCAATATGAGCTAACAAGTTCGGCAATTGGTTATTTACCAAAGAGGTGTCTCGCTCATGTCTACATAGTTCTAGAACCCGTAGGATCCGCATGCTTAACATTCGATGACGATATTGTATTATATGGGTTATGTAATTTGGTGACCGAATGTTGTTCAGAGTCCGATATGAGATCACGGAAATGACTAGGAGTCTCGAAATGATTGAGAGGTAAAGATTTATATATAGGATGATAGTATTCGGACACCGGAAGTGTTCCGGAGTGTACCGGGTACATATCGGAGTACTAGGGGGGTTACCAGAACCCCTGGGGGGACGTATGAGCCATATGGGCCATAAGAGGGGAGCACACCAGCCCACAAGGGGTGGCGCCCCCCCCCCCCCAAGGAAGGAGGCCGAGTGGGAGAAGGGAAAGAGGGGACTCGGCCCCCCTTTCCTTCTCTCCTTCCTCTTCCCTTTTCCCCTTCTGGCAAATATGGAAGGGGGGAGGCCGAATTGGGGAGGACCCTGATGTCTACTATGCAACCTTCTTCTTGTGGACTCGTGTTGGGCCTCCAAGCGCAGAGTTTTGTAGGACAGTAGCAACTTTCCCTCAAGTGGATGACCTAAGGTTTATCAATCCATGGGATGCACTGGATGAAGATGGTCTCTCTCAAACAACCCTGCAACCAAATAACAAAGAGTCCCTTGTGTCCCCAACTCACCCAATACAATGGTAAATTGTATAGGTGCACTAGTTCGGTGAAGAGATGGTGATACAAGTGCAATATGGATGGTAGATATAGGTTTTTGTAATATGAAATATAAAAACAGTAAGGTAATAACTAGTAACAAAAGTGAGAAAAACGGTATTACAATGCTTGGAAACAAGATCTAGGGTTCATACTTTCACTAGTGCAAGTTCTCTCAACAATGATTACATAATTAGATCATATAACAATCCCTCAACATGCAACAAAGAGTCACTCCAAAGTCACTAATAGCGCAGAACAAATGAAGAGATTATTGTAGGGTATGAAACCACCTCAAAGTTATTCTTTCTGATCGATCTATTAGGCTATTCCTATAAGTGTCACAAACATCCCTAGAGTTTGTACTAAAATAACACCTTAAGACACACATCAACCAAAACCCTAATATCACCTAGATACTCCAGTGAAACCACAAGTATCCGCGGGTTTGATTATACGATATCCATCACACAATCTTCGACTCATCTATTCAAACCAACACAAAGAACTTCAAAGAGTGCCCCAAAGTTTCTACCTGAGAGTCAAGACGAAAACGTGGGCTAACCCCTATGCATAAGTTCACAAGGTCACGGAACCCGCAAGTTGATCACCAAAACATACATCAAGTGGATCATGTGAATATCCCATTGTCACCACAGATAAGCACATGCAAGACATACATCAAGTGTTCTCAAATCCTTAAAGACTCAATCTGATAAGATAACTTCAAAGGGAAAACTCAATCCATTACAAGAAGGTAAAGGGGGAGAAACATCATAAGATCCAACTATAATACCAAAGCACGTGGTACATCAAGATCGTGCCAAATCAAGAACACGAGAGAGAGGGAGAGAGAGAGAGAGAGAGAGATCAAACACATAGCTACTGGTATGTACCCGTAGCCCCGAGGGTGAACTACTCCCTCCTCATCATGGAGACCGCCGGGATGACGAAGATGGCCACAAGTGATGGTTTCCCCCTCCGGCAGGGTGCCGGAACAGGCTCCCGATTGGTTTTTCATGGCTACAGAAGCTTGCGGCAGCAGAACTCCCGATCTAGGTTTATTTCTTGGGGTTTCTATATTTATAAGAACTTTTGGCGTCTGGAACAAGTTAGGGGGGTCCACGAGGAGCCCACAAGACTGGAGGGCGCGCCCTAGGGGGGTGGGGCGCCCTCCACCCTTGTGGAGGCCTCGTGGCTCTTCTGTCCCAACTCTTTTTCTTCGGGGGCTTCTTCTGGTCCATAAAAAATCACCATAAATTTTCAGGTCATTTGGACTCCATTTGGTATTCCTTTTCTGTAAACTCAAAAACAAGGGAAAAAATAGAAACTGGCACTGGGCTCTAGGTTAATAGCTTAGTCCCAAAAATCATATAAAATAGCATATAAATGCATATAAAACATCCAAGATGGATAATATAATAGCATGGAACAATAAAAAATTATAGATACATTGGAGACGTATCAAGCATCCCCAAGCTTAATTACTGCTCGTCCACGAGTAGGTAAATGATAAAAACAAAATTTTTGATGTGGAATGCTAGCAAGTGCACAGGTTTGATCAATGATAATCTCAATCACTTTCTGTAGCATCATTATATATCATAATAGTAGCTCATATCATAAAGCTTCTCATGATCAAGTAACAAGCTATTCACATGTTAAAGCATAGACCATAAACTTTCTTGAAAACTAACAAACTATGTTCTCAGTCATCAAACAATTGCAATTAATCTTATTTTCAGGAAGGGTCTATTTAAGAGCTTTGACTTAGCAAATCCCACACACTCAACCATCATATATTCTTCCATGATTGCTACAACTCAAAGCATATTTTTAGAACAAATAGCATCCATTGAACCTAGAGAAAGATAGGGCTTAATGTTTCGCCTCCCAACTTATTTATCATATAGATAATTGTCAACAATAATAATTCATGATCAAATATATTTGGATGGCCATATATGCTTAGATATTTCCCCACCACATGATGCTGCCAACTAAAGAGTAGGTTGGAATGAGAAGTAATACTACTGACGCTTGCATAAAAGTAAAAGATAGGCCCTTCGTAGAGGGAAGCAGGAATTTGCAGAGGCGCTAGAGCTCGAAGCTTTTAAAACAAGGATGAAAATAATTTTGAGAGGTATGCTTTCATTGTCAACATAATAACAAAGAGTTCCCAACATCTTCCATACTAGATACGTTATAGGCGTATCCCAAACAGAATGGTAAAGTTTTTACTCCCCCACCACCAACAAGCACATTCCATGGTTGGTCCGAAACAACGGGTATCGTCCAACTATCAACAATCCTGGAGGAGTTTTGTTTGCAATTATTTGCGATTTTGTTTTTGATCTTTTGATCATAGGACTGGGCATCCCAATTACCAGCCACTCTCTCGTGAATGATAAGTGAATAAACACTCATCGTGAGAATAACCCACCTAGCATGGAAGATACTGACAGCCCCTAGTCGCTACATGAGCGATTCGGGCTTACAAAAGAGATTATTATTTGAGGGTTTAGAGTTTGGCACATGCAAATTTACTTGGAACGGCAAGTAAATACCGCATATAGGTAGATATGGTGGATACTCATGGAAGAAATTTGGTTCAAGGATTTTGGATGCACAAGTAGTATTCCCACTTAGTACAGAAATTTTGGCTAGCAAAGGATTCTAAATAGCAAGCACCACATGTTGGAGGATCCATAACAATATAACTTCTATACAAATATACCCAAGCATAACTCATTATGTTGTCTTCCTTGTTCAACTTCAACTAATTTGCTCAAGTTTGAAAATATTTCATGGGGATCAAAATCATAGAAGATATCCAAGATAGTATATTTATATGTGAAATCTCTCTTCCTTCAATATTCTTTCATGAATTGTTCAAGTGACCAATACTATGTTTGCTAACTTTCAATAAATTTATCACCTATACTTGTTATATGTGAAGTCATTACTCCCCATGGGATAAGCATATGAAACATATATAATTTCAGATTTATGATATTCAATTCATTCAACCATTTACTCATAGGATATAAGTGAAGCACATGAGTAAATGGCAAACTACTCCAAAAATATATAAGTGAAGATCAATGAGTAGTCAAATAATTATTTAGCTATGTGAAGACTCTCTCTCATTTAAAAAATTTAGATATAATGTATTTTATTCAAATAGCAAGCAAAACAAAATAAAATGACATTGCAAGGATAGCACATATCATGTGAAGAAGCAAAAACTTAGGCTCAACCAAAACTGACCGATATTGTTGAAGAAGAAAGGTGGGATGGCAACCGGGGAATCACCAAGCTTAGATGCTTGAGAATTCTTGGAATATTAATTAGGGATGCCTTGGGCATCCTCAAGCTTGAGCTTTTGTGCCTCCTTAATTCCTCTCATATCACAGTTTCCCTAAATCTTAAAAACTTCATCCACACAAAACTCAACAAGAATTCGTGAGATAAGTTAGTATAGATCAATGCAAAACCTTATCATTCTCTACTGTAGAAAATCACTAAAATTATTATTTGATATTGCCTACTAAATACCGCTGCATATTTAATACTCCTATCCTCAAATAGAATCATGAAACAGGCAAACATACGCAAACAATGCAAACATAACAGCAATCTGTCTAAACAGAACAGTCTGTAAAGAATGGAAGAGGAATCATACTTACCTGACTCAAAAATTCTGAACAATTACCACATTGTAGAAAATTTGTTGTTACTCATTTTGTAAAAATTTCAAGATTTTATCATGTTCTGACTATTCACCAATATTCAAAAGATAACAGCAAACTTTCTGTTTTCAAACAGCAACATAAAGACTTGTAAAATAAGCATGGTAAAGGCTATACTTGACATTTTATTGAACTAAAAGATAGAAAACATGTATCTGAATGACAGCAAGCAAATCCTAATAAAACAAAATGACGCTCCAAGCAAAACTCATACCATGTGGTGAATAAAAATATAGCCTCAAGCAATTTTACCGATGGATTGAAGATAAAAGAGGGGATGCAATCCGGGGCATCCCCAAGCTTAGGCTCTTGGTTGTACTTGAATATTACCTTGGGGTTCCTTGGGCATCCCCAATCTTAGGCTCTTGCCACTCCTTATTCCGTAGTTCATTAAAACTTCACCCAAAACTTGAGAACTTCACAACACAAAACTCAACAGAAAATCTTTTGAGATCCGTTAGTATAAGAAAATAAATCACCACTTAGGTACTGTTGTGAACTCATTCTAAATTTATATTGGTGTTTTATCTACTGTATTCCAACTTCTCCATGGTTCAAACCCTCCAATACTACTTATAGATTAAAATAAGCAAACAACACATAGAAAAAAGAATATGTCAAAAACAAAACAGTCTGTAGTAATCTAGAAACTTTCCATACTTATGTAACTCAGAAAATTCTGAAAAATTAGGATAACGTAGAAAAATTGTATATTAATATTTTGTAAAAAAATTAGATCAAAATCACGTTCCAGTTAATTTTCTAAATTCCTGGACTTGGAGCAAAAGTTTCTGTTTTTGCATAGAATCATGTCAACTACCATCCACACTATCCCAAAGGCTTTACTTGGCACTTTACTGAAACAAAAGCTATAAAATATGATTATTACAGTACATTAATCATGTGAACACACAAAAACATTAGGGGTAAGTATTGGGTTGTCTCCCAACAAGCGCTTTTCTTTAATACCTTTTAAGCTAGATATGATGATTTCAATGATGCTCACATAAAAGATAATAATTGAAACATAATGGGAGCATCATGAAGAATATGACTAGCACATTTAAGCCTAACCCACTTCCTATGCATAGGGATTTTGTTAGCAAACAATTTATGGGGACAAGAATCAACTAGCATAGGAGGTAAAACAAGCAAATCTTCAAGATTTTCAACACATATAGAGGAAACTTGATATATTGCAATTCTACAAGCATATATTCCTCCCCCATAATAATTTTCAGTAGCATCATGAATGAATTCAACAATATAACCATCACATAAAGTATTGTTTTCATGATGCACAAGCATAGAATTTTTATTACTCTTCACAAAAGCAAATTTCTTCTCATGAATAGTAGTGGGAGCAAACTCAACAAAATAACTGTCATGTGAGGCATAATCCAATTGAAAATTAAAATCGAGATGACAAGTTTCATGGTTATCATTATTCTTTATACACGTCATCACAATAATCATCATAGATAGCACTATGTTTTCAAAATCAATTGGAACCTCTTCCAAAATAGTGGAATCATTACTAAATAAAGTCATGACCTCTCCAAATCCACTTTTATCATTACAATAAGATTCAACATCCTCCAAAATAGTGGGATCATTAACTAAAGTTGACACTCTTCCAAACCCACTTTCATTAATACAATCATCATAAATAGGAGGCATGCTATCATCATAATAAATTTTCTCATTAGAACTTGGGGGACTAAAAATATCATCTTCATCAAACATAGCATCCCCAAACTTGTGGCTTTGCATATCATTGGCATCATGGGTATTCAAAGAATTCATACTAACAACATTGCAATCATGCTCATCATTCAAAAATTTAGTGCCAAACATTTTATAGACTTCTTCTTCTAACAATTGAGCACAATTTTCCTTTCCCTCATTTTCACAAAAAACATGATAAAGACGAAGCATATGAAGCAACCTCAATTCCATTTTTTGTTGTTTTCTTTTATAGAATAAACTAGTGATAAAACAAGAAACTAAAATATTCAATTGCAAGATTTAAAGATATACCTTCAAGCACTCACCTCCCTGGCAATGGCGCAGAAAAGATCTTTGTTGATGGGACGTGAGTGCAACTTACCTAGCCTCCCCGGCAACGGCGCCAGAAAAGAGCTTGATGTCTACTATGCAACCTTCTTCTTGTAGACTCATGTTGGGCCTCCAAGCGTAGAGTTTTGTAGGACAACAACAAATTTCCCTCAAGTGGATGACCTAAGGTTTATCAATCCGTGGGAGGCGTAGGATGAAGATGGTCTCTCTCAAACAAACCCTGCAACCAAATAACAAAGAGTCTCTTGTGTCCCCAACACACCCAATACAATGGTAAACTGTATAGGTGCACTAGTTCAGCGAAGAGATGGTGATACAAGTGCAATATGGATGATAGATATAGGTTATATGAAAATATAAAAATAGCAAGGTAACTAGTAACAAAAGTGAGCAAAACGGTATTGCAATGCTTGGAAACAAGGCCTGGGGTTCATACTTTCACTAGTGCAAGTTCTCTCAACAATGATTACATAATTAGATCATATAACAATCCCTCAACGTGCAACAAAGAGTCACTCCAAAGTCACTAATAGCGGAGAACAAATGAAGTGATTATTGTAGGGTACAAAACCACCTCAAAGTTATTCTTTCTGATCGATCTATTGGGCTATTCCTATAAGTGTCACAAACAACCCTAGAGTTCATACTAAAATAACACCTTAAGACACACATCAACTAAAACCCTAATGTCACCTACATACTCCAATGTCACCACAAGTATCCGCGGGTTTGATTATACGATATGCATCACACAATCTCATATTCATCTATTCAAACCAACACAAAGAACTTCAAAGAGTGCCCCAAAGTTTCTACCGGAGAGTCAAGACGAAAACGTGTGCCAACCCCTATGAATAAGTTCACAAGGTCACAAAACCCGCAAGTTGATCACCAAAACATACATCAAGCGGATCACGTGAATATCCCATTGTCACCACAGATAAGCACATGCAAGACATACATCAAGTGTTCTCAAATCCTTAAAGACTCAATCCGATAAGATAACTTCAAAGGGAAAACTCAATCCATTACAAGAACGTAGAGGGGGAGAAACATCATAAGATCCAACTATAATAGCAAAGCTCGCGGTTCATCAAGATCGTGCCAAATCAAGAACACGAGAGAGAGAGGGGGAGGGAGAGAGGGAGAGAGAGAGAGAGATCAAACACATAGCTACTGGTACATACCCTCAGCCCCGAGGGTGAACTACTCCCTCCTCGTCATGGAGACCGCTGGTACGATGAAGATGGCTACCAGTGATGGTTTTCCCCTCCAGCAGGGTGCCAGAGCAGGCTCCCGATTGGTTTTTCATGGCTACAGAGACCTGCAGCGGCGGAACTCCCGATCTAGGTTTATTTCTGGGGGTTTCTATATTTATAAGAATTTTTGGCGTCGGGAACAAGTTAGGGGGGTCCACGAGGAGCCCAAAGACCAGAGGGCACGCCCTAGGGGGCGCGCCCTCCACCCTTGTGGAGGCCTCGTGGCTCTTCTTGCCCAATTCTTTTGCTTCAGGGGTTCTTCTGGTCCATAAAAAATCACGGTAAATTTTCAGGTCATTTGGACTCCGTTTGGTATTCCTTTTCTGTAAAACTCAAAAACAAGGAAAAAACAGATACTGACATTGGGCTCTAGGTTAATAGGTTAGTCCCAAAATCATATAAACCAGCATATAAATGCATATAAAACATCCAAGATGGATAATATAATATCATGGAACAATCAAAAATTATAGATACGTTGGAGATGTATCAGACCCCAAGTAGGATTCCTACTACTTGGGGCGCACCCTTGCTGCTCCCCTCCCCCTCCCACCTATATACATGTGGGGAGGGGGCGCCTAGAACACACAACATCAACTGTTAGTCGTGTGCGGCGCCCCCTTCCACTGTTTACACCCCCAGTCATATTGTCGCGGTGCTTAGGCGAAGCCCTGCGCAGACCACTTCACCATCAACGTCACCGTGCCGTCGGCACTGACGAAACTCATCTACTTCCTCGACACCTTGTTGGATCAAGAGGTCGAGGAACGTCATTGATCTGAACATGTGTAGAACTCGGAGGTGCCGTACGTTCGGTACTTGATTGGTCAGAGATAGAAGAAGTTCGACTACATCAACTGCATTGTCAAACGCTTCCACTTCCGTTCTACTAGGTTACGTAGATACACTCTCCCCCTCTCGTTGCTATGCATCTCCTAGATAGATCTTGCTTGAGCGTAGGAATTTTTTTTGAAATTGCATGCTATGTTCCCCAACAGTGGCATCATGAGCCAAGTCTATGTGTAGATCATATGCATGAGTAGAACACAAAGAGTTGTGGGCAGTGATCTTCATACTACTTGCCACCAATGTCTTATTTTGATTCGACGGTATTGTTGGATGAAGCGGCCCGGACCAACCTTACATGACCACGTTCATGAGACTGGTTCCACCGATAGACATGCAACTAGTTTTGCATAAAGGTGGCTGGCGGGTGTCTGTCTCTCCTACTTTAGTTGAATCGAATTTGACTGTGGCCGGTCCTTGTTGAAGGTTAAAACAGCAAACTTGATAAATCACCGTTGTGGTTTTTGTGCTGTAGGTAAGAACGGTTCTTGCTAGAAGCCCATAGCAGCCACGTAAAACTTGCAACAACAAAGTAGAGGACGTCTAACTTGTTTTTGCAGGGCATGTTGTGATGTGATATGGTCAAGACATGATGTGATATACGCTATTTTATGAGATGATCATGTTTTGTAAAAGTTATCGGCAACCGGCAGGAGCCTTCTGGTTGTCTTTTTGTTGTATGAAATGCAAACGCCATGTAATTGCTTTACTTTATCACTATGCGTTAGCGATAGTTGTACAAGCAATACTTGGCAAGACGACCACGAGCAACGATGGAGATCAAGGTGTCGAGCCGGTGACAATGGATATCATGATGATGCTTTGGAGATGGAGATCAAAAGCACAAGATGATGATGGCCATATCATGTCACATATTTTGATTGCATGTGATGTTTATCTTTTATGCATGTTATTTTGCTTAGTACAGCGTAGCATTATAAGATGATTCCTTAACTAAAATTTCAAGGTATAAGTGTTCTCCCTGAGTATGCACTGTTGCAACAGTTCTTCCTGCTGAGACACCACGTGATGACCGGGTGTGATAGGCTCTATGTTCACATACAACGGGTGCAAGACAGTTTTGCACATGTGGAATACTCGAGTTAAACTTGACGAGCCTAGCATGTACAGACATGGCCTCGGAACACTGGAGACCGAAAGGTCGAACGTGAATGATATAGTAGATATGATCAACATAGAGATGTTCACCATTGATGACTACTCCATCTCACATGATGATCGGACATGGTTTAGTTGATTTGGATCACATATCATTTAGATGACTTGAGGGATGTCTATATAAGTGGGAGTTCTTAAGTAATTTGCTTAATTGAACTTAATTTATCATGAACTTAGTCCTGATAGTATTTGCATATCTATGTTGTAGATCAACGGCATGTGCTACCATTCCCTTGAATTTCAATGCGTTCCTAGAGAAAGCTAAGTTGAAAGATGATGGTAGCAACTACACGGACTGGGTCTGTAACTTGAGGATTATCCTTATTGCCGCACAAAAGAATTATGTCCTTGATGCACCGCTAGGTGAAAGGCCTGCTGCAGGAGCAGATGCTGGTGTTATGAACGTCTAGCAAGCTCGATCTGATGACTACTCGATAGTTCAGTGTGCCATGCTTTACGGCTTAGAATTGGGACTTCAAAGACATTTCTGAACGTCATGGAATATGAGATGTTCCTGGAGTTGAAGTTAATATTTAAAGCAAATGCCCGAGTTGAGAGATATGAAGTCTCCAGGAAGTTCTATAGCTGCAAGATGGAGGAGAACGGTTCTATCAGTGAACACATACTCAGAATGTCTGGATAACATAATCACTTGACTCAGCTGGGAGTTAATCTTCCAGATGATAGTGTTATTAACAGAGTTCTCCAATCACTGTCACCAAGCTACAAAGGCTTCGTGATCAACTATAATATGCAAGGGATGGAGAAGACAACTCCCAAGCTCTTCGCAATGCTCAAAGCTGCGGAGGTAGAAATCAAGAAGGAGCATCAAGTGTTGATGGTTAACAAGATCACTAGTTTCAAGAAAAAGGGCAAGGGAAATAAGGGGAACTTCAAGAAGAATGGCAAGCAAGTTGCCACTCCCGGGAAGAAGCCAAAAGTTGGACCCAAGCCTGAAACTGAGTGCTTCTACTACAAAGGGACTTGTCACTGGAAGCAGAACTGCCCCAAGAATTTGGCAGATAAGAAGGATGGCAAAGTGAACAACGGTATATTTGATATACATATTATTGATGTGTACCTTACTAGTGCTCGTAGTAGTGCCAGGTTATTTTATACCAATTCGGTTGCTCATATTTGTAACTCGAAAGAGAGACTACGGATTAAATGAAGATTGGCTAAGGATGAGGTGACGATGCGCGTCGGAAATGGTTCCAAGGTCGATGTGATCGCCGTCAGCATGCTACCTCTACACTTACCTTCGGGATTAGTTTTAGACCTGAATAATTGTTATTTGGTGCCAGCGTTGTGCATGAACATTATATCTGGATCTTGTTTAGTGCGAGACGGCTATTCATTTAAATCAGAGAATAATGGTTGTTCTATTTATATGAGTAATATCTTTTATGGTCATGCAACCTTGAAGAGTGGTCTATTTCTCTTGAATCTCAATTGTGGTGATACACATATTCATAATATTGATGCCAGAAGATGCAAAGTTGATAACGATAGTGTAACATATTTGTGGCACTGCCGTCTAGGTCATATTGGTATAAAACGCATGAAGAAACTCCTTGCAGATGGACTTTTGGAATCACTTGATTATGAATCATTTGATACTTACGAACCATGCCTCATGGGAAAGATGACTCAAACTCTGTTCTCCGGAACAATGGAGCGAGCCAATGACTTATTGGAAATAATACATACCGATGTATGCGGTCCGATGAGTGTTGAGGCTCGCGGCGGGTATCGTTATTTTCTGACCTTCACAGATGATTTGAGCATATATGGGTATATCTACTTAATGAAACACAAGTCTGAAACATTTGAAAAGTTCAAAGAATTTCAGAGTGAAGTGGAGAATCATCGTAACAAGAAAATAAAGTTTCTACGATCTGATTGCGGAGGTGAATATTTTGAGTTACGAGTTTGTCCTTCATTTAAAACACTGTGGAATAGCTTCACAACTCACGCCATCTGGAACACCACAGTGTAATGGTGTGTCTGAACGCCGTAATCGTACTTTATTAGATATGGTGCGACCTATGATGTCTCTTACCAATTTACCACTATCATTTTCGGGTTATGCAATAGAGAAAGTTGCATTCACGTTAAATAGGGCATTGTTTAAATCCGTTGAGACGACACCATATGAACTGTGGTTTGGTAATAAACCTAAGCTGCTGTTTCTTAAAGTTTGGGGTTGCGACACTTATGTCAAAAGGATTCAGCCTGATAAGCTTGAACTCAAATCGGAGAAGTGTGTCTTCATAGGATACCCTAAGGAAACAATTGAGTGCACCTTCTACCATAGATCCGAAGGCAAGATCTTTGTTGCCAAGAATGGAACCTTTCTAGAGAAGGAGTTTCTCTCGAAAGAAGTGAGCGGGAGAAAACTAGAACTTGATGAGGTAATTGTACCTTCTCTCAATTTAGAAAGTAGCTGATCAGAGAAATCCATTCCCGTGATGCCTACACCAACTAGAGAGGAAGCTAATGATGATGGAAAATTCAGATCAAGTTACTACCAAACCTCGTAGGTCAACCAGAGTACAATCGAGACCAGAGTGGTACGGTAATCCTATTCTGGAAGTCATGTTACTTGACAGTGGTGAACCTATGAACTATGAAGAAGCTATGATGAGCCCAAGTTCCGATAAATGGCTTGAGGCCATGAAATCTGAGATAGGATCCATGTATGAAAACAAAGTGTGGACTTTGGTGGATTTGCCCGATGATCGGCGACCCGTAGAGAATAAATAGATCTTCAAGAAGAAGACTGACGCTGATGGTAATGTTACTGTCTATAAAGCTCGACTTGTTACAAAACGTTTTCGACAAGTTCAAGGAGTTGACTACAATGAGACTTTCTCACCCGTAGCTGTAGGATCGAAAGTATGTCTATAGGGGGGGTGATTAGACTACTTGACCAAATGAAAATCTTGCATTTTCCCAATTTTAGTTCTTGACAGATTTTAGCAACTTATCACAAGTCAAGCAATCAACCTACACATGCAATTCTAAGAGTATAGCAACGGAATGTAAATCATTGCATATGAAGGTAAAGGGGAGGAGTTTGGAGGGAGCAAATGCAATGTTGACACAGAGATTTTTGGCGTAGTTCGGATAGGTAGTGCTACCGTACATCCACGTTGATGGAGACTTCAACCCACGAAGGGTAACGGATGCGCGAGTCCACGGAGGGCTCCACCCACGAAGGGTTCACGAAGAAGCAACCTTGTCTATCCCACCATGGCCATCGCCCACGAAGGACTTGCCTCACTAGGGTAGATCTTCACGAAGTAGGCGATCTCCTTGCCCGTACAAACTCCTTGGTTCAACTCCACAATCTTGATGGAGGCTCCCAAGTGACACCTAACCAATCTATGAGACACCACTCTCCAAAAGGTAATAGATGGTGTGTTGTTGATGAACTCCTTGCTCTTGTGCTTCAAATGATTGTCTCCCCAACACTCAACTCTCTCTCATAGGATTGGATTTGGTGGAAAGATGATTTGAGTGGAAAGCAACTTGGGGAAGGCTAGAGATCAAGATTCATATGGTTGTATGGGAATATCTTGGCCTCAACACATGAGTAGGTGGTTCTCTCTCAGAAAATGAATGTTGGAAGTGTAGGCATGTTCTGATGGCTTCCCTCACGAATGAGGAGAGGGTGGAGGAGTATATATAGCCTCCACACAAAATCTAACCGTTATACACAATTTACCAAACTCGGTGAGACCGAATCATAAAACTCGGTCGGACCGATTCAATTCATAATGTGACCGTTAGGCATTTCGGTGGGACCGACACGTCAACTCGGTGAAACCGATTTTCTTAGGGTTAGTTCATAACGTAATCTCGGTGAGACCGATTACACAAACTCGGTGGGACCGACTTTGGTAATAAGCTAACTAGAGAGTTGGTCAGGCAAACTCGGTGGGACCGATTCGCTCATTTCGGTGGGACCGAAACGTTACGAAAGGGAAATGGGGAGTTTGCATTGTGAACTCGGTGGGACCGATCGCTCATCTCGGTTAGACCGAAACGTTACGAAGGGAAACAGAGAGTTTGCAATCCCATCTCGGTGAGACCGAGATCCCTATTGGTGAGACCGAAGTGACTAGGGTTTCTGGCAGTGGCTATGTCAAATGAACTCGGTGGCGCCAGATGGGTCAAATCAGTGGGGCTGAGTTTGACTTTTGGTTTGGGACATGTGTGGATATGAGAAAGTGGTTGAGGGTTTTTGGAGCATATCACAAAGCATTTTGAGCAAGCAAGCCATTAAGCAACACCTCATCCCCTTTTATAGTATTGGCTTTTCCTAAAGACTCAATGTGATCTTGGATCACTAAAAGTAAAATGTAGAGTCTTGATTTTTAGAGCTTGAGCCAATCCTTTGTCCGTAGCATTTTGAGGGGTCCACATTCCTAATCCATGCCATGCCAATCATTGAACTTTCCTGAAATATTCATCCTGAAATAGCATTAGTTCAATGAGCTATATGTTGTTAATCATTACCAAAACCACCCAGGGATAGTTGCACTTTCAATCTCCCCCTTTTTGGTAATTGATGACAACATATTGATCAAAGCTTCGACAAGTAATAAGATTGAAATACACCGTCGCTTTGAGAAGTATGTGATAAGCAAGAGCTCCCCCTAAATTTGTGCATTATTTGAGATTTGCTTTTGAATGCAAATGCATAATCGATTAGTATCATGGGTTACTCTTCCATGTCACATACATCTTGGTGGAGCGCTCAAAATGATAACAATTAAAAGCATGCACTCATCACCAAGCAAAGTGAATGATCATATATGGATACAAGAGATAATGGCATTCAAGCACTCATTAAAGTAGCATATGATCAAGCACATGATCATCCAAGTATCTCACAAAAGGCATAATGTATCAAGCAAACACACATTAAAGTTCAACCAAATAGAGTGCAAGAGAGACAAAAAGCAACACTCTCTCTCTCGAAGACTATGATCTATACTTATTTCTCCCCTTGTGGCAACAAGTTACCAAAAAGTTCAATTATGCATAGTGTTATGCGTCTCTCAGGCTTGGCCTCCATGAGGTGGGGTAGTGATGACTCCAAGAACGGAAGCTTCAGTTGATGTAGCTGGAGTTGCTGGAGTGGCTGCTGGAGGTGGCACTAAAGCTGTGGCTGCTAGTGCAGATGTAGTAGCTTGTGTATCTGGAACTAGCACTGCAGCAGACCTCATACCTCTTGGCACACACTGAAAAGCTTTTGTAGTAGCCTTGTCTTTCTTCTCCTCTGCTTCCTCCTGGAGCTGCTCAACTACTGACTGAATCTCAATTACTTTTACATCAAGATCATAGAATTTTTGCTCAATGACCCTCTCCAAGCTCTCCTGATTCTGAGTCAGGGTGGCCAAGCCCTTCTCAATCCTCAAGGTAGATTGGATCAGAAATCCAAGTTGATCTTGTTTTCTCTTCAAGAACACCTGAGATGCCTCTTCTGTACTTGGCATCTTTGCAGCTTTCTCTGCCCTTGCCTTTGCTCTCTTCTCATGTGCTTGCACTGATGAAGGATCATTCTCATCCATGACCACTGTGTTGTCTTCAAAATCTGGCTTGAGACGTAAGTGATCCTTGTCCAACAAATAAGTGCCTGTGCCCATCTTTGAGTTGATGAGCACCTGAATTTGTGGAGCATACCCACAAGACCTCTTCTGATCATCAGCTGTCCTCTTGATTGTCTCTACAATCAGACTCATCACCTTGAATTTCTGAGGAACATCAAAAATGTGCAGCAAGTTGATTGAATGTCCTCTTATCATCCTGTGATCTCCAGACTTGGTCAAAAGAGTATGCCTCGGGATGGTGTTGATTGTAGGCAGACCAGACAACAGAAATTTCACAGAGCCCAACTTATGAGTTTCCAGGGCATCATCAGGAATTTCCTTGTAGATACTTGACATTGAGTTGTGGTCTTTCTTCTTCTTGGCATACACATCCAAGTCATCCTCATGAGCTGCTGGGGCATTTATCAACTTGGCCCATTCATCAACAGTTGACCGGTACCTTGTACCTTCAGACATCCATACTATCCTTCCATCAGGATAGAAGTGGCAGTGGAGTAGAATTGCATGATCAGCTCATCATTCCACTTGGTGAGCTTATGTCCAACAAACTTGTCAACTCCACAAGCCTTGAAGCTATCATATACACCTGGGAAGTTATCTTCATTCTCTCTGATGTATGTCCAGTCAACCCATCTCATGTCACAGACAATAGGCTTCTTGTCAAGCAGAATTGTCTCATAGAAGTCTTGTTGTTCCTTAGTGCGGAACCTGTAATCCACAGTAGTTCTCCTTCTCATAGCATAAGGATCACTTTTCCTCCAAATTCTCAGACATGCATCCTTCCTGATGCTCATGTCCTCTGCCACTGGATGAGTGTCATTGTGGTCTGGAATCTTTGGTTTGAGCTTTCTCAGCACTTAGGCTTTAGCTTCTTCTTCTTCAGCTTCAGGCACTGGGGCCTTGTTCTTCTCTTCAGCAGGAATGTTTCTTGTGCTTCTCTTGGGTGCAGACTTGGTGGCTGGAGCAGCAGCTTTGGGAGCAAGTTTGGGCTTAGGAGCAGCTCCTAACTTGATTGCATCTCCCATAAGCTTTTGGGATTTGGGTGCTGGAGCAGCATCCTCTTCCTCTTCCTCTTCAGAATCTCTCACCATGGTTGACTTTTCAAGAACGTTAGCAGTAGTGGTTCTTGCCCTCTTCTTCTTCTTGTCATCACCAGCTGCCTCTCCATCATCAGATTCTAGAGTGAACTTCATGGTTTCTCATGTGGCAACTTTTCTTGGCTTGGATGTTGGGATTCTCCTAGCTGGTGCCTTCTTGTTCATGCCAGGCTTTGTAGATGCAGCAGTGCCAAACTCCTTCTTCACAAATTTCCTCTTTGAGATGGCCTCATCCTTAGCTGTAACATAATCCTCATCTTCAGAATTTGAGGTTCTCTTCTTCCTGGCTCTAGTGGCTGCCTTGGGCAAGTTACTAGGCATGCTCCTGCTGCCCTCATCATAGCTGCTTGAGGTACTAGTGCCCTCACTCATTTGCACTTTCTCTTCAGACTTATTCTGGCTATCACATTGGTCAGACATCTTGGCAGGCAAGCTGATAGCAAATCCTGTGAATAGATTATAGATGAGGTAGAGTAGATGAGCATCACAAAGTACAAAGATTTTGCAAAACAAATGAGTCAAAAAACTTAGTTTTAGTTCTCTACAGAAATGATCTCGGAGCTACCGAATTGATAAACTCGGTGATACTGAAGCAACATTTGGAACCTAAACTAGTGAACTTGGTCATACCAAGTCACAGTTCGGTGGCACCGAGATTGCTAGGGTTTCACAGAGAATTGAACTCAGTCCCACTGATTTGCAGTTTTCGGTCAGACCGAAAAGCGCATGTGCAATGGCCTAAGCGAAATCGATGAGACCGATTTCTACGATTTGGTCGGTCCGAGATGAGTTCTGTGGAGAGCTAACCCTAAAATTTTCGAATCAAACTAAGTCTAAGGAAGATTTAGCTGTATAGATCGATTTCATTCGTGGCAAGAATCATGGCATTGTCCTCGTGCTAGGAATCGGAGGAAAATAGATGGCACAAGGGGTCGAACACATACCCTAGTTTGGTGGGTGTTCGCTACGGCGGCGACGGTGGAGAAGATTCTGTTGACGGCGGTAGAAACCAGCGGCGGGAGGTCGCTGGTGGCGAGGAGGCGATCCAGAGACCCGAGGAGGCAGAGCAGGACACGTGAGGGCTGAGGGGTTTTGAAGAATTTTCCAAATCTCACTCATGGGTATTTATATCCCGACCCTGTCGGTGTGACCGAGTGGAACAAATTGGTGGCACCGAGATTGCAGAATCGCAAGCGGTTGCTGCAACTCGGTGTGACCGAAGTGTTCAAATCGGTAGCACCGAAATGAAAACCTAGATCAACTTAGTGATCTCGGTTTGACCGAAATGGATGACTCGGCCAAACCGAAATGCACAAAGAGGTTTTGGAAGTTTAAGTCTATGACGAATCGGGGACTCCGAGTGCTCCTCACACAGAGTGGTTCGAATCTGACTTGATCAAACTTTGTGATGTTGCATGAATAGAGTATGAGACGAGAAAAGTATAGATAGCTAGAGAGGGTTCTTAGGCATTCTTGTCCATCCACTTGGCAAAAGAGAAAGAGCCAAACAATCAAAACAATAGGTGGATGTCCTCGAATGTGTAAAATAGGCAACCAACATGCTCACACAATAAAATGGCAAATGAAATATGTGGCAAAGCATGCACAATCACTCTAGTATCTATCAAGCAATTTGCGATGACTAGGTCATCTATATATGAGTATATTGACTTGGGAGTCAAATGAGAACATTCGATCATAGGTCATACTCATCGTTTAAGCACAAGTGAGGTTACCACTTTTACATAAAGTATTGTTGTGTTCACACCATTAGAGTTGATTTAGCTCAAGTCTTAGAGTAAAGCTCCCCCTAGATGTGATATCCCCCCTAAGAGGGATGAACTAACCTTGGGTTTTGTCGATGATGACTTCATGTAGGTGTTGAAGATGTGGATGCTCAATGTTGATGTAGATCTTTCGGAGCTATCCATTAGAGTGAGTTTCACTTTCAATACCTACATGGGTTAGTCCCACAAGGAACAAACAAGGATATCCATAGACATAGAATGTTGCACACACACAAGATGATGTCCATGAAAGCATTAGGTTACCTTGTCCCTTGTCTTACCAACAAGAGGGTTTGTGACTCCTTGACCTAGTGCAAGATGTGGAAGTAGTTTGCACTTGTTCTTGCCAAAATGATATGAGTGAAGTGTGTTGGCGGAGTCACCCTCAAGAACTCTCTAGTTCTTCTTCTTCGGGATCCACATCATCTTGGTGGGAATCCTTGGGGTTGTAGTCGTACTTGATGAAGTAGAACTTGATGTAGTCTTGGGAACCCACTTGACCAAGGCCTTGGGAGCTTCTTCAAATGCATCAATCTCCTCTTGAAGCTTGTCCTTGCCTTTTTGCTTGTGGTCTTGTGGTGGAAGATCATCTTGAGCTTGTGTCCCTTGGAAAGAAGTAGGATCATACTTCTCTTGTTGAGGAACAAACTTCGTCTTGGGGTATTGATCTTCTTTCCACTCAACTCCATTGGCATTGAACTTTCGTTCAAAACCAACACCTTGATTCTTCCGGTGCCTTCCTTGCTTGCGTACAATTTCCTCAAATTGCTTACTTCTGGCAAGGCTCTTGTAAACACCTTTCTCTATAATTCCCTTCAATAAGCTATTTTCTTGCTCAAGTGTAACTTGGCTAAGAGAATCATTAGTGGAATAAAGAGAACTACTAGAAGCAATAACATTGGATTTAGCATGATTATTGTTACTACTAGAAGAAGAATCTTTCTTACTCTTGTTGCTAGACTTTACTTGTGGCATGTAAGTAGATAAGAGAAAACACTTGGCAATGTAAGAAGAACTTTTCTTGCAAATATCATCATTGATCGCCTTTAAAAACTCATGCTCTTGTTCTAGGTTGAGCTTTTCAAAGTCTAACTTCTCACGAGTCTTTAAAAGTTCTTGATGATCTTCCAAAGTAGTTTCATGAGCTAACTTCAGAATGTTTAGTTCTTTAGTTAGACGCTCAATCTTCTGATTATCATTGTCATTTGTTTTATCTTGATTAGCATGATTAATTGACGTTTCATCATAGTATTCATCACTAGAGTTGTCAACAAGTAAATCATCATCACCTAGCAAATCATCTTCATCACAATTGAAATCAACATACTCGGGGTGCGATACCTTTGGGCCTTTAGCCATGAAGCATCTTCCAATTCCTTCATTTAGTGAGTCAAATATGTCATAGGAGTTGGTTGACACAAGTGCTAGACCGACAACACCTTCATCTTGAGTATATTCGGAGTCGGAGTGATAACTTCTCTCGGATGGTCGGAGTCGGAGCCAGATACCCATTCACCAACATGAGCTTGATGTCCCAATTTTAGTTCTTGGCAGATTTTAGCAACTTAGCACAAGTCAAGCAATCAACCTACACATGCAATTCTAAGAGTATAGCAGTGGAATGTAAATCATTGCATATGAAGGTAAAGGGGATGAGTTTGGAGGAAGCAAACGCAATGTTAACACGGAGAATTTTGGCGTGGTTCCGATAGGTGGTGCTATCGTACATGACTGATGGAGACTTCAACCCATGAAGGGTAACGGTTGTGCGAGTCCGCGGAGGGCTCCACCCACGAAGGGTCCACGAATAAGCAACCTTGTCTATCCCACCATGGACATCGCCCACGAAGGACTTGCCTCACTAGGGTAGATCTTCACGAAGTAGGAGATCACCTTGCCTATACAAACTCCTTGCTTCAACACCACAATCTTGACGGAGGCTCCCAAGTGACACCTAACCAATCTAGGAGACACCACTCTCCAAAAGGTAATAGATGGTGTGTTGCTGATGAACTCCTTGATCTTGTGCTTCAAATGATAGTCTCCCCAATACTCAACTCTCTCTCATAGGATTGGATTTGGTGGAAAGATGATTTGAGTGGAAAGCAACTTGGGGAAGGCTAGAGATCAAGATTCATATGGTTGGATGGGAATATCTTAGCCTCAACACATGAGTAGGTGGTTCTCTCTCAAAAAATGAATGCTAGAAGTGTAGGCATGTTCTGATGGCTTCCCTCACGAATGAGGAGAGGGTGGAGGGGTATATATAGCCTCCACACAAAATCTAACCGTTACACACAATTTATCAAACTCGGTGAGACTGAATCATAGAACTCGGCCGGACCGATTTAGTTCTAATGTGACCGTTAGGCATTTCGGTGGGATCGACACGTCAACTTGGTGAAACCGATTTTGTTAGGGTTAGGGCATAACGTAATCTCGGTGAGAGCGATTATAAAAACTCGGTGGGACCAACTTTGGTAATAAGCTAACTAGAGAGTTGGTCAGGAAAACTCGGTGGGACCGATTCACTCATTTCAGTGGGACCGAAACGTTACGGAAGGGAAACAGGGAGTTTGCATTGTGAACTCAGTGGGACGATCACTCATCTCGGTTAGACCGAAACTATATGAAGGGAAACAGAGAGTTTGCAATCCCATCTCGGTGAGATCGAGATCCCTATCGGGGAGACCGAAGTGACTAGGGTTTCTGGCAATGGCTATGTCAAATGAACTTGGTGGTGCCGGATGTATCAAATCGGTGGGGCCGAGTTTGACTTTTGGTTTGGGACATATATGGATATGAGAAAGTGGTTGAGGGTTTTTGGAGCATATCACAAAGCATTTTGAGCAAGCAAGCCATTAAGCAACAGCTCATCCCTTTTTAATTGTTTTGGCTTTTCCTAAAGACTCAATGTGATCTTGGATCACTAAAAGTAAAATGTAGAGTATTGATCTTTAGATCTTGAGCCAATCCTTTGTCCTTAGCATTTTGAGGGGTCCACATTCCTAATCCATGCCATGCCAATCATTGAACTTTCCTGAGATATTCATCTTTAAATAGCATTAGTTCAATGAGCTATATGTTGTTAATCATTACCAAAACCACCTAGGGATAGTTGCACTTTTAGTAGCGATGCTTAAGTCTGTCCGAATCATCTTAGCAATTGCCGCATTTTATGATTATGAAATCTGGCAAATGGACGTCAAAACTGCATTCCTTAATGGATTTCTTAAAGAAGAGTTGTATATGATGTAACCAGAAGGTTTTGTCGATCCTAAAGGTGCTAGCAAAGTGTGCAAGCTCCAACAATCCATCTATGGATTGGTGCAAGCATCTCGGAGTTGGAATATACGCTTTGATGAGGTGATCAAAGCATATGGTTTTATACAGACTTTTGGAGAAGCCTGTATTTACAAGAAAGTGAGTGGGAGCTCTATATCATTTCTAATATTATATGTGGATGACATATTGTTGACGGAAATGATGTAGAATTTTTGGATATCATAAACGGATACTTGAATAAAAGTTTTTCAATGAAAGACCTCAGTGAATCTGCTTATATATTAGGCATCAAGATCTATAGAGATAGATCAAGACGCTTAATAGGACTTTCACAAATCACATACCTTGATAAAGTTTTGAAGAAGCTCAAAATGAATCAGTCAAAGAAAGGGTTCTTGCCTATGTTACAAGGTATGAAATTGAGTCAGACTCAATGCCCGACCACTGCAGAAGATAGAGAGAAAATGAAAGTCATTCCCTATGCCTCAGCCGTAGGTTCTATCATGTATGCTATGCTGTGTACCAGACCTGATGTGTGCCTTGCCATAAGTCTGCCAGGGAGGTACCAAAGTAATTCAAGACTGGATGACTGGACAGCGGTCAAGAATATCTTGAAGTACCTGAAGAGGACCAAGGATATGTTTCTCGTTTATGGAGGTAACAAAGAGCTCGGCATAAATGGTTAAATCGATGCTAGTTTTGACACTGATCCGGATGACTCTAAGTCACAAACCGTATACGTATTTATATTGAATCATGGAGCTGTCAGTGGGTGCAGTTCCAAGCAGAGCATCATAGCGAGATCTACGTGTGAAGCAGAGTACATAGCTGCTTAGGAAGCAGCAGATGAAGGAGTCTGGATGAAGGAGTTCATAACCTATCTAGGTGTAATACCTAGTGCATTGGGTCCAATGAAAATCTTTTGTGACAATACTAGAGCAATTGTCTTAGTGAAGGAATCCAGATTTCACAAAAATACCAAACACATCAAGAGACACTTCAATTCCATATGTGATCTAGTCAAGGAGGGAGACATAGAGATTTGCAAAATGCATACGGATTTGAATGTAGCAGACCCATTGACTAAGCTTCTTCCATGAGCAAAATATCATCAGCACCAAGACTCCATGGGTGTTAGAATCATTACAATGTAATCTAGATTATTGACTCTAGTGCAAGTGGGAGACTAAAGGAAATATGCCCTAGAGGTAATAATGAAGTTGTTATTTTATATTTCCTTATTCATGATAAATGTTTATTATTCATGCTAGAATTGTATTGATCGGAAACCTAAATACATGTGTGAATACATAGACAAACACTATGTCCCTAGTGAGCCTCTACTTGACTAGCTTGTTGATCAAAGATGGTTAAGGTTTCCTAACCATGGACACGAGTTGTTATTGGATAACAGGATCACATATTAGGAGAATGATGTGATGGACAAGACCATTCATTAGCTTAGCATTATGATCATTCAGTTTTATTTCTATTGTTTTCTTCATGTCAAATACATATTCCTTCGACTATGAGATTATGCAACTCCCGGATACCGGAGGATTGCTTTTTGTGCTATCAAACGTCACAATGTAACTGGGTGATTATAAAGATGCTCTACAGGTATCTCCGAAGGTGTTTCTTGGGTTGGCATAGATCGAGATTAGGATTTGTCACTCTGAGTATCAGAGAGGTATCTCTGGCCCTCTCGGTAATACACATCATAAGAAGCCTTGCAAGCAAAGTGAATAATGAGTTAGTTGCAAGATGATGTATTACGGAATGAGTAAAGGGACTTGCCGGTAACGAGATTGAACTAGTTATGAAGATACAGATGATCGAATCTCGGGCAAGTAACATACTGATGACAAAGGGAATAATGCATGTTGTCATAACGGTTCGACCGATAAATATCTTCATAGAATATGTGGGAGCCAATATGAGCATCCAGTTTCCGCTATTGGTTACTGACCAGAGAGGTGTCTCGGTCATGTCTACATAGTTCTCGAACCCGTAAGGTTCGCATAGTTAACGTTCGATGACGATATTGTATTATATGAGTTATGTAATTTGGTGACTGAGTGTTGTTCGGAGTCCCGGATGAGGTCACAGACATGGCGAGGAGTCTCGAAATGATCGAGAGGTAAAGATTTATATATAGGATGATAGTATTCGAACATCGGAAGTGTTTCGGAGTGTGCCGGATACATATCGGAGTACCGGAGGGGTTACCAGAACCCCCGGGGGGAAGATATGGGCCATATGGGCATAAAGAGGGCAGCACACCAGCCCACAAGGGGTGGGGCCCCCCTCCCAAGGAAGGAGGCCGAGTGGGAGAAGGGAAAGAGGGGATTTGCCCCTCCCCCTTTCCTTCTATCCTTCCTCTTCCCTTTTCCCCCTCCCGCAAATATGGAAGGGGGGAGGCCGAATTGGGGAGGACCCCAAGTAGGATTCCTCCTACTTGGGGCACACCCTTGCTGCTCCCCCCCTCCCACCTATATATACATGAAGAGGGGGCGCATAGAACACACAACATCAACTATTAGCCGTGCGTGGCACCCCCCTCCACAGTTTACACCCCCGGTCATATTGTCGCCGTGCTTAGGCGAAGCCCTGCACGGATCACTTCACCATCACCGTCACCATGCCATCGTGCTGATGGAACTCATATACTTCCTCGACACCTTGCTGGATCAAGAGGGCGAGGAATGAGACGTCTCCAACGTATCCATAACTTTTGATTGTTCCATGCTATTATATTATCCATCTTGGATGTTTTATATGAATTTATATGCTATTTTATATGATTTTTGGGACTAACTTATTAACCTAGATCCCAGTGCCAGTTTCTATTTTTTTCCTCGTTTTTGAGTTTTACAGAAAAGGAATACCAAACGGAGTACAATTGACGTGCCAATTTTTGATGGTTTTTTATGGACCAAAAGAAGCCCCCGAAGTAAAAGAGTTGGGCCAGAAGAGTCCCGAGCCATCCATGAGGGTGGAGGGTGCGCCCTACCCCCCTGGGCGCGCCCCCTATCTTGTGGACGATTCGGAGACACACACACACACACACACACCCTGACATGAGACCGACGCCAAAAATTCCTATATATACAGAAACCCCCGAAAAGAAACCTAGATCGGGAGTTCCGCCACCGCAAGCCTCTGTAGCCACAAAAAACCTATCGGGACCCTGTTACGACACCCTGTCGGAGGGGCAATCCATCACCGGTGGCCATCTTCACCATCCAGGCGCTCTCCATGACGAGGAGGGAGTAGTTCACCCTCGAGGCTGAGGGTATGTACCAGTAGTTATGTGTTTCATCTATCTATCTCTCGTGTTCTTGATATGGCACGATCTTGATGTACCGCGAGATTTGCTATTATAGTTGGATCTTATGATGTTTCTTCCCCTCTACCTTCTTGTAATGGATTGGGTTTTCCCTTTGAAGTTATCTTATCGGATTGAGTCTTTAAGGATTTGAGAACACTTGATGTATGTCTTGCGTGGGATACCCGTGGTGACAATGGGGTATTCTATTGATCCACTTGATGTATGTTTTGGTGATCAACTTGCGGGTTCCGTGACCTTGGGAATCTATGCATAGGGGTTGGCACACGTTTTCGTCTTGACTCTCTGGTAGAAACTTTGGGGCACTCTATGAGTTCTTTGTGTTGGTTCGAATAGATGAATCTGAGATTGTGTGATGCATATCGTATAATCATACCCACGGATACTTGTGGTGACATTGGAGTATGTACGTGACATTAGGGTTTAGGTTGATGTGTGTCTTAAGGTGTTATTTTATTATGAACTCTAGGGCTGCTTGTGACACTTATAGGAATAGCCCAATGTATTGATCGGAAAATAACTTTGAGGTGGTTTCGTACCCTATAATAATCTCTTCGTTTGTTCTCCACTATTAGTGACTTTGGAGTGACTCTTTGTTGCATGTTGAGGGATTGTTATATGATCCAATTATGTTATTATTGTTGAGAGAACTTGCACTAGTGAAAGTATGAACCCTAGGCCTTGTTTCGAAGCATTGCAATACCGTTTGTGCTCACTTTTATCATTAGTTACCTTGATGTTTTTATATTTTCAGATTACAAAAACCTATATCTACCATCCATATTGCACTTGTATCACCATCTCTTCGCCGAACTAGTGCACCTATACAATTTATCATTGTATTGGGTGTGTCGGGGACACAAGAGACTCTTTGTTATTTGGTTGCAGGATTGTTTGAGAGAGACCATCTTCATCCTACGCCTCCCATGGATTGATAAACCTTAGGTCATCCACTTGAGGGAAATTTGCTACTGTCCTACAAACCTCTGCACTTGGATGCCCAACAAGGTCTACAAGAAGAAGGTTGCGTAGTAGACATCAAGCTCTTTCCTGGCGCCGTTGCCGGGGAGGTTAGTGCTTGAAGGTATATCTTTAGATCTTGCAACTGAATCTTTTAGTTTCTTGTTTTATCACTAGTTAAGTCTATAAAAGAAAACTACAAAAAAATGGAATTGAGGGTGCCTCATATGCTTCATCTTTTTAATATCTTTCATGAAAATGATGGAAAGGAAAATTGTGCCAAAGTGTTAGAAGAAGAATGCAGTAAAATGTTTGCCACTAAATCTTTGAGTGATGAGAATGATTGCAATGTTTTTAGTATGAATTCTTTTAATATCCATGATGCTAATGATATGCAAATCCACAAGCTTGGGGTGCTATGATTGATGAAGATGATATTTTTTGTCCCCCAAGTTTTGATGAGCAAATTTATTATGATGAAAGCATGCCTACTATCTATGATGATTATTGTGATGACATCTATGCTATAAAGAGTAATGATATCCATGAAACTTGTCATCATGATTTTAATGCTCAAATTGATTATGTGAATAAAGTATCACATGATAGTTATTTTGTTGAGTTTTCTCCCACTACTATGAATGAGAATAAACTTGCTCATGTGGAGCGAACAAAAATTTCTATGCTTGTAGATCATGAAAAGAATGATTTATGTGACGGTTATATTGTTGAATTCATTCATGATGCTATTGAAAATTATGATGAGGGAGGAATATATGCATGTAGGAATTGCAATAATATCAAGTTTCCTCTCTATGTGTTGAAAATCTTGAAGTTATGCTTGTTTTACCTTCCTATGCTAGTTGATTCTTGTTCCCATAAGTTGTTTGCTCACAAAATCCCTATGCATAGGAAGTTGGTTAGACTTAAATGTGTTAGTAATATGCTTCATGATGCTCCCGTTATGTTTCAATTCTTATGTTTTATGTGAGCATCATTGTCATCATCATGCCTAGCTACAAAAGGCATTAAAGACAAGCGCTTGTTGGGAGACAACCCAATATTTACCCTTGCTGTTTTTGCATGTCCACATGATTAAGCTACTGTATTAATCATGTTTTATAGCTTTTGTTTCAATAAAGTGCCAAGTAGAACCTTTGGGAAGACTTGGGTGAAGGTTAATGTGATTTTGCTGTAAAAAACAGAAACTTTGCGCTCACGAGAATAATTGTTATGTTTAATAGAAGAGTGATTTTAAGTTGATTCTTTATGAAGAATATTAATAAACAAATTACTCACGTCCACAAATTTATTTCATAATTTTTAAAGTTACAGAAGTACTCGAGAGTTACAGATTACTACAGACTGTTCTGTTTTTGATAGATTATGTTTTCTATGTGTTGTTTGCTTTTTTGATGAATCTATGAGTAGTATCGGAGGGTATGAACCATAGAGAAGTTGGAATACAGTAGATATTACACCAATATGAATTTAGAATGAGTTCACAACAGTACGAAAAGTGGTGATTTATTTTCTTATACTAACGGAGCTTATGAGTTTTCTGTTAAGTTTTGTGTTGTGAAGTTTTCATGTTTTGGGTAAAGATTCGATGGACTGTGGATAAGGAGTGGCAAGAGCCTAAGCATGGGGATGCCCAAGGAAACCCAAGGTAATATTCAAGGACAACCAAGATTCTAAGCTTGGGGGTGCCCCGGATGGCATCCCCTCTTTCGTCTTCGTTCATCGGTAACTTTACTTGGAGCTATATTTTTATTCACAACATGATATGTGTTTTGCTTGGAGCGTCATTTTATTTTATTTTGTTTTGCTTGATGTTTGAATAATATCCCAAGATCTGAAATTCTTAAATGTTAGAGAGTCTTCACATAGTTACATAATTATTTGACTACTCGTTGATCTTCACTTATATCTTTTGGAGTAGTTTGTCGTTTGCTCTAGTGCTTCACTTATATCTTTTAGAGCACGATGGTGGTTTTATTTTGAAGAAATAGATGAACTATCATGCTTCACTTATATTATTTTGATAGTGTTAAACAGCATGGTAATTTGCTTTGGTTATGAATTTAATCCTAGTATGATAGGCATCCAAGAGGGATATAACAAAAACTTTCATATAAAGTGCACTGAATACTAAGAGAAGTTTGATTCCTTATGATTGTTTTGGGATATGAAGATGGTGATATTAGAGTCATGCTAGTAGATTAGTTGTGAATTTGAGAGATACATGTGTTAAAGTTTGTGATTTCCGTAGCATGCATGTATGGTGAACCGTTATGTGATGAAGTTGGAGCATGATTATTTATTGATTGCCTTCCTTATGAGTGGTGGTCGAGGATGAGCGATGATCTTTTCCTACCAATCTATCCCCCTGGGAGCAAGCGCCCAGTACTTCGTTTTGATAACTAATAGATTTTTGCAATAAGTATGTGAGTTCTTTATGACTAATGCTGAGTCCATGGATTATACGCACTCTCACCCTTCCACTATTGCTAGCCTCTCTTGTGTCGTGCAACTTTCGCCGTACCATACACCCACCATTTATCTTCCTCAAAACAGCCACCATACCTACCTATTATGGCATTTCCGTAGCCATTACGAGTTATATTTACATGCAACTTTCCACCGTTCCGTTTATGATGACACGTTTCATCATTGTCATATTGCTTTGCATGATCATGTAGTTGATATCGTATTTGTGGCAAATCCACCTTTCATAATTCTTTCATACATGTCACTCTTGATTCATTGCACATCCCGGTACACCGCCGCAGGCATTCACATAGAGTCATATTTTGTTCAAAGTATCGAGTTGTAATTCTTGAGTTGTAAGTAAATAAAAGTGTGATGATCTTCATAGAGAATTGTCCCAGTGAGGAAAGGATGATGGAGACTATGATTCCCCCACAAGTCGGGATGAGACTCTGGACGAAAAATAAAAATAAAAATAAAAAAGAGGCCAAAATATGAGAAAGGCCCAAATAAAAAAATGAGAGAAAAAGAGAGGAGGGTCAATGTTACTATCCTTTTACCACACTTGTGCTTCAAAGTAGCACCATGGTATTTATGATAGAGATTCTCCTATTTTGTCACTTCCATATACTAGTGGGAAATTGTCACTATAGAACTTGGCTTGTATATTCCAATGATGGGCTTCCTCAAAATGCCCTAGGTCTTCGTGAGCAAGCGAGTTGGATGCACACCCACTTAGTTTCTTTTTGAGCTTTCATACACTTATAGCTCTAGTGCATCTGTTGCATGGCAATCCCTACTCACTCACATTGATATCTATTGATGGACATCTCCATAGCCCGTTGATATGCCTAGTTGATTTGAGACTATCTTCTCCTTTTTTGTCTTCTCCACAACCACCATTCTATTCCACCTATAGTGTTATGTCCATGGTTCACACTCATGTATTGCGTGAAAGTTGAAAAGTTTGAAAATACAAAAGTATGAAACAATTGCTTGGCTTGTCATCGGGGTTGTGCATGATTTAAATATTCTGTGTGATGAAGATAGAGTATAGCCAGATTATATGATTTTGTAGGGATAACTTTCTTTGGCCATGTTATTTTGAGAAGACATGATTGCTTTGTTAGTATGCTAGAAGTATTATTGTTTTTACGTCAATATTAAACTTTTGTTTTGAATCTTATGGATCTTAATATTCTTGCCACAATAAAGATAGATTACATTGATAAATATGTTAGGTAGCATTCCACATCAAAAATTCTGTTTTTATCATTTACCTACTCGAGGACGAGTAGGAATTAAGCTTGGGGATGCTTGATAGGTCTCCAACGTATCTATAATTTTTGATTGTTCCATGCTATTATATTATCCATCTTGGATGTTTTTTATGCATTTATATGCTATTTTATATGATTTTTGGGACTAACCTGTTAACCTAGAGCCCAGTGACAGTTTCTATTTTTCCTTGTTTTTGAGTTTTACAGAAAAGGCATACCAAACGGTGTCCAATTGACGTGCCAATTTTTGATGATTTTTTATGGACCAAAAGAAGCCCCCGAAGTAAAAGAGTTGGGCCAGAAGAGTCCCGAGCCATCCACGAGGGTGGAGGGCGTGCCCTACCCCCCTGGGCGCGCCCCCTATCTCGTGGACGACTCGGAGACCCCCTTGAAGTGAGACCAACGCCAAAAATTCCTATAAATACAGAAACACCCAAAAAGAAACCTAGATCGGGAGTTCCGCCGCTGCAAGCCTTTATAGCCACCAAAAACCAATAGGGACCCTGTTCCGGCACCTTGCCGGAGGGGGGATCCATCACCGGTGGCCATCTTCATCATCCCAGTGCTCTCCATGATGAGGAGGGAG
The DNA here is from genome assembly GCF_018294505.1 of Triticum aestivum. Classification (NCBI taxonomy): domain Eukaryota; kingdom Viridiplantae; phylum Streptophyta; class Magnoliopsida; order Poales; family Poaceae; genus Triticum; species Triticum aestivum. Next base: position 223,010,285 of record NC_057795.1, read on the forward strand.
TAGTTCACCCTCGGGGCTGAGGGTATGTACCAGTAGTTATGTGTTTCATCTATCTATCTCTCGTGTTCTTGATATGGCACGATCTTGATGTACCGCGAGATTTGCTATTATAGTTGGATCTTATGATGTTTCTTCCCCTCTACCTTCTTGTAATGGATTGGGTTTTCCCTTTGAAGTTATCTTATCGGATTGAGTCTTTAAGGATTTGAGAACACTTGATGTATGTCTTGCGTTGGATACCCGTGGTGACAATGGGGTATTCTATCGATCCACTTGATGTATGTCTTGAAGATCAACTTGCGGGTTCTGTGACCTTGGGAATCTATGCATAGGGGTTGGCACACGTTTTCGTCTTGACTCTCTGGTAGAAACTTTGGGGCACTCTATGAGTTCTTTGTGTTGGTTCGAATAGATGAATCTGAGATTGTGTGATGCATATCGTATAATCATACCTACGAATACTTGTGGTGACATTGGAGTATGTACGTGACATTAGGGTTTAGGTTGATGTGTGTCTTAAGGTGTTATTTTATTATGAACTCTAGGGCTGCTTGTGACACTTATAGGAATAGCCCAATGTATTGATCGGAAAATAACTTTGAGGTGGTTTCGTACCCTATAATAATCTCTTCGTTTGTTCTCCACTATTAGTGACTTTGGAGTGACTCTTTGTTGCATGTTGAGGGATTGTTATATGATCCAATTATGTTATTATTGTTGAGAGAACTTGCACTAGTGAAAGTATGAACCCTAGGCCTTGTTTCGAAGCATTGCAATACCGTTTGTGCTCACTTTTATCATTAGTTACCTTGATGTTTTTATATTTTCAGATTACAAAAACCTATATCTACCATCCATATTGCACTTGTATCACCATCTCTTCGCCGAACTAGTGCACCTATACAATTTATCATTGTATTGGGTGTGTCGGGGACACAAGAGACTCTTTGTTATTTGGTTGCAGGGTTGTTTGAGAGAGGCCATCTTCATCCTACGCCTCCCACGGATTGATAAACCTTAGGTCATCCACTTGAGGGAAATTTGCTACTGTCCTACAAACCTCTACACTTGGAGGCCCAAGAACGTCTACAGGAAGAAGGTTGCATAGTAGACATCAAGGAACGTCATCGAGTTGCACGTGTGTAGAACCCGGAGGTACCGTACGTTCGGTACTTGATCGGTCGGAGCTAGAAGAAGTTCGACTACATCAACTGCATTGTCAAACGCTTCCGCTTTCGGTCTACGAGGGTACGTAGATACACTCTCCCCCTCTCATTTCTATGCATCACCTTGATAGACCTTGCGTGAGCCTGGGAATTTTTTTTGGAATTGCAAGCTACGTTCCCCAGCACAATCTTATTCGTATTTTATTTATTTTGCTATTTTGTTTATAGTAGAGAAAATGCAATATCAGATAATTTGTCCCCTTTGTGATCAAGAAGCGGAGTCGATCTCCCATATCCTAACCGAAATTGTCTTTGGAGTGAGGTTTGACACCATGTTCTAAGATAATGGCCCTCTTTAGCCGCTGTCTCCGCAGCTTGGCGATGCCTTCAATTCATGGTTCCAACAAGCTACAGAACGAGCCGGCCTGGGCAAGATCAAGGGTGCGTGCACTGATATGTCTTTGATTTTGTCAACATAGATTTCTCTGCATTGTTGGAGGAAATAAACTAAGGCAAATCTATAAGTTGGTTGCCTCTGCACGGTCACTTCATTGATATTTGGTCGCTGGCGTGTAGGGTAACTATACAAACCATTTTTATATTTCTAGATATTTTTCAGAATCTGTTATTTTGGTTGTGAGACTCACAACTTCTAGCTGCTTTCTTATAATACAAAAGACAACACTTGTGTTTGAGAAAAAGGTATGTGTATTTTATATTATCGTGGAACCTTGTGATATTTGTCCTGGAACATTATATTGTCCTAATGCGTGCTCGACTGGGTGTAGGTGCCTAGCTCAGTATAGGTGTCGAATTGGGTGTACTGCTGTGTGTTCAGCTGGTCGTAGGTGCCAGATTGGGTGGGCACCGAGTCATCCACTTGCCCGTCCTCATAGAAGCCTCCTCCCTTGTGGATCACCTCGTACATCTCTGTGTCCACGTTGTCGTACGCCAACTCTCCCGCTTTAGGCATACTAGCGAATAGCATGCGGGCACCCATCTGCTCCATGCCCGACGTCCACTAACAGACAAGCGATAGCGATGAACACTCAGAGAAAAGAAAGTGGCGCCACGTTGACATTGACGATGAATGAGTGAATGACACAGAGGGGATGCCACGGACTACCTACCCAGCTACTTGGCGACATAGTAGTCTGGGGCCTTGTAATGCTACGACCATGGCAGCATCTGCACGATCGGCGAGTCCACGTGGCCCGGGCTTCGATCTCCACCATGTCTGTGACCAGCACGCCCAACACCTCATCCGTCACCAACACGCCCTCCACTGTCCTTCTGCTTCTTGAGTTTTTCCTCCTTGGCAGCATTCGCTTTGACGTGGCGATTTTGCCGTGTCGTCAAGTTGATCTACTGGGCGAGCGCGATGCTCGAATACTCCAGCACCTTCGACTCTGGCAAGGTCTCCTCTGGGTCAATGGGTCAGTGGTGGGAGGGAAGAAGGGAGTGGGGAAAGGACTGGAATTTGGTGGAGAGCGGCGGGATGGAAAAGACACGGGGGGATTTTGTTGTAGAAACGGTATGTGTCGATGTCAAAACCGGCGGATCTCGGTTAGGGGGTCCCGAACTGTGCGTCTAAGGCTAATGGTAACAGGAGGCGGGGGACACGATGTTTACCCAGGTTCGGGCCCTCTCTATGGAGGTAATACCCTACTTCCTACTTGATTGATCTTGATGATACGAGTATTACAAGAGTTGATCTACCACGAGATCGTAGAGGCTAAACCCTAGAAGCTAGCATATGATTATGATTGTCGTTGTCCTACGGACTAAACCCTCCGGTTTATATAGACATCGGAGGGGGCTAGGGTTACACAGAGTCGGTTACAGAGAAGGGAATCTACATATCCGAATTGCCAAGCTTGCCTTCCACGCAAAGGAGAGTCCCACCCGGACACGGGACGAAGTCTTCAATCTTGTATCTTCATAATCCAACAGTCCGGCATAAGCATATAGTCCGGCTGTCCGAGGACCCCCTAATCCAGGACTCCCTCAGTAGCCCCTGAACCACGCTTCAATGAGGATGAGTCCGGCACGCAGATTGTCTTCGGCATGGCAAGGCGGGTTCCTTCTCCGAATAATCCAAAGTAGATCTTGAACACAACAATCGTGTCCGGCTCTGCAAAACAAATTCCACATACCACCGTAGAAAGCACAATATTCCATGAGTCTAATCTGCTGACAACTTTTCCATAGCGTGACATCACACCGTGGCCCGGTCATTATTCGAACCGTTTTCTCAACCTGCTACTGCACATCTTGCGAGGCGGTTTTATTGTCGCGTCTTGTCGAAGCAGAGATTGTGTCCCCTTATCATGGGATTCTCATCAATACGGGCGTGGGTAACCCAACCGCGCCATTAGCATGGCGCTTGGGGAATAAGCGAGTTTCTAGGGCAAGTGGGGAGGCACATGACTGTCGCCTTTATAAAGAGATAAGGATTCCCCTTTTTTCACCCACGCCTTCTTCCTCCTCTGCTCATCCATTCTTGAGCTCCAACACCCAAGCTTTCACCTTCTTCGCAAAAACAATCCGAACATGTCCGGAGCGGGAGGCAAGTGGATGGCCTCCTCCGTCAATAAGGAGGGCATCAAGAAGCTTCGGGATGTCGGATACTTGTCCACAGACATCGCGCATCGGCTTCCAGCCGAAGGACAGATCATCCCTACCCCGAAACCCCAGGAAAGGGTAGTATTCCTCTCCGACTTCGTCGCAGGCTGGGATTCCCCCTCCACCTGTTCGTCCGTGGACTAATGTTCTACTGCGGGTTGGACTTCCATGATTTGGCCCCCAACTTCATCCTCAACATCTCGGCGTTTATCGTCATGTGCGAGGCCTTCCTCCGCATCCCACCCCACTTCGGCCTATGGCTAAAGACCTTCAATGTGAATCCAAAGGTGGTGAGCGACCAACAAGCAGAGTGCGGAGGTGCCATGGTGGGCAAGATGCCCAATGTCTCCTGGCCTGAAGGCTCCTTTGTGGAGACTATGAAGGGGTGGCAATCGGGGTGGTTCTACATCACCGAGCCGCGCGACGCCAACTGGGCGGCGACCCCCGAATTCCGATCCGGCGTCCCCATGCGGCTCACCTCCTGGCAAGAGAAGGGGGTAACCTGGGGCTCAGCGGAAGAACTGATCGGACTTCAAACATGCGTCCAAAATATGATAAGCAAGAAAATCAAGCTCGTCAACGTGGTCCAAGTTATGCTCCTCCGCCGGATCCTTCCGTGTCAGAGACGGATTTGCAATCTATGGGAGTTCGACCCGGCCGAACACCAGACACTGCGAGAGCTCTTCGGCACGATGCACGAAGACGTCTGGAAGGTGCTTTTCAGGACCAACGAGGTACCACCGCCCATAATCGAAGATCGCGGACTCAGCGCGAAATGCCAAGCCAATCCGGTAAGTTTTCATATTTGCAAGATATGCCTTTTACCAGCACATCCGCGAGAGGAACCTAAGCCTCAATGCCGATCTTACAGGCCTAGGTAGCGATAGCGGAGCAGATTAACTGTCCAGCTCCACTACCTGAAGATCCAGAATCGCCTCTTCTAACGAAGATGCTGTTTTCGGCGCCCTATGAGGTGCCGGAGAAGAAGGCCAAGAAGACGGCCGCGGGGACCAGAGAAGGTCTCCTACACAAGGTTGCATCGGACATGACGTCCGAAGACACCGAGACACACTCCTCCACCGAAGACGGGGAGGAGGAGGAGGAAATCCATCCCCCCCTACTGAGGGGAGGAAGAAGAGGAAGGCCGCCATGCATGGGGGGCAAGGTGTCCAAGAAGGGAAAACCCTTCCTTCCGGACCATTCCACCGCAGCCACCAATAGCGGCGAGGAGTGGGAACCCAGGGTCAAGCCCCTGGCTAAGTCGTAAGTATCCAGACACAATAGTATTTTCGGTACGTTTGCTTTATCGCTTCTTAACACGCCATACATGCACCTGCAGCCCGGCCAAATCCAGCATCGAGATATCCTCCTCTTCGGAGGGATCACTGGACCCATCTGCGATGAATAGTGAGTCTCTCCCGACAGCCTCCTCCCCCAAGGCCGCGGATGACATCGAGGTGTTGTCTCGAAGGATACCAGGCCAAGGGGAGACAATTCCGGAGTCGCCTCCAAGCGAAACCCTAGTCGCCAGACACATGGGGGGAAAGACCTCCACGGACTCCGATAATGGGGGCCGCAACCAGTTTGGCCCCCAGCCGAATACGGCTCCAGAAACCCAAGTGGTTCCGGATTCAGGCAGGAAGCCTCTCCCTAAGGAGGGCGAGCCGCCTGTACCGATGACCTCTGTCCATCCATAGGTATCGGATAGTTTGCTGGAAACGCTTCGTGGCGCTTCCATTGATGAGGAACAACTATACTCTTATGAGTACGGTGATTGAGAAGGCCCGGTCCACCAAAAGCGGATTGACCGAAGCCTGCGCTAGCCTTCTAACAGGCTTTGAGGTAAGAAATAAAATTGTGAGAGAATATCACAATGTAGACAGTAGCCCCTGATGCTCTGTTTGGTGTTCGGAAAGAAAAGCCAAACAAAGGATCAAATAATATTTGCAGGAGTCTAACATAAGATGTCTATGTAAATAAGCAGGCGTCACTGCTGGCCGCTGCCGCTCGTACTGCGGAGGTCTCCGGACTAAAGCAAGACATGGAGCGGACCGAGGGAGAGCTCGTCCTCGTGAAGAGGCAGCTGGAGGAAAGTCAAGGTACGTAATACCCTGCCTGTATACTTATGAAGGATAAATGGTTTCTGCTGATAAAAGCGTCATGAACTTTTATAGGGGCCATGATCGAAGTGGCGGCCCTTAAGAAGGCACTGGCCGAGGTCGAAGACAAAGTGGCCAAGGAACACGTCGCGTGCGAGAAGCAAGAGGCCTGGGTTAGCGAGGTCCAGCAAGAGCTCCAGGATTTCGTCCAGAAGGACGAGTCCTTGGAGCGTGACTCTAAGACTCAAGAGTCCGAGCTTTCCAAGGCCCTCCAGAGTGCACAAGACACCAAAGTCGAAGCCCAGAAGGCCCTCCAAGAGATCCAGGCGGCCAAGAAGATTGCGGCGGGTAAGGCATTTGTTATGCAAAGCAAGCATGTGAAGGAGACATTCTTTTTACTTGCCCAAATTTGGAGTTCTCCAGGAGCGTTTGCGGATCTTCCGCGCAGCATATCAGATGCCGCGGAGTTCTACCAAGCCAAAGAAGAGAGCTCAACGGAGAAGTTGTTCTGGTCACAATCTTGGGACAGAACATCCGATGCCCTTGAGCGACCAGCTGAAGCAACTGTTCGAGCTGCACAAGGCAGCCGAACTGGCCATGAAGGACCTCATAGTCCAGCTATGGCCTGCCGAGCCTATGCCCAGGGACTCGTGAAGCGGCTTGTGAGTGCCTGCCCTTGACTTGAAGTCATAAAATGGTCGGTTTGCATTGAAGGTGTGCGGATGGCCTTTGCCCGTGCGAAGGTGCATTGGGCGAAGATGGACGCCATAGCGCTGATGACCGAGGGACCACCAAAGGGCAAGGAGCACTGCTAACCCAAACAATATTATGATAGTGTCCTGAAGGGATCCCGCCTTGTGGCGGAGCAATGTTCAAAGGATGTAATCTTTGAATGAACGCATTCATTTTATCCTATAATATGAAACAAGTTCATTTGCGCAATATAATGCTTGTTGATTTAAAATTTTACCTCCTGTGCGGCCGTTTATAAAATCTGAGGGTTGGCCAGTCGTCGGCTTCTGCCCCCATGTAACTAGTACAGGGGGTGTTCGGGATGAATCTAAACACTCTTTATCCAAGTTTTTTGGTCCTTTAAGGAGGTGTTTAGCGCAATGAACAAGGCAATCGGACTATACGGCTTTATCACCCTCACTTAGCCATAGGAGTTCTATAATTTTCAATTTTGGCGTAGCCCCTTGTATTCGGAAGGCCGAACTTGGGCGCTATACACGCCTAAATCGGACAAAGACCAATTCCTCGCATAAAGCGGAAAAAATCTTGAAGGATTTGAAACCTCTCGAACAGCGACCAGCTCTCGCCGCATCATGACAGTCAGTTTTCGGCTTTCTCTACTGAGGTGCTCGTCCGAAAGAACCAGGACACAATCGCAGTAGTTCTCCCTTTACTACCCTAGCCGATATAGCAGAACGTAGGGTAGGAAGCACAGGATCCGGGCAACCCAACTATTGACCAAAGACATGATTCGCAGCTAATGCACATAATGATATAAGTTTGGGGTGCTTCACTATTGAAAGTGTTCGGACTTTCTTGCCGTGTTATGGGTTACACTGAAGCCCTTGGCGAACTGAACGTACCAGAATGTACGGGTGCGATTTGTAATAAACAAAATAGTGAAGGAAAAAAAGGAAAAAGCTGACGCTGCAAATTATTTTTCATTGTTATTTAAGTAATACGTCAAGGCATATGTATACAAGTAGTGTGATAAGCAATTGGGCTATTTGACATGCCCTAACCAAGAGCGAGCTACGTGTGGGTATGTAAAACAGGTATAGCGATCGTTAGGAGAGACCACCTGGGGATTCCCTTGTACGTCAAAGCTCCTTCCTTCCTTGGTGTATCCGTACTGTGATGGGTCCGATGATCAGGTTATCGGAAGAGCCTCGAGAAGAGAAGATCCTGAAAGAAGAAGAAAAAGGTGAAGGTATGCGGATCCCGAGGCGGTTGGGCCGCATAGTGGACCGCGGTCTAGTTGTGCCTCCGTCTATGTCCATGGTATTTTAAGTGCGTAATTATGTACACGCGGCACGAATTTCACTGCTTGACTGGGACTAGGACAAAGGCTGAATTGCTAGGCGAGCTCTAGACGGGCCGGACGATCCTGTTGCAGAGTAGTTCGGACTCGCTTGACGGTGTCTGGGGGCTTTATTCCCGAATTGAGGGTCTGCCTAAGGAGGCTGCTTTGTACTCTGCTGCAAGGGCCGCAGTGTGCTCCTCCGTACAGAGGGAGCGCTCTGTATTTCCATTGATTGTTATAACACCGCGGGGTCCAGGCATCTTGAGCTTGAGGTAGGCATAGTGTGGCACCGCATTAAATCGAGTGAATGCGGTTCGTCCTAGCAGTGCATGATAACCACTGCAGAAGGGAACAATATCGAAGATTAACTCCTCGCTTCGGAAGTTGTCCGGGGATCCGAAGACCACTTCCAGTGTGATTGAGCCTGTACAGCAGGCCTCTACACCTGGTATGACACCTTTGAAGGTGGTTTTTGTGGGTTTGATCCTTGAAGGATCGATGCCCATTTTGCGCACTGTATCCTGATAAAGCAAGTTCAGGCTGTTGCCACCGTCCATGAGGACTCGTGTAAGGTGGAATCCATCAATAATAGGGTCAAGGACCAGTGCGGCTGAGCCGCCATGACGAATACTGGTCGGATGGCCCCTGCGATCAAAGGTGATCAGACAGGAAGACCATGGGTTGAACTTCGGGGCGACTCGCTCCATTGCTTAGACGTCCCTTAGTGCGCGCTTCCGCTCCCGCTTGGGAATATGGGTGGCGTATATCATATTTACCATTTTGACTTGGGGGGGCATTTCTTCTGTCCCCCTGTGTTCGGTGGCCGGGCTCCTCGTTGTCATCACTATGCAACCCCTTTTCCTTGTTTTCCGCGTTTAATTTGCCGGCCTGTTTAAATACCCAACATTCTCTGTTGGTGTGGTTGGCTGGTTTATCGAGGGTGCCGTGGATTTGACATGGACGATCGAGTATGCGGTCCAGACTGGACGGGCCCCGATTGTTTCTTTTAAATGGCTTTTTCCGTTGACTGGTCTTGGAGCCACTGAATCCTGCATTGACGGACGTGTCTTCGGTGTTGTCGCCATTATTTTGATGCTTGTGTTTGCTGCGTCGGGGCTTGCCATTGTTATCTCTGGATGCAGAAGTTCCAGGCTTGCTTGAGGCATTGTTGCTACAGGCTAGCCAGCTGTCCTCGCCCGCACAAAAGCGGGTCATGAGTGTCGTGAGGGCTGCCATGCATTTCGGCTTCTCTTGGCCGAGGTGCCGGGCAAGCCACTTGTCGCGGATGTTATGCTTAAAGGCCGCTAGGGCTTTGGCATCTGGATAGTCGACGATTTGGTTCTTTTTAGTTAAGAACCGAGTCCAGAATTTCCTGGCTGACTCTCTGGGCTGTTGGGTTATGTGACTTAAGTCATCAGCATTCGGTGGTCGCACATAAGTGCCCTGAAAGTTGTCAAGGAATGCGTCTTCCAGGTTCTCCCAACTGCCAATGGAGTTTCCCGGTAGACTATTCAGCCAGTGCCGAGCTGGTCCCTTGAGTTTTAGTGGGATGTACTTGATGGCGTGGACATCATCGCCGCAGGCCATGTGAATGTGGAGAAGGAAATCTTCAGTCCATACCACGGGGTCTGTTGTCCCATCATATGGTTCGATGTTCACAGGTTTAAACCCTTCCGGGAATTCATGCTCCATTACTTCGTCGGTGAAGCATAGGGGGTGTGCGGCGCCTCTATGCCGAGCTACGTCGCGACATAGTTCAGATGAATGTGGTATGCTATATTCGGCTCGGACGGATTTGTATTTAGTATATCCGGCGTGGCGGTCATCGTCACACGTTGGGGCGCGCCCCTGCGATTCGTAGATCGATCTTGACTGTCCTGCTTTGTTTTCCAATTCGTCTCGCAGGTCGTGAGTGTAGCCCCGGGCCTTCGTGTTTCTATTTGTTTGGTGACGGGGTGTGGGCTGGTGTTCAGACTGATATGCCACTTTGTCTCAGCCACGAGGTGGTCGGTTGGCCGCATCCTGCGCTGGTAGTATAGGCTCTAGTGCCTTGTCCTCGAATTGAGGTAACAACCTGCGCTTCGGGTAACTTTTGGTTGGGCGCTCGAGTCTGTATTCCTTGGCAGCCAGGACCTCAGTCCATCTTCCAGTGAGCAGATCTTGATCAGCTTGAAGCTGTTGTTGTTTTTTCTTCAGGCTTTTTGCAGTGGCTATAAGCCGGCACTTGAAGCGCTCCTGCTCGACGGGATCCTCAGGCATGGTAAATTCTTCGTCGCCGAGGCTCACCTCGTCTTTGGAGAGAGGCATGTAATTGTCATCCTCCGAGTCTTCATTCATGGCCTGTTCATCGGGGCTAGCTTGCCCGTCCTCCCGTCCGGCGTGTTCGAAGCTTGGCTGGGCGGGATTGTTTTCTTCTTCGGCATCATCCGGAGTGCTATTATCTCTTGTGCCGGTATCGCTGTTTCTAACCTGGCATGATTTAGAGCGATGCCACTGACGTTGGCGCTTCGACTGTTTCTCGTGAGGATTATCCTCCGTTGCATCCTTTTGATCGTCGCCATTGTTTTCTTTGGGTGTGTCCACCATATATATGTCATATGATGAGGTGGTTGTCCAGCGCCTTGTGCGTGGTGGTTCCTGTTCTTCTCGGGCATTGTTGTCCATACCGTCGATGTCTTCGGAGTCAAAATCAAGCATGTCGGTTAAGTCGTCGACAGTGGCTATTAAGTGGGTGGTGGGTGGGTAATGAATTCCTTCATCGTCCGCTTCCCACTCAAGCCGGACATAGTTTGGCCAAGAGTCTCCTGACAAGGAGAGGGATTTTAATGAGTTTAGCACGTCACCCAAGGGCGAGTGTTGAAAGATGTCCGCGAAGCTGAACTCTAAGATCGGCGCCCCGTTAGATCCGATGGGCGTGGATACACGCGGTTCGAAGCCTATGGTCGGAGACGAGTCCGAGGGCCCGATGACACAGAACTCATTGGAAGTGAAATCTGTGTTCGGCTCGATCGTTGTTGAGTGTTCAGCTTCCGTGGCGCGGTCCATCCTCCCGTCCTCGGGTGGCACGATCTGTGCTGGATCTAAAGCCAGGGCAGATGCGGGTGAGATCTCCTGAACGCCGTCCAATGGCAGATCTAGGTCATGATCATCGTGGCTGTAGGGTGCACCTGTTATGGGCTCGAATCCGTCGAAGATCAAGTCTCCGCGGATGTCGGCTATGTAGTTCAGGCTTCCAAACCTGACCTGGTGGCCAGGGGCGTAGCTATCGACCTACTCCAGATGGCCAAGCGAGTTGGCCCACAGTGCGAAGCCGCTGAATACGAAGATCTGTCCTGGGAGGAAAACCTCACCCTGGACCGCGTCGTTGTAGATGATTGAATGAGCCATCAAGCCTTACAGTGAAGACACAGTGGAACTCTCAATGAAAGCACCAATGTCGGTGTCAAAACCGGCGGATCTCGGGTAGGGGGTCCCAAACTGTGTGTCTAAGGCTAATGGTAATAGGAGGCGGGGGACATGATGTTTACCTAGGTTCGGGTCCTCTCTATGGAGGTAATACCATACTTCCTGCTTGATTGATCTTGATGATACGAGTATTACAAGAGTTGATCTACCACGAGATCATAGAGGCTAAACCCTAGAAGCTAGCCTATGATTATGATTGTCGTTGTTCTACGGACTAAACCCTCCGGTTTATATAGACATCGGAGGGGGCTAGGGTTACACAGAGTCAGTTACAGAGAAGGGAATCTACATATCCGAATTGCCAAGCTTGCCTTCCATGCAAAGGAGAGTCCCATGCGGACATGGGACGAAGTCTTCAATCTTGTATCTTCATAGTCCAATAGTCCGGCATAAGCATATAGTTCGGCTGTCTGAGGACCCCCTAATCCAGGACTCCCTCAGTATGGGCAACTACAAAAGTGCGGGCTCTGCCTCAGTTTTGGGTGTGCCTCGGGGGTGTCAGAGTCTTACGTGGGCTCATGTCCGGACTCCTGTAAAGCCCCCGGTTTGTTTCTACTTCGCGGGAAAAATGTGGTCCGGACTGCTCCATGGACCGATGGGGTCGGTGTTGGATGGCTTCCGGAGTCCGGACAGTTGTGTCTGGACGGATACGGGTGGTTTGAGAGTCAGCGTTGAAGATGCACTAAAGGAAACTCCAATGCACGACCCCAACCGGACGTCCGCTTTGTCCAAATTTCATCCGTTTGAGGATGGAGCGGTGTCTTTCCGGATTTCTTGATGTGCCCGTCGTGCGCCCAACGCGCGGCCTCATCTAGGTTTCATCTCGTCCGCATACATTTTTTTGCCTCATTTCTTATATTACTTCATCAATGATTTTTTTGATACATTGAAGTACATTCACCATATCTTGACTAGAATAGTAAGACCAAAGAAAACAAGAACCACCAGTAGACATTTTTAAAGATGTCCAATTTTTGTAACTGCTCCCAGAAGTTGGATTAGTATCTTCTCGATGCCTTCATTGTTGATCTGCGGATTCTGGATCTTGCATACTTCTTTCTTCTTTGATTCTAAAGTAGTAGACATTGCTTCTTCGCATCTAGTCTCATCTCTAGCCTCTATTCTAGCAAAGTGCATGGACATCTATCAAATTTTGTTCTATCAATAGATCAATGTATTATTCTTCCCAATACTAAAATTTGCATCCAGCCTACACAAAAAAATTGAGTACAAGCAAAGAGCTAGCCAAAATGTGTCACATCCGGGAGCACGACCGAAGCTAAACTAGCACATACCCCATCGTTTTTGCACTTGACGAACACCCATCCAGGATGTTCCGGTGTTGTAGACACACAATGCACGACCTTCTGTGGACATTCGTCACACTTTATGAGCGGCAACAGTGTGTCGACGAGCCTTTGTGCCAGCATCGAGTCCAGACAACGATCGTTGGTGTATTTGCCGGTGAACTAGCGATGGGGTAGATCCGAGCGGCTAGTGGAGGAGTCAATACCTGCATGTGGCCTGGCGCCGTTACCGAGGCTATGCAGTCCGGTACCCAGCCAGTCCATGACCCCGTGCGGCCTCTGGCTGTCGGGTGCGCTCAAATTCGGTCGTCCCCTCCAAATCCAGTGGCCGGGGTTGGACAGCTTGAGGTGTCGAGAAAACAGGGTTGCGACAAGGATAGGGGTGGGGGCGCTCTCGTGCCAGACAGTGATACGACCAATAAAAATGGCGATGGTGGTGGCTAGGGATGGGAGTGGAGTGGGGCGGGGGTGCGGCTAGAGTGGGGGCAGGGGAATAGAAAAAGAGATGCTTTGTGTCCCCGATGAGTGGGCCAGTGAAGGACATGGGCACGCGCCATGACCGTCCGTGTGTGCCGTTTGTACACAAACACATCCCAAAGGTGGACCGGGAATGGGATGAAAGCGGACTGAAAACGGACATGGGTACATTAGTGCCCGCGCAGTGGGCCGTGTTTTTTGTCCGTTTACCCCAAACGGACCCGGCCAGACCATTCAGGTGTGCGTTGGAGTTGCCCTAAGGATATAAAATTATTTTTTCTATTGCACACATGGGCACTCTTTTTTTAGGATCAATGTTGTCGCTTTATTTAATCATAAAAGTTTGAAATGTCGTCCGAAATGACACCTAGCACACAGTCCGGGGTAGCCCCCAACGAAACCTTACACGGCTCGTCACCAACTCCGACTCTAGCTAATTTATGCACGGCAACATTAGCAGAATGACGAGCCCATGATACTTTAAAAGCAGCAAAAGACGCAAGCATCGAATTGATCTCTTGTATTCATGGCCATGCACTGGACATCTCCTTATGTGGACGGTTAAGCATCTGCACCACACTTTGGTAATCAAGCTCCACATGGACCCTCGCGGCATTGATGTTGTGGGCCACTTCTAGCGCTCTTTTGCAGGCCAAGATCTCCACAGATTCAAGGCTCGAAATGCCTGGGAAGTGATGACACATCCCCGCCCTAAATGCTCCTCCATGATCCCTAATCACCGCACCGGCTCCACCCTTGTCGCCAGCCTTAGACACTGCCCCGTCGGAGTTGAGCTTCATCCATCCATCCTCGGGGGGCTGCCACTTCTGCTTTACCTGGGGAGCCGGTGGGCATTTGTTCACTCCATGAACTGTCGTGCCCTCGTCCATATGAGCCACCATCGTAGCTACAATTTCATGTGGTGCAGCTATCCTCTTGCCATCCCTAGCTTCGTTTCTAGCCAACCAAATGCCATACATCGCCTGTATCATTGTCGCCCTCTCATCATCAGACACTCGGCAAACCACCCAAGTAGCTAGCAGGCTAAAGCGCTCTGGGAGTCGATCAGACTTGGTGGGGTCGCCACCAAAACTCCCTTCTCTGAACCAAGAAGCTACAAGAACCGTGTAGAATGTTGGCATGACCGGAATCGGTGAATCGCCGTTTCTTCCCGACCGCACGCAACACAAAAAATACCAAGCTTAATCTTACAATGATGAAGTTCGGCCCCAATGGCTAACTGATTTTGGGTCATTCTCCACATAACCGATTTTGGATCTTGGCCTTGGTCGGCACGTTTGTGTCCCCATAGCACCATATATCCCCTATGCCTCGCCACCGAGCTCGAGGTCTCCAGATGTCCGGTCCTCCCCCTGTTAATGGCCATCTTCAGGTGGTATGCGGACTTGGCAGAAAAATTGCCATATTTAGTATGGTTCCAAGCTTGGTAATTGTCGGTGTCAAAACCGGTGGATCTCGGGTAGGGGGTCCCGAACTGTGCGTCTAGGCGGATGGTAACAGGAGACAAGGGACACGATGTTTTACCCAGGTTCGGGCCCTCTTGATGGAGGTAAAACCCTATGTCTTGCTTGATTGATATTGATGATGTGGGTATTACAAGAGTAGATCTACCACGAGATCAAGGAGGCTAAACCCTAGAAGCTAGCCTATGGTATGATTGTTGTTCGTCCTACGGACTAAAGCCATCCGGTTTATATAGACACCGGAGAGGGCTAGGGTTACACAGAGTCGGTTACAATGGTAGGAGATCTACATATCCGTATCGCCAAGCTTGCCTTCCACGCCAAGGAAAGTCCCATCCGGACACGGGACGAAGTCTTCAATCTTATATCTTCATAGTCTTGGAGTCCGGCCGATGATGATAGTTCGGCTATCCGGACACCCCCTAGTCCAGGACTCCCTCAGTAGCCCCCGAACCAGGCTTCAATGACGACGAGTCCGGCGCGCATGTTGTCTTCGACATTGCAAGGCGGGTTCTCCTCCATGTTCCATGTGTTAGCCGAATAGTGTCCGGTTTCTTCATAAATGTTGCGCTCCTTGGCTTCCACGTCCAATAATGGCCGTCTTCCACGTGTTGTATGAATGCAAAAAGGCAGGGTATTTTTACGTTTTACCCTCCTAGCTGCGTGAATAAGCCGCCTATAAGAGAGGCGTGGATACAGATCCAAATCACACCATCCTCCTTTCGCAAGTATTCATTGAAGAGCATCTGACAAGAATCCATTCCAACATGGATAGTCGACGCGGCTCCTCTTCCCGCGCTCCCAGTCCTCAGCCAGGAGATTGGCGGAGATGCTCAGTCCTGCATAGCGAGTTAGTGACGCTCCAAGCCGAGGGATACCTTCCCCCAGCCTTTATGGTTCCGGTTTGAGCCGGACTGGCCACCTACAAGGGTGGGAAGCAGGCGGAGAGCGTCCCCAATCCCTCCAAAGGAGAGCGGGTATGCTTCGTCCCCTACTTAATAAGGGGACTCAGATTTCCCATACATCCATTTCTCCGGGGGCTCCTGGAGTTCTACGGACTCCAACTTCACCACCTCACACCTGCCTCCATTTTGCACATCGCGGGCTTTGTAGCTGTTTGCGAGCTGTTCTTGGGCATCGAGCCCCATTTTGCGCTGTGGAAGAGACTGTTTTGCCTCGTACCCCGTTCTCACGAGGGGTCGATATATCAAGTGGGCGGAGCCGAAATATGGCGCATCGCCGGGACCGGATATCTATCCGGAACCCCAAAGAAGGCGACCGAAGACTGGCCTTCGGAGTGGTTCTATATGGAAGACGCCTCGCTGCCGGATCGTTCAGATCGGCCTCCCGGAGTTTAGCAGCGCTCCTCTGAAGAAACGCCTGAGCTGGCGCCTGCGGAGCCCTCAACGGGAAGATGATAGGAACATCCACTATCTGATGGGCCGGATACGGTTACTGGCCCATTCCGGATTAACCATGTTCGGAGTCATGGCCACATGCATTATGCGAGGGGTGCAGCCGCTCCAATATAGGGGCCACCCCATGTGGGATTTTAACAGGGAGAATGACGCCACCCGTCATGGCCGCAAGGGGCCGGGATCGGCCGCCAATCTGGTGAAGATCCTGTACGGCTTGTACAAGGGGGAGAAGGAGGACTTCCTCCGCACGAGTCCATTGAATGGATTCTCCATGAATAATCCTCGAAGCTGGGTAAGTGGACGTTTATATATCTGATCCGTGCTTTCAAAGATAAGTGTCTTGCTTTATGATTTCGACGCAGGAACTGCGTCGGGATGTGGAGGGCATAGAAAGCCCGACTCCACAACCCGAGGATCCGGGAAGATCCCTTGATCCAGCCGCCGGAGAGGATCCGGACATAATGGTGGAACTGATTGACGGGGTGTTCCACCAGCTCAGCATAGACAATGCTCTAGTCGCCATTACGGCTGACTACCCCGGTTTAACCCCGGCTTCCCAGGTGAGCACGACGAAGTCCTGACACCATTACCTGTTTAATGCTTATTTCTGACCACCGTGTACCAACAGTGCTTCGCAGGAGGTGCCTTTACGGCGGGAAGCCGAGCCCGCGGAGACCGACCAACCAAGGTCAGTGCGGCCCAGCAGGCGGAAGAGGAGTGCGGCGCAAATCGAAATGTCACCGCTAAGGTATGGCGCACCATTGTCCTTTAAGGGAAAGACTCCTAGGAGGTATATTAATGCTCATGATTCTTCCAGGAGAAAGAGCGCTCGCCGGACTGAGTCCGGAGAGGTTGCCAACCAAGCCTCCGCCAGCCAAGCTCCAACGCCTGGTCCGGAGAGGGAGGCGGGCACAAGGCGCGAGCCGGATGCTCCTCCAACGGAGGATGCCGACAGGTTGTCCGCCACCAGGTCTGAGGTGGAGAGCGCCATGAATCACAGGCGCCGTCGGACAGTTCTTCGTGACGCGTGTTTCTCCCCAGAGGCGTTGAATGCCTTTAATGCGAGAGACGCGCACCTCCATGCTGCTTAAGATGGTTTAACCAGAGCCACGATGTAGTATGTAAAAGACATACAGGTGAGGAATTTTAATAGTTATATATGCCAGTAGCCCCGAGACTTAAAATAGTTAAACTAACTGATTTAAGGATCATTTGTTATGCAGGATCTAACAGAGAAGAATACCCACCTGTCCCAGGAGCTTCAAGAATGCAAGGCCCAACTTGAGGCCGCACTAGCCGCTGTCGGGGGAGCCATAGAGACCCCCTCTGGTAATTCATATTTCGAAAAGAGAAATAGTTTATGAAGTGTGGCTTGTGTATAGTCTGACAATATTATTGCAGAGGGTGCCGGACTAGATCCGGACAAGCAACATCTATTGCGCGAGCTGAAGGCCGGCGAGAAGGTGCTTATGAGGGTGCAGCAGGAGAGGAACAAACTCCAAGATGCCAACACCCAGCTGGGCGAAGAACTAAAAGATGTTCGGGTCTAGCTATCTAACTCCGTAAAGGAGAATCGGCGGCTTCGTCATGGCATTTATAGTAAGTGCTTGAGCAAACTCTTTTGAAAAGAAGAGTTTGGCGAGGAAGTCAATTGACAGAAATGTGTCTGTAGGTGTGCTCACGGGTCCTCCGGTGGAGGAGATGCCTGGTTCCACGGGAGACCCTCTTCCCGAGCTGCTGCAACTGCACGAACGTGTTCGGCAGGCGATGAGCGGCGTCGTTCAGGCCTTATGGCCTTCCGTCTCCCTACCCGAGGGTCTTGGAGGGCTTGCTGAGAAGCTTCAGGGAGTACGGAGGCGTCTCCGTCTGTGGAAGATATCAGCCTGCCGTCAAGGCACCAGGGAGGCCTGGGCCATGGTGAAGACGCGGTACCCGAAGGCTGATCCAAACCACATGGCCGAGGTCGGACCTGCGGGGCCCGATGGGAAGGAGATCCCTATGAGCCTGATGTACGGCCAAGTAGAGTTGGCTGCGAAATATTCCCAACAGGACTGTAAATTAGACAACATGTTAGATGGGATTGAAGAGGAGTACAATCAGTCAGTTTGACGATGTAATTTAAAGTGACATGTAAAATGCCTTCTAGCCGGATTGTAGATCGTTTGTCTTTGCGGACCTTTTCACTTCAACCTCGGGACCCAATAGTCCGGAGTGTGTCTGAATACCCTCACGGTTATAAAAAGAAACAGGGGCATGCATGGAGACAAGGCGTAGGGGTCATGAGTGCTTTATCAGACAAGTGCCCAACTAGCTATGTTATATTACATGGTTAGTAAGAAACATCTTCCAGGGAGAATAGTTCCGTTAGGGGTTCCTTTCTCTAGGAGGCATGCCCTAAAGTGCATGACCAGACTGCGAAAAGAGCAGAAAAATCATCTGGGGGCAGATAAATAAATAAGTAATAAATCATCTTTCAGGTCACCGACCGAATATTCCCTTAAGAACGCTAGCCTTCGGCTTCACCCAGTCTGAGGTACACATCCGGCTGACCCGGCAGTAACAATCGCAGAGGTGCTCCCTTAACCTCCTAGCCGAACAAACGGGAACGTAGGGGTAAGCACAGGAGCCAGGCAACCCGGCTTGGCCAAAACTTAAGTCATATCGATGCATATAATGGTGAGTAAAAGGTACATGCGGAAGTATGACGCATGTGTTGGGCATGAAACCCATATAAATTAGCTTCTGTTAAAGAAGCCCCCATGTATAACGAGTGCGAGTAGCACATCGAGTGAGTGCAAACAAAGTGCAGATCAGCCCTCAAGAGGCTTGTACTGAAAGAGGGAGGAAAAGGGAGGGAAAACAAAGACAGCGAAAAAATATGAAAGGTGGACGGAGGAAGGAGATGAACTCTGAGTCCGGCGCTAGGCGTAGAATCTTCGGAGACGGGCTGCGTTCCATGGGTTTGGCTCGAGTCGATTGTTAGATGCGTTGCATAGACGGTATGCACCACCGGTAAGGACTTGGTCGATGATGAAGGGACCTTCCCACTTGGGCTTAAGTTTGTCCTTTTTCTTGTCCGGCAGGCATAGAACTAGCTCGCCGACATTGTAAGTTTTGGCACGTACTTCTCTGCTTTGATATCTTCGAGCCTGCTGCTGATAGAATGCGGAACGGGATTTTGCCACGTCGCGCTCCTCCTCTAAGGCGTCCAAACTGTCCTGCCGATCCAACTCGGCTTCTCTTTCTTCGTACATGCGCACGCGAGGTGAGTCATGAATTATATCGCAGGGCAAAACTGCCTCGGCGCCGTATACCATAAAAATGGTGTGAATCCGGTAGTGCGGTTTGGCGTGGTCCGCAACCCCCAGAGTACGGAGTCGAGCTCCTCTACCCAGTGCGTGTTAGATTCCGTGAGGGACCGCACTAATCTGGGTTTAATGCCGCTCATGATTAGACCATTTGCTCGTTCCACTTGACCGTTAGTTTGAGGGTGGTAGACTGAAGCGTAGTTGAGCTTGATGCCCATGTTTTTGCACCAGAGTTTAACCTAGTCGGCCGTGAAATTCGTGCCGTTATCAGTGATGATGCTGTGGGGGACGCCAAAACGGTGTACTACCCCGGATATGAAGTCTATCACAGGTCCGGATTCTGCCGTTTTAACCGGCTTGGCCTCTATCCATTTGGTGAATTTGTCCACCATGACCAATAAGTATTTGTGCTTGTGGGTTCCCCGTTTAAGGGGTCCAACCATGTCAAGCCCCCAGATCGCGAACGGCCAAGTGATGGGTATAGTTTTGAGGGCGGTGGGTGGCATGTGGCTTTGATTAGCAAAGAGCTGGCAACCAACGCATCGTTGGACTAAGTCCCGAGCATCTGCCCGGGCTGTCGGCCAATAAAATCATGTACGGAAGGCCTTGCCTACAAGGGCCCGGGCTGCAGCATGGTGCCCGCCGAGTCCGGTGTGAATTTCAACTAGGAGATTTCGCCCTTCCTCTTTGGAGATACACCTTTGAAGGACTCCGGTTGTGCTTTTCTTATAAAGTTCTCCCTCATGGACCTTGTAGGCTTTAGATCGCCGAACTATGCAGTGGGCCTCATTTAGGTCTTCAGGAAGTTCCTGCCTGATTAAGTAGGCTAGGAATGGCTCCGTCCACGGGGCAATAACTGCCATTATTTCGTGGGCTGAAGGTGTTATTTCATTGGCTGAGCCACCGATTGTGTCAGAATATTCTGTGTTGGGTGGTGCAGTTGGTTCCGGGTTGTAATTTCCGGACTCCTCTTCCCATAATACGGATGGCTTAAAGAGTCATTCCAGGAAGATGTTTGGAGGGGCGGCGTCGCGTTTTGCGCCGATGCGTGCCAACACGTCTGCTGCCTGGTTATTATCCCAGGCTACATGGTGGAATTCGAGTCCTTCGAACCGGGCTGACATTTTTAGGACGGCGTTACGGTAGGCTGCCATTTTCGGATCCTTGGCATCAAACTCTCTATTTACTTGGGATATTGCGAGGTTTGAATCCCCGCGCACCTCTAGGCGTTGAATGCCCATGGAGATTGCCATCCGGAGGCCATGTAGAAGGGCCTCGTATTCGGCTGCATTGTTGGAGTCCGTGTACATTATTTTAAGTACATATTGGACTGTGTCTCCGGTTGGGGACGTCAAGACGAGGCCATCCCCCAAGCCAGCCAACATTTTGGAGCCGTCGAAATGCATGATCCAATTGGAGTATGCGCCGTACTCTTTAGGGAGTTCGGCTTCGGTCCATTCGGCGATGAAGTCACCCAAAACTTGCGACTTTATAGCTCGCCGTGGTTTGTAGGTTATGTCAAATGGTAAGAGCTCAATGGCCCATTTTGCAATCCTGCCCGTCGCATCGCGATTATTTATAATATCGTTGAGAGGTACTTCGGAGGCCACCGTTATGGAACACTCTTGAAAGTAGTGTTGCAGCTTCCGGGATGCCATGAACACCGCATATGCTATCTTTTGATAATGTGGGTACCGGGATTTGCATGGAGTTAAGACAGTGGATACGTAGTACACTGGTTTTTGAAGAGGGAATTTTTGCCCTTTTGTTTCTCGTTCAACGACGAGTACGGCGCTGACAACTTGATGTGTTGCCGCGATATATAATAACATAGGTTTGCCCAAGTTGGGCGCGGCCAGGACCGGATTTGTTGCCAATATGGCCTTAATTTCTTCGAGTCCGTCCGTGGCAGCATCCGTCCATTCAAAGTGTTCGGTGCGCCGGAGGAGGCGATAGAGGGGCAGCACTTTTTCTCCCAAACGGGAGATGAAGCGGCTTAGGGCCGCCACGCATCCCGTCAATTTTTGTATTTGTTTGAGGTCTTTTGGGATATCCAATTGTGACAGAGCCCGGATCTTGGCTGGGTTTGCTTCAATTCCTCTACCAGATATGACGAAGCCCAAGAGCTTTCCGGCTGGTACGCCGAAAACACATTTTTCCGGGTTGAGCTTAATGTCGTATGCTCGGAGGTTCTCGAATGTAAGCCTCAAATCGTCTATTAGAGTTTCGAAGTGTTTGGTCTTGACGACCACATCGTCTACGTACGCCTCCACTGTTTTGCCTATCTGGGTGGCCAGACATGTCTGAATCATGCGTTGATATGCTGCACCGGCGTTTTTGAGTCTGAAGGGCATTGTGTTGAAGCAGAATGGTCCGTACGGAGTAATGAATGCCATTGCGGCCTGGTCTTTTTCCGCCATCTTGATTTGATGGTATCCGGAGTATGCGTCGAGGAAGCACAATGAGTCGTGTCCTGCGGTAGCGTCGATGATTTGGTCGATGCGAGGGAGAGGGAAAGGGTCCTTTGGACAGGCCTTGTTAAGGTCTTTGAAATCGACACAAAGGTGCTAGGATTTGTCCTTTTTTGGTACCATTACCAGGTTGGCTAGCCAGTCTGGATGTTTTATATCTCTAATGAATCCGGCTTCTAAGAGTTTGGCTAACTCCTCTCCCATTGCTTGTCTTTTGGGTTCGGAAAATCGCCGAAGAGCCTGTTTGACTGGGTTGAATCCTTTTAGGATATTTAGGCTGTGTTCTGCCAGCCTGCGTGGGATTCCTGGCATGTCTGAAGGGTGCCAGGCAAAAATGTCCCAATTTTCCCGAAGGAATTCTCGTAGTGCGGCTTCTACATCAGGATTTAATTGTGCCCCAATGGAGGCCGTCTTTGTAGGGTCCGTTGGATGGACCTGGATTTTGACTATTTCGTCTGCTGGTTTAAAAGAGGTGGACTTAGACCTCTTATCGAGTATCACATCGTCCCTATCCACCGTGGAGCGCAGTGCAGTGAGTTCCTCTGCCGCTAGGGCTTCGGATAATGCCTCTAGGGCCAGTGCGGCTGTCTTATTTTCAGCGCGGAGTGCTATATCTAGATCACTGACAAGAGTGATTATTCCATTGGGCCCAGGCATTTTGAGCTTCATGTACCCGTAATGGGGTATAGCTTGGAAGATTGTGAATGCCTCTCGCCCTAACAAGGCGTGATATCCGCTGCCGAATGGGGCCACTTGGAACGTGACCTCTTCGGACCTGTAATTGTCTGGCGAGCCGAACACTACGTCTAGTGTGATTTTTCCTGTGCAGCGTACTTCTCGACTAGGGATTATTCCTCGGAAGGTTGTGCTGCTTCGCTCAATGCGGCTCCAGTCAATTTCCATTTTTTGGAGGGTTTCCTTGTAGATGAGGTTTAATCCGCTGCCGCCATCCACGAGTACCTTGGTAAGACGAAAGCCGTCCACTATCAGACTGAGGACCAATGCGGCTGGTGCTCGAGCTGTTCGGAATTTAGGTTCATCGCTGGCATTGAAGGTGATAGTCGTGTCGCTCCATGGATTTGTTGTTGCTACTTGGTAGACTTCGGCGAGGCTGCGGATTGTTCGTTTCCGCATGTTATTTGATGCGAAAGTCTCGAAGACTGTTAATACCGTACTGGTACTGTTGGGCTGGTTGCCCAGGGCTAGAAAGCCTTCGCCACTTTTGGCCACCTGCCGTAGTATCCAACATGCTCGAAGGCTATGTGTTGGAGTGGCGCCCTCTGTACTGTGGATTTTACAGGGTCCGTTGAGCCATCCCTCCAGTACGGTTCCGTGCCCTTTAGGGGTTTTTTGCTTTTTGGTTTTTAACCCAGGTGCTTGAGTATGACGCACCCTTTTATTTCGAACTAGGGTTGTATTCAGGGCCGGATTGTCCCAAAACCTGGTTTCGGTTTTCCAGGCACTCTCCATCGTACAGTATTTTTGTACTATGGTCGCCAGATCGGCGAAGCGTGTAACTTCGCGACGACTTATGGCGTTCATGATTCCCTTGTCCGTGCAATTGTTGCAGAAAATTGAGATTGCGCTTTCCTCACGGCAGTCTTTTATCCTATCCATGACCAGGAGGAATCTGGCCCAGTAGTGATGTACTGTTTCATCGGGCTCTTGCTGTATTTGAGATAGATCGCTTATGTTTGGGTGGGCGGGCAGAATTAAATTCGAAACCCCGCCCGATCTGAGGCTCAAAGGCCGAGAAGTTTCCGGATTTGGAAGCTCGGATTGCTGGATGTTATCCAACAAATCTGGTCTGATGCCTGACTTTAGGTTCAGTACTTGATTGACATCCATCCCTCCGCGTGAATCCGGCATGAAGGGATCGCAAATCCGGACATAACTGGTCTTTAACATAGAGGAAGAGTCGCCGCGTTGTTCCTCTACCACGACAACGTGGTGGGTAGCCTGGGGAGAATTAATTTCTCTCAGATCGGTTTTAAGCCCAATCTGATCGTAGTCCGTGGCGACTCCCACGGCGGCGATGCGATCCAAGAGCTCATTTACAGAGGAGAGCTCCATCGGATCTAGCTGCTCGGCGAATTCCGAGTTGACGTGAAGATCGCTTTTGATGACTCGAGAGGTCATTGTCGGAGCGGCGGCCGAACAGGCGGTCATAAGAAAACCGCCTAGCCGGATAGTTTGGCCGGGGGCCAAAGATCCCTTGGTGACGGAGCCGTCTTTAAAGACGGGAAAAGGCATCCCTCCTGATTGCGACGACATAGAGGAACTCTCAATGAAAGCACTAATGTCGGTGTCAAAACCGGCGGATCTCGGGTAGGGGGTTCCGAACTGTGCGTCTAGGCGGATGGTAACAGGAGACAAGGGACACGATGTTTTACCCAGGTTCGGGCCCTCTTGATGGAGGTAAAACCCTACGTCCTGCTTGATTGATATTGATGATGTGGGTATTACAAGAGTAGATCTACCACGAGATCAAGGAGGCTAAACCCTAGAAGCTAGCCTATGGTATGATTGTTGTTCGTCCTACGGACTAAAGCCATCCGGTTTATATAGACACCGGAGAGGGCTAGGGTTACACAGAGTCGGTTACAATGGTAGGAGATCTACATATCCGTATCGCCAAGCTTGCCTTCCACGCCAAGGAAAGTCCCATCCGGACACGGGACGAAGTCTTCAATCTTGTATCTTCATAGTCTTGGAGTCCGGCCGATGATGATAGTTCGGCTATCCGGACACCCCCTAGTCCAGGACTCCCTCAGTAATCGTCTGTACCCGGGCCCCCAATAGCAATTTGTTGCATGTTAGTAGAATCATCATTATAGAACATAGCACGTGCCCTTCCCATATCCCAGCTCCTTCCATCAGCTGAAAAAAGATGGGCCACTTTGGTTATTCCCGCCATGAACATCTGTTCCTACGGCTTCGCATCCCGCCTTAGGGATCCAATTGGCATGATGAATATTCATGTTGGTTCCATCTCCTATGCGCCAAATGAGCCCCTCGCGCAGGAGGTCTCTCCCATGCGGAACACTCTGAAATGTATATGATGCCAAAGAAGGTGCACACTACAAAAAAAAGACACATCCATGACATTTTGGGCCGAACGAATTTTTTCCCTGTCATGCTTATGACACTTCTATAACGATAATTGTGACAAAACCTGGTATCATCATAGATGTGGTGGGCTCCGACTTCTATGACAAAAATCATGACAGCAAAACGGGCTTTTCATGCTGGGTGGGCCTGAGACGCACCTACATGACATTCTTTGGGTCGTCCATGACGGAAAAAATCATGGTATAAGCGAGGGCAAGGAAAATTTCGAGGAGTTCCCGGTTACGGTGGGTGGTCGGGGCCGAGCGATGCACGGAGGTTTGCGCATTTCTATCGTACAAGTATGCGCGTGTGTGCGAGGTGTTGCGCTCTAAATGAACCCGAGCGAGGCGTTGGGCTCTAACTGAACCCGAGCGATTGCACTAGCTACATTACTGAACCCCGATCGATCCCTTGCTGTTAACTGAACCTGAGTGATTCCTTCGCTACTACTGCTAAATGAAGCCGATCGAACCTGCTACCTCTTGATGAACAGTGAACGTGGGGGTTGGTTGAACGAGTTGAGACATATGTGGTTGGGGTTGGATGAACAGTTCTTGGTGGGGGTTGGATGAATAGGATCCCATGGTAGTAGAGGTCGTTGCCACTGGATGAACAGGACCCCGATCGAGGAGGTGGGGGTGGATGAACAGTAGCCGGTGGAGGGAGCCCGTGGAGGGCTGGTTGAATAGGACCCCGTGGAGGGCTTGTTGAACAGTAGCTGGTGGAGGCTGGATGAACAGGACCCTGTGGAGGGCTGGATGAACAGTAGCCGGTGGAGGCTGGAGGAACTCGGTGGTGGATGAACAGTAGCAGGTGGAGGCTGGAGGAAGTTGACGGTGGATGAACAGTAGCCTGTGGAGTCCTGTTTTGCAGTACGCCACACCCCTCCCGATGAATGGGACCCCTATTTCGACCGTAGGAGGTCGAAGAGAAGTCTGTTTCCTCCGTTTTGTGGTACGCCACACCCCTCCCAATCAACAGTACCCCGTTTCGACCGTAGGAGCTCGAACAGAAGTTTGTTTCCACCGTTTTGTGGTACGCCAGACCCTTCCTGATAAACAGGACCCCATTTCGACCGTACGCGGTCGAACAGAAGGCCAGTTTCCTTTGTTCCGTGGTGCCAGGCCTCATTTCGGCTGTTCCGTCCAAGCCGGTTGGCTCCCGATGAACACGACGCATTCCGACCCAGTGGCTTCGCTCTTGATGAACAGGACGCATTCCGACCCAGTCACTTGGCTCTCGGTGAAGACGATGTTGTTTCCTCCATTCTGACCCAGCCGGTTAGCTGCCGATGAACAGGACGACGTCGCTGCCGTCCGTTGCCTCTCCATGTACACGAGCCCTGGCCGTATGTATGCGTGAGTACGCATTCGAGACCCCGCCCGTATGTACGTATATAGCCGTATTTAATTTCTTGCAACGTGGTTGTACGTAGGTGTACACGATATAAATAGACGGGACTAGGTGACATGCTACGTCCACGCCTCTACTACAACACATGCATCTCCTTACTTGAACACGGTTCATCGCTGCAGAGGGACCGATCGACCCGTATGCACGTAGACGATCGCGACCAGACAGAGAACCCGATGTACGGTTCGACCTAGTGGGTCCTAGCTGTCAAGGAGGATAAGGAGGCATTTCCTTCCGTGTGAAGATATAGCTGGTGGGTCCCAGCTATCAGGGAGGATAAGGAGGCACTTCCTTCTGTGTGAAGATATAGCTGGTGGGTCCCAACTGTTAGGGGGAAGAATCATTTTTTGCCCGTAATACGACGCACTTCCTTGCGTACGAAGATGTAGCTGGTGGGTCCCACCTGTCATTGGGGAAACTTTTTTCGAGGCCCTTCCGATAGGTCCCGCTGTTAGGTGGAGGAACCATTATTTTGAGCATAGGCACTTCCTTGGTGTGGCCGTGGACCCAACTGTCAGCCTCTCCACGTACAGTCCTCTTCCGATGGAAGACGTTCCTTGACCATGTTGACCACGCAACACCGAGAGCACCAAGGCGGTGGACGATGGAAGGCCTAAGATGGGAACGGTCTAGATTCATGGAACAAGGGGCACTGGAGTCCCTGGCGAAGGGGAGTACGAGGGACTGGTTCGGCTGTCGGGTGAGGCTGCCTTCGCCGGAGAATAACAGAAGGTGTGGGTGAGTACAGGTATGACCTGGCCACCGTTGGGAGTAGAGTGGGGCGGTGAGTCCTGCACCGCAGCACAGCCGGCCACAAGAGGTAGATGCACGCGCCCCAGTAGTAGTCTGTATACTACTCCTTCAAGTGATCGATATGCAATGCATGTGTCAGTATACATGACAGCCTGTCCATGGAAGTTGAACTACGGCAACAATCACGTTCCATACACTGCCACTCGTGATTCCCACGACGCCGCTCCAACCCACGACACGCACCACATCTCCCGACGTGCGCCTCACCCCTCTCGGCCGCACCGCTCCTCTGCCTTTGTGTGCATCACATGTGGGCCAGCTGGAATGCGGCAAGCATCAAGGTTCCACAGCCACACGCGATTCCCACAACGCAGCTCGAACCCATGACACAACATGTCCCCTGACCTATGGCTCACCCCTCTCGGCCCCACAGCCCCTCTGCCTTCGAGAGCATGACATGTGGAGTAGTCACCTATCGGGTCCACTAAAGCTCAGTCCAGTGGGCCCCGAGAGGGAAATGTAACTCCTACGCCAGGCCTTGTGGTGCTACTGCTGCACAAACTCGTGCCAAACTCGAGATTTGTTTCTTACTAGCAAGATGCCTGTGCGTTGCACGGAACGTCAAGATGCATTTGTATGAGTAGTTTATCTTGTGGGAGAAAAGGATGAACGAGGGAAGGCCTTATTTTCAAATGTGGAGAGGGGTGTGGGTATATTTTTGCAAAATTGCCATCTTTTCCTTCCATGGACAAATACGCCTCATAACACCCCAATGTCCAGCTGTGGCACCCTCGCCACGGCCAGGCCACCACCGGCCGGTTCAACTCAAACAAGTGAGTTGCAAACGCCACCGCGACAACGGCCAGCTGGGCATCCGAACCACACCGATGTCGCTTCCCCATATCCGACATATGCTGGCACGTGGTCGCATGCCTTTGAGCCGCGCGTCAACGTATGATGGCAGGGATGCCTCCAGGATCGGGCTACGTAGAGTACATCACATTCGCAAACCGATATCCAGTGAGTAGGTTCCTCCCGCCCACGAGCACACGCCTATACGTATCCAGCATTCCAGCCTCGTCGCTGAGTAGTACATCCTCGGGACAGTGCAAGCGGTCAGAATCTCGAGTCCAAGTTGAAGCTATGTGCCCCGGGTAGATCACTAGCTCCCGCGCGAGGTCCCACCCGGCCGTCGTTGCCGTCGCAACATTGACGATCGGGAGCAGCACTCTGCCAGTCATCTGGAGCGCGAGCTAGTAAACGTCGTGCAGCACGTCACAATAGTCAAGCACCTCCACATGCATCGGTCGAGCAGAGACTTTTCTTGGCCACAAGCTCCATGGTCTCATCCAAGATCGGTGTGGTACTGCAGTCGAACATGCGGGCAAAATACTACGGGAGCAACAGCATGTGCATGGCCCAGACGCCGATGTTGGCGTGGAGGAGGTGGTACTCGCTGGCGCTGTAGCGTGCTACATGGCTTAGGCAGGCACCTGTTGCGGCGCTCTGGCATTGGCACCGCCATTGTCAACGCAGCTGATGATCCGGAGGAGGACGAGCAGGAAAGGAAAGGGTCTTGCATGCGTGTACAGATTCATCTAGGAAATTATTTCCTAGAAATACGACCTTTGTTTACCTTTCTTTGAGGCTATAGATGACCCACAGGAGGAAATCTATTACAACCGTTGGATGAAAATTAGTGGTGCGGGAGTACGGACCGGAGCATGGGAGGGGAGCAGGCAAGCCTCGTTCACCAACTTGCGCCACACCCCTCTTGGTCCCACCACCGCTCGGCTTCCATGAGACTGACATGTGGGCCAGCCGCATTTAAGGTCCACATGTCATTGACTCATAGGTCGGTGCACTAAGCCACTGAAGCTCGGTCCCGTGGGCCCCGAGAGGGGGAAATGTCACTCCTCCGCCAGGCCTTGTGGTGCTCCCGCAGTATGAACTGGTGCCAAACCCAGAATGTCTCTTACTACTACCAATGTGCTGGCCTGTGCATTGCAATGGATCCAATGTATCTATTTAGTGGAGTGCACTCTAAACACATTATCTATTTATTTTTCTCTAGCCTTTCCTAGTCGTGCAACCAAGCCACATAAGCTTCATGGGTGCCCCCCACATCATATTATTCATACTATGTTGACTAGAAAAAAGATAAATCACCCTAAACAAGATCTTCCCGTTTTTTGTTCCTATGATGTTGTGTCGTGCACGTACCTAGTTGTATAGTGGTAGTACTAGTTGTAGTACAAACTTCATACTAGTAAGAGTACTAGTACGGAGTGCTCCTACTCTTTTTTATGCGGGGAAGGAGTGCTCATACTCTATCAACGAGCCCCATCTGACACCAAATTTCTTGGCTAACGTGCTATAGCTAGATCTTCCCCTCGTTATTTTCCAACACGGCGGGCGGGGTGCGGTTTGCCGATAGTCGGTTTGCTCAACTGCGGTCCCACATGAAAGTGAAAATGCTAGGAAATACACCTTCCCTAGCTATGTGGCGTGCCGGACGGGCCACGGAGTACTCCTGATTCTCGGGCGTGTGGGGGTGCGACGCGAACACGGTAGGCCTTTTTCTTTTACTAGCAATGTGCCCGTGCATTGCGACAGATCCAAAGTAGAATAGTACTTGTTCACAAACTTGAAAGAAAACACTCTTTTATAGGTGTAGAGAAACATGTATAAATTGTACCATTTGGTTCTGCTCCTTGGCACGATCGATAGATAGAAATAATGATTGGAAACACTATGGCGGGGCTTTTTCTGCCAGATAAGCAGGGTAGTAGCTAGGTTGGTGCATCGTCGGTTTGGTCACATGCAGTTCGACATGTTGTAGTGTTTCTAGCAAGATGCCCGTGCGTTACACGAAGTTGATGGAAAAGGTAAGCACAACTTATAAATTGACGGATGGAGTATGTAGTTATAGTGACGCATATAATTGCCTCCAAATGTGAGGAAAGGGATCGCACATGTCTGTATTGACTAGAACGAGAATGCAATAGCGCAATAAGAATTGAGGCCACAATGATGCGATCACAGTGGTGGTTATAGGAGGCAAGAAGAAAGATGCATCCATCAACGTACGACCTCCTCCTCCTCTACTCAGTGCACCGGGCCACCGACCAGTGGCTTAGGAGCGGCGGCATTTGTGGTGAGGTCAAAGTGCTTCTCAACAAAGGCGACCAATGCTTCCAGCTGGTTGAGGAAGGCCAACATCGCAGCGTCCTCACCGGCCTTGTAGATACCTATGTACACAACTTCCTCGTACACGTGGATGTGTAAGTCGACGAATTCTTGCAGGGCGAGGCGCCTCGTGGCGAGCGCAACCCTCCAGGTGGACATTCTACTACTCCGTCTCGATGAATAAGTCATTCGCATAGCTCTAGGTCGACGATTTAACTATCTAAATATGTATTATATGTGACAAAAAATATATATTTAGAAACTACATCCGTGTAGAAATCTAGTGATATACTTTTTATGACATATAACACATATTTAATTCCTCAAATCGATGACCTAGAACTACGTAAATGACTTATTCACCTAGACGGAGATAGCTGTCAAATCGATTAGTACTGCGCCGCCTGCTGCACGCCCGGCTGAAACACCTCCTCGCCTCCATCAAATGCCTCCATTAAACCCGCATGCAAACCGAGAAACCTACTCCGGCCACACGTCCATTCATGAGCTG
This sequence comes from Triticum aestivum, assembly GCF_018294505.1. Classification (NCBI taxonomy): domain Eukaryota; kingdom Viridiplantae; phylum Streptophyta; class Magnoliopsida; order Poales; family Poaceae; genus Triticum; species Triticum aestivum. Next base: position 223,041,117 of record NC_057795.1, read on the forward strand.
GCCGGAATTAAATGGAACACCAGCCAAGCTCCTCCCGCCCGCCCTCAGTTTAAATAGGCCAGACGCCAGCCAAGCTCCTACCGTCCTCCCTTTATTTAAACGAGGCCAGACAAACAGCGGGCAAGAATCACACCCCTCCTGTCGGGGATATACCCCTCGGTGTGACCCGGCCAGAGATATGACCCAGCTGGGACTTGGTGTTTCATTGATGACCCGACAGATTATAAGCCGGACAGTTAAGCCACACAGTTAAGCCGGCAGACAGTTAAGCCACACAGTTAAGCCGGCAGACAGTTAAGCCAGACAGTTAAGTCGGACAGTTAAGCCAGACACTTAAGTCGGACACTTAAGCTAGACAGTAAGCCAGATTGTAAGTCAGATTGTAAGCCAGATTGTAAGCGGGCTTATGTTAAGAAGCCCAAGACGTTAAGAAGCCCATGGTGAGAAGCCCATGGTAAGACGTCAAAATAGGTTAAGTCCTAATCCGAGTTTGACTCTACATGTAACCCACCTCTTCAACTTATATAAGGAGGGGCGGGGCACCCCAAGAGGAGAGGGCAGGGAAATAATCATTAAGGCTAGACACAACTAGAGGAGCGCCGGTTATGCGGCGTCTCCCTCATGAGCATAATGAGACCTAACCACAAACAGCATGTAAGGCTATTACCGGATGATGTTTCCCAGGGCCCAAAGATGTCTAAATCTTTGTCTTGCGTGTTGCGTCTCTTGTCCCGATCAACCCCTTTCAAGCTACCACATAGATGCGTTGGCCTCACGACTAAGTCCTCACACTAGGACATCTACCGTGACGTTTCCACAACAGTTGGCGCCCACCGTGGGGCGAGCGCACGGTGCTGTTGAGTTCTTGGAGGGATCTCTTTTAGATGTCGAGAAGTTCGCAACTTTTTGGATGATGAAGGACCAACTTGGAAGGATTTACATCAGTTTTTGAGTTCATCGGTCCAGATTTATAATCTGAGATTTAAAATTCAAGACAAGTAAGGCTGTGACATGATCGTCTTCCATAAGTCGCCGAGATCGGCAGGAGCGTTTTCGCAGTCATTGGTGAATTTTGCTACGGATTTGACAGCCGGGTCCGACTGCTTTTAGGTGGTTGCCACAAAAATCAGTTTGGCCGGGTCATCATGGTGGAGGTCAGCCTCAACTCGATTTCCTACACAATCAATCCACCAAAAGCTATCGTCGCGTCTACATCAAGCGACCAAGTTGTGGTGATTTTTTTGATCCGCCGAGTTCCTTCCGCTGCAAGAGTAATTCAAGAATTAAACAAGGAAAAGTTACTATGTGGGATTAGCACGTGAATACAAAAGAAATTGGATCAGGGGCAAGCTATCAGCGTAAGCCTTGCAAGCCTTGGTCAATATGGATCCAGTAACCACGACTTGGACACAGATGGTCCACGGACTCAGTCTTCTCCTGTGACCCGCCTCATTGAACGTCCCGCGCCTTCGTCATTGCCAACGCACCTCACACCGCCTGAGCCGCCGTGCCGCTTGCCTTGTCCCCCATGGCACCGGTGAGCCGCCGCTCTGAGCCAGGTCAAATTCTCTTCTGCCATGGCCACACTCGAGCCGCCCCCAAGCAGACCTGGAGTCAGCTCCCGCCTCTGCGTTGTAGCCTGACGCGCACCGTCGTGCCTCAAGCCGGCCCGGCCTTGCAGCCGTCTCCACCGTGGTATCAAGTTACTGGCCTCGTTTTGAAATTGCCGAAGGGCCTCCGCAAAGCCGCCTACTCGCCGCTTGACCTCAGAGTCACCACAAAGTCACCACCACAACTTCATCTTCGAGTCACCGGGCTCCGCCTCTGCGTGACTCCCCCCCCCCCCCCCCCCCCCCCCCCCGAGCGACCTCATCACTGTGGCTTCCAATCGCCGCCTCATTCGTTACGGGCTCGTCCCGCGCCTCCGCCAAGTTGCCATTGCCGGTTCATGCTGAGACCGAGTCGCCTTGCTCCACCTCCACCTTATCTTCACTATGCTTCTAAACCGCCGAGACTGGGCCCCGCCGAACTCAGCTGACTCGCTACCGCTACTCCTACCGCCTCCGTCGAGGCCCTGCCCACACGCGCCCCAGGGGTGGTAGGATTGAGTCGCCCGAACCAGACTAGCCTTCGTCGTTGCCTCGCCTCCTTTGCCCCTGTTCCGCTCGGGCTTCCCGCCATAGTGTTGCCTTGTGCACACGCGGATGCTTAGGCCCCGGAACCCATCGCGCTCACTCGCTACTGCTGCTCCTCGCGCACCGGCTCACCACAGTTGCGAGCTGCTGCCGTCCATGCACGTCGACTCACCCTGCGCTGAGAGCCGCCTGGCCTCAAAGCCGCCTCTGGCCACGGCTGGCCTCGCGCCCCCGCGCAGAATCGCCGGTTCACCTTCATTGTAGCCATGCTTGAGCCGCCGTTGGCAGCTCTCACACCAGCTCACCATGGCCTTTGGGCCGCCGCACCTCGCACTGATGAGAACCGCCCTCGCCGCAGTTGACCTCTGCTGCGAACCGCCTTCGACGCTCGCCTGGCCGCCGGCGCAAGCCGCTTCAGCCCTCAAGTGACTCCTGCTTCTACAACTCTGCCTCGTCGGGGGCTTCCTTGACAAGCCGACGCCACCGCAATCGAGCTGTCTTCACCGCCGCCTTGAGTCGCTGTGCTCTGGGCCGCCGGCCGTTCTATGCCTCGATGGACTCGTCGCAGGCCTGCCTTGGTCGCTGCCCTCGCCGGCTGACTCCAAAACAACTGTGACGCACCTTGCCCAGGGCCGCCTGACATGCCAAGCCACGCTGAGCCGCCGCGGCCTCGCCCAGGGCCGCCCGACATGCCAAGCCACGCTGAGCCGCCGCGGCCTCGCCCAGTGGCCTCAAACCGCCTCGGTCCCCAGCTCGCCAGCGTCGCCGCCGTCCCTCGCACCGACGAACGCCCCATGTTGCTCCTGCGTCGCGGCACCGCCAAAGCGCCTCCACCCCTGCCACGAGGCCACCCTGTATGAGTCGCCCCGTCGCCGTGAGTCACCGGCGCCGCCCAGTCTTCCACCTACACTGGTCTCTGCCTCTGATTTCTGCTCCAAGTCAGCCCCTGAGCAATTTCACCTTTGAATTGCCGTTACGCAAGTTCGCCTCCGCCAGCATCCGAGCTGCCCGACGCGTCCTTCCGACTCGCCGAGTCGCCTCCTCTCCTACAAAGTCGCCATTGTGGCCATGGTTTCATCCTACGCGCTGGTGTGCTTCCACCACTGTGACGTGCTTCCGCAGCCTCGGCCTCACCTTGAGCCGGTTGTACCTTGCCGATGCTTCTATCCGTTCGTTCATCATAAAGCCAAGGAAGTGTTGAGTAAATAGGCAGTTTTTCGATTAAATTAATCCATGAATAAATCATGAGCATGACATGGACAGCATTGATAACATACTAATTATGATCTAACAGAGCATGTACTACGCATATAGTAGAGACATCTACGCATACCGCTAGTACTGCTACAACAGAAAGAAACACGAGAGGGATAAGCGATGTATACCCTCCAATCGGCCACGCGGTGGCGGTGGCGGTGACAGCAGCCGCGACATCCTCGGCGGCCTTCTTGTCGGCCTCGGCTTTCTCAGCGGCGGCACGGTCGGTGTCGGTCGACATGGTGATGATGAAGGTGATGCGGACGTAGATGAACAGAAGCGAGCAGTCGCGTAGTCGCTACCCAAAAACCTAATCGCCCCTCTCCCCGTACAGAATCCGGAGAGGCGTGGTTTCGGAGACCTGCTCTCCCGTCAACCGTGTACGCGGTGAACGGGACGGAGTCGCCGGCGGCAGCAGCAGCAGAGGAACGACGTGGGCGTGGAGGCGGAGATGCGATCTGTTTCGTGACGGCTAGGGTTGGCAGCGCCCCACATATATATGTGCGGCCGCGCGTGGAGAGACGTGGGCTGAACCCACGTCCAAGTCGGTAGCCCACGATCCGACGTCTCAGATCGTGGCCCCACCTGTCAAAGACTCTCCGTTCCTGACCGGCAAAAAGAAGCGCATAGGAGTGAGCTCGGCTCGGCTCAATCCCGCAACCCGCGGCGCGTCGTGACGAGGCGTGGCGTGGCGAGGCGAGCGGAGGAGGAGGAGTGCGCGAGGGCCTCATCTCTTCTCAAGCTCCAATAGCATGAGGGAGAGAGTCCCTTATAAACCACTCCAACTCTCCTTCCACTTCCAAGGTGGGACTAAACTTCCCACACACCTAGTGCCATATAACCCACATGGGCCCTTAGAGATTTTTCAGAAATTGCAATATGGGCCTAGAGCCCATCTCAGATTTCAGCAATCCCCCACCAGATCTCGAGGGCCCATAGTGTCCTCTGTTCCAAATACTGTTTTGATATACTAGTGTTTCAGTGAAGACCTGTTAAGGTTGAGCTTCACCTAGAGCAAGTAGCTACATTCCTTCACAACTGAACAATGGACTATGCCTTGAATTGTCAGTTTGGCGTAAAGAAGTTTCACCACATGTCTTACTAGTACTGGGCTGCCGAAGGCTGACCCCTCTGGTGGAGCATATAAGTCACACTCCTGGCCTATTCATGAGTTTACTAGAGATCACCCCAATCTCATAGACTGTGACTAGCAGTCGGGCTCACATAGGTGTGTTCCTTCAAAGATCGCTCTGTAGGATAGCATCTTGCTTATACATATAAGCCTTGGAACACATTAAGACAATAGTCATCCTTCCGTACAGTTTCCGAGAGTATTGCATCTCCAACGGAGTGGGTTAGTAAAGTTACTCTCCTCAGTTCACCACTGGCTTGTTTCCCCAGGTCCTACTTCACGGGATCTCCGATCACATAGGTTGGGTTACCACCATGGTAACTCATGTGGGTCTCATACCCATCTCCCTCGATGCACTATCTATCACTACACGTGATAGCCCTTTCGTAAAGGGATCTGCCAGATTCTTAGCCGTATGGACATAGTCCAACGCTATCACTCCGGAGTTTCTTAATTTTCTGACAGCTTTTAATCTCATTCTTATGTGTTTGGTGGACTTCATGTTGTCCTTTGAACTCTTCACCTTGGTGATGACAGTCTGATTGTCACAGTTCATAAGGATAGCCGGAACCGGTTTATCAACCAATGGCAAGTCCATCAAAAGATCTCGAAGCCATCTCGCTTCAACACCAGATGTGTCTAATGCCGTTAATTCTGCTTCCATTGTCTATCTCGTTAAGATCGTTTGCTTGCAAGACTTCCAGGAAACAGCGCCACCTCCAAGAGTAAACATATACCCAGTTGTGGCCTTCATCTCATCAGCATCAGAGATCCAATTCGCATCACTATACCCTTCAAGTACCGACGGGTATCCGATATAGTGAAGTCCATAGTTCATAGTACCTTTCAGATAGCGCATAACTCTTTCTACAGCATGCCAATGTACATCACCCGGTTTGGAAACAAACCGGCTCAGTTTGCTCACAGCAAACGCGATGTCAGGCCTCGTTGCGCTTGCTAGGTACATCAGTGAACCAATGATTTGAGAGTATCTCAATTGATCTTTAGCCATGCCTTTGGACTTTCGAATCAACACGCTAGGATCATATGGTGTTTGAGATGGTGTGCAGTCCGAATATCCAAAGCGACTCAACACCTTCTCAACATAATGGGATTGCAGAAGTGTGATCCCACCCTCATTATCTCTCAGTAGCTTGATATTCAAGATAACATCAGCCACACCAAGATCCTTCATCTCAAAGTTCTGAGACAGAAAGGACTTAACCTCCTCAATGACTTTGAGGTTGGTTCCGAATATCAGTATGTCATCAACATACAAGCACAGTATAACTCCTTCGCCCCCACCATGGCGATAGTATACACATTTATCAGCCTCATTAACAACGAAACCAACAGATGTCAGAGTTGTATTAAACTTATCATGCCATTGCTTAGGTGCTTGTTTCAGGCCATATAAAGATTTTATCAACCTACACACCTTTCTTTCCTGACCATCTATCACAAAGCCATCAGGCTGTTGCATGTAGATTTCCTCCTTTAGCTCTCCATTTAGAAAAGCCGTCTTAACATCCATCTGATGGACGAGAAGACCATGTGAGGCCGCCAACGAGAGTAATACTCGAATGGTGGTCAGTCTAGCCACAGGTGAATAAGTATCAAAGAAATCTTCCTCTTCTTGCTGGTCATAGCCCTTGGCCACAAGCCTAGCCTTGTACTTTTCTATTGTACCATCGGGCCTAAGCTTCTTTTTGAACACCCACTTACATCCCAGTGGTTTGCAACCATAGGGACAGTCAGTGATCTCCCATGTCCCGTTAGCCATGATGGAATCCATCTCGCTACGGACCGCATCCTTCCAGTAGTCAGCTTCTGGAGAGGCATACGCTTCTGAAATAGAAGTGGGAGTATCATCCACGAGGTACACGAAGAAATCATCACCAAAGGTCTTTGCAGTCCTTTGTCTCTTGCCCCTACCAAGGGTTTCCTCGTCATCCTCCTCGGGATTTTCATCATGTGTTTGTTCATAATATTCCATAGGGATGGCAGGTTCAGGAGTCTCCTCAGATTCCTGTCTAGAAGTGCTTTGCATATCTCTCATAGGAAAAATATCCTCAAAGAATGTAGCATCCTTAGACTCCATAATTGTACCGATCTTCTGGTCAGGTACCTCAGATTTCACTACTAGAAATCTATAGCCAACGCTGTTCTTAGCGTAGCCCAAATTAATGCAGTCCACGGTCTTATGTCCAAGCTTGCGCTTTTTGGGGATCGGCACGTTGACTTTCGCCAAACAGCCCCAAGTGCGCAAGTACGAGAGTGTCGTCCTTCTCTTTGCCCATTTCTCATAGGGAGTGATCTCACTATCCTTTGTCGGAACTTTATTCAGGACATGACATGCCGTCAATATAGCCTCCCCCCACCATGCCTTGGATAAACCCGATGTATCTAACATGGCGTTAACCAAATCAGTTAGAGTACGGTTTTTCCGCTCGGCAACCCCGTTTGACTGGGGTGAATAGGGAGGCGTCCTCTCATGAATAATGCCGTGTTCCGCACAGAAGGAATCAAACTCACTCGAGAAGTACTCTCCACCACGATCTGACCGGACTCGTTTAATTTTCTTTTCAAGTTGATTTTCAACTTCTGCCTTATAGATTTTAAAGTAGTGTAGAGCCTCATCTTTAGTATTTAACAGATACACATAGCAATATCTAGTGGAATCATCTATCAATGTCATGAAGTATCTCTTTCCACCTTTAGTCAACACACCATTCATCTCGCAAAGATCAGAATGTATGAGTTCTAATGGTGCCAGGTGTCTCTCCTCCGCGGCCTTATGAGGCTTGCGAGGTTGCTTAGCTTGCACACATGAAAGGCACTTAGAACCTTTGGCTAAAGTGAAACTCGGGATTAAATCCAACTTGGCTAGCCGCGTCATAACACCAAAACTAATGTGACAAAGACGTGAATGCCAAACTTCAGATTCATTAACATTCGAATGAATATGATTCACGACTTTATTACAAAAATCTGCGAGGGAAAGGCGGAACATCCCTCCGCTCTCATAACCTTTTCCAACAAATAGTCCATACTTAGTAACAACTAATTTATTAGACTCGAATACCAACTTAAACCCTTCTCTACATAGAAGGGAGCCACTAACGAGGTTCTTCTTGATGGCGGGGACATGCTGCACGTTCTTCAGCTGCACGATCCTTCCCGAAGTAAACTTCAGATCGACCGTGCCAACACCATGAACAGAAGCACTCGCGCCATTCCCCATCAATACGGACCCGTGGCCTGTGACCTGGTAAGAAGAGAACAATGAAATGTCAGCACACACATGAACACCTGCACCTGTATCCACCCACCAATCGGTAGGCTGAAACACTGAAAAAACAGTAAATAAATTACCGTACCCAGATGCACCATTCTCATTGTTGCTCACAATCATGTTGACAGACTTGGAGTCCTGTCCTGGCTTCTTAAACTTGTTTGGGCACTTGTTGGCCCAATGTTCAGCCGAACCACAAGTAAAGCAGCCCTCATCCTTCTTGTTCTTCTTGAAGGTCTTCTTACCCTTCTTCTTAAAGTCGGCAGTCTGTTGGACACCGTTCTTTCCCCTGGGCTTGTGGGAATTGGAGTTCTTCTGATGCACCATATTGGCCACAGAAGTTCCTTCGACCCCTTTTCCGTGCGAGTCCTTTGCCCTTGAGTTCTGCTCAACACTCAGATGGCCAATGACATCCTCCACAGAGAATTCACGCCTCTGATGTTTCAGAGTGGTGGCAAAGTTCCTCCAGGAATTGGGGAGCTTAGCGATTATGCAGCCCGCGACAAATTTGCCCGGTAACTCGCACTTAAGAAGCTCAAGCTCCTTAACAATGCATATTATCTCATGAGCCTGCTCCAATACAGGACGGTTTTCAACCATCTTGTAATCGTGGAACTGCTCTATAATATACATCTCGCTCCCTGCATCGGCAGCCCCGAACTTAGATTCGAGCGCCACCCACAAGTCCTTGGCAGACCGCATATGTAAATATGCATCAACCAGCTTATCTCCAATCACGCTCAGAACTGCCCCGAGGAACACCACGGTGGCCTCCTTAAACGCCTTCTCCTGTTCAGGAGCGATCGTTCCTGTAGGAGTCACACCGGCGACCCAGAACACGTTCATGGCCGTGAGCCATAAGGTGGTTTTAGTCTGCCAACGCTTAAAGTACGTCCCCGTAAACGGGGACGGTTTCAGTGCAGCAGCAAAACCAGAATTCGAAAAACTCCTACAGATATTAGGTTTTTGGATTGTTGAGTAAATAGGCAGTTTTTCGATTAAATTAATCCATGAATAAATCATGAGCATGACATGGACAGCATTGATAACATACTGATTATGATCTAACAGAGCATGTACTACGCATATAGTAGAGACATCTACGCATACCGCTAGTACTGCTACAACAGAAAGAAACACGAGAGGGATAAGCGATGTATACCCTCCAATCGGCCACGCGGTGGCGGTGGCGGTGACAGCAGCCGCGGCATCCTCGGCGGCCTTCTTGTCGGCCTCGGCTTTCTCAGCGGCGGCACGGTCGGTGTCGGTCGACATGGTGATGATGAAGGTGATGCGGACGTAGATGAACAGAAGCGAGCAGTCGCGTAGTCGCTACCCCAAAAACCTAATCGCCCCTCTCCCCGTACAGAATCCGGAGAGGCGTGGTTTCGAAGACCTGCTCTCCCGTCAACCGTGTACGCGGTGAACGGGACGGAGTCGCCGGCGGCAGCAGCAGCAGAGGAACGACGTGGGCGTGGAGGCGGAGATGCGATCTGTTTCGTGACGGCTAGGGTTGGCAGCGCCCCACATATATATGTGCGGCCGCGCGTGGAGAGACGTGGGCTGAACCCACGTCCAAGTCGGTAGCCCACGATCCGACGTCTCAGATCGTGGTCCCACCTGTCAAAGACTCTCCGTTCCTGACCGGCAAAAAGAAGCGCATAGGAGTGAGCTCGGCTCGGCTCAATCCCGCAACCCGCGGCGCGTCGTGACGAGGCGTGGCGTGGCGAGGCGAGCGGAGGAGGAGGAGTGCGCGAGGGCCTCATCTCTTCTCAAGCTCCAATAGCATGAGGGAGAGAGTCCCTTATAAACCACTCCAACTCTCCTTCCACTTCCAAGGTGGGACTAAACTTCCCACACACCTAGTGCCATATAACCCACATGGGCCCTTAGAGATTTTTCAGAAATTGCAATATGGGCCTAGAGCCCATCTCAGATTTCAGCAGGAAGGGCAGCGACTATGGTCGGCCAAGACGAATCCAAAGCTGGAAGCAGTACGTGCGTACAGAAAGATGGAGATACAAAGCGAGCTTCTTGGTGTCCACAAAGCAGTGGAGTTGATAGCAAGTCACTTGAGAGAATTTCTCGTTGACCACAATGTTCTCCCACTATTTGAACATCAAAGGAAAATGCACAGTGTGCAGAGAGAGCAACCCATGGCAACCCCATAGCATTGAGCGCTTCCTCGACCCTGGGTTCTTCCTCAAAACCTTCCCCTGGTGGTCCGAGTTATGGTGGAAATCCATAGTTCATGACTCCGACGGATATCATGCACAGCCCGCCGCCGGTCGTTCTAATCTACATCAACATGTTGAGGACTGCACCAGCGCCTCACCAAGCTTATCCGGGGACACGCACGCACAACCTATCACTCGACAGCCACGTTTTTGTTAACTGGTGGGGGCATGCACTAACGTCTGCGCCAAGTCAAAGTTGGTCTCACCTAAAGCTCTTTCAAGTGGTCTGGTCAAACTAGTTTCCAGCCTTCAGTTGCTGCGTTTGCACTCGGATCACTCTTTTTCTGTTCAAAGTTATGGTCTACCAAAAAAGTACTATGACCGGGGCAAGTACAGCACCATGCACAGTACTAATCACCGGTCGTCTGAACAAATCAGGTGATATACACCTGAGTCTATTTTATTAACACATATTGTTTTCATCAGAGAATAACTACTTTGGTTTGTATATTTTTTATGTGCAGGACAAGGATTCATTATAAAGGTGGTGACATACTGTGCCTATGGAGTGTGCGTTAGCATCATCATGCACCGGCGTCCACGCGCGCTTGCTGTTGAACAGGTGTGTGCAAGCCGCCACCCGTGCAGCTTGATCTACATCAACTCACTCGGACCACACCTGCGATTGACTCATCCGTCTGCACCGACTTATAATGTCACGACTGGCTCATCTGTGTGCTCCCGCGGCCGACCCGCCCACGATTGATTTTAGCTTCACCGTCAAGATCATCAGCTCCGCGGTGGATAATTCCTGGCCTGACATATCAGGTGAAGTCCATCCAGTATATTTTTATATATTATATATTGCTTTCTTTAAAAGATAAATTACTCTGGCTTGCAAGTTCTCCAATGCAGGACAAGTTGTCTACTACAAAAGGGATTACTATAACTGAGCTATTGAATGAATCATACCGGTTTACATCATGGTCAAGCATGGAGAGTTTCAAGCCAACTCCTTGAGTAGTCTTAAAGACTTGGGGGCTACATGGACATGGCTCTCACAAGGTTTTGAACCTCTCAATATCCGGTTTAAAATTCCGGCTCAAGAAGAATCTATATCTCGCAAAGTTCAAGTTCTCGGAAGATATTAAAGGGATCAAAGAGAGTCTATTGCAAAGCACAACTCGAACATAGGTACCCTGCTTCAAAGACCAAATGGGGGCTTGATCGTATTCGAATCATAGCTATTAACCCTTTTTGGCCGGCTTCCTAGTCATATTCAAACCATAGCCGTTAAACATTTTGATCATTCGGGGGCTTGGTCGTATTCGAATCACAGCTATTAACCCCTTTTGGTCTGGCTTATTGATCGTATTCGAATCATAGCCATTAAACACTTTGATCACTTGGGGGCTCGATTGTATTCGAATCATGGCTGTTAACCCTTTGGTCCGGCTTCCTGGTCATATTCGAACCATAGCCGTTAAACACTTAGATCACTTGGGGGCTGGATCGTATTCGAATCACACTCGTTAACCCTCTTGGTCCGACTTATTGATAGTATTCGAATCATAGCTGTTAAATACTTTGGTCACTGGGGGGCTTCCTAATCGTATTCGAATCATAGCTGTCGGTACCCCTTTGATCGGTGCAATGCCAAAAACCATTCGGGGGCTTCCTGATTGTATTCGAATCATAGCTACCAACCCTTATGGTCCGGCTTCGTGCTCGTATTTGAAGCATAGCCTCACTTTTTTCAGTTGGTTTGATTTTTTGAAGATTTTTTCTGATTCTTCTTGATACTTTCTTGCCTTCGGGTTTAAAGTGATTTAGGCCATGTAGCCTCAATTCTCACAGCTCATATTTGAAGCATACCCGTGGTTTCTATTAACCCGGCCTGGCTTTGGACGATAAGTCGCCAACATATGACAATATTAAATACTTGGAAGTATTGTCTTCTAAAGTTTTGGGTTATCACCCTTACTGCATTGATATGGTAAGCAGACAGTACGATTCAATATCATAGGAACTAGTTTTCAAAATCGGATTATATTATTCAAATCTTTAATAGCCAACATGGCTGGATTTTTATTATGGTTATCAATACCAATATTATGATGGAGGTTTTCAAAGTCGCTTCAGCGCAATGGCTATTATTTTATCAATGGATATGATTTATTTTACAATGGACGGAATAGTCCCGAGTTGCTGCAGGTTTACGACCCGGCACTTGGGGGCTACATTATTCAAATTGAGATTACATCGAATACGCAAGTCCCATGTCACTGCCAGCATGCACCATGGCACTTGGGGGCTAATGCAAAATCATTTTTTGCTTAACTTATTGAATCCCCGACTCATCACATTTTAATGAGCCGGCCCTTGGGGGCTACCAATTGCTCTTGTCAAAAATTCAAGGTACACAAGCTTTAATCCATTATATTGAAAGGCCCACTACTCAGTTGGTAGAGTACAAAGCTCTTAACCTTGTGGGCGTGGGTTCAAGCCCCATGGTGGAGATTACATCATATGATGTTATTATCAATGAATTATATACAAAGTCCCAGCTCAGTATTATCTTACTGAGCCGGCCCTTGGGGGCTACATGTTGTTGTTCAAATCTACATGATTATATCTACAAAGTTCCTGCTCATTATTGCATAATGACCTGGCCCTTGGGGGCTACACTGGTTGAAGTTTATATGAGCATAAGGCAATTACAAGTCCCAGGTTGCTGCAAGCATGACAACCCGGCACTTGGGGGCTACATATGTGGCATATTCAGTTTTGACTAGTGACTGAGATGAACAACTTGGATTTCTTCAAGGTTGCAACTTTTATATTGAAGCAAGTCTTAAGTTGTTACTATGCTACCTTCTTAAGACTTGGGGGCTACAAGTGATATGCATATAAGGGAGGTACATTTTAAAGTTTGATGTTAGCAACAATTATGACTCGGTGCTATCAATATTTACAAACTGGATATTTTGGCAATGATAAACTGGCAAGTTCTACATCTTCAGGCTGGCTGAAAATCAGATGAGTATTTCATGACCAATGTTTTTTCTGTGAGAAACCAATGTCAGCAAATTGATTATGAAGCTGGCCTATTGACCTGGATTTTCTAGAAGAAGGAAATACCAAGGAGTTAAGGATGATCATGTGCCGGCTTAAGAGAGTTCTTAACCTGGAGCATAATTTGTCAAAATTGTTCTTGTGTTTGTTTTACAGGATCAGTTTAACATGGATGAATCCAAATTAAACTGGGGGCTGATGTTGGGGATATACCCCGCGGTGTGACCCGGCCGGAGATATGACCCGGCTGGGACTTGGTGTTTCATTGGTGACCCGGCAGATTATAAGCCGGACAGTTAAGCCAGACAGTTAAGTCGGTAGACAGTTAAGCCAGACAGTTAAGCTGGCAGATAGTTAAGCCAGACAGTTAAGCCGGATAGTTAAGCCAGACAGTTAAGCCGGACAGTTAAGCCAGACAGTTAAGACAGATTGTAATTCAGATTGTAAGCCCGATTGTAAGCGGGCTTACGTTAAGAAGCCCAAGACATTAAGAAGCCCAAGACGTTAAGAAGCCCATGGTGAGAAGCCCATGGTAAGACGTCAAAATAGGTTAAGTCCTAATCTGAGTTTTCCTCTACATGTAACCCGCCTCTTCAACTTATATAAGGAGGGGCGGGGCACCCCAAGAGGAGAGGGCGGTAAAATAATCATTAAGGCTAGACACAACTAGAGGAGAGCCGGTTATGCGGCGTCTCCCTCATGAGCATAATGACCTAGCCACAAACAGCATGTAGGGCTGTTACTGAATGATGTTTCCCGGGGGCCGAAGCTGTCTAAATCCTTGTCTTGTGTGTTGCGTCTCTCGTCCCGATCAACCCCTCTCAAGCTACCACATAGATGCGTTGGCCTCACGACTAAGTCCTCACACTAGGACATCTGTCGTGACGTTTCCACGACACCTCCACTGCTCCCCCATCTCCTCCTTCACCATTTTCTCCTCTCTTCCGATGGCTTCCGAGGAGCCATTCTCCGGCATACTACATGACCAGGTGGCCCGCCGAGCCCTCTGGATACGAGCGAGGCCACTCGATGCTTCACCAATCTCGCTTGGCCCGACGGCGCCAGTTGTCGCCCCAAGCCGGCGCGTGGTTTAGCAACTCGCTGCTCCAGTTCAGCTCGATGAAGAGTGGCGAGTTGCTCCACGCTGGCACGGCGGCGAGCACGGCGGCACGGGCGTCGTCGTTGTCGCGTCGTACCGCGCCACCAGTGTCTACAGTGGGCGTGCCTCCCGTGCCTGCGGTAGCGCCATGCAGGCACGGACAGAAGCAGGGTGCATGGAGAGCCATGAGTCGGTTGCCAGGTTCTCCGTGTCCGCCGCCATCATTGAGGAGAAGTAGAACACGGGAGGCTGCCACCACTTGGGTCCCATGAAGGCCACCGCCGAGGTAATGACTGCGTATACAGGTGGTTTCTCTGCTACTTCGTCTCTTCCGAGGACCTTCGTCGACCCCGCAAGTGTCTGTCGGCAATGAAGAAGACAAAGGGATCTGCGAGTGGCCATTTAGATTAGGTATTAATTATACCACGAGAGCCGGATTAGCACCGCTTAGTTCATGTAAATGTAATGAAATCCGTCATGTTTACATGAAGATCTGGCTCTTTTATATGAAATCCTTCATGCTTATATTAAATCAGTCTGTGTTTGAACGAATTTCCACTGGTTGGTTAGAGTTGTGAAAATGTATGCCGCTGGCGTTGGATGTCGTCCCCCGCGGAAGGAAGCGGGAGGAAATTTGCCGGCTGTCGTTGGAGATGCTCTTATGCTGGAAATAATAGAGTCACATCCAATCCATTTGAGTTAATTGCGTGTATGATTCTCCCTCTATAAAAAGTTAATTGCATGTATAGTGTACATGACTTGCAGGGTGGCTACAACTTCGTACAGAAAGTTAAAAAGAAACAATCCATCCTAAATCTTGTATTCTAAGTACTCTTTGGGTTCCACTATCAGTACAGTAGCGATAGAAGTATATATTAAATAATAGTATATCTCTACTCTCTAGTTCTCTACTCTTATAAATAAATAGAGTTGGTGATGATGGTATGCCTGCCATCCTGCAATATGGGTCGTCCAATTTATATCTGACGGATAAGAAGGAAACTATAGCAATTTTGCAAAAAGATACCCACACCCTTCTCCACAATTGCAAATAAGGCCTTTCCTCATTCATCCTTTTCTCCCACAAGATATCTCTATCTTTTTTTTCTTTAGAGTTGGTGATGTTGGTGTGCCTGCCATCCTGCAATATAGGCCGTCCGATTTATATCTGACGGATAGGAAGGAAACTATGGCAATTTTTGCAAAAAATACCCACACCCCTCTCTACATTTGCAAATAAGGCCTTCCCTCGTTCATCCTTTTCTCCCACAAGATAAACTACTCATACAAATGCATCTTGATGTTCCGTGCAACGCATGGGCATCTTGCTAGTAATATAAAAATCTAAAGTTAAAGACAGAATTCGAACTCAGGTCATTGTGTTGTGAGCATCCAATGTTAACCAGTCCAGCACATGTTCGTTGTGGACGATGCTGGAGATATATCTCTATGTTTACTCTTATACTCCCTCCGTTCCTAAATATTTGTCTTTTTTAGATTTGAAATGGACTACCACATACGGATGTGTATATAGACATAGTTTAGAGTGTAGATTCACTCATTTTGCTCTGTATGTAGTCACTTGTTGAAATGTCTAAAAAGACAAATATTTAGGAATGGAGGGAGTAGAAAAACAGAGTTGGTGATGATGGCGTGCCTGCCATCCTGCAATATAGGCCGTCGGATTTATATCTAACGGATAGGAAGGAAACTATGGCAATTTTGCAAAAAGATACCCACACCCCTCTCCACATTTGCAAATAAGGCCTTTCCTCGTTCATCGTTTCTCTCACAAGATAAACTACTCATACAAATGCATCTTGATGTTTCATGCAATGCATGAGCATCTAGCTAGTTTCTTTTAAAATAGTTACTGCGATAATTGGGTTGAAGTGATATATTGTATGTCTACCCCGAATGATCTTAGATTCACTAGTAGTAACAAAGAAAAGGTCGCCTTGTTAATTAACAGAAAACAGGGTGAAAACTATCACATGAGACCGGTAAAAATAAGGTACACTGGGTTCAGCGTCATCGTCACTACAACTGTGCGCGCGCGAGAAGTCTACATATCGGGGGGGCTACGGAGAGAAAGACGTGTCAAGTGTGTGTGAGCGAGGAACATAGACACAACTAGCGTGTGTGTGTGTGTGCTTGAGAGAGAAACCAACTGATGGATTAAGATCAATATCGAGTTGTCACCCTTCTGCTGTCATTGCTGGGGTGGGGGAGGGGGAGGGAGAGAAAGACGTATCGAGACTGTGCGCGCGGTAGGCAAAGAGGCACACCTAGCAAGTGTTTGTGTGTGTGTGTGTTTGAGAGAGAAGAGAGTAGATAGATTACTATCAAGATCGAGGTGCCACCATACTCCTTCGGTGTCGGGTAGTGTGTGTGTGTATGTGTGTGTGTGTGTGTGTTTGAGAGAGAAGCCAGAAGATAGATTAGTATCAAGATCGAGGTGTCACCCTACTCCTTCGATGTCGGGAAGTGTGTGGGGGGGAGTGGGGGGGAGTGGGGGGCAGTGACACTTAGATATAGGGAGAAGGAGTTTGTGTGGCACATATCTATATTAAGTGATAGATAGATAGCATTGTGTGAGGCATACTTAAAACATCATGGAGATAAACAACCGGTGCGCATGCAAGTGCCGGAAAAAAATTGAAGAGAGAAACAATGTCTACATGGGTGTGTGCGTGTGTGTGTGTGTGTGTGAGAGAGAGAGAGAGAGAGAGAAATCTCAAAACAAAAGGTGCTCTGTTGGATCCCATCGTACGTATTCATATGGTTCCGGGACTCAAAAGACGACGGAGGTTTTGGCCTTCAAGTCAATAATAACCTCCATCATCTTTTGAGTCCCGGAACCATATGAATACCTACAATGGGATCCAGCTCGAGTTAATCTTAGGCATATGTGCGCGAGACATAATTATACTTTGAGACATTAGTGGCGGTGGGTGGGCGGAATTAAAGGGGTGGGCATGTTCGACACAGAGAGTGTGTGTGTTTCTGTGTGAGAGACTTGTAGGACGGAGTAGAAAGACGAATTATAACCTTTACGGAGGGAGAGAAATACACGAAGTGCACGTGTGTAATTCCGATGCCCACGGAGAAATGAGATATGTATGCGTGTGAGAGAGATTGCACAATTCATTCACATATCACTATCTAGCGATCGTGGACGTGCATTGCTTGAACATAAATCAATATCTACTTCGTATAGTGGCCAAAGATACAATATCGATTAAACGCTATAAAGATTGGACACTCACATATCACATTTTTTCTAAATAATCCTTTTCAATTGTGCATGCCAAAGTTACACTGATGTTTCTTCAAACAACCAATGTAGCTATCATGTACATGCACCATTGTTAGTCTTGCATTCAGATTCATTAGTCTTGGATGATTTAAGGTTCTATTATGAAGTAATATATGTAATATTCATATATGAATTCAACGGGTACGCAATTTATGAAATGGAGGCCATGTAATCATATGAGGTAACACTTTTAAGTAGCGGACTACAATATCCATTTTTTTTTGTGACTACAATATCCATTTCTTTTTGTGCGCCTCTACAATAACACGTCAATGAATTATCTTTAAAGTAAATAACCAATGGCACTAAATTATATATTTACACGAGAAATACATAGGCTGAGCATTTGATCCCTTTTTGGCGAACGCGCCTCTACACCCGTACGATTGGCCGCGCCCGTGTGAACGTCCAAGTTATCGGTGCATCATCCTGAGTTATTGTCTTTTTCTGGGGTGGACTTCACACCAGTTATTAACTGCTGACGTGTGCCCCGTGTACATAGTCTCGCATGACCTTCCTGCTAGTACTGTCCAAAATTAGTTGAAACTGGATATGAACGATCTCGCGGGTGGCAAAATCTCCCGCCTCCTTCTAATATTTCCGTCGCCT
This sequence comes from Triticum aestivum, assembly GCF_018294505.1. Taxonomy (NCBI): domain Eukaryota; kingdom Viridiplantae; phylum Streptophyta; class Magnoliopsida; order Poales; family Poaceae; genus Triticum; species Triticum aestivum. Next base: position 223,059,215 of record NC_057795.1, read on the forward strand.
AGTCTTTAGCATGCGAAATTCCCCTTTTTGTCCTTGGTGCACGAAGAACAACAGTTACAATACGACCCTCATTTACATAATAGGTCGGGGCTGCTTTGGTAACTTCCGGTTCCCCCCACCACACGGCACCCCATTTCCTCTCCCCCTCCCGCAAAAACGACTAACTCCACAGCACCAGAGCATCTTACATCACGCTGTCCGTACTTCATTGGCCTTTCTACCCCTCCCCTCTCGAAACCCTAGACTGCTCATCCACCGGTGTACCAGAGCCCATTCACTTCCAGCGGCATCCACCTCGCCGAATCTTCTTCTGTGGTCGCATCTACCCCTCCCACCTCTCCTAGAAACAAGTAGACTGCTCATCCACCACTGTACCATAGCCCATTCAGTGTCGGCCTTGTCCACGACGCTGGATCTGCTTCGCCGGTACTCTCATCAACCGCAGCGCATCTGAAACGGCTCCTTCATACTCCCCACCGGAGACGCTTCACCCACCCCCCCCCCCCCCCGGAGCCGCCCCACCGATGCCCTCTGATCCTCTTTGCCGACGCCTTCGTCAGCCCTACCGAAGCCTTTTTGCCGACACCATTGTCAACCCTACTGGAGTAGCTTCACCTATACCATTCTCAACCCTACCGGGGCTGCTTTGCCAACGCACAAGTCCACAGCCTCAGATCCACTTCGTCGCACCCTCGTCCAACCTACCAGAGCAGCTTTTGATGCCCCATCCACGGCCGCAGATCTGCATCATCGACACCATCCTGAACCCAACCACCAGAGCAGCTTCACCGACGCCCTCGTCCACGGCCTCAGATTCGCTTCGCCCACACATTAGTCCAACCTACCAGAGCCCCTCCACAAACACCCTACTCGACGGTTCTAGATCTCCTTACCGGACCCCAACAGCCAGCGCAGCATCATCACCCTTGATGTTCCTAACCTGATTCCCACCGTCTGGCAAGATGCCAACAGCCGCCACGGCCTAGGTACTTGTCAGCTTTAAACCCGTCCAGCATCACCTGCCAGATGTACTTCAAATATACTAACATGTCGTTGTTACATGTTATGAAGCTGGCAAAAACTACAAGGACGATGTTTCTTCTGGATCTAACAGCTTGGCCGACCAAGATCTTGGACTAAGGCATTGCTATGATCTTGTAAGTGTGTCTCTCTCTCTCTTGTATTGTTGTGTGCTTGCCAGCGTGCTTTGCTAGGATTTTCAACCAGTAATCCCTTTGTGTAGACAATGATTTCCACTACTGGCTGTTAAATTAAATATGTAGATGTCATACATGATACTCGCTGGAATAGAGGTAGTACATTACACAAAATCGTAGGTGGCATGTAGAAATTCCAGTGCACTACATTACGCTCCCTTAGAGTGCCTGCTAGTCCAGCACACAGAGTCATGGCTAGTTTATGCTATGCACACAATCGTTAATTGGTGGTTTAAATATGAGCAAGGGATATGCAATGTATTATCACGTAGAGATGTCTGAAATTAGCCGTGTCAACTTGCAGATAGGGTTACGCAATGAAAAGGTCCAAGATGTATGTGGCAACTTCATGGAACATCACAAAAAAAGGAGAGGCAACAGTGAGCCTATACAGTGTGCTATGGTAGGTCACTCAGGCCCAGTTCTCTTGCAGGATTATCCCATTGCAATCATCGTGACCTGTTATTTGTATGTCAATTCTATTGGCCAAATTTCTTAGGGACAATTATTTCGAGTTATCCTAAGAAAATAAGCACCTTTGAATATAAGCTCCAGGTAATAAGCCAACCGGTTCTTTTCATTGCCTGCCTTTTTAGCTTATATGTGGTATGATCAGTGAAAAGTCTAGATTGCATTATATTTTGTCATTTTGCTGTCCATATGAAAATTAATTTGACTTGCAAACATCACAAACTGAACCCAGTGCAGTAATTAATATGGTAGGAAAACTGGCCAGAAATATTTGTTCAAAATGCAAATACAAAGGTGCCATCTACTTGGCACAATCTACTTTGGTCAATGTCTTCCATAGAGATCTCATTGCCTAATTTAAATGAAGAACGATGACCTAAATTTAAATGAAGAACAATTATTTATTGAAATTCGATTGTCCAAGTGGCTGGTTATTATCATATAGCAGCACCACCTGAAAGCATCATATAGCACCAGCAGCATCTCGTAGCAATCCATCGTATAGCAGCAGCAGCTCATAGCAATTCATAATATAGCAGCAGTAGGAGCAGCTCATAGCAATGCATCATATAGCAGCAGTAGAAGCAGCTCATAGCAATTCATCATATAGCGGATCAGAATGAAAATTTGGCAGAAAACAGAGGAGATCCTCACCTTGCTGGATGAGCTCATCCTTCAACAGCACCTCAAGGCCATGGCCTGGGAGGAGGGAAGGGGGAAGGAGGTGCCTTCTGCTATAGTGTGGCATCGACCATAGTTGTGTGGCGCCCGCCGGAGTAGTGCATTGGACGGACCACAACGGATCAGCTACTGGAGACCATGAGAATGAGGGGCGGCGCCAGAGGGAGGAGCAGCCGGGGGGATTTGGCCCTACCCGTCGGCCATGTAGCCTAGCTGGACAGAGCATCATCGAGGACCAAGCCAGATGGGACCAGTGGCGACGGCTTGCTGGAGGAACCCTAGCGCTGCAGGCAGGGGATCGAGGTAGATGGAAAGGGGAGAGGAGATGCAAGCGGGCAGGCCAATGAACGCTTGCGTGTTTGTTTTTACTTGAGGGTCAGGTGTGACGCGAGCGTGAGCAGTGGCATTTTGAGTGTAATATAGGCAGACAACAGAGTTATTTCACTATTCCCCTTCCCTTCAATTTTTAGTGAGCTTCTACCCGAAACACCCCCCCCCCTCTAAAGCGAAATAAGTTAAGCCCAAACCCATAACTAAAAAATGACTTCTTTACATCTTTTATGGCTTATTTTGACAATAAGCTCTGAAGAGGTAGGATAGAACTCGCCCTTAACCTGCAATTCAATTGTGCGTGCAATAATGAATCACTCCTACCTGCTATAGTGTACATTTAGGCATCATCATACATGGCATAACCTAATACATGTGCATTTCATTATAGAATCTGAAATATGCAATGTTTACATTAGTTCATATGTCGCACATGATGTTTAAATGCCCCTTAAATCTGGTCAGTCAAGTGATGGTCTTTAAGCCTCATTCTATGCTTCTTTTTCTGATATGTAAGATTTTATCACACATCTGTTCAATTGCTTGTTTGTATCAGCCAGCCATATTAGGACTATTTGCTTTGATTACTTGTTGTTCTTTACCTAATAGAGCTTGTCAACGATTTTAACACTAAGGGCTGCTATAGTGGGGGCTCGTATAATGTCACGTCCAATATGCGACCCTATCCTAAAGCAACTCGAAGGTCCCACCAAGGATAGAAGCGCATATTGGAGACACTTTTGCAAGGTGGATATCATTATATCGTACCATTACATAATAGTTGGGGATACATACAAAAGGCATACAATGTCACATGAATACAACATCATCATATATAAGAGCAACATCCGACTACAGATGAAACACAAACAGAAACTCAAACGATAACCACCCTGCTAGCCCAGGCTGCCGACCAGGAACCTATCCCCTGAACGACGAAGCAGAAGAAGAACTCAAAGCAAGCAAGCATCACTCTCACGTCATGATCAACGCATTACATGTACCTGCAACTGTTGTTGTAGTAATCTGTGAGCCACGAGGACTCAGCAATCCCATTACCATGGGTATCAAGACTAGCAAAACTTAAAGGGGTATGGAATGGATAAGTGGTGAGGCTGCAGCAACCGACTAAGCATGATATGGTGGCAAACTTACGAGTACAAGAAATAGATGAGAAGCTACGCAAACGGTCTCAAACTAGTAATGATCAAGAAGTGATCCTGAACTACTTACGTTCAAACATAACCCCACCGTGTTCTCTTATCGGCCCACTCAAAAAGAGACCATCACGGTTACACACATGGTTGGTGTATTTTAATTCGAATCTAGTGTCAAGTTCTCTACAACCGGACATTAAAAATTCCCATCTGCCACATAACCGCGGGCACGACTTTCAAAAGTTTAAACCCTGCAGGGGTGTCCCAACTTAGCCCATTATAAGCTCATGATCCGCGGAGACAATCCTCCATCGCGGGACATCCGATCAGACTCGGGGTCCCGGTGCACAAGACATTTCGACAATGGTAAAACTAATCCAGCAAAGCCTCCCGGCGTGCCGACACCCTGATAGTAGCCGCGCGTATCTCGTCTCAGGCCACATCGTGATAGGTCAGCCTACGAGCAAAACCAGATCCTCGGGTTGCCCCGTGGTGGCCCCGCAGTTTGCCCGTTTGGGACCAACACCATCAGTGCTGGCCCCCCTGCTATGTAGAAAAATCCTCGAGTTCATGAAGCCCTATGCAAATTTATTATTTAGTTTAAGTATTATTATGGCAAATGTTAAAACCAATGTTGGGCCTTGCTAGAAGAGTTTTATTCAAATCAAACTGTCAAGAGGGTCCCATACCCCTCACCGTGTTAGGGACGCAAAATCAAGGAACATAACACCGGTATGAGGGAAACTAGGGCGGCAAGAGTGGAACAAAACACCAGGCATAAGGTCGAGCCTTCCACCCTTTACTAAGTATATAGATGCATTAATTAAATAAGAGATATGGTGATATCCCAACATAAACATGTTCCAACATGGAGCAATCTTCAACTTCACCTGCAACTAACAATGCTATAAGAGGGGCTGAGCAAAGCGGTAACATAGCCAAATAACAGTTTGCTAGGAAGGGTGAGAAGGTTAGAGGCTGACATGGCAATTTGGGAGGCTTGATAAACAAGTGATAGGTACCGCAACATAGCGATAGAACGAAGCAACTAGCATAGCAATGATAGTAGTGAGATCCAAGGTGACGGTCATCTTTCCTGAAATCCCGCTAGGAAGAAGAACGAGTCCATGAAGAAGACGAACGGCCGTAGACGAACCAAGCGTAGGCGAACGAATCCTCACGATCGCAACAAAACAGGAACTAACGAGAAGAAGCACAACCGGAAAGAAGCAAACAACATGGTAAACACACAACACATAAACATGACATGATGCACAATCAAGCATGATGCATGACCAGGCCATATGATGCCACTCATGGCAAGAGATGATGCATACAAGAACAACACATCAAAGCAAGTTTAAATGAGGCCGGAAACAACATATAACTAATCCAGTAAGTCCTCATATGCAAATTTCCAAATTGGTCCAGAACTGAACAAACATTAAGTTGAAGTTGTTAAACAGAAAGTTAGAGAGCACCATGATGATCTACATGAGATTCTAGTCAAGTTACATATAAAGTTCATTTAGTTCAGAGCTACGGCCTAGAAGATATGAGCAAAACAAGTCAACCATGACATTGATGCAAAATGCATCCAAACATCAAGCAAACACCTCAAAACAAGGATGCAACATGATAATATGAAACTAGATGCAATTCTAAGCAAGTTTCATATAGAGCATGCTCAAGACGGAGCAACGGTGCAACACATACACTCCAAACAAGATATAACAACAATCTGCCCAAAACAACAAGTAGGCACTTTGCAAACATCAAAACAACATGCTACAGGAATCATATGAGCACAAACTTGACATTCACTTCATGTACAGATAATATAATTCAAATATTATTAAGGTTCAGGTTCATAGGCATCGAGATTAAACCAATATGATCAATGCAAAAGCAACTTTATAACACAAGAGTATATACATGAGCAGAGTTAATATGATGGCAACTTGAGAGTAAGAAAGAGACAAACTACAACAAGTTTATTTAGCAACCAAGGGCATGGCATCAAAGTACACATAACAAAGAGCAAATAACATCAAAGCATCATATGCATATGGCTCATGTATTAGTAGGAATCAACAAGACATGATTGAATGTCAAAACAGTTTCAGCAAGTGTAAAACAGCAATAGTAAGATAGCATGTTTGCAAGCATGGAACAAAGACATATGATCTCCAAAATTAACAACCATGACATATGAACAAATTACTCATAGCATACTTCAAAACATGTAATTGGAGCATCTCCAGAAGAGGCATGGATCACTCAATAGCAAGCTCACAAGGCATCATGAAGTTAACATAAATGTGGAACATTATATAAGCATGTTCATGGCAATGAAAACATATGCTACAGGACATATATAAGGCATCCAAAGCCATGGGAATGATAGAGCATAACATAGACAACAAAACATGTTAACTAAGCATCTCAAGATTATGCAAGGATTAATTGGTAGCGTCAAGCAAAGATAGCATCATAATATAGCAGTTTCTGTTGGAAATATGCCCTAGAGGCAATAATAAAAGCATTATTATTATATTTCCTTGTTCATGATAATTGTCTTTTATTCATGCTATAATTGTATTATCTGGAAATCGTAATACACGTGTGAATACATAGACCACAATACGTCCCTAGTAAGCCTCTAGTTGACTAGCTCGTTGGTCAACAGATAGTCATGGTTTCCTGACTATGGACATTAGATGTCATTGACAACGGGATCACGTCATTAGGAGAATGACGTGATGGACAAGACCCAATCCTAAGCATAGCACAAGATCGTGTAGTTCGTTTTGCTAGAGCTTTTCCAATGTCAAGTATCTCTTCCTTAGACCATGAGATCGTGTAACTCCCGGATACCGTAGGAGTGCTTTGGGTGTACCAAACGTCACAACATAACTGGGTGACCATAAAGGTGCACTATAGGTATCTCCGAAAGTGTCTGTTGGGTTGACACGGATCGAGACTGGGATTTGTCACTCCGTATGACAGAGAGGTATCTCTGGGCCCACTCGGTAATGCATCATCATAATGAGCTCAAAGTGACCAAGTTTTTGGTCACGAGATCATGCATTACGGTACGAGTAAAGTGACATGCCGGTAACGAGACTGAACAAGGTATTGGGATACCGACGATCGAGTCTCGGGCTTGTAACGTACCGATTGACAAAGGGAATAGTATACGGGGTTGCTTGAATCCTCGACATCATGGTTCATCCGATGACATCATCGAGGAGCATGTGGGAGCCAACATGGGTATCCGGATCCCGCTGTTGGTTATTGACCGGAGAGCCGTCTCGGTCATGTCTGGGTGTCTCCCGAACCCGTAGGGTCTACAAACTTAAGGTTCGGTGACGCTAGGGTTATTAGGAAGACTTGTATGTGATTACCGAGCTTTGCTATTGTAGTTGGATCTTATGCCGGCGTGGTCGCATTGATGCCGCGGACCGAGGGCTTGACTCGGAGAACAAAGCCATACGTGTCCTTCTCATTAGGCTCGGTTTGCTCAAGGATGAAGAGCCTGCCTCTAGCACAATCTTGGAGCGGTACACCAAGCTTTTCGAAGAGCCACTGGCGGCCGAGGTGGTGCAAGCTTTTGCAGACTTCTGTGGGTGGTGGGTCCTGCCCGAGATGCTTGCGGGCCTCACGCCGTCAACACCTCGCCTTGTTGAGATATGATCCGGCCATGCCGTGTACCTGTGCCCCCCCCCCACCCTTTCCCAAGTCGCACAATCATAAGTTCATTTTCTGGAATGTACGCGGCCTTAACAGCCGGGCCAAGCGTTTTGTTGTTCGTAGCATGATCACCGCCACTACACTGTCCATTGTGTGTCTTCAAGAAACTAAACTCTCTGCTGTCTCTACTGACCTGGTTGCTCTAACCTTGGGTGCCGAGTTCCGGGACTTCTACTGGCTTCCTTCCGATGGGACGCGCGGTGGCATCCTCCTTGCCTGGCACGCTGATCGCGTATCCCTGGCTAACCGAACCATCGGCTTATATCATGTCTCCGCCACGGTGATGGATGCTTCTGGGGGCCCACCTTGGTGGATCTCGGGTGTGTACGGGACGCAATCTGATGCTGACAAGCTAGCTTTCCTTGCTGAACTACAAGACTTCCACTCCATAATTGCCGGGCCCTGGGTTCTAGGAGGCGATTTCAACATGATTTCCTCTGTGGCCGACAAGAGCAATGATCGTCAATCACCGCATGATGAACCACTTTCGCCGCTTTATCTCTAACCTGGCGCTTCGTGACATCTACCTCCACGGTCGATGCTACATGTGGTCTAACGAGCAGATGAACCCCACCCTAGTTAAGAACGATCGAGTTTTATGCACTACCTATGCTCTCTTCCCCCAGTGTTCACTTCGGTACCTGGCTTCCACTATCTCGGATCACTGCCCCCTCTTCATGAAATGCTCTCCCCTGACCCCCGTCAAGCGGTGTTTCCACTTTGAGAGGTTCTGGACGAAATTAGATGGCTTCCAGCAGATCGTTGCCGAGGCTTGGAACTCTATAGCTGCTGATCCCGACCCCTTCCGCACGCTTTACTTCAGGCTCAAGGCCACCGGCCGTCGTCTCCAAGGTTGGAGCGCGCACACCCTGGGGCACATCTCCACTCAACTCATTGTCATGCGCGAGATCATTCTGCATCTCGACACGGTGCAGGACACCCGCCTCTTGGCTCCCCCCGAGGCTTGGTTACGGCGCGAGCTTAAGCGTGCCTACCTAGGGCTTGCCTCGCTTGAACGCTCCATTGCTCGTGAGCGCGCCCACTTCTGCTGGCTCAAGGAAGGAGACACCAATGTTGCCTTCTTCAAAATCCACGCGGCTCACCGGAGCGGGAAGAACCACATTGCCAGCCTTCATGTGGGAGACTCGACTGTCTTGGAGGACGATGCCATGGCATGCGCTGCCTTTGTGCACTTCTCCAACATCATTGGTCATGCTGAGACACACGAGTTCAGCCTGTGTTTGGATGAGATGGACCCTCAACACTTTAACCTGACTAAGCTTGACTGCCCCTTCACCGAGGATGAGATATGGTGTGCTGTGAAGTTGTTACCTCTCGAAAAGGCACCCGGTCCGGACGGGTTCACTTCGGAATTCCTTCGTGCATGTTGGAGCACCATCAAGGGCGACATCTGCGCGGCCTTCGACAAGATCTACTCTATGAACGGTTGTGGTTTTCAGAAGCTCAGCCAAGCGCTGATTATGCTCCTCCCCAAGAAGGCTGATGCTGCAACCCTGTCGGACTACCGCCCCATAAGCTTGATCCACATCATTGCGAAGCTGTTCGCTAAAGTCCTCTCGCTTCGCCTTGCCCCGAGGATGCTGATGACCCACAAGTATAAGCGATCTATCGTAGTCCTTTCGATAAGTAAGAGTGTCGAACCCAACGAGGAGTAGAAGGAAATGACAAGCGGTTTTCAGTAAGGTATTCTCTGCAAGCACTGAAATTATTGGTAATAGATAGTTTTGTGATAAGGTAATTCGTAACGGGTAACAAGTAACAAAAGTAAATAAGGTGCAGCAAGGTGGCCCAATCCTTTTTGTAGCAAAGGACAAGCCTGGACAAATTCTTATATGAAGGAAAACGCTCCCGAGGAGACATGGGAATTATCCTCAAGCTAGTTTCCATCACGCTCATATGATTCGTGTTCGTTTCTTTGATAATTTGATATGTGGGTGGACCGGTGCTTGGGTACTGCCCTTTCTTGGACAAGCATCCCACTTATGATTAACCCATTGCAAGCATCTGCAACTACAAAAGAAGTATTAAGGTAAACCTAACCATAGCATGAAACATATGGATCCAAATCAGCCCTTACGAAGCAACTCATAAACTAGGGTTTAAGCTTCTGTCACTCTAGCAACTCATCATCTACTTATTACTTCCCAATGCCTTCCTCTAGGCACAAACAACAGTGAAGTGTCATGTAGTTGACATTCACATAACACCACTAGAGGAGAGACAACATACATCTCATCAAAATATCAAACGAATACCAAATTCACATGACTACTTATAGCAAGACTTCTCCCATGTCCTCAGGAACAAACGTAACTACTCACAAATCATATTCTTGTTCATAATCAAAGGGGTATTAATATGCATTAAGGATCTGAACATATAGTCTTCCACCGAATGAACCAACTAGCATCAACTACAAGGAGTAATCAACACTACTAGCAACCCACAGGTACCAATCTAAGGTTTTGAGACAAAGATTAGATACAAGAGATGAACTAGGGTTTGATAGGAGATGGTGCTGGTGAAGATGTTGATGGAGATTGACCCCCTCCCGATGAGAGGATCGATGGTGATGACGATGGTGATGATTTCCCCCTCCCGCAGGGATGTTTCCCCGGCAGAACAGCTCCACCGGAGCCCTAGATTGGTTCCGCCAAGGTTCCGCCTCGTGGCGGTGGTGTCTCATCCCGAAAGCTTGCTTATGACTTTTTCCAGGGTAAAAGACTTCATATAGCAGAAGATGGGCACCAGAGGCCTGCCAGGTGGCCCACGAGGCAGGGGCGCGCCCCCCACCCTCGTGGACGGTGGGTGGCCCCCTTTGGTATTTTCTTTGCTTAGTATATTTTATTAATTCCAAAATTAAATTTCATGGAGTTTTAGAACTTTTGGAGTTGTGCGGAATAGGTCTCTAATATTTGCTCCTTTTCCAGCCCAAGATTCCAGCTGCCGACATTCTCTCTTCATGTAAACCTTGTAAAATAAGAGAGAATAGGCACAAATATTATGACATAACGTGTAATAACAGCCCATGTAATGCAATAAATATTGATATAAAAGCATGATACAACATGGATGTATCAACTCCCCCAAGCTTAGACCTTGCTTGTCCTCAAGCGGAAGCCGATAACGAAAAATATGTCCAAATGTTCAGAGATAGAGGTGTCGATAAAATAAAATACGGACATGAGGGCATCATGATCATTCTTATAACAGCAACATGTATATTTTGTTGTCATATGATTTCTTATAATAAAGTAACGATCTATTCACAATGTCAAGTATAAATCAGAAACTTCATTGAAAACTATCAAACTATAATATCGGTCATTGAAGCAATTGCAATTTATCATAACATCGAAATGAGTCAATATAAGAGCTTTTCAGCAAGTCCACATACTCAACTATCATTTAGTCTTTCACAATTGCTAACACTCACGCAATACTTATGGGTATGAAGTTTTAATCGGACACAGAGAAAGATAGGGGCTTATAGTGTTGCCTCCCAACCTTTTACCTCAAGGGTAATGTCAACAATAATAGTTCATGCTAACTTACATCCAATTGGATATATATATATCAGGATCTTTCCAACACAATGTGCTTGCCAAAGGATAAAATGTAAAAAGTAAAGGTGAAGATCACCATGACTCTAGTAAAAGGTATAAGACAAAAGTAAAAGATAGGCCCTTCGCAGAGGGAAGTAGAGGTTGTCATGTGCTTTTATGGTTGGATGCATGAAATCTTAATGCAAAAGAACGTCACTTTATATTGCCACTTGTGATATGGGCCTTTATTATGCAGTCCGTCGCTTTTATTGCTTCCAGATCACAAGATCGTATAAAGCTTATTTTCTCCACACTAATAAGTCATACATATTTAGAGAGCAATTTTTAGTGCATGCAACATGACAACTTACTTGAAGGATCTTACTCAGTCCATAGGTAGATATGGTGGACTCTCATGGCAAAACTGGGTTTAAGGATATTTGGAAGCACAAGTAGTATCTCTACTTGGTGCAAGGAATTTGGCTAGCATGAGAGTGAAAGGCAAGCTCAACATGTTGGATGATCCATGACAATATACTTTAAATCGGATATAAGAAAACATAACCCATTATGTTGCCTTCCTTGTCCAACATCAACTCTTTAGCATGTCATATTTTAATGAGTGCTCACAATCATAGAAGATGTCCAAGATAGCATATTTATATGTGAGAACCTCTCTCTCTTTATTACTTCCTTGGTCATATTTTAACGATGACCAAAACTATGTTTGTCAACTCTCAACAACTTTTATTCATCATACTCTTTATATGTGAAGTCATTACTCTCCATAAGATCAATATGATCTCTTTTATTTCTTTTTATTCTTTCTTTTATTCCCCCAAGATCATAGCAAGATAATCAAGCCCTTGACTCAACACTAATCTTTATTATATATAGCTCACAGACTCGATTACATAGAGGGATCATAAAGCAAAACTCAAAACTAGATCATTCTAAAATTTTATTATACTAGATTAAGATATTACCAAAAGGATCAAACTAATAAAAATGATAAAGATAGGAGTGTGATGGTGATACGATATCGGGGCACCTCCCCCAAGCTTGGCAGTTGCCAAGGGGAGTGCCCATACCCATGTGTTTATGTCTCCTTCTTCGGAGGTGGTGATGGTGGAGTTGTTGATGATGTAGGCTTGACGTCCATCTTCCAAGGCATAGGCTCACCATCATAGAAGGATGATCGAGTCTCCGGGATCCTCAAATCTGCAGCCAAACTCATCCTCTTGAATCTATATTCATACTCATAGTTTTGGTTTTGCAGGTCATAGATCTGGGCTTGGAGGTGCTCGATTTTCTCACGAAGCTTGAAGATGGTTTCCCCAATGTTCTTGGCATCCAGCTTGTGGTTGTTGGTGAACTCCGCAATCATCATGTGGTTGGCGTTGAGTCTGCGTTCCACCATCCCATTGGCACTTGAAAACTTGTTGTTCCATTGCTTCAATTCTTGTCTCCATGCTTCCGGTCCTCCTTGGTCCCTCAACATCGCGGATGTGCAGCACCCCCTCACGCATCTCAATAGTTTGAGGGTGTTGCAGCACCTCCGCGAGGTAGGGGTCATGAACTTCTCGTAAAACTTGTCCTTGGGGGCGCTTGAAGACATCATGGTGATCTAGATCTGTCAGAAAAATAGCTCGAAACAAAAGCAGAGGATTTTGTCGTGGTACGATGGTCAAAACTTTTAGGAGATTATATAATGAATTTTTACCAACTAAAAGAAGTATCATGCAAGAAAACGGAGTTCAGAGAGCATACGAGGTGCCCACGAGGCAGGGGGCACGCCCAGGGGGGTAGGGCGCGCCCTCCACCCTCGTGGATGCCTCATGTCCTTCCCGGACTACTTCTTATTTTCCTATTTTCTTAAATATTCCGAAACGGAGAAAAATTTCTATTAGAACTATTTTGGAGTCGATTACTTACCATACCACATACCTATTCCTTTTCGGAGTCTGAAACATTCTGGAAAGTGTTCCTTATGTATTCCTCCGGGGTTACGGTTTCAATAACATTAGTTTCAACATTTATAGGATTACCTGAGATATAATGTTTGATCCTTTGACCGTTCACCACCTTCGGATTTGTGCCTTCGAAGTTGTTGATTTTTATGGCACCAGAACAATAGACCTCCTCGATAACATAAGGCCCTTCCCATTTAGAGAGGAGTTTCTTGAAAAAAAATCTTAAACGAGAGTTGAAAAGCAACACATAATCACCTACATTAAACTCACGCTTTTGTATCCTTTTGTCATGCCATCTTTTAACTTTTTCTTTAAACAGTTTGGCATTCTCATAGGCTTGAGTTCTCCATTCATCAAGTGAGCTAATGTCAAATAACCTCTTCTCACCGGCAAGTTTGAAATCATAATTGAGCTCTTTAATGGCCCAATATGCCTTATGTTCTAGTTCGAGAGGTAAGTGACATGCTTTTCCATAAACCATTTTATATGGAGACATACCCATAGGATTTTTATATGCAGTTCTATAGGCCCATAATGCATCATCAAGTTTCTTGGACCAATTCTTTCTAGATCTATTAACAGTCTTTTGCAAAATTAATTTGAGCTCTCTATTACTCAGTTCTACTTGGCCACTAGACTGTGGGTGATATGAAGATGCAATTCTATGATTAACATCATACTTAGCAAGCATTTTACGAAAAGCACCATGAATAAAATGTGAACCACCATCGGTCATTAAATATCTAGGGACTCCAAACCTGAGAAAAATAACTCCTTTAAGCATCTTAATAGAGGTGTTATGATCAGCACTACTAGTTGGAATAGCTTCTACCCACTTAGTAACATAATCAACGGCAACTAAAATATGTGTATACCCATTAGAGGAAGCAAACAGTCCCATATAATCAAGCCCCAAACATCAAATGGTTCAATAACAAGAGAATAATTCATAGGCATTTCTTGACGTCTACTAATATTACCAATTCTTTGACATTCATCACAAGACAAGACAAACTTACGGGCATCCCTGAAGAGAGTAGGCCAATAAAAACCGGATTGCAATACCTTATGCACAGTTCTATCTACAGCATGGTGTCCTCCATAAGCCTCAAAGTGACACTTGCATGGGATCTGTTCCTATTCATGCTCAGGTACACAACGTCTAATGACACCATCTACTCCTTCTTTATAAAGGTGTGGGTCATCCCAGAAGTAATGTCTTAAATCATAGAAAAACTTTTTCTTTTGCTGATATGTGAAACTAGGTGGTATAAATTTAGCAACAATGTAATTAGCATAATCAGCATACCATGGAGCAGTACGAGAAGCATTTATGACAACTAATTGTTCGTCAGGAAAGCTATCATCAATAGGTAGTGGGTCATCAAAAACATTCTCTAACCTAGACAAGTTGTCTACAACGGGGTTCTCAGCTCCCTTTCTATCAATAATATGCAAATCAAATTCTTGTAGCAAGAGAACCCATCTAATAAGTCTAGGTTTAGCATCTTTCTTTTCCATAAGATATTTAATAGCAGCATGATCAGTGTGAGCAGTTACTTTAGAGTCAACGATATAAGGTCTGAACTTATCACAAGCAAATACAACTGCTCAAAATTATTTTTCAGTAGTAGCATAATTTCTCTAGGCACTATCTAGAGTTTTACTAGCATATAGAATAACATTTAGTTTCTTATCAACTCTTTGTCCTAGAACAGCACCTACAGCATAATTTCTAGCATCACACATAATTTCAAAGGGTAAATTCCAATCAGGTGGGTGAAACAATAGGTGTAGAAATCAAAGCTTTCTAAAGTATTTCAAATGCTTCTACACAATCATCATCAAAAACAAAAGGAATATCTTTTTTTAAGAGATTAGTCATAGGCCTATAAATTTTAGAGAAGTCCTTAATGAACCTCCTATAAAAACCAGCATGACCAAGGAAACTTCTTATACCTTTAATGTCCTTGGGACATGGCATCTTTTCAATAGCATCAACTTTAGCTTTATCAACTTCAATACCTCTTTCAGAAATTTTATGCCCCAAGACAATGCCTTCATTAACCATAAAGTGGCACTTTTCCCAATTCAAGACAAGATTAGTTTTTTCACATCTCCGCAAAACTTAATCAAGGTTGCTCAAGCAATCATCAAAAGAAGATCCATAAACGGAGAAATCATCCATGAAAACCTCAACAATCTTTCACAAAAGTCAGACAATATAGCCACCATGCATCATTGAAAGGTAGCAGGTGCATTACATAAACCAAAAGGCATACGTCTATAAGAAAAAGTAGAAAAAGGGCAAGTAAAAGTGATCTTTTCTTGATCCTCTTTTGACAGAGGTATTTGAGAGAAACCAGAGTAACCATCTAGAAAGCAAAAATGTGTATGTTTGGATAATCTTTCTAGCATTTGATCAATAAAAGGCAAAGGCTAATGATCCTTTTTAGTAGCTTTATTTAATTTGCGGAAATCAATTACCATCCTATAACCTGTAACAATTCTTTGTGGGATCAATTCATCTTTATCATTAGGAACGACAGTAATACCTCCCTTCTTAGGGACACAATGGACAGGACTTACCCACTGACTATCAGCAACGGGATAAATTATACCTGCCTCAAGGAGCTTTAGTATTTCTTTTCTTACCACTTCTTTCATCCTAGGATTTAACCGTTGTTGGTGATCAACAACTGGTTTGGCATCTTTCTCCAATTTTATTTTGTGTTGGTATAGAGTGGGACTAATGCCCTTAAGATCATCAAGAGTATATCCAGTAGCAGCACAGTGCTTCTTCAGAGTTTTCAATAATGTCTCCTCTTCCTGCTCTGAAAGGTTAGCACTAATAATAACAGGATATATCTTCTTTTCATCAAGATAAGCATATTTAAGAGTATCAGGTATTGGTTTAAGCTCAAACACGGGATCACCCTTGGGTGGTGGAGGATCCCCTAGAATTTCAACAGGCGAGTTGTGTTTCAAAATAGGTCCCTGTTTAAAGAATACTTCATCTATCTCCCTTCTTTCATTCATAAACATATCATTTTCATGGTCTAGCAAATAATGTTCTAAAGGATCATTAGGAGGCATGGAAATAGAAGAAAGACCAATAATTTCATCCTTACTAGGCAATTCTTTATCATAGGGTTGTCTGCGAAATTTAGCAAAATTAAAATCATGAGACATATCCCCTAAACCAATAGTAACAACATCCTTTTGCAGTCTATCTTAGCATTAACAGTATTCAAGAAGGGTCTACTGAATATGATGGGACAAAAGCTACCTTGTGGGGAACCAAGAACAAGAAAATCAGCTGGATATTTAACTTTCCCGCACAAGACTTCAACATCTCTAACAATCCCAACTGGTGAAATAGTATCTCTATTGGCAAGCTTAATTGTAACATCAATTTCTTCTATCTCAGTAGGTGCAATATCATGCATAATTTCTTTGTATAAGGAATGAGGTATTGCACTAGCACTAGCACCCATATCACATAAGTGATGATGATGAGGAGCGAACCTCGAGACGAGGGTCAATCCATTGTTGGCCCGATCTTTCACGGCACAAACCTCCATCGCAGCAAGAACAAGTCGTGGGTTTATGAAGATGTTCGCAAATCCCATGGAAATAACATGCCAACCCCTTGATCCGAAGGAATAACGTGGACGAGCCGTATAGGCTCAGCTTGTAATCTCCTATGCGTCATGTCGTAGGAACTCACACGCCAACAGAGATTTTGAAAAGGTTTCTCTAAACTCGATAATGGCCGCCGGCCGAAACATGCATAGTGTCTAATTCATCTTAAAATAACCTCTCCCTATTACAAAGATGCACAAGGCTTTATATATAACCACTGAAACCTGGCCTAACCCCTCAGGCACGCACACAAGTTGGAAAATAAAATAAACTAGTACTATAAAATAAACGAGTCCAATCCTTTTACACCTTGGATTAGATTTTCTAGCTAACTTAATCTTGTTCGCCATATTTCTTTCTGGTGGGCCCCAACCGATGCTTTTCAAGGAAAGGAAGTTCCATGCAAAATTTCTGGATGATGTGTGACCAATCTTCTCCTTCCATGGCAGTAAAAAAAAAATAAGAATCTTGGCTGCGCCTGCTTCCTTTTAAACCAGCGAGCTGCACCTCTATCTCTCCAATTAGAGTTCCACATAAAATCATCTATACGTGTCCAAATTGAATCAGGATTTACCTCCATCGGTCTCGGTAGCGCAAACAAATTAATTGTACCTCTTATTTTACTGGAGCTCCGAACAAGACCTGAACCTGATGTATTTAGAACTGAATCAGCTAATGCTTTGACCTTGTATGTGCATGTAGTAGCCTATACATGCGCCCCTTGGTCCATGTTAAACATATGATAAGCAGCATGGGCCTAACCAACATGCATGCGTTCAAACCCTTGAACAACTGCAACATCAACACGACTGGAGCTAGGATTGGCTGTATCACATGATAAATATGATTTCCTATTTTAACAAAAATAACAGGCATGCCTACAACAGGTCTATGTTTATTCTTAGTATCTGGTCTAGCAATTCTAGCAGCTTCATCACAGAAGTAAATAACATGCCCATCAATATTATCAGCCAATAAATCTTTAACCATAGCAATACTAGGTTCAACTTTAATTTGCTTAGGTGGTGTAGGTGTTCTAGTATTACTCTTACGAACCATAGTTGAAGCTTTAGCATATGATCCTTTATCCTAATAGGGAAAGGTGGTTTCTCAATATAGGTAGAAGGAATAATAGGATCATTATAAGTGATAGTCTTTTCTTCAACTTTACTAGGTGAAACTACTTTTACTTCAATGGGAGGATTATATTTAAACCACTTCTCCTTAGGGAGATCAACATGAGTAGCAAACGATTCGCAGAAAGAAGCTACTATCTCAGAGTCAAGTCCATATTTAGTGCTAAATTCATGGAAAGCATCGGTATCCATAAAAGATTTAACACAATCAAACTTAGGTGTCATACCTGACTCCTTACCTTCGTCGAGATCCCAATCTTAAGTGTTGCATTTAATTCTTTCCAATAAATCCCATCTGAATTCAATAGTCTTCATCATAAAAGAACCAGTACAAGAAGTATCGAGCATGGAGTGATTGTTGAGAGAAAGCCGACCATAAAAATTTTGAATAATAATTTCTCTTGAGAGCTCATGATTGGGGCATGAATATAACATTGACTTAAGCCTCCCCCAAGCTTGAGCGATGCTTTCTCCTTCGCAAGGCCAAAAATTATATATATAATTACGATCACGATGAACAAGATGCATAGGATAAAACTTTTGATGAAATTCCAATTTCAATCGGTTGTAGTTCCATGATCCCATATCATCACATAGCCTAAACCATGTCAATGCCTTTCCCTTCGAAGATAAAGGGAAGACCTTCTTCTTGATAACATCCTCGGGCATACCTGCAAGCTTAGATAATCCACAAACTTCATCCACATAGATTAGGTGCAAATCGGGATGCAATGTTCCATCTCCTGTAAAAGGATTAGCTAGCCGTTTCTCTACCATACCCGAAGGAATTTCAAAGTAAACATTTTCAGTAGGTTCAGTAGGTTGAGGAGAAATTATTTGCTCTACTGGTCGGGGTGAAGATACCCCGAACAAGCCCCTCAAAGGATTACGTTCCATATTAACAAGTGACAGTAAATTTCAGCACACTATATAAATTTTTCCTTACCAAATTCCACCTACCAAAGGCGCTTCACTCCCCGGCAACGGCGCCAGAAAAGAGTCTTGATGACCCAAAAGTATAGGGGATCTATTGTAGTCCTTTCGATAAGAGTGTCAAACCCAACGAGGAGCAGAAGGAAATGACAAGCGGTTTTCAGTAAGGTATTCTCTACAAGCACTGAAATTATCGGTAACAGATAGTTTTGTGATAAGGTAATTCGTAACGGGTAACAAGTAACAAAAGTAAATAAGTTGCAGCAAGGTGGCCCAATCCTTTTTGTAGCAAAGGACAAGCCTGGACAAATTCTTATATGAAGGAAAACGCTCCCGAGGAGACATGAGAATTATCGTCAAGCTAGTTTTCATCACGCTCATATGATTCACGTTCGTTACTTTGATAATTTGATATGTGGGTGGACCGGTGTTTGGGTACTGCCCTTTCTTGGACAAGCATCCCACTTATGATTAACCCCTATTGCAAGCGTCCACAACTACAAAAGAAGTATTAAGGTAAACCTAACCATAGCATGAAACATATGGATCCAAATCAGCCCCTTACGAAGCAACTCATAAACTAGGGTTTAAGCTTCTGTCACTCTAGCAACCCATAATCTACTTATTACTTCCAAATGCCTTCCTCTAGGCCCAAACAATGGTGAAGTGTCATGTAGTGAACGTTCACATAACACCACTAAAGGAGAGATAACATACATCTCATCAAAATATCGAACGAATACCAAATTCACATGACTACTTATAGCAAGACTTCTCCCATGTCCTCAGGAACAAACGTAACTACTCACAAATCATATTCTTGTTCATAATCAAAGGGGTATTAACATGCATTAAGGATCTGAACATATAATCTTCCACCGAATAAACCAACTAGCATCAACTACAAGGAGTAATCAACACTACTAGCAACCCACAGGTACCAATCTGAGGCTTTGAGACAAAGATCGGATACAAGAGATGAACTAGGGTTTGAGAGGAGATGGTGCTGGTGAAAATGTTGATGGAGATTGACCCCCTCCCGATGAGAGGATCGATGGTGATGATTTCCCCCTCCCGGAGGGATGTTTCCCTGGCAGAACAGCTCCGTTGTAGCCCAAGATTGGTTCCGCCAAGGTTCCGCATCGTGGCGGCGGTGTCTTGTCCCGAAAGCTTGCTTATGATTTTTTCCAGGGTAAAAGACTTCATATAGCAGAAGATGGGCACCAGAGGCCTACCAGGTGGCCCATGAGTCAGGGGGGCGCCCAGGGGGTAGGGCGCGCCCCCCACCCCCATGGACGGTGGGTGGACCCCCTCTGATATTTTCTTCGCTCAGTATTTTTTATTAATTCCAAAAATAACTTTTGTGGAGTTTCAGGACTTTTGGAGTTGTGCAGAATAGGTCTCTAATATTTTCTCCTTTTCCAGCCCAGGATTCCAGCTGCCGGCATTCTCCCTCTTCATGTAAACCTTGTAAAATAAGAGAGAATAGGCATAAGTATTGTGACATAACGTGTAATAACAGTCCATAATGCAATAAATATCGATAAAAAAGCATGATGCAAAATGGACGTATCAGATGCCTGCCATCGTCTCCACTAACCAGAGCGCGTTCATCGCCGGGCGTGGCGTCCATGA
Organism: Triticum aestivum; assembly: GCF_018294505.1. Classification (NCBI taxonomy): domain Eukaryota; kingdom Viridiplantae; phylum Streptophyta; class Magnoliopsida; order Poales; family Poaceae; genus Triticum; species Triticum aestivum. The sequence continues at coordinate 223,079,712 of NC_057795.1, forward strand.
TAATTATATTCTTGTCCAGCAAACTGCCGGGCTTCTGCACAACCTCAAGGCACCCCGAGTCCTCCTCAAACTTGACATTGCACGGGCTCTTGACACCGTGTCTTGGCCATTCCTCCTCGAGACGCTGACGCACCTTGGCTTGGGCGTCGTTGGTGCGCTTGGATCTGCATGCTGCTCTCCACTGCTGATACGTCTCCAACGTAACTATAATTTTTTATTGTTCCATGCTATTATATTACCCGTTTTGGATGTTTATGGGCTTTACTTTACACTTTTATATCATTTTTGGGACTAACCTACTAACCGGAGGCCCAGCCCGAATTGCTGTTTTTTGCATATTTCAGTGTTTCGAAGAAAAGGAATATCAAACGGAGTCCAAATGGGATGAAACCTTCGGGAGCGATCTTTTTGGAACAAACGTGATCCAAGGGACTTGGAGTGGACGTCGAGCAACAGAGGAGGCGGCCACGAGGGTGCCCGGCACGCCGCCCACCCTCGTGGGCCCCTCGAGTGTCCACCGACCTACTTCTTCCTCCTATATATACCCACATACCCTGAAAACATCAGAACAAACCACGAAAACCTAATTCCACTGCCGCAACCTTCTCTATTCGCGAGATCCCATCTTGGAGCCTTCGTCGGTGCTTCGCTGGAGGGGGAATCGACCATGGAGGGCCTCTACATCATCTCCAAGGCCTCTCCGATGAGTTGTGAGTAGTTTACCACAGACCTTCAGGTCCATAGTTATTAGCTAGATGGCTTCTTCTCTCTTTTTAAATCTCAATACCAAGTTCTCCTTGATCTTCTTGGAGATCTATTCAATGTAACTCTTTTTGCGGCGTGTTTGTCGAGATCCGATGAATTGTGGGTTTATAATCAAGTTTATCTATGAGAAATATTTGAATATCCTCTGAATTTTTTTATGTGTGATTAAGTTATCTTTGCAAGTCTCTTTGAATTATCAGTTTGGTTTGGCCTACTAGATTGATCTTTCTTGCAATCGGAGAAGTGCTTAGCTTTGGGTTCAATCTTGCTGTGTCCTTTCCCAGTGACAGCAGGGGCAGCAAGGCACGTATTGTATTGTTGCCATCGAGGATAAAAAGATGGGCTTTATATCATATTGCATGAGTTTATCCCTCTACATCATGTCATCTTTCTTAATGCGTTACTCTGTTCTTTATGAACTTAATACTCTAGATGCAGGCAGGAGTCGGTCAACGTGTGGAGTAATAGTAGTAGATGCAGGCAGGAGTCGATCTACTTGTCACAGACGTGATGCCAATATACATGATCATGCCTAGATAAGCTCATAATTGTTCAGTTTTCTATCAATTACTCGACAGTAATTTGTTCACCCACCGTAATACTTATGCTATCTTGAGTGAAGCCACTAGTAAAACCTATGGCCCCTGGGTCTATCTTTTATCATATAAGTTTATCATCTACTTTTATTTGCATCTTTACTTTTCCAATCTATATCATAAAAATACCAAAAATATTTTATCTTATCATATTATCTCTATCAGATCTCACTTTCACAAGTGGCCATGAAGGGATTAACAACCCCTTTATTGCGTTGGTTGCGAGGTTCTTGTTTGTTTGTGTAGGTGTGTGGGACTTTTGAGGAGCCTCCTACTGGATTGATACCTTGGTTCTCAAAAACTGAGGGAAATACTTACGCTACTGTGTTGCATCACCCTTTCCTCTTCAAGGAAAACCAACGCAAGCTCAAGACGTAGCAAGAAGGATTTCTGACGCCGTTGCTGGGGAGGTCTTCGCTCAAGTCAAGACATACCAAGTACCCATCACACACTCATCTCCCTCACATTACGTTATTTGCCATTTTCCTCTCGTTTTCCTCTCCCCCACTTCACCCTTGCCATTTTATTCGCCCTCTCTTTCCCAATCTCCTTTCTCTTTCGCTTGCCCTTTTTGTTTGCTTGTGTGTTGGATTGCTTATCGCGATGGCGCAAGATAATACCAAATTGTGTGACTTTTCCAATACCAATAATAATGATTTCCTTAGTACTCCGATTGCTCCTCTTCATGATGTTGAGTCTTGTGAAATCAATGCTGCTTTGCTGAATCTTGTTATGAAAGATCAATTCTCCGGCCTTCCTAGTGAAGATGTCGCTACCCATCTAAACAACTTTGTTGATTTGTGTGAGATGCAAAAGAACAAAGATACGGATAATGATATATTAAATTGAAGTTACTTCCATTTTCACTTAGAGATCGTGCTAAAGTGTGGTTTTCGTCTTTGCCTAAGAATAGTATTGATTCATGGAATAAGTGCAAAGATGCTTTTATCTCTAAGTATTTTCCTCCCGCTAAGATCATCTCTCTTAGGAACGATACTATGAATTTTAAACAACTTGATCATGAGCATGTGGCCCAATCTTGGGAAAGAATGAAATTGATGATTCGCAATTGCCCTACTCATGGTTTGAACTTATGGATGATCATACAAAAATTTTATGCCAGATTGAATTTTGCTTCTAGAAATCTTTTAGATTTGGCCGCGGGAGGCACTTTCATGGAAATCACTTTAGGAGAAGCTACTAAACTCCTTGATAATATTATGGCTAATTATTCTCAATGGCACACCGAAAGATCTACTAGTAAAAAAGCGCATGCTATAGAAGAAATTAATGTTTTGAGTGGAAAGATGGATGAACTTATGAAATTGTTTGCTACTAAGAGTGCTCCTATTGATCCCAATGATATGCCTTTGTCTACTTTGATTGAGAATAATAATGAATCTATGGATGTGAATTTTGTTGGTAGGAATAATTTTGGTAACAATGCTTATAGAGGAAACTTTAATCCTAGACCGTTCCCTAGTAATTCCTCTAATGATTATGGAAATTACTACAATAATTCTTATGGTAATTTTAATAAGATGCCCTCTGATTTTGAGAATAGTGTTAAAAAATTTATGATCTCTCAAAAGAATTTTAATGCTTTGCTTGAATAAAAATTGCTTAAACTTGATGATTTGGCTAGGAATGTTGATAGACTTTCGCTTGATGTTGATTCTTTGAAACTTAGATCTACTCCTCCTAAGCATGATATCAATGAGTCTCTCAAAGCTATGATAATTTTCATTGATGAGTGCAAATAAAGAACCGCTAGATTGCATGCTAAGAAAGATTGCTTTGTAAAAGCGTATTCTTCTAGTTTCCATGAAAATAATGATGAAGATCTAAAAGTTATTGATGTGTCCCCTATTAAATCTTTGTTTTGCAAAATGAATCTTAATAATGATGGGACTGCAAATGAGTCAACTTTAGTTAAAAGGTGTCCCAATGATTCGGAGTTTTTAGATCTTGATGCTAAATTTGGTAAAAGTGGGATTGGAGAGGTCAAGACTTTAAATAGCATTGAACCCACTATCTTGGATTTCAAGGAATTTAATTATGATAATTGTTCTTTAATAGATTGCATTTCCTTGTCACAATCCGTGTTGAATTCTCCTCATGCTTATAGTCAAAATAAAGCTTTTACCAAACATATCGTTGATGCCTTGATGCAATCTTATGAGGAAAAACTTAATTTGGAAGTTTCTATACCTAGAAAACTTTATGATGAGTGGGAACCTACTATAAAGATTAAAATTAAAGATCATGAGTGCTATGCTTTATGTGATTTGGGTGCTAGTGTTTCCACGATTCCGAAAACTTTATGTGATATTCTAGGTTTCCATGATCTTGATGATTGCTCTTTAAATATGCACCTTGCGGATTCCACCATTAAGAAACCTATGGGAAGGATCGATGATGTTCTTATTGTTGCAAATAGGAATTATGTGCCCGTAGATTTTATCATTCTCGATATAGATTGCAATCTTTCATGTCCTATTATTCTTGGTAGACCTTTCCTTAGAACGATTGGTGCAAATATTGATATGAAGGAAGGGAATATTAGATTCCAATTTCCATTAAGGAAAGGCATGGAACACTTTCCAAGAAAGAAAGTTAAATTACCCTATGAATCTATCATGCAATCTACTTATGAATTGAGTGCCCAAGATGGCACTACTTAGATCTATCCTCGCTTTTATGCCTAGCTTGGGGCGTTAAACGATAGCGCTAGTTGGGAGGCAACCCAATTTTATTTTTGTTTCTTGCTTTTGCTTCTGTTTAGTAATAAAATTTTCATCTAGCTTCTGTTTATATGTGTTTTTATGTTTTAATTAGTGTTTGTGCCAAGTAGAACCTATAGGATAACCTACGGTGATAGTTAATTTGATTCTGCTGAAAAACAGAAACTTTGCGCGCACGAGAATAATTCTAGTAATTCACAGAATTTGCTTTTGCATTGATTCTTTTTGCTGTAGATGAATAGACAATTTCCCAAGACTTCCTATTTTGGTAGGATTTTTAGAGTTCCAAAAGTATTCGAGAGTTACAGATTGCTACAAACTGTTCTGTTTTTGACAGATTCTGTTTTTCGTGTGTTGTTTGCTTATTTTGATGCATCTATGGCTAGTATTGGGGGGTATGAACCATAGAGAAGTTGGAATACAGTTGGTTTAACACCAATATAAATAAATAATGAGTTAATTACAGTACCTTATGTGGTGGTTTTTCTTTCTTGCACTAACGGAGCTTATGAGATTTCCTGTTGAGTTTTGTGTTGTGAAGTTTTCAAGTTTTGGGTAAAGATTTGATGGACTATGGAATAAGGAGTGGCAAGAGCCTAAGCTTGGGGATGCCCATGGAACCCCAAGATATTCAAGGATAACCAAAAGCCTAAGCTTGGGGATGCCCCGGAAGGCATCCCCTCTTTCATCTTCGTCTATCGGTAACTTTACTTGGAGCTATATTTTTATTCGCCACATGATATGTGTTTTGCTTGGAGCATCTTGTATGAAATTAGTATTTGCTTTTTAGATTACCACAATCACCCTTTCTGTACACACCTTTTGGGAGAAGCCCACTTGATTTAGAATTTATTAGAATACTCTGTGTGCTTCACTTATATCTTTTGAGCGAGATAGTTTTGCTCTAGTGCTTCACTTATATCTTTTAGAGCACGGCGGTGGCTTAATTTTGTAGAAATTGTTGATCTCTCATGCTTCACTTATATTATTTTGAGAGTCTTTTAGAACAGCATGGTATTTGCTATGGTTATAAAATTGGTCCTATAATGATGGGCATCCAAGTTGGGTATAATAAAAACTATCATAGAAAGTAAATTGGATGCTATGATCAATTTGATACTTGATAATTGTTTTGAGATATAGAGGTGGTAATATTAGAGTCATGATAGTTGAGTGATTATGAATTTAAATAATACTTGTGCTGAAGTTTGTGATTCACGTAGCATGCACGTATGGTGAACCGCTTTGTGATGAAGTTGGAGCACAATTTTATTTATTGATTGTCTTCCTTATGAGTGGCGGCCGGGGAGGAGCGATGGTCTTTTCCTACCAATCTATCCCCCTAGGAGCATGCACGTAGTAATTTGTTTTCAATGACTTGTAGATTTTTGCAATAACTATATGAGTTCTTTATGACTAATGTTGAGTCCATGGATTATACGCACTTTTCCCATCCTTCCACCTTTGCTAGCCTCTCTAATACCGCGCACTTTTCGCCGGTATCATACACCCACCATATACCTTCCTCAAAACAGCCACCATACCTACCTATCATGGCATTTCCATAGCCATTCCGAGATATATTGCCATGCAACTTTCCACTGTTCCGTTTATATGACACGCATCATCATTGTCATATTGCTCTTTGCATGATCATGTAGTTGACATCGTATTTGTGGCAAGGCCATCTTCATAATTTTCATACATGTCACTCTTGATTCATTGCATATCCCGGTACACCGCCGGAGGCATTCATATAGAGTCATATCTTGTTCTAAGTATCGAGTTGTAATCTTGAGTTGTAAGTAAATAAAAGTGTGATGATCTTCATTATTAGAGCATTGTCCCAGTAAGGAAAGGAGGATGGAGACTATGATTCCCCCACAAGTCGGGATGAGACTTCGCACTTTATATATATAAAAAAAAGAGAAAGGCTTTACCACACTTGTGCTTCAAAGTAGCACCATGATCTTCATGATAGAGAGTTTCCTATGTTGTCACTTTCATATACTAGTAGGAATTTTTCATTACAAGAACTTGGCTTGTATATTCCAATGATGGGCTTCCTCAAATTGCCCTAGGTCTTCGTGAGCAAGCAAATTGTATGCACACCCACTTAGTTTCTTTTGTTGAGCTTTCATACACTTATAGCTCTGGTGCATCCATTGCATGGCAATCCCTACTCACTCACATTGATATCCATTAATGGGCATCTCCATAGCCCGTTGATACGCCTAGTTGATGTGAGACTATCTTCTCCTTTTTTGTCTTCTCCACAACCACCATTCCACATATAGTGCTATGTCCATGGCTCATGCTCATGTATTGCGTGAAAGTTGAAAAAGTTTAAGATTACTAAAGTATGAAACAATTGCTTGGCTTGTCATCGGGTTTGTGCATGATTAAATACTTTATGTGATGAAGATAGAGCAATAGCCAGACTATATGATTTTGTAGGGATAACTTTCTTTAGCTGTGTTATTTTGAGAAGACATGATTGCTTTGATTTAGTATGCTTGAAGTATTATTACTTCTTATGTCTATATGAACTTTCATTTTGAATCATTTGGATCTGAACATTCATGCCACAATAAAGAAAATTACATTGAGAATTATGCTAGGTAGCATTCCACATCAAAAATTCTATTTTTATCATTTACCTACTCGAAGACGAGCAGGAATTAAGCTTGGGGATGATTGATACGTCTCCAATGTATCTATAATTTTTGATTGTTCCATGCTATTATATTACCCGTTTTGGATGTTTATGGGCTTTACTTTACACTTTTATATCATTTTTGGGACTAACCTACTAACCGGAGGCCCAGCCTGAATTGCTGTTTTTTGCCTATTTCAGTGTTTTGAAGAAAAGGAATATCAGATGGAGTCCAAACGGGATGAAACCTTCAGGAGCGATATTTTTGGAACAAACGTGATCCAGGGGACTTGGAGTGGACATCAAGCAACAGAGGAGGCAGCCACGAGGGTGCCCGGCGCGCCCCCTGGAAGTGGGCGCGCCCCCACCCTCGTGGGCCCCTCGAGCATCCACCGACCTACTTCTTCCTCCTATATATACCCACGTACCCTGAAAACATCATAACAGACGACGAAAACCTAATTCCACCGCCGCAACCTTCTGTATCCGCGAGATCCCATCTTGGAGCCTTCGCCGGCGCTCCGCCGGAGGGGGAATCGACCACCGAGGGCCTCTACATCATCTCCAAGGCCTCTCCGATGAGTTGTGAGTAGTTTACCACAGACCTTTGGGTCCATAGTTATTAGCTAAATGGCTTCTTCTCTCTCTTTGAATCTCAATACCAAGTTCTCCTCGATCTTCTTGGAGATCTATTCGATGTAACTCTTTTTGCGGTGTGTTTGTTGAGATCCGATGAATTGTGGGTTTATGGTCAAGTTTATCTATGAGAAATATTTGAATCTCCTCTGAATTCTTTTATGTGTGATTAAGTTATCTTTGCAAGTCTCTTCGAATTATCAGTTTGGTTTGGCCTACTAGATTGATCTTTCTGACAATCGGAGAAGTGCTTAGCTTTGGGTTCAATCTTGTGGTGTCCTTTCCAGTGACAGTAGGGGCAGCAAGGCACGTATTGTATTGTTGCCATCGAGGATAAAAAGATGGGGTTTATATCATATTGCATGAGTTTATCCCTCTACATCATGTCATCTTTCTTAATGCGTTACTCTGTTCTTTATGAACTTAATACTCTAGATGCAGGAAGGAGTCGGTCGATGTGTGGAGTAATAGTAGTAGATGCAGGCAGGAGTCGATCTACTTGTCACGGACGTGATGCCTATATACATGATCGTGCCTAGATAATCTCATAATTATTCACTTTTCTATCAATTGCTCGACAATAATTTGTTCACCCACTGTAATACTTATGCTATCTTGAGAGAACCACTAGTGAAACCTATGGCCCCCGGGTCTATGTTCTATCATATAGGTTTATCATCTACTTTTATTTGCATCTTTACTTTTCCAATCTATATCATAAAAATACCAAAAATATTTATCTTATCATATTATCTCTATCAGATCTCACTTTCGCAAGTGGCCGTGAAGGGATTGACAACCTTTTTATTGCGTTGGTTGCGAGGTTCTTGTTTGTTTGTGTAGGTGCGTGGGACTTTTGAGGAGCCTCCTATTGGATTGATACCTTGGTTCTCTAAAACTGAGGGAAATACTTATGCTACTTTGCTGCATCACCCTTTCCTCTTCAAGGAAAACCAACGCAAGCTCAAGATGTAGCAACTGCGTCTAGGCGTGTCCTTCTCAATGGTAACCCCCCCCCCCCATCTAGCATGAGCAAGGACTACGGCAAGGAGATCCGGTGTCCCCAATGCTCTTCGCAATCATCATTGACACGCTCAACACTTTGCTTCAGCATGTTGTCCGGTGTGGCATCCTCCGCAGGCTAACCGCTAGGCATGCTACTTCGAGCGTCTCCCTCTTTGCCGACGACGTGGTCGTGTTTTGCCACCCGGACCCCTCTGAGTTGAGCATTATTCGCGAGCTCCTGGATACCTTTGGCAAGGCCTCGGGCCTTCGTACGAACTTTGCCAAGTGCTCTGTGATGCCGATCTGCTACTCCAACGACCTCACGGCCGGCATCGTCGCCGCCCTCTCATGCCAAGTCACGCCCTTCCTCATCAAATATCTAGGGCTGCCAGTCTCGGTGATGAAAGCCTCGACTAACGACCTCATGCCCCTTGTTGACAAGCTGCTCCTCAAGCTTGCTACTTGGAAGGCTACTTTGCTGAACCGTGGCGAACGGCTGGCCTTGGTTCGCCACGTGCTCGTTGCCATGCCTACTCACATTCTGATGGTCCCGATCCTGAGGAAAGTCACGTGCATCATCTGTGACTTCCTCTGGCAGGGATGCAAAGACACGCATGCTGGATGTTGCCTTGTCATTTGGGCTAAAGTTTGCCGCCCTCTGGAGCATGGCGGACTGGGTGTGCGTGACCTGCGCTGGGCTGGCATTACGCTGCGCACCCGGTGGATGTGGCTTCAGGCCACTAATCCCGACCGGCCCTGGTGACATCTACCGCTGCCGCACGACTCTGAGGTGCAACAGCTTTTCCGCACCTCCATGGTTTGGGCGCTCGACGATGGGAGAACCTGTCGGTTTTCGATTGACCACTGGCTTGATGGGCGCTCTATCGCCGAGATTGCCCCGTTGATCACTGCCATGGTCAAGTGAGGTCGTCCTCGTACGTGCCTCGTTCATGATGCCCTTTCTGAGCGTAACTGGATCTCTGACCTCTCCGGTGACCTCACACCGCTCGCTACGATTGAGTACGTCGACCTATGGCGTCGTCTTCAGCTTGTCTCCCTTTCGACCACTCCGGACACCTTGACCTGGCGCTGGGACTCCAAGGGCTCATACACCGCCAGCTCATGCTACTCCGCTATGTTCTATGGATCCATCACTGTACCGTTCTGGTAGCTTATCTGGCGCAGCTGGGCACCCTTGAACGTGAAGTTCTTCCTTTGGCTCGCTTTGCAGAACCGTTGCTAGACAGCCGATCGATTGGCTCGTCGTGGGCTGCAGCACTCGCCCACGTGTAGTCTCTGCTCTCAGGAGGACGAAATGCTGCAGCACATCTTGGCGGGCTGCGTCTTCTCGCGGGTCAATTGGCATGAAATCCTCTTGGTGTCGACTGCCAATCATGCCACCGAACGGTGCGATGGAGTTCTTCGATTGGTGGTCTAGCAGCACCCTCGCTGCCCCGTCCCACTTTCGTAAGGGCTTCGCCTCACTCACCATCATCACTGCCTGGGCCATCTGGAAGCACAGGAACGCTATCATCTTCGATGGGGCCCAACCATCAACCGCAGACCTGCTTGATGTGATCAAGGCCGAGGCAAGACGATGGGCTGGTGCTGGAGCCGAGGGTCTAGATAAGATTCTTCCTGTAACATGATCCTTGTAACTTGGGGCTGAGCAATCCCCCCTCTCGGGCTCATGGGGCACCCCATTGTCGCCTCTTGTGTACGGCAAGCTGGTGCCCTAACTCTTTGTAATCTCTTCCCTACCTATCAATAGAATGATACGCCTCCGTGCGTATTCACAAAAAAAGAAAAAAAGTACCATATTATGTTCCAAAATTTTTGTAAGTCAGATGTATGTAAACACATTTTAATGTGTTTGTTCACTCATTACGTATGTAGTCTACTTTTAAATATCTAAAACATCTTATAGTAGTGAACAGTGTGAAACTGCTTCTTGGTAGAGTTGTCGATGTCATAAATGTCATAACCAAACGCATATTCACATCATTAGCCTCCCTATCATTACTAGGATATTGATTACATACTAGTCGAGATACTTAATAGGGGGCAAACAATATTACATTACTTGTTCCTTTATATAGTAAATGTAGCTAGGCCATGGATGTTATTGAGGCGTGCATGTATGCATGTTGCCAACTCAATAGTTCAATTGCTTGTTTGTTTCAGGCATAGTTAAATTGCTCTTTCAATTGCTTTATTTGTCCTAAGTTAATGAGATGCCCAAACAATGATGCCTCCTGATGTTTGGTACTTGTATAACTATTACTTGACATAATTAAAGGCCTTACCATTTAATTACTCTCGCAAACTGTGCCTCAAGCTTTGAAGTCTATTAACCAACTATTACTGCATGAGGCTCACAATCTAGTTTATACTAGGCTAAGGATTGCATAGTTTTGCTTGTTGTAGTAGGTTTGTATGAATCCCTCTGCTATTCATTATGCTCCCTAAGACTTTAACTGAGCTACAGAACGGCCAACTGCTTGCTTATACGCAATGTGTTGTCTAAATTTGTAACATGTTTGTGTTTTGGACTTGCCCCAACATCATGCTCCTCTGGTGAGCTAAGAGAGATTTTTGTATGCGGGCTGCACAGACTACCATTTTTATAATTTTTAAAATACCACCTGCTTATTCTTCATGACGTGTAATATTATTGTTAGTCCTGTTTTGCCATGTACAAAATAGTCTGTCTTGCTCGATTCACTGTTGTAACTATATTTTTGCCCCTAGTCATGTGTACTTACCGAAACATTTCAGGATGAAGTGACATCAACACAAAGATCTGCGAGCAGTGCGGCATGGCTGTTACCAAATGATTATGGATTGGAATTGAATGTGCTGATGTTCTCGAGCATCAACTAGAGGTGGCAAGACAATGTGTACATGATTCTGAACGTGCAATCAACAAGTTGAGACTAGATTTGCAGGTATTAGATGCAGGAGTCAAGAAAATGAAACAAGAGACTGAGGTAACCATGAAGGAATTGGAGATTTTACAGACTGAAATTTGTGCTATCTAAATCCGGCCAATCCTATTTTCTGAAGAGACTATAGTTCAAATGGTAAGTTCTGTTGATGCGCGTCCATGATGTATGAGTTGTATTTTCCCAGTGTATGTAATTTGTTGTTTGCGTATGCCTTATTATCACTGGTGCCGAACCATAATGCCCAGTGGGTATAATTGGGTGTAATTTCTTTATTGTATAGTGTAGGATTATTCTACGTTTCTATGCCTTAGTCTCTTTATTGTATAATGTATGTTTTTAGAGGTGATAGTATAGAGTAGGATAATTCTTTGAATATGCTATATCGTTCAAATGGGGGCCAACTCATGGCCCTCCACGGGCCATACGATCCATGGGCCATGTACGGGACATACGATCCATGGCCATGTACGGGCCGTACGATCCATGGGCCTTCTACGGGCTGTCCGATCCGAGGGCCTTCTATGGGCCGTCGGACCATGGGCCTTCTACGGGCCGACGGATCCATCGGCCTTCTACGGGCCATATAATCGTTTCGCCAAACGTGGGACGTACTATTCGTGGACCAATAACGGTCCACCAAATGGGCCATAAACGGGCTAGAGTGGAAGTCGTCTGTTTTATGGCCCGACCATAATGGGCCGTTAGTAGTCCGTATTTGATGACACTATGAAAACAGACCAGTGGGTTAATGGGCCACAAACAGTCCGACTGTAACCACGAGCTGAATTTGGCCCACAAGCAGGACAGGCCAGTAACGGTCCATAAGTAATGAATTCTGGAAATGAGCCCAAGAATAAATGGGCCCTTAGAAGGCCGAAAGTTAACACGGGATGGAAACAACCGACGGAATAATGTGCCGTTAATGGGTTTAAAGCGATACACTATTTAGTACAGGCTAGTTTCTTCTTGGACCTTTAGTGGGCCCAGAGTTACAAAGGGCCTCCTATGGGCCGAAAGACGTCATGGGCCATACATGGGCCGGAAGTTACAACGGGCTGGAATCATATTGGATGGCCCAGATGATGCTACTGGGCCAAATTCTGGTAGGTCGTAACAGGCCATGACTTCACGGGCTGTAAATGGGTTGTATGCGAACATGCCAATAACAGGCTTTCCATGCGTCGGCCCGCTACCTTTTGACCAAATCAAACGGGCTAGCCTTTTCACCGGAATGGGCCTCTATTGGGACGTGCCACATGTCGATGTATCATAGGCGCCTTCGGTCCAATGAGTGGATGACATCTGTCCCACCGGTGAGCCGACACGTGGTTCCTCTGGCCAATGAGAAATTTACACGTGGAAAATCCCCATTGGTCGTGGCTGTTAGCGGGTTATCGAATCCAAAACCAGACTCCATAGCTTAACGGCGACCCGTTACGATGGATGGCACATGTTGGTCACCCTTGACGAAAGCACTTCTATGACGCGCAATTTATCGTCATGGAAGTGGACACTTCCGTGATGATAATTTTGGTAATGTCATGGAACACTTCTACAACAACACAGGTATGACTATCTTGATTCTGTCATGAAATCATCATGGATGTACATGCATGACAAAAAACGTGACCTACTGTACAAACACATATCATCACGGAAGTGTACTTTTTTTGTAGTGGCAGTTGCTGTCATAATTGAGTCCTCCCTAAAATATCGAGCTTTCAGAACTCTCGCGCAAAGAGAAGTTGGTGCCTGCAATATCCACCATGCCTGCTTTGCGAGTAGTGCTTGGTTGAAGACCTCGGGTCACGAAAACCAATTCCTCCATCCCGCTTAGCTGCATACATTTTTTGCCAAGAGACCCAATGTACCTTACGTTCACCATTCGTCGTCGCCCACCAGAATTTCGAAGAGATTGAAGTCAGGTTCCAGCACATCTTCTTCGTGAGCTGAAAGCAACTCATGGTTGATACGTCCATTTTGCATCATGCTTTTATATCAATATTTATTGCATTATGGGATGTTATTACACATTATATCTCAATACTTATGGCTATTCTATCTTATTTTACAAGGTTTACCATGAAGAGGGGGAATGCCGGCAGCTGGAATTCTGGCTGGAAAAGGAGCAAACATTGGAAACCTATTTTGCACTGCTCCAAAAATCCTGAAACTCCATGATGTCTACTACACAACCTTCTTCTTGTAGACGCTGTTGGGCCTGCAAGTGCACAGGTTTGTAGGACAGTAGCAAATTTCCCTCAAGTGGATGACCTAAGGTTTATCAATCCGTGGGAGGCGTAGGATGAAGATGGTCTCTCTCAAACAACCCTGCAACCAAATAACAAAGAGTCTCTTGTGTCGCCAACACACCCAATACAATGGCAAATTGTATAGGTGCACTAGTTCGGCGAAGAGATGGTGATACAAGTGCAATATGGATGGTAGATATAGGTTTTTGTAATCTGAAAATATAAAAACAGCAAGGTAACAAGTGGTAAAAGTGAGCGTAAACGGTATTGCAATGATAGGAAACAAGGCCTAGGGTTCATACTTTCACCAGTGCAAGTTCTCTCAACAATAATAACATAGATAGATCATATAACAATCCCTCAACATGCAACAAAGAGTCACTCCAAAGCCACTAATAGCGGAGAACAAACATAGAGATTATGGTAGGGTACAAAACCACCTCAAAGTTATTCTTTTGGATCGATCTATTCAAGAGTTCGTACTAGAATAACACCTTAAGACATAAATCAACCAAAACCCTAATGTCACCTAGATACTCCATTGTCACCTCAAGTATCCGTGGGCATGATTATACAATATGCATCACACAATCTCAGATTCATCCAACCAACACATAGTACTTCAAAGAGTGCCCCGAAGTTTCTACCGGAGAGTCAAGAAAACGTGTGCCAACCCCTATGCATAGGTTCATGGGTGGAACCCGCAAGTTGGTCACCAAAACATACATCAAGTGGCACATGATATCCCATTGTCACCACAGATAAATACGGCAAGACCTACATCAAGTGTTCCCAAATAAAGACTCAATCCGATAAGATAACTTCAAGAGGGAAACTCAATTCATCACAAGAGAGTAGAGGGGGAGAAACATCATAAGATCCAACTATAATAGCAAAGCTCGCGATACATCAAGATCATGCCATAGAGAAAACACGAGAGAGAGAGAGAGAGAGAGAGATCAAACACATAGCTACTGGTACATACCCTCGGCCCCGAGGGTGAACTACTCCCTTCTCGTCATGGATAGCGCTGGGATGATGAAGATGGCCACCGGTGATGGGTTCCCCCTCCGGCAGGGTGCCGGAACAGGCTCCCGAGAGGTTTTTGGTGGCTACAGAGGCTTGCGGCGGCGGAACTCCCGATTTATCTTCATATTCGATGTTTTTAGGGTACGTAGGCTTATATAGGCGAAAGAAGTTGGTCGGGAGGTGCTGGAGGGGCCCACGAGACAGGGGGCGCGCCCTATAGGGGGGCGCGCCCTCCTATCTCGTGGCTGCCTCGAGGATCTTCTGACGTGAACTCCAAGTCTCCAGGATCATATTCTTCCAAAAAATCACGCTGCCGATGAACGTGAATATCAAACGATGCACAAAATCACGCTTTTAGGGTTTGATATTCCGTTAGACATAAAGTAAAAAATCACGCTTTTAGGGTTGGATGCACAAAATCTTAATGCGAATGAACGTCACTTTATATTGCCACTTGTATATGGACCTTTATTATGCAGTCCGTCGCTTTTATTGCTTCCATAACAAGAGATCTTATAAAGCTATTTTCTTCACACCAAAAGATCATACACATTTAGAGAGCAATTTTTATTGCTTGCACCGATGACAACTTACTTGAAGGATCTTACTCAATCCATAGGTAGGTATGGTGGACTCTTATGGCAAAACTGGGTTTAAGGATATTTGGAAGCACAAGTAGTATCTCTACTTGGTGCAAGGAATTTTAGCTAGCAAGAGGGGGAAAGGCAAGCTCAACATGTTTGAATGATCCATGAGAATATACTTTAACTGAGATGTCGTAAAACATAAACCATTACGTTGTCTTCCTTGTCCAACATCAACTCTTTAGCATGTCATACTTAATGAGTGCTCCCAGTTATGAAAGATGTCTAGGATAGTGTATTTATATATGAAATCTCTCTTCCTTCAATATTCTTTCATGAATTGTTCAAATGACCAATACAACGCTTGCTAACCTTCAATAAATTTACAACCTCTACTTCTTAGATGTGAAGTCATTATTCCCCATGGGATAAGCAAAAGAAACATATATAATTTCAGATTTATGACAATCAACTCATTCAACAATTTACTCATAGGATATAAGTGAAGCACACGAGTGAATGAAAAACTACTCCAAAAAGATATAAGGGAAGATCAATGAGTAGCTAAATAATTATGTAACTATGCAAAGACTCTCTCTCATTTAAGAATTTCAGATCTTGGTATTGTATTCAAACAGCAAGCAAAACAAAATAAAATGACATTGCAAGGATAGCACAACTCATGTGAAGAAGCAAAAACTTAGGCTCAACCGATACTAACCGATAGTTGTTGAAGAAGAAAGGTGGGATGCCTACCGGGGCATCCCCAAGCTTAGATGCTTGAGACTTCTTGAAATATTATCTTGGGGTGTCTTGGGCATCCCCAAGCTTGAACTTTTGTGTCTTCTTAATTCCTCTCATATCATGGTTTCTCTTTTTATCAAAAGCTTCATCCACAACAAACTCAACAAGAACTCGTGAGATAGGTTAGTATAAACCAATGCAAAACCTTATCAATTTCTATTGTAAAAAATCACTAAAATTATTATTAAACATTGCATACTAAATGCCTCTGCATATTTAACACTCCTATCCTCAAATAGAATCATTAAGCAAACATATGCAAACAATGCAAACATAACAACAATCTGTCAAAACAGTACAGTCTGTAAAGAATGCAAGATTCATCATACTTACCTAACTCCAAAAATTATGAAATAAAATTCCCACTGTAGTAAATTTATCAGAGCTCATTATGCAAAAGGTTTCAACATTATATCATGCTCTGACTTTTCTAGGGAATTTTTGCAACAGCGGTAAACTTTCTGTTTTCAAACAGCAACATGTATACTAGCAAAATAAGCATGGCAAAGGCTATCCTTGACTTTTTTATTGAAGCTAAAGATGCAAAACATTATTCTAAATAACAGAAAGCAAATACTAACAAAATAAAATGATGTTCCAAGCAAAACACATATCATGTGGTGAATAAAAATATAGATCCAAGTAAAGTTACCGATGAACGAAGATGAAGGAGGGGATGCCTTCCGGGGCATCCCCAAGCTTAGGCTCTTGGTTGTCCTTGAATATTACCTTGGGGTGCCTTGGTCATCCCCAAGCTTAGGCTCTTGCCACTCCTTATTCCATAATCCATCAAATCATTACCCAAAACTTGAAAACTCCACAACACAAAACTCAACAGAAAACTCGTAAGCTCCGTTAGTATAAGAAAATAAAACCACAACTTAGGTACTGTAATGAACTCATTCTAAATTCATATTGGTGTAATATCTACTGTAATCCAACTTATCTATGGTTCATACCCTTCGATACTACTCATAGATTCATCAAAATAAGCAAACAACACATAGAAAACAGAACCTGTCAAAAACAGAACAGTATGTAGTAATGTGTATCAAACGTATACTTCTGGAACTCCAACAATTCTACCAAATTAGGAAGTCCTAAGCAATTTGTGTACCAATCCAGAGAAAAAAGAATCAGATCAGAATCACGTTTATGTGAATTAACAAAACTAATTTACTGGATGCAAAAGTTTCTGATTTTCAGCAGGATCAACACAACTATCACCAAAAGCCATCCTAAAGGTCTTACTTGGCACTTTATTGAAAAAAAAGCTACAAAACATGATTATCACAGTAGCATAATCATGTGAACACACAAAAATATTAAGGATAAATATTGGGTTGTCTCTCAACAAGCGCTTTTCTTTAATGCCTTTCTAGCTAGGCATGATGATGACAATGATGCTCACATAAAAGATAAGAATTGAAACATAAAGAGAGCATCATGAAGCATATGACTAGCACATTTAAGCCTAACCCACTTCCTATGCATAGGGATTTTGTGAGCAAACAACTTAAGGGAACAATAATCAACTAGCATAGGAAGGCAAAACAAGCATAGCTTCAAGATTTTCAACACATAGAGAGGAAACTTGACATTATTGCAATTCCTACAAGCATATGTTCCTCCCTCATAATAATTTTCTGTAGCATCATGAATGAATTCAACAATATAACCAGCACCTAAAGCATTCTTTTCATGATCTACAAGCATGGAAAATTTACTACTCTCCACATAAGCAAAATTCTTCTCATTAGGAATAGTGGGAGTATCATAAGGGACTTGAACACTAAAAATTGTTTCCACATTAAAAGAGTAATGTTTAGAAAAAGGGTAATCATAATCACGACAAGTTTTATAAATATAATCATCACTACTTTTTATAGCATAAGTGTCATCACAAGAATCATCATAAGTAGCAACTTCGTTCTCATCATAATCGATTGAAACCTCTCCCAATATAGTGGAATCATCACTAAATAAAGTTGACACTCTTCCAAATCCACTTTCGTATTCATCACAATAAAATTCAACATCCTCCAAAATAGTGGGATCACTACTTCCTAAAGTTGACACTCTTCCAAACCCACTTTCATCAATATAATCATCATAGGTGGGAGGCATGCTATCATCAAAATAAATTTGCTCATCAAAGCTTGGGGGACAAAATATATCATATTCATCAAACATAGCTTCCCCAAGATTGTGGCTTTGCATATCATTAGCATCATGGATATTCAAGGAATTCATACTAACAACATTTCAATCATGCTCATCATACAAAGATCTAGTTCCAAACATTTTAATGCATTCTTCTTCTAGCACTTGAGCACAATTTTCCTTTCCATCATTCTCACGAAAGATATTAAAAAGATGAAGCGTATGAGATAAACTCAAGGCCATTTTTTGTAGTTTTCTTTTATAAACTAAACTAGTGATAAAAAAAGAAACAAAAAGATTCGATTGCAAGATCTAAAGATATACCTTCAAGCACTCACCTCCCCGGCAACGGCGCCAGAAAAGAGCTTAGTTGGCGGGTTGTGAGTAAGTGCCGCTTACCTAGCCTCCCCGGCAACGGCGCTAGAAAAGAGCTTGATGTCTACTACACAACCTTCTTCTTGTAGACGTTGTTGGGCCTGCAAGTGCACAGGTTTGTAGGACAGTAGCAAATTTCCCTCAAGTGGATGACCTAAGGTTTATCAATCCGTGGGAGGCGTAGGATGAAGATGGTCTCTCTCAAACAACCCTGCAACCGAATAACAAAGAGTCTCTTGTGTCCCCAACACACCCAATACAATGGCAAATTGTATAGGAGCACTAGTTCGGCGAAGAGATGGTGATACAAGTGCAATATGGATGGTATATATAGGTTTTTGTAATCTGAAAATATAAAAACAGCAAGGTAACAAGTGGTAAAAGTGAGTGTAAACGATATTGAAATGATAGGAAACAAGGCCTAGGGTTCATACTTTCACTAGTGCAAGTTCTCTCAACAATAATAACATAGATAGATCATATAACAATCCCTCAACATGCAACAAAGAGTCACTCCAAAGCCACTAATAGCGGAGAACAAACGTAGAGATTATGGTAGGGTACGAAACCACCTCAAAGTTATTCTTTTGGATCGATCTATTCAAGAGTTCGTACTAGAATAACACCTTAAGACACAAATCAACCAAAACCCTAATGTCACCTAGATACTCCATTGTCACCTCAAGTATCCGTGGGCATGATTATACGATATGCATCACACAATCTCAGATTCATCCAACCAACACATAGTACTTCAAAGAGTGCCCCAAAGTTTCTACCGGAGAGTCAAGAAAACGTGTGCCAACCCCTATGCATAGGTTCATGAGCGGAACCCGTAAGTTGGTCACCAAAACATACATCAAGTGGCACGTGATATCCATTGTCACCACAGATAAACACGGCAAGACATACATCAAGTGTTCTCAAATAAAGAATCAATCCGATAAGATAACTTCAAGAGGGAAACTCAATTCATCACAAGAGAGTAGAGGGGGAGAAACATCATAAGATCCAACTATAATAGCAAATCTCGCGATACATCAAGATCATGCCATAGAGAGAACACGAGAGAGATCAAACACATAGTTACTGGTACATACCCTCGGCCCCGAGGGTGAACTACTCCCTCCTTGTCATGGATAGCGCGGGATGATGAAGATGGCCACCGGTGATGGGTTCCCCCTCCGGCAGGGTGCCGGAACAGGCTCCCGAGAGGTTTTTGGTGGCTACAGAGGCTTGCATCGGCGGAACTCCCGATCTATCTTCATATTCGATGTTTTTAGGGTATGTAGGCTTATATAGGCGAAAGAAGTCGGTCGGGAGGTGCTCGAGGGGCCCACGAGACAGGGAGGCGCGCCCTACAGGGGGGCACCCTCCTATCTCGTGGCTACCTCGAGGATCTTCCAACGTGAACTCCAAGTCTTCAGGATCATATTCTTCAAAAAAATCACGCTGCCGAAGGTTTCATTCCGTTTGGACTCCGTTTGATATTCCTTTTCTTCGAAATACTTAAACAGGCAATAAAACAACAATATGGGATGGGCCTCCGGTTAATAGGTTAGTCCCAAAAGTAATATAAAAGTGTATAATAAAGCTCGTAATCATTCAAAACAGATAATAAAATAGCATGAATGCTTCATAAATTATAGATACGTTGGAGACGTATCACTCCACGAAACCTATTTTTGGAATTAATAAGAATTATTGAACGGAAGAAATACATTAGGGGGCCCACACCCTGTCCAGGAGGGTGGGGGCGCGCCCCCTGTCTCATGGGCCCCCTGGTGGCCCCCTGGTGTCCATCTTCTGCTATAGGAGGGCTTTTACCTTGGAAAAAATGGTGGGCAAGCTTACGGGATGAAACTCCGCCGCCACGAGGCGGAACCTTGGCGGAACCAATTTAGGGCTCCGGCGGAGCTGTTCTGTCGGTGACACTTCCCTCCGGGAGGGGGAAATCATCACCAACGATCCTCTCATCGGGAGGGAGTCAATCTCCATCAACATCTTCACGAGCACCATCTCCTCTCAAAACCCTAGTTCATCTCTTCTATCCAATCTTGTATCAAAACCACAAATTGGTACCTGTGGGTTGCTAGTAGTGTTGATTACTCCTTGTAGTTGATGCTAATTGGTTTACTTGGTGGAAGATCATATGTTCAGATCCTTAATGCATATTATTACTCCTCTGATTATGAACATGAATATGCTTTGTGAGTAGTTACGTTTGTTCTTGAGGACATGGGTGAAGTCTTGCTATTAGTAGTCATGTGAATTTGGTATTCGTTCGATATTTTGATGAGATGTATGTTGTCTTTTCCTCTAGTGGTGTTATGTGAACGTCGACTACATGACACTTCACCATTATTTTGACCTAGAGGAAGTCATTGGGAAGTAATAAGTAGATGATGGGTTGCTAGAGTGACAGAAGCTTAAACCCTAGTTTATGCGTTGCTTCGTTATGGGCTGATTTGGATTCATATGTTTAATGTTGTGGTTAGGTTTACCTTAGTACTTCTTTTGTAGTTGCGGATGCTTGCAATAGGGGTTAATCATAAGTGGGATGCTTGTCCAAGTAAGGGCAGTACCCAAGCACCGGTCCACCCACATATCAAATTATCAAAGTACCAAACGCGAATCATATGAACGTGATGAAAACTAGCTTGACGATAATTCCCATGTGTCCTCGGGAGCTCCTTTCTCATTATTAGAAATTGTCTAGGCTTATCCTTTGCTACATAAAGGATTGGGCCACCTTGCTGCACTTTATTTACTTTATTACTTGTTACTCGTTACAATTTATCTTATCACAAAACTATCTATCACCTACAATTTCAGTGCTTGCAGAGAAAACCTTACTGAAAACCGCTTATCATTTCCTTCTGCTCCTCGTTGGGTTCGACACTCTTACTTATCGAACGGACTACGATAGATCCCCTACACTTGTGGGTCATCAATGGTGTGGTTAGGTACCGCTTGAAGTCCAGATTTTATCAACACTTCTCTCGCTGCTTTGGACAGTCCCTGCCCCTTCCATCTGCTAACCTTACCCTTTGAACTTTCTGTCACATATTTGAAAGTGCCCTCTTTGGACTTCCCAATCATTGTTGGGAGTCCAAGGTATCTCTCACTAAGGGCCTCAGAGTGAACACCCAATGCATTTTTTATATCCACCTTGTCCCCTTCTTGATAGCCCTTCCCGAAAAATATTGATGATTTCTGCATATTAACACGCTGACCTGACGCTTCCTCATATTTCTTCAAGATGGCTTTCAAGGTCTCCATATTACCACATGTCCCTTTAAGAAAAACGATGCTACCATCCGCAAATAGAAGGTGTGTGACATGGGGGCTAGTGCCACCAAAAGTCACCCCCTTCACACTTTTATCCTCTTGAGCTCTTCTTAGCAAAGCAGAGAACCCCTCAACACAGAATAGGAATAAATAAGGGGAGAGAGGGTCACCCTACCCTACCGGGGACCTCGGGATGGGAAGAAACTCCTAGAACAACCACCATTAAGCTTCACTAAGAAATTTGCAGATGTCGCACACCTCTTGATCATTGAAATCCACCCATGTGCAAAACCAAACTGTTCCATCATCTCCTATAAAAAAAACCCATTCAACTCTATCATATGCCTTCATCATGTCTAACTTGACCGCGCATAATGGCTTCTTTCTCTTTCCTGTACGTATGGCGTGCATGCACTCATAAGCCACAAGAACATCGTCAGTAATCAAACACCCAGGGACGAATGCACTCCTTAGAGATCAGAACTGTTAGGATACCTTTCAGTCTATTAGCCAGAACCTTTGTCACAATTTTATATAGTACATTGCATAGACTGACGGGCCTAAACTGTGGTAGTAACTTCGGTGAGTTGCATTTAGGAATCATGACAATGACTGTTGCATTAAAAGCCTCCGGCGCCGCCACTTCATTTAAAAAATCCCTCACAGCTTGACATACATCAGAACATACCAACGACCAGTGCCGCTAATAAAAAAGTGCTGGTAGTCATCCGCCCCAGGTGCCTTTGTTGGTCCCATCTGGAAGAGCGCCTTCTCAATTTCAGCATCAGAAGTAGGAGCCAGCAGTGCGTCGTTCATCTCATTTGTGACTAGGTGATTAATGTTCTGTAGCAATATGTTAGCTCCTTGTGAACCATCCGATGTAAAGAGCTGCTCATAAAAAGTAGCAGCCATGTCACGCATCTCCTCATTAATCTTGCATGTAGTCCCATCCTCCCACTTTAAGGCCCTTACAGTATTCTTCCTCTTTCCATGTGATGCTCTATTATGAAAATATTGTGTATTTCGGTCTCCGGCTCGGAGCCAATCCACTCGTGACCTTTGCCGGTATATAATCTCCTCTCTCGCATAAATTTCCCGAAGCTGCTCCTCAATATCTCTGACCTCAAGTGAGTACCCTATAGACAGGGCTCTTGTTTTCACATCAAGGAGCTGGGCCTTTAGTTTTGCAATCTGTCTCTGAATTGACCCAAAGACTTCCCTAGCCCACTTCTGTACGGATCCTGCAACCGCATCCAACTTCCCCCAGACCGCCAAAAGCCCCTGTTCTTCGGTTCCCGCCGCCTCCCATGCTTATGCAAACATCGCTTTGTACTGGTCATGGCGGGTCCATGCCTCTTCATACCGAAACGGTCTAGCGGATCAGAATGGCTTGGTGATCTGACTCCTCTATTAGGATATGCTCAATAGTCGTTTTCGGGTACAGCCGTAAGAAGCCATCATTGCATGTAGCACGATCCAGCCGGACCTAGATATTTTCTGCTCCCTCCTGTTTATTATCCAGGTATACGGGTATCTAGAGAAACCCAAATCCGCCAAGCCACAGTCGGCAAGACAGTCACGGAAGTCCTCCATTAGTGTGAAGCTCCTCGGATTACCACCACGTTGATCCGTCTAAAACAAAGCCTCATTGTAAGCTCCTACACATATCCATGGGACGTCATCTTGCGCTCGCAAATACCGTATAGCATCCCACGATTTTTTCCAGAGTTCCGTGCAAGGTTCCCCGTAGAATCCAGTGATTCTATAAGTCTTACCCTCCCAGACCACTATTGCATCAATAAAATATTGGCACCACGGCCTCACTTTCACCTGCACATGATCTCTCCACCATAGAGCTAGACCACCACTGCGTCCCTCGCAATCCACTACCCCCAGGTGAACCCTAGACTCCATTTGAGCCTATCCATTGCTCTTGCCTTCTTTTTTGTTTCACATAAAAATGTCACTGATGGGTTGTGGGATCGTATCAGGTCTCGTAATTCGCCCACTGTCGAGTCCAACCCCAGTCCTCGACAGTTCCAGGCCAATAGATTCATTGTGACCGGCGGCCCTGCCTCGCAGGGTCCACCGATTTATCATTGTGCTCTGAGATACGATCAAACATAGTAGAGGTTTTCTGCCTTGTGTCGCGAATGAAGGTATCATTACCCACTAGCCTTTCCGGGCCCCCTTTTGCCACCCAGTACTGCTTCGTCCTCCTCTTCCTCTCTCCTTCGGTCTCATGTATTGGGCTTCTTTGAGAGCTATTGAGGGAGTCCTGGATTAGGGGGTGTCCGGATGGCCGGCCTCCCGGACTATGAAGATACAAGATTGAAGACTTTGTTCCATGTCTGGATAGGGACTTTCCTTGGCGTAGAAGGCAAGCTTGGCGATACGATATGAAGATCTCCTCCCATTGTAATCGACTCTGTGTAACCCTAGCCCTCTCCAGTGTCTATATAAACCGGAGAGTTTTAGTCCGTAGGACGAACAACAATCATACCATAGGCTAGCTTCTAGGGTTTAGCCTCTCTGATCTCGTGGTAGATTAACTCTTGTAATACCCATACCATTAATATTAGTCAAGCAGGAGTAGGGTTTTACCTCCACCGAGAGGGCCCGAACCTGGGTAAAAGCATCGTGTCCCTTGTCTCCTGTTACCATCCGCCTAGACGCACAGTTCGGGACCCCCTACCCGAGATCCGCCGGTTTTGACATCGACATTGGTGCTTTCATTGAGAGTTCCTCTGTGTCGTCGCCTTTAGGCCCGATGGCTTCTTCGATCATCAACCACGACACGGTCCAGGTCGAGACTTTTCTCCCCGGACAGATCTTCGTATTCGGCGGCTTTGCACTACGGGCCAACTCGTTTGGCCATCTGGAGCAGATCGAAAGCTACGCCCCTGGCCATCAGGTCAGGTTTGGAAGCTTAAACTACACAGCCGACATTCACGGGGACTTGATCTTCGACGGATTCGAGCCCCGGCCGAGCGCGCCGCACTGTCTCGATGGGCATGACTTAGCTCCGCCGCCGGACAGTGCCCAGGGTGCCGCTCAGGAGTCCGCTCCGACCATTAGTTTGGAGCCGACTGCGCTAACCAGGGACGGACGGTTGGACGCCGCCCCAGGAGCCGCAATCTCTACGGTGATAGAGCTGAATACCAGCCTAGTCCTTTGCAAGGCCTGTGACTCCAAGGTGTCGGACTCCATTCCGGACTCCAAATCTCCCGCACCCCTTCCGATCGAACCCGATTGGGCTCCGATCATGGAGTTCACCGCCGCGGACATCTTTCAACACTCGCCCTTTGGCGATATCCTGAACTCCCTAAAGTCTCTCTCTTTGTCAGGAGAGCCCTGGCCGGATTATGGTCAGCAGGGTTGGGATACGGACGACGAAGAAATTCGAAACCCACCCACCACCCACTTTATAGCCACTGTCGACGATCTAACCAACATGCTCGACTTTGACTCCGAAGACATCGACGGTATGGACGCTGATGAAGGAGACGACCAAGAACCAACACCTATAGGGAACTGGAAAGCCACCTCGTCATATGACATATACATGGTGGACACCCCCAAAGCAGGGGATGGCGAGGAAAAAACAGAGGACGACCCCTCCAAGAAGCAACCCAAGCGCCAACGTCAGCGGCGCCGCTCTAAATCCCGCCAAAGCAAGAACGGCGAATCCGGCACCGGAGATAACAACACGCCGGACAGTGCCGAAGATAACCCCCTGCAGCAGGATTCAGTGCAGGAGGACGAAGGAGCCAGCCCTCATGAGAGAGCGGCCGACAGAGAGGTTGAGGACGACAACTATATGCCTCCCTCCGAAGACGAGGCAAGCCTCGACGACGACGAATTCGTCGTGCCAGAGGATCCCGTCAAACAAGAGCGTTTCAAACGCATGCTTATGGCCACGGCACGCAGCCTCAAGAAAAAACAGCAGCAGCTTAGAGCTGACCAAGACTTGCTAGCCGATAGATGGACCGAAGTCCTGGCGGCCGAAGAGTATAAACTCGAGCACCCCTCCAAGAGCTACCCAAAGCGCAGGCTGCTACCCCAACTTGAGGAGGAAGCAACTAGACCTACATTACCAGCGTACGACGCACCCGATCGGCCACCCTGTGGTCGTGACAGAGAGACCTTCGGGCCCTCGACCCAAGCCGCACCCCGGCACCGCTCAAAACATAACAGAGTACGGGGAGACGCAACAGACCTGCAAGACATACTGGAGGACAAGGCAAGGCAAACAAGATCGATCTACGGATCGCGTGGGCGCCCCACATCACGTGATGATAACCGTCACACTGAATATGATAAATACGGCCAGGACGAATACAACAGACCAAGCTCATCGGAGCTGCGCCGCGATATAGCCCAGTACAGGGGCGCCGCACACCCACTATGCTTCACAGACGAAGTAATGGATCATCAAATCCCCGAGGGTTTCAAGCCCGTAAACATTGAATCATATGACGGCACAACTGATCCCGCGGTATGGATCGAGGATTACCTCCTTCATATCCACATGGCCCGTGGTGATGATCTACATGCCATCAAATACCTCCCGCTCAAGCTTAAAGGACCAGCTCGACATTGGCTTAACAGCCTGCCAGCAGAGTCAATTAGTTGCTGGGAGGACCTGGAATCCGCATTCCTTGACAACTTCCAGGGCACTTACGTGCGACCACCAGACGCCGATGACCTAAGCCAGATAATCCAGCAGCCAGAGGAATCGGCCAGGCAATTCTGGACACGGTTCCTAACCAAGAAAAATCAAATAGTCGACTGTCCGGACGCCAAGGCCCTTGCTGCCTTCAAGCACAACATCCGAGACGAATGGCTTGCCCGACACCTAGGACAGGAAAAGCCAAAATCTATGGCAGCCCTCATGACACTCATGACCCGCTTCTGCACAGGCGAAGACAGCTGGCTAGCTCATAGCAATAACATAACCAAGAGCCCTGGTAATTCGGATACCAAGGACAACAATGGCAGGTCACGTCGCAACAAGCACAAGCGCCGCATTAACGGCGACAATACTAAGGATACGGCAGTGAATGCCGGATTCAGAGGCTCTAAACCCGGTCAGCGGAAGAAGCCATTCAAAAGAAACCCTCTGGGCCCATCCAACTTAGACCGGATACTCGACCGCTCGTGCTAGATACACGGCACCCCCGAACAACCAGCCAACCACACCAACAGGGATTATTGGGTGTTCAAGCAGGCAGGCAAGTTAAGTGTCGAAACCAGAGACAAGGGGCTGCGTAGCGATAACGAGGAGGAGCCCCGGCTGCCGAACAACAGAGGACAGAAGGGATTCCCCCCACAAGTGCGGACGATGAACATGATATACGCAACCCATATCCCCAAGAGGGAGCGGAAGCATGCTCTCAAGGACGTCTATGCGTTGGAGCCAGTCGCCCCAAAGTTCAACCCATGGTCCTCCTGCCCGATCGCATTTGATCGAAGGGACCACCCCACCAGCATCCGTCACGGCGGATTCACCGCATTGGTCCTAGACCCAATCATTGACGGATTTCACCTCACCAGAGTCCTCATGGACGGCGGCAGCAGCCTGAACCTGCTTTATCAGGATATAGTGCGAAAAATGGGTATACATCCCTCAAGGATCAAACCCACAAAGACAACCTTTAAAGGTGTCATACCGGGTGTAGAAGCCAGCTGTACAGGCTCAGTTACACTCGAAGTGGTCTTCGGATCCCCGGATAATTTCCGAAGCGAAGAGTTAATCTTCGACATAGTCCCATTCCGCAGCGGCTATCACGCCTTGCTCGGACGAACCGCATTTGCAAAGTTCAATGCGGTGCCGCACTACGCATATCTCAAGCTCAAGATGCCAGGCCCTCGCGGAGTCATCACGGTAAATGGAAACACCGAATGCTCTCTCCGAACGGAGGAGCACACAGCGGCCCTGGCGGCGGAAGTACAAAGCAACCTCTCAAGGCAGCTCTCCAATCCGGGTATTAAATGTCCGGACAACGTCAAGCACGCCCGAAGCAACCTACAACAGAGCCGGCTGGCATGATCCGAGCAAGCATAGCAGTGTGGCCCCAACCCCAGCCCTCGTCAGATAGTGCTATCGGTACCACGCGTACATAATTACGCTTTGAAAATACTATGGGCATAAGGGGAGGGGCACAACTACGGCACGCCCAGAATGCGGCTCAACCGCACTAAGGGGCTCCCTATTTGGCCGTTTTCCTTTTTTATATATATACTTTCAGGACCCAACTACTTAGAAGGCCTGTCCGACAATACACTTGCAGAACACACGATGCAATAGCCAGGGTGAGGACAAGCCGCGTCAAATGTCCAGGTGGTCTCTATAACGAGCTTACTACCTATTTTACTTAAAATCCTGCAGCTTGCCCCTGGAGGGGGACATGTCAAATAATCCGATCCCTTGCTTATCACACTATTTGTATCGTTCTGCTTTCATAGCAGCATTTTTTTAATAATAAACAATACATAGCTTCTATCTATTATTGTATTCCTTTTTATATATATGTTCAGTCATGACATTATGCAACCGTACACTTTGGTACGGACAATACACTAGGGGCTAAATCACCCCATAACATGGTGTGAGAAGACCGAACACTCTTATGAGTGCGGCACCCCGAACTTATAGCACTATATGCATCGGCTCCGAATCATGTCTTTGGTCAATAGTTGGGTTTGCCCGGCTCCCATGTTTTGGTACCTTACGTTCCGCAATGTTGGCTAAGGTAGCGCTGGGAGAACTACTGCGATTGTGCCCCAGTTGAGCTGGGTTAACACCTCAGTAGAGAAAGCTAAAACTGACCGTCATGATAGTGCGAGAGACCGATCGTTGTTCACGAGGTTTTTCGAGTCCTTGAAGACTTATGCCGCTTAGAGCGAGGAACCGGACTTATCCGGCCTATGCGTGGATAGCGCCCCGAACTCGGTCTTCCGAATACTAGGGGCTTCGCCGAAATTTAAAATTATAGAATTCTCTGGCTAAGTGAGAGTGATAAAGCATTATAAGTCCGACGGCCTGGTTCGTTGTGCTGAGCGCCTCCCTAGATGGACCCAAAAATGGAAACAAGAGCGCTCAGGTTTATCTCGAACACCCCAACACTCGTGGCATGGGGGTCGAAGCCGACGACTTGCATCTCTCAGATTTGATAAACGGCCGCACAGAAGGTAATATTTTAAATTAACAAGCGTTGCTTAGCGCATATGAACAAAGTTTTCAGTGTACAGGATAACAGATGCGAGCCTACTCAAAAATTACATCTTTCGTGCATTCGTCCGCTATACGGTGAGCACCCTTCAGGGCGCCCTTACAATACATCTCGGGTGTGCAATACTCCTTGCCGGGCAGGGGCGCGTCCGTCAAAAGCTTCTCGGCGTTCAGCTTGCCCCAGTGCACTTTAGCACGGGCAAGGGCCCGACGGGCACCTTCGATACAGACGGAGCGCTTGACGACCTCAATCCACGGACACGCGTCCACCAGCCGCCACACCAGACCAAAGTAGCTCCCAGGCACGGCTTCTCCAGGCCATAGCCAAGCTATGAGGCCCTTCATGGCCTGTTCGGCCACCTTGTGGAGCTCGACCAGCTGCTTCAGCTGGTTGCTCAGGGGCACCGGATGTTCGGCCTCAGCATACTGAGACCAGAACACTTTTTCCGTCGAGCTCCCCTCTTCGGCTCGGTAGTATGCGGCGGCATCAAACACACTACGGGGCAGATCGGCGAACGCTCCTGGAGAGCTCCGGATTCGGGTAAGTAGCAGATAATTAACTTTTATATTCTTGCTTTGCATAAAAAATGCCTTACCCGCCGCTATTTTCTTCATCGCCTCGATCTCCTGGAGGGCCTTCTGGGCTTCGACCTTAGCGTTTTTAGCACTCTCAAGCGCCAATGCAAGCTCGGACTCTCGAGTCTTCGAGTCACGCTCCAAACTCTCGTGTTTTTCCACGAGAGCCTGGAGCTCTTGCCGCACCTCCGCCACTCGCGCCTCCTGCTTCTCTCGCTCGGCACGCTCCAGGGCCGCACTGTTTTCGGCCTTGGAGACCGCCTCCTTCAGGGTCGCCACCTCGGCCGTGGCCCCTGCAACATTTAAGTTGGTCCTGTCAGTATTTGCAACCAAAGTATCTCTATATACATTTACATACGGTATTACATACCCTCCTTGTCCTCGAGCTGCTTCTTAGCACGGCCGAGCTCGCTCTCGGACCGCTCGAGGCTTCCCTTCAATGCATTGACATCCGCAGTCAGTGCGGCAGAGGTCAACAGCACAGCCTGCATTCCCATATCGACATATTTTTATTAAACTCCTGCGTATATCTTTTTAGATCCTCAGCTCGGCTTTTCTTTTCCGAACGGCGAACCGAGCATCAGGGGCTACTGTCTATGCGGTAACATTTTTACATGTTTTGAACACATACCTCAAAGCCTGTTAACAGACTTGTACAGGCTCCTGTCAGCCCGCTTTTCACGGACTGAACCTTTTGAATCACCGCACTCATAACAGTGTGGTGTTCCTCGTCGATGGAGGCACTGTTAAGCGCCTCCAGCAAATTTTCCGGCGCCTCCGGATGGACGGAGGTCGCCGGCGGTGTAGGCCTGCCCTTCTTATAAAGGCGCCGCCTGTCGGACTCTGGAACCGTTGGTGGTTCCGGAGCAGTGTCCGGCCCGGGGCCGGACTTAGATCCCTCCGGGGCTTCGCCCCCTTTGGGCTTGGAGTCCGGGAGGCCGCCTTGGGGCGCCTCCAGGACCACCTCCTCCTGGTTTGGTCCCTTTTGGGACTCCACCTCGGTGTCGTCCGCAGGGAGTGGGGAGGAAGCCGTCGGAAGTGAAGCGCTATTCACATCCGACGAATTCAGGGAGCCGCTTGATGAATCACCGAGCCGGACTCTGGGTGGACTGCATAATTAAAATTCGGCATCAGAAGCTATCGAATGATAGAGGGGCGCCATGAGTCATTCGAGTAGCCGGACACTTACGATTTTGCTAGGGGCTTGACCCTGGATGGCCATTCCTCCCCGCCGTCTTCGGCATCGGAGGCATAGTCCGGCAGAAGGGTCTTCCCCTTCTTGGACCCCCCGGCCTCCCTAGTTGGGGCAGCCTTCCTTTTCTTTCCTCCCCCCGTTGGAGGGGGAGGGCTTCTTCTTCCTCCTCCTCCTCCTCCTTGTCTTCCGAGGCGGAGGGTGCGTCGGGGTCGTCGAGTGATGAATCCGACACCACCAAGCGCCGGGAACTCTTTCGAGTCCCCGTGGCCTTCTTCTTGGCCTTCTTCTCCGGCACCACGTGAGGTGCCGGAACCAGCAGCTTCATTAAACGAGCGTCCGTTGGGTCTTCGGGCAAAGGAGCTGGACAATTGATCTGTCTGGCCCTCTTCTGCGAGTCCTGTCAAAGGGATGGGGGTTTAGATCCCGCATAAAATCAAATCTATGGAAAACAGATACCCCGTAATGGGAAAATTAGCTCACCGCGCTGGCTTGGCGCTTGGCGCAGAATCCGCGATCCTCGGTGACGGGAGGCGAGACCTCGGAGCTCTTGAATAGCACCCTCCATGCATCCTCGTGCTTTGTGTCGAAGAGTCGGGACAGAGTCTGGTGCTGGGCCGGGTCGAACTCCCACAAGTTGAAGGCCCGTCGTTGACACGGGAGAATCTGACGGAAGAGCATGACCTAGACTACGGTGACAAGTTTAACCTTCCTGCTAATTAGGTCTTTGATGCAGGTTTGAAGTGTGGTCACTTCTGCTGGATTGCCCCACAACAGGCCCATCTCTTTCCAAGATGTGAGTCGCGTGGGGATGACAGATCGGAATTCGGGGGCCGATGCCCATTCAGGGTCATGCGGCTCGGTGATATAGAACCATCCCGATTGCCACCCTTTGATGGTCTCTATGAAGGCGCCCTCGAGCCATGTAACGTTGGCTATCTTGCCCACCATGGCGCCTCCGCACTCCGCTTGGCGTCCGCCCATGACCTTCGGCTTGACGCTGAAAATCTTCAGCCACAGGCCAAAGTGGGGCTCGATGCGGAGGAAGGCCTCGCACACGACGATAAACACCGAGACGCCCATGACCTTCGGCTTGACGCTGAAAATCTTCAGCCACAGGCCAAAGTGGGGCTCGATGCGGAGGAAGGCCTCGCACACGATGATAAACACCGAGATGTTGAGGATGAAGTTCGGGGCCAGATCGTGGAAGTCCAGGCCGTAATAGAACATGAGCCCCCGGACGAACGGGTGAAGAGGAAAGCCCAGTCCACGGAGGAAATGGGGAAGAAATACAACCCTCTCATGGGGCCTAGGGGTGGGGGTGAGCTGCCCCTCGTCTGGAAGCCGGTGCGCAATGTCGTTGTGCAGGTACCCGGCTTTCCGCAACCTTTTGATGTGCCCCTCTGTGACAAAGGAGGACATCCACTTGCCTCCCGCTCCGGACATGGTTGGAGTAGGTCGAGGCGAGATGTCTGCGCTTGGGAGTTGGAGCTCGAGTACGCGGGAGGGGATAAGCAAAGGAGGAAGAAGGCGTAAATGGAAAGGGTAGATCCTTATCCCCTTATATGGGCGGCCGAAGCTACAAGCCCCCACCGGCCTGACAAAACTCGCTTATCTCCCAAGCACCACGGTTAATGGCGCGTTTGGGTTACCCACGCCCGTATTGATGAGAATCCCGGAATAAGGGGACACGATCTCTGCTTCGACAAGACGTGCCAAGGAAACCGCCTCGCTAAGCGCGCTGAGGTGGAACGGTAAAATGAATAAAGGCTAGGCCGTGGCATGATGTCACGCCGCGGAATACGTCGGCAGATTAGATTTGTGTAAATATTATTCTCTCTACGGTGTCATGCGGAACTTATTTTTGCAGAGCCGGACACTATCCTTGTGTTCAAACATCTTCTATGAAGTATTCGGAGGAGGAACCCGCCTTGCAATACCGAAGACAACTTGCGCGCCGGTCTCGTCATCATTGAAGCCTGGTTCAGGGGCTACTGAGGGAGTCCTGGATTAGGGGGTGTCCGGATGGCCGGACTATGACCCTTGGCCGGACTCCCGGACTATGAAGATACAAGATTGAAGACTTCGTTCCGTGTCCGGATAGGGACTTTCCTTGGCGTAGAAGGCAAGCTTGGCGATACGATATGAAGATCTCCTCCCATTGTAACCGACTCTGTGTAACCCTAGCCCTCTCCGATGTCTATATAAACCGGAGAGTTTTAGTCCATAGGACGAACAACAATCATACCATAGGCTAGCTTCTAGGGTTTAGCCTCTCTGATCTCGTGGTAGATCAACTCTTGTAATACCCATACCGTCAATATTAATCAAGCAGGAGTAGGGTTTTACCTCCATCGAGAGGGCCCGAACCTGGGTAAAAGCATCGTGTCCCTTGTCTCCTGTTACGATCCGCCTAGACGCACAGTTCGGGACCCCCTACACGAGATCCGCCGGTTTTGACACCGACAGTGATGTTCCTCCTCATACCCTGGCCTAGGCTTCCTCACATAGTACCCTCTCTTGCGCTCTCTCTCTGAACTGGCTTGAGCTTCCTCCACCATCATGATCTCGAGGTCCTTGTTGCCTATAATTAGATCTTAGCTCATCCTGCTTCTTCTCTTGTCGCCGTCGCAATTAAGAGCGCAAGTCTCTCTCCCTCTTCTATTCCAACTCATCCCGGAGATCTCTTCCTTGCGCTACAGCTGGCACGTGCCGCTGTTTATTAGGGCTGGAGACATCCCCATAGTCTCCTATGCCATCCCTGCCAGTGCGGGAAACAGCCGGAGTAGTGAACCCACTTTGCAGATTACGCTTAGTAGGAAGATCACGAACCGATCCTGTCCTCCTTTTGTTCCTGTCTCCATCGCTAGACCTCACACTTCCATAGATATCTGCACTCCCCGATGGTGCACGGTGAGACCCCTCCTTAGGCACCGAAGAACAACCCAGTGATGCCCGGAGCCATTCACCACACTGCTGATCCGATTCCACCGGCAGGGCGCATCCATTCTCGCCATGTACAAGTCGTCCTCATTCAAAATAGAAGTGTGGAATCTTTTCATACGTAAAATCAAACCATGTTTGCTCTAGGTCCTCTTTAGAGACTTTGAGATAGAACCCCCTCACCGGCGGCTCAAAGACAGAAAATTTAACTCTGAAACGCAACTCTGAGCCCTTTGCAAATCCATCTTTCTCCACATCCACCCGCACTATCTTGCCCAACCAATTCCCAAGTGCTTCACCGAATGCCCAGCCTATTTGGTTGGGGGA
Source organism: Triticum aestivum (assembly GCF_018294505.1). Taxonomy (NCBI): domain Eukaryota; kingdom Viridiplantae; phylum Streptophyta; class Magnoliopsida; order Poales; family Poaceae; genus Triticum; species Triticum aestivum. Next base: position 223,113,832 of record NC_057795.1, read on the forward strand.
TATTAGAGATAGGGAATGGGAATTTAATGGGTACGTGACATATAATCCATTGTTTGGTTGCATGGCAAGGGAATTGAGATGGGATGGGGAAGGGGAATTAAGGAGGTCACATCGTGTTTGGTTCTGGGGAATTAGAGATGGGGAATGGGAGTTGAGGTGTAAGGAGATTAAAAGTCCACTGTTTTATTAGAGGGAATGGGAGTTTAAGTGGTAAGGGGACTCGGAGTTGAGGAAGCCAATTCCCACCAATTTCTTCCCAGGGGGTACCCTATTAATTCGTGAGCAGAGTCCTATCCCACGCCAATTCCCATCATATGCCAAACAAGGGAATGGGAGTAAAAATGTACTTCCATGCCTAATCCCTTCATAAACACCCTTGTGCAAACTCCCATTCCCATGCCCGAGTGTTTACCAAACAGGCTGTCAATTCCCACGAATCTCTTCCCAGCCTCCCCCCTATTAATTCATGTGGGAAGTTATTTTCTCTCAAATTCCCTTTACTAATTCCTGCCGCACACCAAACCATGGGATTGGGACTAAAATTCAACTTCCCACACCTAATCCCCTACTAAACTCACACCTGTAAATTCCCATTCCCTTTCCTCATTCTAACCAAACACGCTCTGAGCATTTGTCCAGGGGCAAATCTGCAACACGAACCCACACATCCACTGTTTCAAACGTCATCTTCGATGGCCTAGTTACACCATCGGAATCCTTGAGCACTAAAGTCAATTTGCCATGGGGTGTTGTTTAGGGGAGTGTTTCCAATCACCTTCGCTCCCAAAAGTCACGGCAATTTTTTTCCCGATGATCTTCAACTGGGCTTTTGTGGAGGCCCCAAGCCCTTGGCATGGACTTCTCTAATGCATGCATATTCATCGGTCTAGGAGTGAATGCTTTCCCGATCACAGACTGTTAGTAGTAAACTGAAAGGGGAGGAAGCAGTTCTCAGAAAAACACGAGCCAAGCCGGCCACTGGTACCTTAGAGCATCTCCAACAGCCGCCCAATGCGCGCCGCGCTAAAAACCAGTTTGCAGCGCACCGATCGTCTGGTTTGGCGCGGTGCGCAGCGCCGGCTCTAGCAGCCATGGTAAAATGCAACGCGCGCGCGTAGCTCCAGCAGGCGCGCTAAAATGCAGCGCACGCGCTCTCGCGCAAACAACATATGCGCTCTAAACACAAGCAAGAAGATCAAACACAAACAAAATAAAATCAACAATAAATAGTTCAATTTATTATTACAACTCAAACAAATAGTATCTTTCATCAATACAACAAATAGTTCAACAATACAACATCAAACACAGAAATCATGATGCTCTTTGGTGGCAATTCCAAGCCCACCACTCCTCAATGAGATCCTTATGAAGATCATCATGCGTTGCCGGACGTCGAATGTCATGATAGGAGGCAACAAAAAGGGCCACCCTTTCAGCCCTTTGCCGCACTCGCACGGGATGTCCCAAGAGCTCATAGTGAGAGTAGTCTACATCTTGGCCACACTCATTCTCGATGATCATGTTGTGCATGATCACACGAGCGTGCATTATGTATCAAAGCATCTTTTGATCCAAAAATCTAGCTGGTTCTCTCACAATAGCAAAGTGGGCTTGTAAAATCACAAAAGCTCTCTCCACATTTTTTCTAGCCGCCGCCTAAGCACTGTGGAAATCCAGATTTTTCTTACCTTTCGTTTTTTTTCAACGGCTTCACAAATGTTTGCCACTTTGGGTAGATGCCATCCGCAAGATAGTAGCCATAGTTGTATGTGTTGGGGAACGTTGCAAAAAATTAAAAAATTTCCTACGGTTTCACCAAGATCCATCTATGAGTTCATCTAAGCAACGAGTCAAGGGAGTGAGTTTGCATCTACATACCACTTGTAGATCGAGTGCGGAAGCGTTCAAGGGGTTGGTGATGATGGAGTCGTACTCGACGTGATTCGGATCACCGATGACCAAGTGCTGAACGGACAGCACCTCCGCGTTCAACACACGTACGGTACGGGCGACGTATCCTCCGTCTTGATCCAGCAAGGAGGAAGGAGAGGTTGAGGAAGACAGCTCCAACGGCAGCACGACGGCGTGGTGTTGTTGGTGCAGCAGTACTCCGACAGAGCTTCACCAAGCACGTACGGAGGAGGAGAGGTGTTGGGGAGGGGAGGGGTTGCGCCTTGGCTTGTGTTCAGCAGCCCTCCCCTCGCCCCTCTATATATAGGATGAGAGGGGCAAGGGGGCCGGCCCTCTAGGGGAAACCCTAGAGGGGGGCGGCGGCCAAAGGGAGAGGGAAAAGGGGTGGCTTGCCCCCCAAGCTAGGGGGGCGCCCCCTTTAGGGTTTCCCCTCCCCTTGCCCTAGCCGCATGGGCCTAGGTGGGGAGGCGCGCCCAGCCCACTAGGGGCTGGCTCCCTCTCCCACACAGCCCATGTGGCCCCCCCGGGAGGGGTGGCCCCACCCGGTGGACCCCCGGAACCCTTCCGGTGGCCCCGGTACAATACCGGTATGCCACCGAAACTTTCCGGTGTCCGTTTAACCACTTTCCTTATATAAATCTTTACCTCCGGACCATTCCGGAACTCCTCGTGACGTCCGGGATCTCATCCGGGACTCCGAACAACATTCGGTAATCACATACTTGTCTTCCTGATAACCCTAGCGTCACCGAACCTTAAGTGTGTAGACCCTACGGGTTCGGGAGACATGCAGACATGACCGAGACGACCTCAGGTCAATAACCAACAGCGGGATCTGGATACCCATGTTGGCTCCCACATGCTCCTCGATGTTGTCATCGGATGAACCACGATGTCGAGGATTCGATCAAACCCCGTATGCAATTCCCTTTGTCAATCGGTACGTTACATGCCCGAGACTCGATCGTCGGTATCCCAATACCTCGTTCAGTCTCGTTACCGGCAAGTCACTTTACTCGTACCGCAATGCATGATCCCGTGATCAAACACTTGGTCACTTTGAGCTCATTGTGATGATGCATTACCGAGTGGGCCCAGAGATACCTCTCCGTCATACGGAGTGACAAATCCCAGTCTCGATCCGTGTCAACCCAACAGACACTTTCGGAGATACCTGTAATGCACCTTTATAGTCACCCAGTTACGTTGTGACGTTTGGTACACCCAAAGCACTCCTACGGTATCCGGGAGTTACACGATCTCATGGTCTAAGGAAGAGATACTTGACATTGGAAAAGCTCTAGCAAACGAACTAACCGACCTTTGTGCTATGCTTAGGATTGGGTCTTGTCCATCACATCATTCTCCTAATGATGTGATCCCGTTATCAACGACATCCAATGTCCATAGCCAGGAAACCATGACTATCTGTTGATCACAACGAGCTAGTCAACTAGAGGCTCACTAGGGACATATTGTGGTCTATGTATTCACACGTGTATTACGATTTCCGGATAATACAGTTATAGCATGAATAAAAGACTATTATCATGAACAAAGAAATATAATAATAACACTTTTATTATTGCCTCTAGGGCATATTTCCAACAGTCTCCCACTTGCACTAGAGTCAATAATCTAGTTACATTGTGATGAATCGAACACCCATAGAGTTCTGGTGTTGATCATGTTTCGCTCGCGAGAGAGGTTTAGTCAACGGATCTGCGACATTCAGATCCGTATGTACTTTGCAAATTTCTATGTCTCCATCTTGAACATTCTCACGGATGGAGTTGAAACGACGCTTGATGTGCCTGGTCTTCTTGTGAAATCTGGGCTCCTTCGCAAGGGCAATAGCTCCAGTATTGTCACAGAAAAGTTTGATCGGCCCCGACGCATTGGGTATGACTCCTAGGTCGGTGATGAACTCCTTCACCCAAATAGCTTCATGCGCTGCCTCCGAGGCTGCCATGTACTCCGCTTCACATGTAGATCCCGCCACGACGCTCTGCTTGCAGCTGCACCAGCTTACTGCTCCACCATTCAACATATACACGTATCCGGTTTGTGACTTAGAGTCATCCAGATCTGTGTCAAAGCTAGCGTCGACGTAACCCTTTACGACGAGCTCTTCGTCACCTCCATAAACGAGAAACATGTCCTTTGTCCTTTTCAGGTACTTCAGGATATTCTTGACCGCTGTCTAGTGTTCCTTGCCGGGATTACTTTGGTACCTTCCTACCAAACCTACGGCAAGGTTTACATCAGGTCTGGTACACAGCATGGCATACATAATAGATCCTATGGCTGAAGCATAGGGGATGACACTCATCTCTTCTATATCTTTTGCCGTGGTCGGGCATTGAGCTGAGCTCAATCTCACACCTTGCAATACAGGCAAGAACCCCTTCTTGGACTGATCCATTTTGAACTTCTTCAAAATTTTATCAAGGTATGTGCTTTGTGAAAGATCTATGAGGCGTCTCGATCTATTTCTATAGATCTTGATGCCTAATATGTAAGCAGCTTCTCCAAGGTCCTTCATTGAAAAACACTTATTCAAGTAGGCCTTAATGCTGTCCAAAAGTTCCATATCATTTCCCATCAAGAGTATGTCATCTACATATAATATGAGAAATGCTACAGAGCTCCCACTCACTTTCTTGTAAACGCAGGCTTCTCCATAAGTCTGCATAAACCCAAACGCTTTGATCATCTCATCAAAGCGAATATTCCAACTCCGAGATGCTTGCACCAGCCCATAAATGGATCGCTGGAGCTTGCATACTTTGTTAGCGTTCTTAGGATCGACAAAACCTTCTGGCTGCATCATATACAGTTCTTCCTTAAGATAACCGTTAAGGAATGCCGTTTTGACGTCCATCTGCCATATCTCATAATCATAGTATGCGGCAATTGCTAACATGATTCGGACGGACTTAAGCTTCGCTACGGGAGAGAAAGTCTCATCGTAGTCAATCCCTTGAACTTGCCGATAACCCTTAGCGACAAGTCGAGCTTTATAGATGGTGACATTACCATCCGCGTCCGTCTTCTTCTTAAAGATCCATTTGTTTTCTATCGCTCGCCGATCATCGGGCAAGTCAGTCAAAGTCCATACTTTGTTTTCATACATGGATTCTATCTCGGATTTCATGGCTTCTAGCCATTTGTTGGAATCTGGGCCCGCCATCGCTTCTTCATAGTTCGAAGGTTCACCGTTGTCTAACAACATGATTTCCAGGACAGGGTTGCCGTACCACTCTGGTGCGGAACGTGTCCTTGTGGACCTACGAAGTTCAGTAGCAACTTGATCCGAAGTACCTTGATCATCATCATTATTTTCCTCTTCAGTTGGTGTAGGCATCACAGGAACATTTTCTTGAGCTGCACTACTTTCCCGTTCAAGAGGTAGTACTTCATCGAGTTCTACTTTCCTCCCACTTACTTCTTTCGAGAGAAACTCTTTTTCCAGAAAGGATCCGTTCTTGGCAACAAAGATCTTGCCCTCGGATCTTAAGTAGAAGGTATACCCAATGGTTTCTTTAGGGTATCCTATGAAGACGCATTTTTCCGACTTGGGTTCGAGCTTTTCAGGTTGAAGTTTCTTGACATAAGCATCGCATCCCCAAACTTTTAGAAACGACAGCTTAGGTTTCTTCCCAAACCACAATTCATACGGTGTCGTCTCAACGGATTTAGACGGTGCCCTATTTAAAGTGAATGTAGCTGTCTCTAGAGCGTATCCCCAAAATGATAGTGGTAAATCGGTAAGAGACATCATAGATCGCACCATATCTAATAGAGTGCGATTACGACGTTCGGACACACCGTTACGCTGAGGTGTTCCAGGCGGCGTTAGTTGTGAAACGATTCCACATTTCCTTAAGTGTGTACCAAATTCGTGACTTAAGTATTCTCCTCCACGATCTGATCGTAGGAATTTTATCTTTCGGTCACGTTGATTCTCTACCTCATTCTGAAATTCCTTGAACTTTTCAAAGGTCTCAGACTTGTGTTTCATTAAGTAGACATACCCATATCTACTCAAGTCATCAGTGAGAGTGAGAACATAACGATATCCTCCGCGAGCCTCAACGCTCATTGGACCGCACACATCGGTATGTATGATTTCCAACAAGTTGGTTGCTCGCTCCATTGTTCCGGAGAACGGAGTCTTGGTCATCTTGCCCATGAGGCATGGTTCGCATGTGTCAAACGATTCATAATCGAGAGCCTCCAAAAGTCCATCAGCATGGAGTTTCTTCATGCGCTTGACACCAATGTGACCAAGGCGGCAGTGCCACAAGTATGTGGGACTATCGTTATCAACTTTACATCTTTTGGTATTCACACTATGAATATGTGTAACATTACGCTCGAGATTCATTATGAATAAACCATTGACCATAGGGGCATGACCATAAAACATATCTCTCATATAAATAGAACAACCATTATTCTCGGATTTAAATGAGTAGCCATCTCGTATCAAACGAGATCCAGATACAATGTTCATGCTCAAACTTGGTACAAAATAACAATTATTAAGGTTTATAACTAATCCCGTAGGTAAATGTAGAGGTAGCGTGCCGACTGCGATCACATCGACCTTGGAACCGTTCCCGACGCGCATCGTCACCTCGTCCTTCGCCAGTCTCCGCTTATTCCGCAGCTCCTGCTGTGAGTTACAAATATGAGCAACGGCACCGGTATCAAATACCCAGGAGTTACTACGAGTACTGGTAAGGTACACATCAATTACATGTATATCGAATATACCTTTAGTGTTGCCGGCCTTCTTATCCGCTAAGTATTTGGGGCAGTTCCGCTTCCAGTGACCCTTCCCCTTGCAATAAAAGCACTCAGTCTCAGGCTTGGGTCCATTCTTTGACTTCTTCCCGGCAACTGGCTTACCGGGCGCGGCAACCTCCTTGCCGTCCTTCTTGAAGTTCTTCTTACCCTTGCCCTTCTTGAACTTAGTGGTCTTATTGACCATCAACACTTGATGTTCTTTCTTGATTTCAACCTCTGCTGACTTCAGCATAGAAAATACTTCAGGAATGGTCTTTACCATCCCCTGCATATTGTAGTTCATCACAAAGCTCTTGTAGCTTGGTGGGAGCGACTGAAGGATTCTGTCAATGACTGCCTCATCAGGGAGGTTAATATTCAGCTGGGTCATACGGTTGTGCAACCCAGACATCTTGAGTATGTGCTCACTGACAGAACTATTTTCCTCCATCTTACAACTATAGAACTTGTCGGAGATGTCATATCTCTCGACCCGGGCGTGAGCTTGGAAAACTAGTTTCAGCTCTTCGAACATCTCATATGCTCCGTGATGCTCAAAACGCTTTTGGAGCCCCGGTTCTAAGCTGTAAAGCATGCCGCACTGAACGAGGGAGTAATCATCAGCACGAGACTGCCAAGCATTCATAATGTCTTGGTTCTCTGGGACGGGAGCGTCACCTAGCGGTCCTTCTAGGACATATTGTTTCCTGGCAGCTATGAGGATGATCCTCAGGTTCCGGACCCAGTCCGTATAGTTGCTGCCATCATCTTTCAGCTTGGTTTTCTCTAGGAACGCGTTGAAGTTCAAGTTGACATGAGCGTTGGCCATTTGATCTACAAGACATATTTGCAAAAGGTTTTAGACTAAGTTCATGATAATTGAGTTCATCTAATCAAATTATTGAATGAACTCCCACTCAGATTTGACATCCCTCTAGTCATCTAAGTGTTACACGATCCGAGTCGACTAGGCCGTGTCCGATCATCACGTGAGACGGACTAGTCATCGTCGGTGAACATTCTCATGTTGATCGTATCTTCCATACGACTCGTGTTCGACCTTTCGGTCTCCGTGTTCCGAGGCCATGTCTGTACATGCTAGGCTCGTCAAGTTAACCCTAAGTGTTTTGCATGTGTAAAACTGTCTTACACCCGTTGTATGTGAACGTAAGGATCTATCACACCCGATCATCACGTGGTGCTTCGAAACGACGAACTTTAGCAACGGTGCACAGTTAGGGGAGAACACTTCTTGAAATTGTTGTAAGGGATCATCTTATTTACTACCGTCGTTCTAAGTAAACAAGATGCATAAAACATAATAAACATCACATGCAATTATATAAAGTAGTGACATGATATGGCCAATATCATATAGCTCCTTTGATCTTCATCTTCGGGGCTCCATGATCATCTTGTCACCGGCATGACACCATGATCTCCATCATCATGATCTCCATCATCGTGTCTTCATGAAGTTGTCACGCCAACGACTACTTCTACTTCTATGACTAACGCGTTTAGCAATAAAGTAAAGTAGTTTACATGGCGTTCTTCAATGACACGCAGGTCATACAAAAAATAAAGACAACTCCTATGGCTCCTGCCGGTTGTCATACTCATCGACATGCAAGTCGTGATTCCTATTACAAGAACATGATCTCATACATCACAATATATCATTCATCATTCATCACAACTTCTGGCCATATCACATCACATGACAATTGCTGCAAAAACAAGTTAGACGTCCTCTAATTGTTGTTGCATCTTTTACGTGGCTGCAATTGGGTTCTAGCAAGAACGTTTTCTTACCTACGAATAACCACAACGTGATCTTGTCAACTTCTATTTACCCTTCATAAGGACCCTTTTCATCGAATCCACTTCAACTAAAGTGGGAGAGACAGACACCCGCCAGCCACCTTATGCAACTAGTGCATGTTAGTCGGTGGAACCGGTCTCACGTAAGCGTACGTGTAAGGTTGGTCCGGGCCGCTTCATCCCACAATACCGCTGAAGCAAGATAAGACTAGTAGCGGCAAGCAAGTTGACAAGATCTACGCCCACAACAAAATTGTGTTCTACTCGTGCAAAGAGAACTACGCATAGACCTAGCTCATGATGCCACTGTTGGGGAACGTTGCAGAAAATTAAAATTTTCCTACGGTTTCACCAAGATCCATCTATGAGTTCATTTAAGCAACGAGTCAAGGGAGTGAGTTTGCATCTACATACCACTTGTAGATAGAGTGCGGAAGCGTTCAAGGGGTTGGTGATGATGGAGTCGTACTCGACGTGATTCGGATCACCGATGACCAAGTGCTGAACGGACAGCACCTCCGCGTTCAACACACGTACGGTACGGGCGACGTCTCCTCCGTCTTGATCCAGCAAGGAGGAAGGAGAGGTTGAGGAATACAGCTCCAACGGCAGCACGACGGCGTGGTGTTGTTGGTGCAGTAGTACTCCGACAGAGCTTCGCCAAGCACATACGAAGGAGGAGAGGTGTTGGGGAGGGGAGGGGCTGCGCCTTGGCTTGTGTTCAGCAGCCCTCCCCTCACCCCTCTATATATAGGAGGAGAGGGGCAAGGGGGCCGGCCCTCTAGGGGAAACCCTAGAGGGGGGCGGCGGCCAAAGGGAGAGGGAAAAGGGGTGGCTTGCCCCCCAAGCTAGGGGGCGCCCCCTTTAGGGTTTCCCCTCCCCTTGCCCTAGCCGCATGGGCCTAGGTGGGGAGGCGCGCCCAGCCCACTAGGGGCTGGCTCCCTCTCCCACACAGCCCATGTGGCCCCCCCGGGAGGGGTGGCCCCACCCGGTGGACCCCCGGAACCCTTCCGGTGGCCCCGGTACAATACCGGTATGCCACCGAAACTTTCCGGTGTCCGTTTAACCACTTTCCTTATATAAATCTTTACCTCCGGACCATTCCGGAACTCCTCGTGACGTCCGGGATCTCATCCGGGACTCCGAACAACATTCGGTAATCACATACTTGTCTTCCTGATAACCCTAGCGTCACCGAACCTTAAGTGTGTAGACCCTACGGGTTCGGGAGACATGCAGACATGACCGAGACGACCTCAGGTCAATAACCAACAGCGGGATCTGGATACCCATGTTGGCTCCCACATGCTCCTCGATGTTGTCATCGGATGAACCACGATGTCGAGGATTCGATCAAACCCCGTATGCAATTCCCTTTGTCAATCGGTACGTTACATGCCCGAGACTCGATCGTCGGTATCCCAATACCTCGTTCAGTCTCGTTACCGGCAAGTCACTTTACTCGTACCGCAATGCATGATCCCGTGATCAAACACTTGGTCACTTTGAGCTCATTATGATGATGCATTACCGAGTGGGCCCAGAGATACCTCTCCGTCATACGGAGTGACAAATCCCAGTCTCGATCCGTGTCAACCCAACAGACACTTTCGGAGATACCTGTAATGCACCTTTATAGTCACCCAGTTACGTTGTGACGTTTGGTACACCCAAAGCACTCCTACGGTATCCGGGAGTTACACGATCTCATGGTCTAAGGAAGAGATACTTGACATTGGAAAAGCTCTAGCAAACGAACTAACCGACCTTTGTGCTATGCTTAGGATTGGGTCTTGTCCATCACATCATTCTCCTAATGATGTGATCCCGTTATCAACGACATCCAATGTCCATAGCCAGGAAATCATGACTATCTGTTGATCACAACGAGCTAGTCAACTAGAGGCTCACTAGGGACATATTGTGGTCTATGTATTCACACGTGTATTACGATTTCCGGATAATACAGTTATAGCATGAATAAAAGACTATTATCATGAACAAAGAAATATAATAATAACACTTTTATTATTGTCTCTAGGGCATATTTCCAACAGTATGTACGACCATTAGCTACAAACTGCACCGGTGGCAGTTCACCATTTGCAATCTTATTCATCAGTGGTGACCGATTAACAACGTTGATGTCATTCAAAGATCCAGGCATTCCAAAAAAAGCATGCCAAATCCAAGTCTCTTGATCGGCCACCGCTTCAAGGATTATAGTGGAACCCTTTTTTTGGCCGTGGAATTGCCCATGCCATGCCTTTGGACAATTCTTCCAACTCCAACGCATGCAATCTGTTGAGCCAAGTATACCTGGGAACCCGCGAGTTTTGTTCATCTCCAACAACCTTGCGGCGTCTTCAGCATTGGGAGATCTCAAGTACTCCGAGCCAAACACTTGCACAATGCCGACTACGAAGCGCTTGACACACATGATGGCTTGGCTCTCACCCATGGCTAAGTGATCATCAACTAGATCAATGGGGATACCGTATGCCAACATACGCAAAGCGGCTGTCACCTTCTGAAAGGTGCTATGCCCAAGCTCTCCGGCGGCATTCCTCCTTTGCTGAAAAAACATGTCATGGCTCGCTAGTTTCTCTACAATGCGCCTGAACAACTCGGTGCTCATTCTAAACCGGCGACGAAAGTACGACTCGGAGTATGTGGGATTCTCCATAAAATAGTGGCTCATCAATCAGTTGTGGGCATCGATCCTATCCCTCCAAATTTCCTGCCGACCCTAACCGAACCGCCCTGCTTCGGTTTTTTATTGATGTGCATAGCTAGGATCATTGCAAGATCCTCCTCCTCTTCCATATCAAATTCTTCTTCGAAAGAATCATATGACGAACTCATCTATAATGTTCAAAACTAGGCTATAAAAAACTACAAACAATATGCACCAAATTCATGTAAAAATGTGAAGTTGGAAGCAATACATACCTTGCGGGCGTTTTGTCGAACACCTTGCGGGCGCCGAGCGGCTGTGGGCGGCCGGACGCTGTTCGTCGAAGAACTGCCGCGCGTGACGGGCGGCGCTGACTAGAGGGAGACGGAGGAAGCCGCGACCGCGCAGGGAGAGACCGGGGAAGCGCCGGAACGGTAGCCGAAAGAAATGGGATGGCGCGGGCGGCGACGACGCCAACGGCTGGATGGGTAGGTAAAGTTGCGAGCGAGTGCTCGAGAGTCCAGCGCGCGGGAGCGGGTGCAGTAAATAAGCGGCGCGCGATGACGTTTCGACCGCGTGTTGAACTAAATATGTCGCACGCGTGATTTTGCGGGTCCGCTGGAACGCCCATAGCAGCAAGGCGAGCTAAAAACACTAATTTTCCAGCGCGACGCTTATATATGGCGACAGTTGTAGATGCTCTTAGGCCCCTACTACATCCCAACTCCGCTATGACTCCAATCCCTGTACTCGAGCAGTAAACGACACCACCCAGACGGCCCCCTCAGATCGGAGGTCGAATCCGAATCCCGTCGGCGATGGCGCCACCGCCCCGCCGCCTCCTCCTCGTCCTCCTCGGGTTCCTTGCCGCTGCCTCTCTAGCTACCCTCGCCGCCGCTGTCTACGAAGACCAAGTCGGCCTCGCTGACTGGTACGTTTGTCTCGCGCCCCTCCCGTAGTTCGATACGCTCCTCCCGCGCCTAGATCTGATTCGCCTAACACGACGCAGCGGACCTTCGACTTTATAGTTCAGATTGCTGTTTCACTGTTATGGAGGAGTTACACGCCATGTCAATGTAGGGTTTTCGAGGCTTTTGGGTCTTTTGAGTGATTTCTTCTTTGTTATATCCAGAGCTACTTATTCTAGCTACCAATTGAGTACTATGCGTGTGACGATCATGCCGGCTGTTTCAGCCTTTGGTGTTGGCTGCGCTTCCTGCAGATCAGATCAGATTGCGTTCTGGAACTTATTGGTTTGATGTTTTGTCGTTGCTTTTGCGGACAAATAGAAGTGTCAGACAGACCTCAGCCTAAAATTTCATTGTAGATGCACGGCTTTTTATGGACATGCAGTGTATTAATCCAGTAGATGACTTTCTTTTAAGAACAATATATGGACCATCAAGTCTAGCCGGCGCTGTGTTTGTTTTATTTCAAAATTTCAGTAAACCACTGTGGATTTCACTATCCAATCATTCATTGCTTGGACATTGGCCCTCTTAACGCCGCTTCTATTTCTAATTAGCACCATGCAGTCTCTGGGACTAACCCTATTTCACCATTTGAAAAACTGACGTTCTTTGCAGGCATCAGAAGTACATAGGCAAAGTTAAGCAGGCAGTTTACCACACTCAGAAGAGTGGGAGGAGGCGTGTCGTGGTCTTGACAGAGGAAAATGTGATCGCCTCTCTTGATCTTCGTTCAGGAGATATATGTCAGTTCTTCTTGTCAATTAGTTTCTTAAGCTGGCCTGCCACTTATGTGCTACAATTATGTGTCTTTAACAAATGTCGATTTTGATGCAGTTTGGCGACATGTCATTGAGAAGAACAACCCCATTGACCAGCTTAGTCTTTCAGCTGGAAAATGTGAGTCTACATTTTTGCTTTCATCTGGGACACCTTCTCTTAGAAGAACAACATTGTTGATGTTGTCTATTTTCATGCATTTTATTCCTTTTCTATTCCTTGTTGGTAGGAAACATATCCTTTTGAGACTAGTTTTGTTCTTCTAAAAGTTATGTGTATTTTCTAAGTATGTTTATTTTTATCTATACTCCAAACCTTTATTTGCATGTGCAGAATAGCTTTCTTTAGCATCTTTGTTTCAGATGCCTATTCGACTTTGGTACTCCCTCCGATCCTTTTTATTCCGCGTATAACTCCAATCCCGCATACCAAGGACAGCTACGATCTAAAAAATCTGGACAATTTTACCCTGGAGCGAGCGTGGTCTGCATGGTAGAAATCTTGCACAGTTATAACAGCAGCAGCCTTTGATTGGCTCTCCTCTCCTTGTTTCCCTCTCTGCATTTAATTTTGACGCCCGCGTCCCTGCATGCATGATCTCTATTGGCTAATCTCTGCACGCATGCATGCGAGCCTTTGCTGTTCTGGCGCAATTAGTGCAGCTGGAAATTAGTACGGCCGAAGCGGAGGGTCAGGGGCACACATGGAAACCAGCGGATAAAAAAGGGAACACGCAGACTATTTATGGAAAAATGAGAAAAAGTTATGCACAAACAAAATAGAACGAGGGAGTATCCTCTTGTGTTATTCACATAACCCCAGTATATACTTACATACCAGTAAGAACATGAATCAATGAGTATACTCGAGGTACCAATTAGCCAATAGGGATGCAATATGATTCAGGTATCCTTGACTTACAACTAAGAAGGTAGATCTATACAGAATATAACTCAGGTATCCTTGACTATTAATACTACAATAACTAAAGGTGAGCAGCATGATAGCTGCATGTCAGAGGTTCTAGTTGAACACATTTTTTTGCTGGCATAGAGAAGACAACAGTGGAATGTTTACATCTATTGGTTATAAAAATATTCACAGAAGTGTTTAAGCCCAAGCAATGCAGATTAAAAAGTTCACTCAGAGCTACTCAGGAATTTGTCATGGTTACTCACCGCGGAATGTCATGTGGTGGGCCTTGGAGAAACACAAAGTCCCAACAAAGTACATTACCCTCATCAAAATATTGTGAGAAGTGTTAGAAGTAATGGCAACACTGATGACTTTCCATTTAAAAAAACATGGAGTCCTCGCCTCCATCTAGAAAAACATTTTAAGAAAAATCCTTACCTCCATCTAGAAAAAGGAGTAAAAAAGAAGAGAAAAAATCACCAACACAGCCTACGAGTGAGCGCCACTTTGCGTAGCTTTCCATTTAAAAAAAAACGTGTGGGGTCATCACCTCCATCTAAAAAGGATATTTTTTAAAAGATTCCTCACCTCCATCTAAAAATGATATCCCAAAAGCTTTTTCACCGCGGCCAACCAGCTTGTGCCACGTGGCATAGCCGGTTGGCCGCCCTTCACGCGACGCTTAATGGGTTTAAAGTCCACACAAGAAAGAATTGGGTCTGGAATGATGATATACGTGATAGATGGCACTGATTGAAGAGAAGCTTGTCAAACACCATCTGAGATGGTTTGGGCATATTTAGTGCAGGCCTCCAGAAGCGTCAGTGCATGGTGGGTGGGTAAGTTGTGCTGATAATGTCAAGAGAGGTTGGGGTAGACCAAACTTGTCATGTGAGGAATCCGTAAAGAGAGATCTGAAGGACTAGAATATCACCAAAGATGTAGCCATGGACAGGGGTGCGTGGAAGTTAGCTATCCACATGCCACAGCCATGACTTGGTTTCGTTCTCTTATGGCTTTCAACTCTAGCCTACCCCGATTTGTTTGGGACTGAAAGGCTTTGTTGTTGTTGTTGTTGTTGTACTCAACCTAATAGGCAAGAGATGCCTTTCAGTGAACATGAGGAGCTTAGTATTGTTTCTTTTGAAAAGCCAAATTGTGTTGGCCTTTTTCCTTAGTGGTGGTATTAAGAATACTTATGTCATGAAGTGTGATTGCCTGTGATTTGTCACTTGACTATCAGTCATCAAAGCAATTACTGTCCAAATTGTTTATGTGCTGCAATATGATTTTTGAACCTTTTTTGAACCATCTGTTTTTTTACATGTATTCAGATGTTGTTACTCTTTCTTCGGGAGGTAGTATATTGAGGGCATGGAATCTTCCTGATGGACAAATGATCTGGGAAACCAATATTCAAACTTCCACATCATCAAAGTCGTTGCTGCATGTTTTGGTTTGTATTAGCGATTTGTGGATAATAAGACATCTTTTTCTTTGTATCACCTATTCAGAATTATCAATCTCCTTTTTTATGTGCAGTCAAACAGTAAAGTGGTAAAGGATAATTTGGTTTTAGTTTTGGCTGGACAATGGATTTATGCTGTATCAAGCATTGATGGAGTCATTTCTTGGGGAAAGGAGTTCACACTTGACGGGTACGCATAACTATGCCCCTCTGTTACTTGTTCAGAACATCAGGAATACAGTAATAACTTGCACTTCAATGTCTGTGCAGCCTAGAAATTAAGCAGGTCGTTCAATCACCTGAGAATGATATTGTCTATGTTGTTGGGATTGCTGGTTCCTCAAAGCTTGCTGTTTATCAGTTGAATGCTAAAACTGGAGAGATAGTAAAGGATGCCCAAGAGTCATTGCCTGATGGATTATGTGGTGAAATATTACTTGGTTCCAGTAATGTGTTGGTAGCACTGGATGAGACCAGGTCAGCTCTGCTTATTGTTGAGTTCAAGGGTGAGAGCATCAGCTACAACAAGGTGCAGATTTCAGAGTTTGTTCAAGACTTTTCTGGGACGGTCAAACTTCTACCACTGATGTCTAATGGTATCATAGCTTTGCAATCATCTTCTACTGTTTCTCTCCTGAAGCTTAAAGGTATGGATGGGTTGGAAGTAATCCATAGCTTTGACCAACCAGCCTCTGTGAGTGATGCTCTGACAATAACAGAAAAAGATGAAGCCTTTGCTGTTGTGCAACATGTGGGTTCTCAAATTGAATTTATTGTCAAAGTTACAAGTGATTTAACCAATGAGATTATTAGGGAGAAAGTTGATATAGGTCAGCATAGAGGCAGTGTACAGAAGGTCTTCTTGAATAATTATGTCCGCACTGATAAATCTCATGGTTTTCGGGCTCTGGTTGTAATGGAAGATCATTCCATCCTGTTAATTCAACAAGGTGCTGTTGTCTGGAGCAGAGAGGATGGACTTGCTTCAATTGTTGATGTAATGGCTTCTGAATTGCCTGTTGAGAAGGATGTTGTCTCAGTTGCGGATGTGGAACACAATCTCTTTGAATGGCTTAAGGTAATCATGACTAACTAATGTTTATCTCCATGTTTTGGATATTTCAATATGGACTACATACAGACTGAAATGAGTGAACAAACACACTAATATGTGTCTACATACACTCGATTTAGCAAAAAGTTAGAACACCATTTAACTAACAGTGATCAGATGGAGTATTTCAGAATGCCTGTTATTGAAACTTAGTAGATCTTCTGTCAATCCTGTAGAATTTATTGACATGCATTTATTTGCTGTACAGCTTTCTTAGCTAATGGTAGCACTGGTTAGGTAATAGTGTGTATTCATCCACAATTCTTTTTCTGTTCATTGTGTGTGTGCTACCACGACTTAGGCAACACTACAACCCGCCGCAAGGTTTTGACATTTTGTTGCATGTGCTTCTCAAAATTCATGTATGGCACTTGACTCCTGATTCTTGTATAGGGACATGTGCTGAAACTCAAAGGAACTCTAATGCTTGCTAGTGTTGATGAACTTGCTGCAATCCAAGCATTGAGAGTCAGAAGCTCTGAGAAAAATAAGATGACCAGAGACCATAATGGATTCCGCAAACTTCTTATTGTATTGACCAAGGCTGGCAAAGTGATAGCTCTGCATACTGGAGATGGCCGTATTATCTGGTCAAATTTGTTGCCTTCCCTTCGTGCTTCTAAATCTGGCGAAAGGCCTTCTGCCTTGAGGATATACCAATGGCAGGTACCCCATCACCGTGTTATGCGTGAGAACCCGTCCATACTTGTTGTGGGAAGATCTGGAGCCAGCTCTGTTGCTCCTGGTGTCCTCTGTATTCTTGATTCGTATTCCGGAGAGGAACTCAACTCTCGGAGCTTTGACCATTCTGTTGCCCAAATTATCCCATTGACACTGAAGGATTCATCTGAACAGCGTCTTCATCTTATTGTTGATTCCAACTGCAACGCTCACCTATATCCAAGATCTCCGGATGCCCTTAATTCATTTATTAGTGAAATGTCAAATCAGTATTTCTATTCTGTAGATATGCAGAAAAATGCTATCAGAGGGTATTCATTACAGAAATCATGTGACTTCAATGCGGATGACACATACTGCTTTAGCACAAAGTTGTTATGGTCCATCATTTTCCCTTCCGATGCAGAAAGGATTTCTGTCTCAGAAGCACGAAAGATGAATGAGGTCCGTTTATTTCCTCTGCTTGCTTCAATTCATATTCAGTGGCCCAACATCTTTTGTTACAACATGTTATAACATAGTCTTTGCTTTCTTATGTCCTAAAGGTTGTTCATACTCAAGCAAAGATCATAGCAGATCAAGATGTGATGTATAAGTATTTATCAAAGAACTTAATTTTTGTTGCTACGGTGTCTCCTAAAGCTGCTGGTGAAATTGGATCCGCGGCACCTGAAGAAGCTTCACTAGTGGCATATCTCATTGATGCTGTCAGCGGACGCATACTACACCGTGTGACCCATCATGGTGCACAAGGCCCTGTACATGCCGTGAGTATAACTTGGCTTTTTATTCGTTGGCCCTAATCTCGTCAGTCAGAATTTGTGTATGAGACTGTTATACACTATTTCCATCTTTTCACAACATATTCTACATGCTTGAATTGCTACACATCTCAATTACACACGACACTTATATCATAAGGCACGAAGATATGCTATCTGGAGTATCTTGCGCATGTCTATATATGTTATTTTAAACCACTCTTCTTTACTAATTGTTAACATGCTTATTTCTTTTTGCATTATCAAGGTTGTCAGCGAGAACTGGGTTGTCTATCATTATTTCAACCTCCGAGCCCACAGATTTGAAATTGCAGTGATTGAGATATATGATCAATCTAGGGCGGTATGGCTTGTGCACATTGTTATAATATAAGCTCATTTAGCATATTTTTTGGTGTCGGTAGTATTAACTTCACTAAGTGTTCACACAGGACAATAAAGATGTATTGAAGCTTATACTTGGGAAGCACAATTTGTCTGCACCCATGACTTCTTATTCCCGACCAGAGGTTATGGTGAAATCCCAGTCATACTTTTTTACTCACTCGGTGAAGGCAATGGCAGTTACACAAACAGCCAAGGGTATCACTTCCAAGCAGCTACTCATTGGCACGATTGGTGACCAGGTCTGTTGTCTTGATTTTCATTTTCATTGCTATTTACCTGGACAAGTCATTGCACATTTTTTGCCCATGTTGGATGCGGACATGGTTTGTATGGCACCTCATATATATCCTTCCTACCTTATGGGAAATTGAGGGACCTCCTATCAGCTGGTCTTCTTACCATCATGTAGAATCTAAATGTTTCCATTATGGATAGTTGGTGCGAATGATGTTTCTAATTTGATCTCTTATCCAATACAAACAAAAACATGCAGTGCTTTGTCCCTAAAAAACATGCAGTGCACAGTTGATCAACTTTTTACTTTTGGATAGTTGCAAAAAAAATGTTTCCTCTTCTTTTTTGGAACCTCAAATGTATGATTTTACATGTTGTGTCACCTTTCCGTTTTCTGTTGAAATCCCATGTCCACATTAATCCACCGGCAGTGCTGTCAGAATGATGTGTTATGCATGATGATGGTTCATCCTGGGTGCTGTTTGCACGTCCACCTTTGGTACCGCTCATGTGTATTTTACGCGCGCATGACCGTTGATTAGCTTGAAAAGCATGGGAACTTAGCTTCTATTACCTCTGTCCCAAATGACTTGTCTTAGATTTGTGTAGATACGGATGTCTCTAACACTAAAACGTGTCTAGATACATCCGTATCTAGATCAAGACAAGTAATTCGGGACAGAGGGAGTATAGACTATTATTAGTTTGTTTACATGGGTTGGAGAGATTGTTTCTTTGTGGTCAAGTCATCCCTAGGAAGCTGTATCACATCATTTTTAATCAATGAAAGACGGATTGAACAAAGCTACCATACTTCTCTTCTATGACCGGTTGCCTTTCTCGCACATGTTTATCTTCATTGTGAAATACTCCTTCCGTTCCTATATCTAAGGTGTATTATTTTCGGCACGGTGACCAAGGCACATAATTATAGACAAGTAATGACGAAATTACCCTTGGCAAATTTGTTGATTAGTGTCAAGTAAATCAGTTAGCCTAGAAAAGTAAGAGATACATGCAATCAATAGAGAGATATTTTCCGTCTATTGCTATAAGGAGAGATACAGACAATCGGGAGAGATATACTTTCCATTTTCCTGGAGGGCTAACAAGGGAATTAAGAGGAATTAGAAGAAATACACCTTACATTCTGAAATTTTATCAAAAAACAAACACACCTTATATAAAGGAACGGAGGGAGTAGATTAACAACACCACGTGACTGCACTAATAAGATTTTGTACCTACATAGCCCCAGGAAACATATACACCTTGCCCCAGGAAACATATGCACCTTAACTCAAGCCTGTCAAGTTCGATAGCATCTGCTTATACAATATATGTATGAAATGAACATTTCGTCTTTTTAAACAAGATATTTGGCTATTTAATATGAAGTCAGTCATAGATGCTTGAATTAGATTCTTATGGAACACATTACATATTGCAGGTTCTGGCACTTGACAAGCGCTTTCTTGACCCACGCCGTTCATTGAATCCTACCCAACAAGAGAAAGAAGAGGGTATTATACCGTTGACAGATTCTTTGCCTATTATTCCACAGGTATTTCTATTGTCATGATGCTCTAAAGTTTTACCTTCACATATATTCTTGTAATAATTATATCAACGCACTGCATCTGTGTTCTTATAGTTGTATCACTGTTACAATATAAAAGCACTAATTGGTGTTACCATCTTGTCATGATGAAGTTGCGCAATGGTATTGCTTTACTCCCTCTGTTCCTAAATATAAGTCTTTTTTAGAGATTCCAATAAGGGACTACACGGAGCAAAATGAGTGAATCTACACTCTAAAGTATGTCTATATACATCCGTATGTAGTCCATAGTGAAATCTCTAAAAGGACTTATACTCCCTCCGTCTGAAAATACTTGTCGGAGAAATGGGTAAAAATGGATGTATCTATAACTAAATTACGTCTAGATACATCCATTTCATTGACAAGTATTCCTGGACCGAGGGAGTGTTTAGGAACGGAGGAAGTAGATTATAATTTTCTCTTAGCGTGGTTGCATATATTATGCTTCGGTTACAGGTTTAGGACATTGGCTTGTTTCTCTTTGGATTTGGTTAAGTAGTTGGTTCGATCCACTGTTGCTAAGATGTAACCTTTTCCTTCCGTTAAAAAGGGGCATTCATATCCTTTTATTTGTGTAGAACTGTTAAACTCCAAATAATGGTTCAGGAAATATCAAGATACAAGATTATACTCTTTTATCATGAGCTATGATGGGCCGGTCTCCCATCTATTTACTATAACGAGTGTCTACTGAAGTTCCAATCTTCAGTTTAAGTTTCATAAACTTCAACAAAAACGTGTATCCTCTGCTGTTGAATCAGTTAATCATTTTTGTGTATGATAAAACAAACATGACTTCTTTTAGCACACTGGGAAGTGGAATTGGGACATAGACAACTTTGGTTGCATGGTTAAAATATGATTCTTCCTTCAAGTAAAGAAGACATTGATGATTTCAGAACCCAGTTTGTTTATCCCGTTTCTATTACTAACTTGTGCAGAACAAAGCTAGTTTATAAGTCTATGAACGTAGTTTTCTCATTAACTTTTGGTTATTACTAACATTGCTTAAAAATTACTTGGACAACTTGCTTGAAGTGTGTAAAGGGGTCCTTTGAATATCTCTTCCAGCTTCATTTAACTACCAATCTCTTGCACACACTTCATTGCCTCATGTCTTGTGCTTGATATAGTGTTGTATGTCATAATATTTTGGTCACATGTTGGCATGCTTGTTTTTGTCAAAGGTTCCACTATTTTCAATACCTTGTGCTTAATTTGATGTTCTATGTTGGGCTAATTGGTCATTATCCATTCTTATATATTTATGATTAATATGATGCTGTATATTGAGGCTATTTTGGTCATTATACATCCTGCTTATGTGATTTTTCCTGCAGTCCTATGTGACACACTCTCTTCAAGTGGAAGCACTGCGAGGAATTGTTTCTATTCCGGCAAAGTTGGAGTCCACTACTCTTGTTTTCACTTATGGTGTGGATCTCTTCTACACTCGGCTTGCACCATCAAGAACCTATGATTCACTCACGGATGAATTCAGTTATGCTCTTCTTCTAATTACTATTGTCGCATTGGTTGCTGCTCTCTTCGTTACTTGGATTTTGTCTGAGAAGAAGGAATTAAGAGACAAGTGGAGGTAATTGAGGCCTCTATGTTGTGATGCAAATGAAATTTTTGGCCCTAGTCGACATCCTTATCTTCGACTTTGTTAGTGCCAGGGTTCGTTTCACTTTTGACTAGGCTATTATTTATGTAACATTTGAAAGTGAAACCTGTTTCCTGGGATGACACTGCATAAGGTACTTGTGCAATTAGAAATCCTGGACATGACATCAAAGAACTGGCAGATCACGCATGACTCATAATACGTTGTAAAATGTACCACAGCGACCAAACTTTCCATCAGAATGTTAGCAGTGCTTTGTAACTTTTTCTGAGTAGAAATAACATTTCTCTCCTCCAATCTTGACATTATTTCTGTCGTTGATATGTGATTCTCACGATTATGGTTTGTTTTGGGGAAAGAAACCTGTTACTCAGATGGTGATGTAGCAATGGATCAATCTGTCGCTGTTTCCTGACATGACACTTTTTCTGAAGATGTACGCCCGTATGCATGCATTACGTGCAGTTATACAACTGCCTTATCTACCGTGCCGTTCGATGCGCTTAATGAAGACCATCAGTTCCTACCCCCACATCGCACCGCACCTGCTGCCGCGCAGCATCTTTTGCAACAGGGGACACATCGCTTCACAGTAGACGTCACCACAGATTGGGCGAGCAGCGGCCGCTTGCAGCACAATGTCGTGGAGCTGCAATGGAACACCGCCGGTGATCATCGATGCTATGATGGAGCATGGTTTGCCTGCCCGGTGCTGTGGTGGAGCTGCAATGGAACATCGCCGGTGGTCATCGATGCTGCGATGGAGCATGGCTTGGCCGCTCGGTGCCGTGGAGCTGCAATGGAACATCGCCGGGGGTCGTCACTGCTGCAATGGAGCCGCTGGGCCGTTGACAATGTCACGAGTGCTACATAGTAGCGGTGGCGAGGGCTATGTTGCAACACTGGTGGTCATCGATGTTGTGATGGAGCATGGCTTGGTTGCCCGGTGACGTGGAGCTGCAATGGAGCATCGCTGGTGGTCGTCGCTGCTGCAATGGAGCCGCCGGGGCGTCGACAATGTCACGAGTGCTACATAGTAGCGGTGGCGAGGGCTACGTTGCAACACTGGCAGCCATCCCCACCTGTCACGTCACAACACCGGCATCATCATTGAACGCTGCATCATAGCACAAGCAACCATCGACGGGCCGCATAGCAGCACATCATCACGAGTGCCACATACGAGCGTGGGCAAGGATTGCATTGCATCACTGGCAATCGATGATGACTGCCGCGTCACAACGCCGCAACACCTCGAACGCTGCATCGCAACATCGGCAACCATCAAGGGGTGTTGCATGCATCTCTGGAGTGTCACGTGTTCCATCACAACGTGGAGCAGCTTGGGCAGGAAAGCTCACGGTGGAGAGAACAAGAGACTAGAAATGAGAGAGGAGAAATGGGTGGCTCACGCTCGCGGAAGATAAGGTTTGGTGGTTGGTGGGGCCCATGGGAACATAGCGTGCTTTTAGCCGGCTGACGCGAGTTTGCGCGCGAGAGACAAGCACTGCACGATCGAGCTCGATTAGATGCCTCGCGACGTGGTTTACGACTGCTAGATATCTATCAGTTGGAGTAATAATAACGATAGAGAGATGATGCACATACAAGCAATAGGAAACAAGGATGATATAGGCGGTTGTACCGTTGTATACCGCCTTCACCATAATTACCAAGCACCGAAAACCTTCACAGTCATCGAAGATGGAGAGTACCAGAAGCTGGTCCACATCTTGGTGTTGAAGAAACCCCCTAGCCAGGAGGCGAGCCGTGATAGTCACCAGCCCCGGAAGGCTGGATCTAGCCCGATAAGGAACATTGGCCGGAGGAACCCTCCAATCCTCTTCAATGCCGTATCCGGGGCCAACGCCAACCCGCCCTTCAACATTCCATCGGATACTCCATCGTCTTTCGCAAATCCGTAACATTTATCACCATCGCACTCCAAGAGCAACCCATCTCCGCCACCACACCTAGACGCAACACCAGATCGAAGCCGCTCCAACAGCTTGGACTTCACAAGCCTCTCGCTGACGCCAACCACTACTACAGATGCGTCATCGATGAGCTGTACCACTGACCGGCCAGCCGAAACACATCAGTGTTATCTATCCCGGTCTCAGTTTAAAAGTTATCACATGCCGGTCTAAAAATGCACGGTCTATGATATGTTGTACCGATGAGAAAATTGGACAGATTGTAATCACTGACTTGCTGCTCTACTTGTCCCGTATGTATAGTCGATTTAAATCTGACCCTTTTCCTTTTTCACCATTTAGTGTTGTTCTGTACGTGGCCTGTTATAATCACCGTTCATTCCCTGTTTCCATTCCTTACTCTCACTGCCGTAGTCTAGTCCCTCCCTCCCGCCGGTCTCCCTATTGTCCCCTTCCCCCTATGACCGCTGATCTGTGGCAGCCTCTCCAACGGCCCCACTGCCTTCCTTCGCGAATGCACCATCCCGACGTTGCCGCTCGCAAGCCGTCTGGACGCCGCTCTCTCGTTGGGACATTGCCGCATTCCCGTACATCCGTTGCTCTGCCCCGGGGATCTGCCCTACCACTGACTATCTCTCCCATGCCTCAGTGCATGATGGTAGACCCGACATGTACTGCATTGTTCTCGTGCCAGCCACAGCAGTGAGCTGCATTGTATCATAACTATGTTGCAATTTCAATTATACTATGCATGTCATGTATGTGTTGCAATTTTGGGATGCATGTAATTGTGTTGCTATGAACCTTACATTTGCTATGTGTTTCATGTACCTACTAGACCATTGATGGCACACGTTGCTTCGCCCCTCATTTTATAAAATAAAATGATAAAAATATTCTTAAATATATTATGACATAAAACATATTGATTTTGCATAAATATAATCATACATTAGCTAGTAATCAAGAGAAATCATGTACATACTTGGTAAAAGCAAGGTTCATGGATATAAATTGGCCTGGTTTAACATACACAACAATGTACACGTGGAAAAAATGTTGCATACTTTTACTGTGGCCCAATTTAAGAACAACAAACCAAACTTGTTGGAGCCACTTCTCTAGGCATTTGAAACTTGAAACAAGGAAAAATGATGTAGCAGCGGTGCTCAAGCAATTGACGACTTGCAATTAGATTATTTATGCTAAAGTTGAACTCAAACCTGAGAGGAAGGATGGTAGGTGAGATGTACCTGACCGGATGCAGGGACAACGCTGAAATCTTTGGCATTGTTGCCTCACACAGATAGGAATTGAACCCCCCAGCATTATCACCACCAGAATATAATTGCAATTTGGGGTTGTGAAGTCTTTGTTGTCACCCCCCTTCCTGTGACAAGAGGATGCTAACGACGGCAATGCTCTCAACGACGGGGAGGGCTTCTGTAGGGTTATGCCCCAGAAGCAAAAGAGGAATAATCAAGCGGCCTTGTACGAGAGTAAATTTGAGATAGGGTATATCTAGCAACTTTACATCAAACTTTGCTGAGTGGATACTATCAATTTTTATTCTACATGGCAATATGAAACCTCTCTCCAGAACTTGGTATAACAACACACGACATGTTGCATAATATGATTAGTTAAATATATGGTCGATTGCAGAAGATAAGGGTAGCATCAACACTATCTTAACACACTGTAGGATCGAAAGTATGTCTAGAGGGGGGGGGGAGGTGATTAGACTACTTGAACAAATAAAATCTATGCTTTTCCCAGTTTTAGTTGTGGGCAGATTTTAGTAATTCTTGCGAGTCTAGTATCACCCTACGCATGCAATTCTAAGAGTATAGCAGCGGAAAGTAAAACATTACACATGTAAGTAAAGGAGGGGTTTGTAGATTTCAAACGCAATGAAGACACGATGATTTTTGATGTGGTTCTGATAGGTGGTGCTATCGTACGTCCACATTGATGGAGACTTCAACCCATAGAGGGTAACGGTTGCCTGAGTCCATGGAGGGCTCTCCACCCACGTGGGGTCCACGAAGAAGCAACCTTGCCTATTCCATCATGGCTTACGTCCATGAAGGACTAGCCTCACTCGGATAGATCTTCACAAAGTAGGCGATCTCCTTGCCCTTACAAACTCCTTGGTTCAACTCCACATGATCTTGGAGGCTCCCAAGTGACACCTAACCAATCTAGGAGACACCACTCTCCAAAAGGTAATAGATGTTGTGTTGGCGATGAACTCCTTGCTCTTGTGCTTCAAATGATAGTCTCCTCAACACCCAATATCTCTCTCACAGATTTGGCTTGGGTAGGAGAAGGATTGGAGTGGAAAGCAACTTGAAGAGGCTAAAAATCAAGGTTCAAATGGTAGGAATGGAATCTCTTGATCTCAACACATGAGTAGGTGGTTCTCTCTCAGAAAATGAATGGTGGAAGTTGTGTCTCGTTCTGATGGCTCTCTTAGAGAATAAGTGGTGGTGGAGGGTATAAATAGGCATCACCAAAAATCCAACCGTTACAAGTCTTTGACCCAACTCGGTGGCACCGATATGATAATCTCGGTGAGACCGACTAGTGAAAAGACTTGACCGTTAGGCTTTTCGATGAGACCGATTATACCAACTCGGTGGGACCGAAGTGCAATGGCTAGGGCAAGACATCATCTCAATAATTCCGATCGGTTCATCTTGGTAATTTCGAAATGAATCAACTTCATCACAGAAATTTGGCTAGGACGTCTTGGTGGGATCGAGAACCATTTCAGTTAGACCAAATTGCTAGGATTTTGGCTGTGGCAATGGAATGATCATCTCGGTGGTCCGGAGTAGGTGATATCGGTGGGACCGAAATGAAGATTTAGGGTTTTGGACATATGTGTTTTTGAGAAGGTGATTGAGGGTTTTTGGAACAATATCACTAGGCACTTGAAGAACAACCTCATCAACAATACCTCATCCCCTTTTAATAGTATTGGCTTTCCTAAGGGACTCAATGTGATCTGGATCACTAAACAAAAAATGTAGAGTCTTGGGGTAGCCATTTTTTGTCCTTGACATTTTGAAGGGTCCACATACATTAGTCCTTGCCATCCCAATCGTTGATCTTTTCTGAAATTTATCATCAATGTTCATTAGATCAATGACATATATGATGTTATTAATTATGAAAACCACTCGGGGATTAGTTGCACTTTCAATCTCCCCTTATTGGTACTTTATGAAAACATATAGATCAAAGCTTCAACAAACGATATAATGAATGAAATACATCATCTCTTTAAGAAGTATGTGATAAGCAAGAGCTCCCCCTAAATTTGTGCATTATTAAAAATTTGCATTTGATTGCAAATGCGCAATCGATTAGGATCATGGGTTACTCTTCCATGTCACATATATCTTGGTGGAGCGCACAAAATGATAAGATTGCAATGAAATTTGCACTCATCACCAAACAAACAAGTGAATGATCATACAAAGAGCATACGAATGAATATCCAAGCAAGCATAGCATTAAAGTATGATATGATCAAGCAGACAATAATGTAGTCTCATACAAGCGTCATGCAAAAGTAACTCAAAGTAGCAAGAATCTCTTAAGGAAAAGCAAACGAACAAAAGAAAAACACTCCCTCGAAGCCTAATGATTTATACTATTCCCCCCTTTGGCAACAAGTACAAAAAAGTTCAAATAAGTATAGAGCTAAATGTTGCTCTAGGCTTGATCTCCTGCAGCGCCGGTGTGCGTTGATGTCGGAGTAGAGAGAAGTGCATCTGCAAATGCCTTAGATTAAGTCTGCTGTACTAGAGGAGTGGAGACGGCAGTAGGCACTAAGGGGACAATCGAAGGTGTAGCTGCTGGAGCTGAGACTGTAGCTCTAGAAGTGACGGGCACTGCAACTGATCTAGGCATGGTCCTGAACTGAGTAGTCGTGGGAATGCCATCACCTAGATGCTCCTCATCATCCCTAGATGGTCATGCTTTAGCTTCATCCACCTCACGCTTCAGACTCTCAACAGCGGTCTGAACCTCTGGCACCTTGACATCCAGATCATGAATCTTCGTTTATACAATCCTCTCGAGATTCTTCTGGTTCTCTATGAGATTGGCCAGACTCCGCTCGATCCTCCGAGTAGCTTGAAGAATGATATATTGCATTTGGTCTATCTTGGTCTTAAGCACTGGAGTTAAGGGAGCACTAGGTCCTGAAGTCCTTGCAGCTTCTGTGCTTGCCTGTGCTATGGCCAAGGTAGGATGGGATGGATCCATTCTCACTGTATTATCCTCAAACTCAGGCCAAAGCGGCAAATGCACATGATCCAATAGAAAAGACTTGTGCGCACCCTTGGAGTTGATAAGCATCTGAATATGAGGGGCAAACCCATAAGACCTCTTCTGATCAGCAGCTGTCCTCTTTATGGTTTCCACTATGAGATCCATGACCTTGAATTTCTCATGTTGGTCAATATGATGCAGCATGTTGATGGAGTGACCACAAATCATCCTCTTATCGTCTAACTTGGGCATCAAATTATGCTTCATGATGGTGTTGGAGGTAGAAAGTCCTGCCAACAAATGATAAACATAGCTAAACTTGTGAGAGTCCTTGTACTTCTCAGGGATCTTCGTGTACATGTTAGCCATGGAATTGTGGTCCATCTTTGGCTTACCATACACATCTATGTCATCCTCATGAGCCCCAGGTACACCAGGCAAAGTGGCCCACTCAAGCACGCTAGGCTAATACTTGACCCCTTCGGTTATCCAAACTATCCTTCCATTGGGATAGAAGTGAGCTGGAGAGTAGAATTGCATGATCATATCATCGTTCCATGCAGTCAGCTTCTTCCCAATGAACTTGTCAATATTAATGGTCTTGAAACCCTCATGAACGTGGGGTAAGTCCTCATGCATATCAATATACTTCCAGTCCACCCACCTCATGTCACTGACTATGGGCTTCTTGTCAAGCAGCAGAGTCTCATAGAAATCTTGCTGTTCTTTGGTGTGGAAGCGATAGTCTACAATAGTCCTCCTTCCAATGGAGTTGAGATCAGACTCTCTCCATTTCCTCAGTCCTTTATCCTACCTCTTCTTCATATTCTCAGCAACTGGATGTGTGTCATTGTATTCAGGCAGTCTGGGTCTGAGCTTCATAAGCACTGGGGCCTTGTTCTTCTCAGCAGCAGAGATGTTTCTGATGGTCTTCCCATTTGGCTTGGAAGAAGTGGAAGTCTTCATAGTATCATCCATGAGCTTGGGCTGCTTGGCAGCACGTGGATTAGCAGCTGGCTCAAGCATGCCATCTCTGGGTTTGAAGGTCACTTGAACTGACTCCTTCCTCACTCTCTTTTTGCCTACTGGTTTAGCCATAGATTTGTTTGCAGCTGGCCTAGTGCTTGCAGTAGTGCCATATTCCTTGGCAAGCACTACTTTCTTCTTCTTCTTTGAGGTGACTTCTTCAACAATGAAGTCCTCATCCTGATCATCAGTGTCCTTCTTCTTCCTTGACCTTATGGCTACCTTGGGCAAGTATGGAGAACTTGTTTCTCCTTCATGACAACTCTCCTCGGGACTAGAGCCTGCACTCAAATCAACGCCGTGCTCCTCTGATCTGTTCTGGCTATCACTAGCATCTGACATCTTGCAAGCAGACCTATGAAGTTTCAAGTTTTCACAGAAGACATTTCCGATCCGCCGAGTTGATCATTTCGATGATACCAAAGCACTCAACAAAAACTTGGCACACAGTTTTGGTCAGACCAATATGTAGCTCGGTCTCTCCGAGATGCTAGGGTTTCATAGAAACTTTATCTCGATCTCATAGATTAGTACAACTCGGTAGCACCGAGATGTACTAGTGCAATGGCCAAAAGCCAGATCGATGACTCCGAAATTTCCAAATCGGTCAGCTCGAGATGTATTTGACATAAACTTTAACCTATTTTTTTGCTCGAATCTAATCTATGGGAT
Organism: Triticum aestivum; assembly: GCF_018294505.1. Taxonomy (NCBI): domain Eukaryota; kingdom Viridiplantae; phylum Streptophyta; class Magnoliopsida; order Poales; family Poaceae; genus Triticum; species Triticum aestivum. Next base: position 223,143,522 of record NC_057795.1, read on the forward strand.
TCATATTTGGACTAGAGGTTTGCAATCTGTGGTAAGAATCATGGCGTAAACCCTAGTGCATTGAATCAGGAAAACAGAAGCACAAGGGGGGGTGAGATTTTACTCTAACTTGGCGCAAATCCTCCATGGCGGCAACGAGATTTCCGTTGACGGCGGCGGAATCCAACAACGAGGGTGCGCTGGATGGAACAACGACTGTCTAGAGACTAGGGCGACGACATCTGTCGGGTGCGGCGACGAAACGATTGAGAAAGTTTCAACCAGACAAGCACGTGGGATATATATACCCTTCAGCTGTCGGTGGCTCCAAGTGGAACGGATCGGCGGCACCAAGATGTGTAACTGCTAGTAGTACCACACATCGGTGACTCCGAGACGATTCATTTAGGTTGCACCGAGATGAAAAGCCAGATCAATCCAAATGGTTTCGATGAGACCGATGGGAGTGAGTTGGCGAGACGGAAAGACATTTAGAAGGTTTTTGAGTTTAGTCCTTGACAGATCGGTGAGTCCCAGTGTGCCTCACCTGGAGGGTCCGAAAAATACTTTTTCAAATTTCGTGATGTAGCATGAAGAGAATTTGAGACAAGAAAGCATAGATAGCTAGAGAAGGTGCTTAGGCATTCCTGTACACCCACTTGGCCAGGAAGCCAAGACAATCAAAACAATAAGTTGATGTCCTTGAATGATGAAAAATGCATTGCAACATGCTCACACAATAAAATGGCAAATGAAATATGTGTCAAACATGCACAACCAATTCTAGAATCTATCACACAATTGGCGATGACTACGTCATGTATATATGAGTATATTGACTTAGATACAAATGAGAACATTTGATCATAGGTCATACTCATCATAGGTCATACTCATCGTTCACACCATTAGAGTTGCTTTAGCTCAATTTTTAGAGCAAAGCTCCCCCAATTAGGGATGAACTAACCTTGGTTTTTGTCGATGATGACTTCATGTAGATAGTGTAGATGTGGATGCTCAATGTTGATGTAGACTATCAAGAGTTGGGAGCAATCCTTGGAGTTTTGCACTTTTCAATACCTACATGGGTTATTCCCACAAGGAACATACAAGGATGTCCATAGACATAGAGTGAAATGCACATATAATGATGTCCATGAATGCATTGAATACCTTGCCCCTTGTCTTACCAACAAGAGGGTTTGTGACTCCATGAACTAGTGCAAAATGTTGAAGTTGGTTGCACAAGTCCTTGCCATGAATGAATATGAGTGAAGTTTGTTGGTGGAGTCACCCTCAAGAACTCTCTAGTTCTTCTTCTTTGGGACCCACATCAGTTTGATGGGAATCCTTGGAGTTGTGGTAGCACCTGATGAAGTAGAGCTTGATGAGGCCTTTGGAACCCACCTGACCAAAGCTTGAGGTGGTTCTTCAAATGATTCAATCTCTTCTTGAAGCTTGTCCTTGCCTTTTAGCTTGTGGTCTTGTGGTGGAAGATTATCTTGAGCTTGTGTTCCCTCAAAAGAACTGGGATCATACTTCTCTTGTTCAGGAAAAAACTTTGTCTTAGGATATTGATCTTCTTCCCACTCAACTCCATTGGCATTGAACTTCCGTTCAAAACCAATACCTTGGTTATTCCAGTGCCTTCCTTGCTTACGCACAATTTCCTCAAATTGCTTACTTCCGGCAAGGCTCTTGTAAACACTTTTTCTATAATTCCTTTCCATAAATTGTTTTCTTTCTCAAGTGTGACTGGGCTAAGAGAATCATGGAGCGGCATCAATAAGCCGTGGTAAATTTTTTGTCCCATTAGGGGCAGGTTTGGGTATAAGCTTCTCATAGACCAGAGCTTCTCACAACAAGCCTGATGGTTTCGGTAGGGAACGCCCCACCTTTGGGGATGAAATGATATCCGCTGCCTCTTATTGCTTTCAAATTTTTTCTAGTGTGTCAACAGAGAACAACAGGAGTGTTGTGTCTATTTTTGGGATTTTTCTGGGTTTGTTTGGACTTTTTTATGCATTAATTGAGTTTTCAATGCATTCAGGTGCACAATTCAAATTTGAACTACATGCACATGCTCTAATGCATATAAATTGGTTGAAAATTCAAATCTGTGTCCTTGGTTGCATGCTTAGGTCCCATGCAGGAAATGGGAATGAATGTTGAACACCCGCCACCGTCACTCGGCCGCAGACATTGAGATTCCTGCTTTTCAAATTCTAGTAAATCCAAAACTCATATGAAATTCATGAAACTTGGCATGCTATCATGGAGCGGCATCAACATGTCATGGTTGGTCCCATTGGGGTCAGGTTTGAGTATAAGCTTCTCACAAACCAGAGCTTCTCACAACAAGCTTGATGATTTCGGTAGGGAACGTCCCACCTTTGGGGACGAAATGATATCCGCTGCCTCTTATTGCTTTCAAAATTTTTCTAGTGTGTCAACAGAGAACAACATGAGTGTTGTGTCAATTTTTGGGATTTTTTGGGGTTCGTTTGGACATTTTTATGCATTAATTGAGCGCATTTATGTGCATAATACAAATTTGAACTACATGCACATGCTCAAATGCATATAAATTGGTTGAAAATTCAAATCCGTGTCCTTGGTTGCATGCTTAGGTCGCATGCAAGAAATGGGAATGAATGTCAAACACCCTGCCATCGTCACACGGCCGCAAACATTGAGATTCCTGGTTTTTAAATTCTAGTAAATCCAAAACTCGTCTAAAATTCATGAAACTTGGCATGCTATCATGGAGCGGCATCAACATGCCGTGGTAATTTTTTTGTCCCATTTGGGGTAGGTTTGGGTATAAGCTTCTCACAAACCAGAGCTTCTCACAACAAGCCTGATGGTTTCGGTAGGGAACGTGCAACCTTTGGGGATGAAATGAATCCGTTGCCTCTTATTGCTTTCAAATTTTTACTAGTGTCAATAGAGAACAACATGAGTGTTGTGTTCAATTTTGGAATTTTTCGGGGTTCGTTTGGACATTTTTATACATTAACTGGGTTTTCTACGTATTTTATGTGCATAATTCAAATTTGAACTACATGCACATGCTCCAGTGCATATAAATTGGTTGAAAAATCAAATCTTTGTCCTTTGGTGCATGCTTAGGTCCCATGCAAGAAACATGAATGAATTTGAAACACCAGGGCACCGTTGATTGCCGGCAAAACATTGAGATACTTTGTTTTTAAATTCTAGCAAATCCAAAACTCGTCTGAAATTCGTGAAACTTGGCATGCTATCATGGAATGGCACCAGACATGCTGTGGTATTTTTCATGTCCATTTTGAGAGAAGAAGCACTCGAATAACAGCCAACAAATGCATTTTGAAACAAATAGCTGCCACTCTAACATTGCAAACATTTGTATAATTCAAATCGTGTGCGTTATGTAACCATTCACGTGACGCCACTTGTCTTGGTTTTAATGGCTATAGGAGGTGCCGTGCGGACAACTGCTTGACTGAACGGGAGGCGTGTGAGCGCAGTCCGTTGCGCAGGCTGACCGAGAGACATGCAAGCTGTCCTCCAATGCGCAGGCTCACCGGGAAGCGTGCGAGCTGTATGCTGCTCATGCTCACTAGGAAGCGAGCCCTTTGACTTCCATGACCGTCCGCCTTCCTCTCCATTAATGGCTCCCGAGCCGCTGCTTAATACGGGCGGCCTTACTGTTCGCCTCCCATTCCCTCCCTCATGCAGACTTCCACCAACGCCATGGCATAGAAGGATCATCTGCCACTAGGCTTCAAGTATGGTGAAGTCGACTCCGAGCTAGAGGAGATAGAAAATAAGGAGGAATGGGGCCTCATGGACATGGCCCAGAACGAGCTGGCCGCGGCGGTTGCTGCCATCACTCCCATCCCAGCTCCCATCCCCGCACCCGCGCCCACACCAGCGACCATCCCCGTGGCATTGACGGGCTGGTCGCTGAGCACTATTGTAGAGCTGGAAGCCGCGGGCTTCAGCGAGGTCTCCGCGGACCCGCGCGAGCTCGTGTACATGCCAGCGCCAGCGCCCGTGCCAGTGCGCGCCCCTCCACCCATCGCAGCACCGGTCCCCGTGCGTTTGGCTGCACCCGCTGCGCCTGTGCCCATGCGTGCGCCCCCCTCAGCGGCATGGGACGCCGCCGTCGACCTCTACCTTTCAGCACCGCCAGCTGTCGTCGTCCCGCGCCCGGCCCGTCGATCGCGCGACGACTTGATGTTTGATTTACAAGTGAAGAACATTCTATGCTGCCTTCAAGACTTCAATAACGGCGTCCTGGAGGACGACAACGACAAGGACGGCGTGACACGCCGCCTCCGCCAGAAATCTTTTTTTCTTGGGTTTAATACTGTATCTCGATCATATGAATATAAATTCGCAGTGTGACTGAATGAAATATATGGTTTGAGCAAACTTGCGTTTTTCTCTCTTAATGTACAGACTTATCAAATGATTTTCTTTTGAAAAAAACGTCAATGGTTTTTAAATATAAAACACTCATCGCAAACGTTTTAGTTAGAACACCTGTATGCAAACCGACAACTTCCCCAGGAAGCCAAGGGAAAATGGGCCGAGCAGGATTTGTGCAGCTCTTGATCGCAAACGTTTTAGATAGAACACCCGTATGCAAAGTGAGAGCATGATTTGTGCATCTCTTCAACGCAAATAGTTGTTTTGGATGACCCGTGTGCAACCACTTACAAACAATTGGGTAAGATTTGCATCTGTCATATTGGGTATGTTGCCATTTGGCAAACTAGAAAGATTGACATTTGTTGATCTAGTAACATTGCCATTTGTCAACCTTGTAACACTGTGATTTGTCAAAATATGCAGCTAAAAATCACTAGTAGTATCTAATTTTTGCAACTAAAATTCAGTAATTAAGCATAGATTTCATTCATAGATTAAGTAGTCATTCTTTATACAAACAGTTCAACTCGACAGCTGAACCGACCAAACTTTTCCCCAATTGTTGCCAACCACGTACTGAAATAGCTCGTTCTACTTTATATACTAGCTAATTTTAAGTACGTTGTACAGTTCCACCACATCTATAGTTAGATGAACTGAACAAAATAGCCCCTAAATACTACTACTACTAAGGAGGGGCTTTGTACTACTTCCGACAGCCTCTCCTCTGCCGAGCATGTTCAGTAAGAGGAAGAGGAGGAGGAGCCTACCGACGAGCCGGACAACTGCAATACGGTGCTTGCCACTGCTACACCTTCAGCGACGCTCACCTCGAACGCCCTCTGTCGCTCCAGACGACCCCTCTCGAAGCGGTGGTTCTCCTTGTAGATCTCCTGATTCCTCGCCTCTGCGTCGGCATGTGCCGCGGCCACGGCGGCGGTAAGGCTCTTTGCATGCTCGACGAGGCGCTCCTCCTCCTCCTGCAGGAACTCAAGTTAGCACGCAAGGTTGCTGCCACATGTGTGGGCCTCCACCTCCGCCTCCCTCCTTCGGGCGGCGGTGGCGGAGCGGGTGATGATCCCGATGGTCGATGGTGGGCTGGTGGCCACGGCAGCTGACGATGGGGTGGCGGCCACGACCACCACATCCCGCCTTCGGGCCGCGCTGGCGGAGCGGGTGATGGCCAAGGTGGCCGGTAGTGGGGTGGCGGCCACGACTTCACCTCCCGCCTTCGGGCCGTGGCAGCGGAGCAGACGATGGCCCTGGCTTTCGACGGTGGTGTGGCGGCAAAGGCGGCCGGCAACAGTTGCTGACGGGCAGCAGCGGTGGAGCGTGTGGTGGGTGTTCCACGCACACCCAACAGGGACACCACACGCACTACACTACGCCGGGGACTGCGCCGCCACCGCGGTGTAGCCTCCCAGCTGGAGCTGTTGTCTGATGACGGTGGAGTGGCTAAGCGACCATGACGGACCGGTGCCATTGGCGATTGTGAGAGAAGCAGACGAGATAAGCTACAAGGAGGGAGGGGAAGATGCGACGCAGGACTCACCGGTCGTGAGGGTCTATATGGCAGGCCGGCAAGCATTGAGATTTTGGGGGATTTCATCGAGTTGGGCGGGAAGCTTGTGCGGGAACCTGCGAGGTTGTGCGGGAACGATCTCACCGACGATTCATTGGCGCCACCGTTTGGACAAAAGAACGCCCCACGCGCTGTGCAAGCTTGCGTTGTAAGCCTACATCGGCAGCAGTGTGACAAGATGTGCGACAGGAGGACGAAAGGCCACATACACATACGGTCAATAAAAATACGTTTGCGATTTAATTACCTACTATACCCCCATCCTAGTTTATAAGTAGGATTTAACAAATAAAATATGAATGCATGTCGCCAAAGATTATATAGTTGGATTCACATTTGAACATGTTTCCAATTATATAATTTTTATAACATGCATTAACATTTTCTTGGTTAAATTTGAGGGCAAAGTATGGCACAGAATATAAAGGGGACTACAAACCAAGACAGAGGTAGTAGCACACGGCCGCTCTCTACGGAGCAATGCAAGTGTCGGCCGGCTTATAGGCGACCATTTCCCGCGTGTTCAACTGCTCTATGCATGTGGTTGCCTGTGGTTGAGGCGGCCACGACGCGCTCTGCTCGCATCCCGCCATGCGCGCTCTGCTCTCGCATCCCTCCGGGTGCTCTGCCCTCGTCCCTCCATGCGCACTGCCTGTGTTTGGGGCCGGCGCACGATCACACACGTTCGTGTGCATGCGGTTGCGCCGGGCGCGGCGCAATAATGCAGTTACCCGCTGCAAAAACTGCCATGCGGACGTGCCGAGAATCCAGGCCGCCTGGCCCCCATTTATTCCTGCGGCCATTTACCTTCATCTCCCGCATCACACGACACAATAAGCACACCCACGACGACACATACAGAGAGGAAATCCAGCGGTTCCAATGGCGATCCCTGTGGCTCCAATGGCGCTCTGAGCGACCGATGATGACAACAGCGGGTAGTTCACCATGCATCATGAAGTGGACACCCACGTGAGGGGGAAGGCCCTCTCGGTGGTGTACATGAACGATCCGGTGTCGGTGGAGAGCTCCATCCAAACTATGGAGCTGTTCCTTGCCGATGACAAGTACCAAGTGGTCGGCTTCGACCTCGAGTACACCATCGGTCGTGCCGAGCACGATCAGAAGGTTGCCGTCACCCAGCTGTGCGTGCAACATGGCATCCTCGTCTACCACTACCACCTGTCCACAAGGCCTTGTAAGCGTTTCTCCAGGTTTATCAACAGCTCCGACTACAATTTCGCTACGGTGGACACCACCAACTATCTAAAAGCGCTCAAGGTTTCGGGCTTGAAATGCCAGAATCTTGTCAACATCCAGGACCTACATGGTCTGGGGCAGCGATAACAACAAATAGAACTCCATGGTTGACCTCGCCTTGTCCATCATCGACCCCTACTACATGAAGATGAAGGATGAGTGCAAGAAGGACAAGAAAGCCTGGCACAGTGTTTGGCATGAGAGACTGGATGAACAACACATCAAGTACACGGCCAAGGACGCGTACACAAGCTACGAGATGTACAGGAGGATCAATGACATAAGGAAGTGTCTTCTTCATGCCCCACACGAGGGATTGAGCCACAGAGCAGTGGCGGGAGTGCCACAAGACGTAGATGACTAGACGATTATTTCTCCTACTTTTTTCTGAAACAGAATTTCTCCTACTTTAGAATGCATGCAATTGTTTATTGAGGTGTGTGCGAATGATCCGTATAGTCACTTATGTAATTGGATGTTCATTTCAGTTATATATATACACACATTATTCTTCTGTAGACAGATCAAATCACACGGCTTATTAGCAGCAATCGTCTGTGTTATTATTGGTCTTAGCACACATTTCTAATCATGGACCTGTTTGCCACGTATCACACACATGTTGTTCAGTTGAACCGTTTCCATTGTGTTGCGCAATAAAGGCTGCAAAGAGGGATCTACAACAGCAAGGACCAGCTTCCCTGCCGATAGCTCATCTAACATAACTCCCAAGTTAACTGTGCTGAGGCTGGAGTAGTCATGAGATGGGTGACCGGATGGGAAGTGGACTCGATATTAACTAGTTGAATGGGTAACTACAAAGGTTTATAAACCTTTGTAGTTACCCATCCAACTAGTTAATATCGAGGTCTTTGTTTTGTAATTTTTTTGACTTTTTTTGAACACATGTTGATTGGCTTGAAGAAGCTCTATCTCGTTACTTTTTGATAATTTTTGTTTTTTGAAAACACAAATTAACCTCTGTGTACCTGTTCTCAAATTAACCTCCATGCCTGTTTGCAGCGTATCACACATATCTTGTTAAGTTGAACCATTGATGTTCTCTTCCCTAATCCAAATAGTTCATTCAAGTGAACCGTATGCTGTATATCACTCACACCTTGATTTGGCTGACCATTTCTGTTGCTTTCCCTAATAGCAAACAGTTCATCGGAGCGAACTGTATGCCGTATATTGCATACACTTTGATATGGCTGCCTGTTTATGTTGTTTTGCCTCATCACAAACAGTTCGAATGGACTAACTATGTGCCCTGCATCGCACACGTAACTAAATTCTGAACCATGTTTGATGGCTCCGCCATCACAAACGTCTTGCACCTTTTTTGATGGTTCTTTTACACCACCGTCTGCGATTAATGCATCGCACACAGTTTCGTGAAAGGGTCTCCGATCGTAGTGTCGCGTTAGCAACATCCTGCAATAGTGAGTCTCTTTACTCATTTTGTAATAGAACGTCCTGTAACTAACTCATTAGTCACTTTCCTTGCAAGTCTTCTTATGATCTGTATTACCGAGAGGGCCCAGAGATACCTCTCCGATACTCGTAGTGACAAATCCTAATCTCGATCTATGCTAACTCAACAAACACCTTCGGAGATACCTGTAGAGCATCTTTATGATAACCTAGTTACGTTGTGACGTTTGACAGCACACATGGTATTCCTCTGGTATCCGAGAGTTGCATAATCTCATAGTCGAAGGAATATGTATTTGACATGAAGAAAGCAATAGCAATAAACTGAGTGATCAATATGCTAAGCTAACATATGGGTCTTGTCCATCATATCATTCTCCTAATGATGTGATCCTGTTATGAAATGACAATTCATGTCTATGGTTAGGAGACCTTAACCATCTTTGATCAACGAGCTAGTCTAGTAGAGGCTCACTAGGGACACGGGATTTGTTTATGTATCCACACAAGTATTTAAGTTCCGGTCAATGCAATTCTAGCATGAATAATAAACCTTTATCATGATTAAGGAAATATAATAATAACATGTCGGGGAACACAGACAGGGGTATATGTTTTCCCCTGACTTGTGCACAGACAGCAAGCCAGTAGGCCCGGGGACAAGATTACAGCACCAGGATCAAACCAAGCATGAGGGATCAATTCCTTCAAAGGATCCAAGTACAAATCAAGAAGACCAAGATGAGCCCGAGAAGCAAGATATCGCTAAGCAAAGAACCTCCCTTGCCGGGCAGGTGAGCCTAGCAAGGTTGGGTTTGCCCCAGAAGCAAGCTTCCATATCGTCCTGGCAGGCCTACCGGGGCTTGCAGAGGCAAGCCACGCCACCGCTCCACCTCACAAGCGATGCAAGTCATCGATCAGTGCAGTGTCAAGCCCCTAAGTGACTAAGTGGATGCTTCTTGCCACACGGCAGCCACTTCCTACAGCAAACATTTCCATATGACACCCATCCTGAGACGTGTCATGCACACAGGCACGAAGATGGCAAAATATCCCGGCAAGGGTTGCCGGGCACGCTGTGATGTGACATTAGACGATGCATTTAATGCGCTCTGTCAGCCTGCAGAGTTAGGTATGATAGCACTGTTTGCTATCTAATCAGTACGTAAATACTGGTTTGCCACTGTGGTGACCCCTTAATCTATTAAAGGAGGCCAATGGCGACCGTAGAAAGGGTTGGTTGATTGAGACCCTCACACATTCATACGCGCATAGCCACTCTTGCCCCAAGGAAACCCTGTCAGGCAAGTGCACTGCGTTCGCCACCATTTCTCCACCATCAATCCACCAAAGCAGGAGTAGGGTTTTACGCCTCACGGCGGCCCGAACCTGGATAAAATTGCCCGTGTGATCTCTGCCATGCTGTGTTACGGTTCTCCGCTCTTTGTGCAACGTGCCCATCCCCCCGCCAAACCAGAAAGAGGCTCATGCCCCATAGATGGTTATGGTTTCCCATGACATCTTTGGCGCGCCAGGTAGGGGGATCACTTGCGCGAACCCTAAGAGCGTATGAAGCGCGTCATATTCGTCAATGGTGTCGTGATACGTCTCCAATGTATCAATAATTTTTCATTGTTCCATGCTGTTTTATTATCATTCTTGGATGTTTTACAATCATTTATAGTCAATTTATATCTTTTTTGGTACTAACCTATTGACATAGTGCCCAATGCCAGTTGCTATTTTCTGCATGCTTTTTTACATCGCCGGAAATCAATATCAAATGGAGTCCAAATGCAACGGAACTCCTGAAGGATTTTTTTGGGCCAGAAGACATCCAGTGGGCCAAGGAAGCACCTGGGGGTGGCTCGAGGGAGCAGCACCCACCAGGGCGCGCCAGGAGGCCCAGGCGCGCCCTGGTGGGTTGTGCCCATCTCGGGTGCCCCCTGAAGTCTTTGCTCTATAAATACCCCAATATTGCAGAAACCCTAGGGGAGTCGACGAAAATGAATTCCAGCCGCCGCATAGTCTAGAACCACTAGATCCAATCTAGACACCGTCATGGAGGGGTTCACCTCTTCCATTGGTGCCTCTCCGACGATGCGTGAGTAGTTCTTTGTAGACCTACGGGTCCGTAGTTAGTAGCTAGATGGCTTCCCCCCCCTCTCTCTCTCTTGAATATAAATATAATAGTCTCTTGGAGATCCATATGATGTAAGCCTTTTTGCGTGTGTTTGTTGGGATCCGATGAACGCTGAGTTTATGATCTGATCTATGTTTTTATCCATGAAAGTTATTTGAGTCTTTGTTGAACTCTTATGTGCATGATTGCTTATAGCCTCATATTTCTTCTCCGATATTTGGGTTTTGTTTGGCCAACTTGATCTATTTATCTTGCAATGGGAAGAGGTGCTTTGTAGTGGGTTCGATCTTACGGTGCTTGATCCCAGTGACAGAAGGGGAACCAACACGTAGGTATCGTTGCTACTAAGGATAAGAAGATGGGATCTATATCTCCGCAATAGATAAACGGATCTTGTCTACATCATGTCATTGTTCTTATTGCATTACTCCATTTTCCCATGAACTTAATACACTGGATGCATGCTGGATAGCGGTCGATGTGTGGAGTAATAGTAGTAGATGCAGACAGAAGTCGGTCTACTAATCTTGGACGTGATGCCTATATAATGATCATTTCCTAGATATCGTCATTATTATTTGAAGTTCTATCAATTGCCCAACAGTAATTGTTTTCCCACCATTTGCTATTTTTCTCGAGAGAAGCCACTAGTGAAACCAACATCCCCCGGGTCTCTTTTCATCATATTTGCCTTTGCAATCTATTTTCCGTTGCATTTATTTTCAGATCTTTAAACCAAAAATACAAAAATACCTTGCTGCAATTTATTTGTTCCGCGATCCATTTATCCTATCTACCACTTTTACCTCATGTTATTTGCCTATCTTGAGGCGCCGTACCCGGAAGGGATTGACAATCCCTTTAACACGTCGGATTGCGAGTATTTGTTATTTGTGTGCATGTGCTATTTATGTGATGTGAGGAGGTTCTCCTACTGGTTCGATAACCTTGGTATCATCATTGAGGGAAATACCTACCGTCACTATACTGCATCATCCCTTCCTCTTTGGGGAAATAACGACGTAGTTCTAGCAGACATCAAAAGGAATTTCTGGCGCCGTTGCCGGGAAGGATCTTCAACATCAAGCAGGTTCCGCCGTCTTGAGGCAAGGGAATTTTATGGGAAAAGAACATATCCAAGATTTTTTCAATTGTGTCGGAAAAGTAAGTCTTGATGATATCCCTATACTTAAAAGGACTAAATCTTATGCGGGAGCTATTTCGGCACTTGTTTTGAAGCTTGAAACTAGATTTATTTGTAGAGAAAATTCCTTATTTGACACTATCTTAAAGTCTGCTTCCTTATATGACATTGAAAAGTTTTTCTTCCCTATTTGACACAAGTTCTAAATTTTATTCCCTATATGACATTTTCGTCCATTTTGAGCCTAAATGACACTTGAAAAGACTCTTTTGCCCCTTATGTGGTATGTGTGTGTGCGGGGCAGTAGCACACACACGCAACATCAGTGCGAGGGTAGGAGCACAGACGCAGTAACACATACACATGCAGCAATACACACGCAGCAACACAAGTGTGCACACACACACACATGCAGCAACACACATGCACGCACACACATATGCAGCAACACGCACGCAGCGCACACACACACGCAGCAGCAGCACACACGCATGCAGCACATAGGGACGCAAGAACGCACACACACACACGCAGCAGCAGCACACACGCATGCAGCACATAGGCACGCAACAGCGCGCGCGCACACACACACGTACACACGCAGTAGCAAACACACATGCAGCAGCACACACGCACACGCAGCAGCACCCACGCATGCAACATCACACACGCGCGCATACACACACATACTGCATGAGGGGCAAAATGGTCTTTTCACATGTCATTTAGGCTCAAAATGGACGTAAGTGTCGTATAGGGAATAAAATTTAGAATTGACGTCAAATAAGGAAGAAAAACTTTTCCAGTGTCAAATAAGGAACCAGATTTTAAGACAGTGTCAAATAAGGAATTTTCTCCTATTTGTACCCATCCTATGTTGCAAAGATTGTTCTATGAGTTGCCCGTTATAAAGGATCCTAAAGCTGAAAAGTTAGCCACTCCTGTTTTGATGAATGAATTTGACTACATAATACAGGAAGCTAGGGAAATCTTTGTTTTTTATGGCATGAGTCGCGAAAAACCCGTGATTGATGAAATTATTTATAATAGTGATTATGCTTTGAGACATTTGCTTGGAGATAACCAAATCTTTGATGAGAATCTTAAAAAGAAAGTCCCCGTTTTAGATATGATCCAACAAGTTTTTAACGATGTTAATCAACACTATTCTTGGATCACTGCCGGAAATCAAAGGGGTTATGATAAAAAGCAAATTAATAGTGCTAAGGTTTTCATGGATAATGTATTTTATGTCTTATTTACGAAGCCTCCCGACATAAATACCTCCAAGGGAAACAAGGATAAGAGTGACAAAACTTAGATCCTACGCGTTATGCCTAGCTAGAGGCATAAAACGATAGCGCTTGTTGGGAGGCAACCCAATGAATAAAATTTATTTTTGCTTTTTTGCTTTCTGTTCTTGTGTGTTAGAACAATTATGCTACTGTTATGATTGTGCTTTTTGTGTTTTAGTTAGTGTTTGTACCAAGCAAGGCCTTTGGGAAGACTTGGGTGAAAGTTGATTTGATCTTGCTGAAAAATAGAAACTTTTGCGCTCACGAGATTATTTGTCATTTGTTACAGAAGAGTGCTTTTGAGTTGATTATTTTTTCAGATGATTAATAGAGAAATTCCTCACGTCCACTAATTTATTTCAGAATTTTTGGAGTTACACAACTATTCGAAATATTCAGATTGCTACAGACTGATCTGTTTTTGACAGATTCTGTTTTCTTTGCGTTGTGTGCTTGTTTTGATGATTCTAGGGTTTTCTTTGATGAGTTTTTGCCATAAAAAAGTTGGAATACAGTAGATATAGTGCAAAAACAAAATAATAATAGGTTTTCTACAGTACTTATAGTAGTGGTTTGCTTTCTTATACTAACGGATCTCACGAAGGTTTTGTTTCAGTTTTGTGTGATTGAAGTTTTCAAGTTTTGGGTTATCTTACGATGAATGAAGGAATAAGGATTAGCAAAAGGCTAATCTTGGGGATGCCCGAGGCACCCCAAGATAATATTCAAAGAAGTAACAAGCAACTAAGCTTGGGGATGCCCCCGAGTGGCATCCCCGCTTTCTTCTAACAACCATCGGTATTTTACTTGAAACTATATTTTTATTCGTCACATAATATGAGTTTTGCTTGGAGCGTCTTGTATGATATGAGTCTTTTGCTTGTTTTGTTTTGTGTTTTAAGTGTTGAATCCTTGCTGGACACACCCTTTTGAGAGAGCCAAAAATTATGCTATGCTTGCTCCTATGCTTCACTTAAATTTTTAGAGCCATGGATTTGCTCTAGTACTTCACTTATATCTTTTTTGAGCACGGTGTGCTTTGTTATTTTTGAAGAAATGCTCTCATGCTTCACTTATATTTATTTGAGAGTTAGTAAAGTTTTAAGAAGTTCTCTCTTGCTTCACTTAGATTATTTTGAGAGAAAGAAAAATTATGCTCATGATCTTCACTTATATTTGTTTGAGCTTATCAAAAGCAACATATGAAATTAGTCCCAAAGTGATAGATATCCAAGGAGGATATAATAAAAACTTTCATGAAGATCATTGGACAAAATACACTTGATTCTTAGCAATGGTTTTGAGATATGACGATATGGTATGTGAGTCATGTTGATGAGTAATTGTGCTTTAGTAAGAATATTGATGTTAAGGTTTGTGATTCTCTATGCAAGCACAAAAGTCAATAGTTATGCAATGAAATTTATATCCTACCTATGGTGCATTATTTGGTGTTACTTATGCATAATGCTTCGGTACGAGATTTTTCGCTTTTTGGTTGGTCGCTTCTCAATCTTTTTGCTAGCCTTCATTTTGCACTAAGTATGATCACTAATTGTGCATCCAAATCCCTTTATACAAGTTTTGCGATATGAGTCCACTATATCTACCTATATGCGGTATTTCCATGCCGTTCTATGCAAATTTGCATGTGCCATCTCTAATTTTCAAAATAAATTTCTATTTTGTGTGCTCTACCGCTCGCGAAGCGGTGAAGGGTAGCCAATATTTTCCATGCTAGATGTGTTATTCTCATGATGAGTGTTTATTCACTAGTCATTGCATGAGAGTACGACAAAGGTATTAGGGATGCCCAGTACCGAAATAAAAAATGAATTTACTTTATGTTGTCAAATAATAAATTCCTTGGAAGTGTTGGTATGGAGGGCAACCGTGGATTCTGCTAGACATGGAAAGTGAAAGTAATGGTGGAAAAAGGAATAAACTTTATTTTCTGTTTGGGAACTGCCTATGATGTATCTAGCATGGAAAGTGTTGGGATGCTCCAAGTCGTTTTCATTGGGGGGAAAGTATGCCTCTCAAAAATATTTTTTATCTCTCAATTTAAGCTTTGAGCTCTGGCACCTCTACAAATCCTTACTTCCCTCCGCGAAGGGCCTTTCTTTTACTTATGCAATTTTTATTTTGAATTTGAGTCTCCATCTTCTCTTATAAAGCACCAACAAAGGGGCACTATGATCGTATTTGAGCATTGGGTGCAGTTAATATTCGAGTGTGTTTCGTGAATGGATCAATGATTGAGCATAATGGGCTAGGGATAACTTGCTTTAGTGTTGATATTTTGAAAGACATGGTTGCTTGTTGGTATGCTTGAGTATTAAAGTCTTCATGTCAAAACTAGACTATTGCTTGGGGATGCTAATACGTCTCCAATGTATCTATAATTTTTGATTGTTCCATGCTGTTATATTATCATTCTTGGATGTTTTATAATCATTTTATAGTCATTTTATATCATTTTTTGGTACTAACCTATTGACATAGTGCCCAGTGCCAGTTGCTGATTTCTGCATGTTTTTTACATCGCAGGAAATCAATATCAAACGGAGTCCAAACGCAAAGAAACTCCTGGAGGATTTTTTTGGGCCAGAAGACATCTAGTGGGCCAAGGAAGTACCTGGGGGTGGCTCGAGGGGAGCAGCACCCACCAGGGCGCGCCAGGAGGCCCAAGCACACCCTAGTGGGTTGTGTCCACCTCGGGTGCCCCCTGAACCACCTCTTTGCTCTATAAATACCCCAATATTCCAGAAACCCTAGGGGAGTCGACGAAAATCAATTCCAACAGCCACAGAGTCTAGAACCACCAGATCCAATCTAGACACCGTCATGGAGGGGTTCACCACTTCCATTGGTGCCTCTCCGATGATGCGTGAGTAGTTCTTTGTAGACCTACGGGTCTGTAGTTAGTAGCTAGATGGCTTCCTCTCTCTCTCTCTCTCTCTCTCTTGATTATCAATACAATGGTCTCTTGGAGATCCATATGATGTAAGCCTTTTTGCGGTGTGTTTGTTGGGATCGGATGAACTTTGAGTTTATGATCAGATCTATGTTTTTATCCATGAAAGTTATTTGAGTCTTCTTTGAACTCTTATGGGCATGATTGCTTATAGCCTCGTATTTCTTCTCCGATATTTGGGTTTTGTTTGGCCAACTTGATCTATTTATCTTGCAATGGGAATAGGTGCTTTGTAGTGGGTTCGATCTTACGGTGCTTGATCCCAGTGACAGAAGGGGAACCGACACGTATGTATCGTTACTACTAAGGATAACAAGATGGGATCTATATCTCCGCAATAGATAAACGGATCTTGTCTACATCATGTCATCATTCTTATTGCATTACTCCATTTTTCCGTGAACTTAATACACTAGATGCATGTTGGATAGCAGTCGATGTGTGGAGTAATAGTAGTAGATGCAAGCAGAAGTCGGTCTACTAATCTTGGATGTGATGCCTATATAATGATCATTGCCTACATATTGTCATGATTATTTGAGGTTCTATCAATTGCCCAACAGTAATTGTTTTCCCACCGTTTGCTATTTTTCTCAAGAGAAGCCACTAGTGAAACCTACGCCTCCTGGGTCTCTTTTCATCATATTTGCCTTTGCGATCTATTTTCCATTGCATTTATTTTCAGATATATTAAACCAAAAGTACAAAAATACCTTGCTGCAATTTATTTGTTCCGTGATCCATTTATCCTATCTACCACTTTTACCTCACGTTATTTGCCTATCTTGAGGCGCCGTACCCGGAAGGGATTGACATCCCCTTTAACATGTCGGATTGCGAGTATTTGTTATTTGTGTGCAGGTGTTGTTTACGTGGTGTGAGGAGGTTCTCCTACTGGTTCAATAACCTTGGCCTCATCACTGAGGGAAATACCTACCATCGCTATACTGCATCATCCCTTCCTCTTTGGGGAAATACCAACATCGTTCTAGCAGACATCATGTCGCCCCTCGTGACACCCAAGGGGATGGCTGAGGCGGAGCAGAAGAGCAACATTGCTCCCACACCGATCTTGCCCGCTCTCTGCCATCTCGGCACTCGTGATCACAACAACGACGGAAACTAGCGGCAAGGGCAGCAATGCCACCCTGAACGGGCCAGGCAACAGGAATGCCCTACAAATCCCATTCGGGAGAAAGGAGCGATGTGCAAGGGTACCAGTTTTTATCTCTTTGCCACTCTCACTCTTTGACAATCGTGCTACTCTGGGTTTCAACATCATCAATGTCGATGAGCCTGCGCGATGCTCGGTCCAGCCTTTACCCTGCTTAGGGAAATCCTGAGTAAATTGCCAGTGCAAGTCCGTTGATTGACGCCCCAACAAGTATGCACCAGCAAGGCCGCCCGCGTTTGCATGGATTTTGTGCCATATGCCATTAGATTGGTTAAGAGGTGTGGAGGGGAAGAGAGGGAAACCGGTCGTACCTAACGCCAGTCCTGCCACCCCAAGTTGTATGTGCTTCTAGCCAACCCGTGCCGAGAGCTGGAGGTTGATATACAAGCAATGCAGTCCTTCCCAGAACATGCGAGCCATGCAAGAAGCCACAGCCATGGGAGGAATAGATGGAGACACATATAAGAGGTAAGTTCATGCTACCTTTGCATTATTTCGGAATTTTGGATTTGCATATTTGTTTATCCCTCGAGTATCTAAGTGTTCGTATGAAGGAATCTTGTGCGAGATGGTACCTATGCTAGATTCTTGTCTGCACCCTTGTTCCGATCGTAGTCTGCTCGCGGAACGAGTGGCTGCATCGGAAACTACTGAGGAAAACCTGTTGGGACGCATCCACGCCAAAATAACTGTTAAGGGCTAGACTCTTATGACCATTGCAGCAATATGATACTGGCAGGCAACCTGAATGTACATAGGGACTAATCGTACGAACACCACATGGATAAAACTCGACAGGGATAAACGTGCACTTCAGATTAAGAAAAAAACATCGAGTTCACATGAAACATAAGCAGAGCAACGTCTAAACATAGGACATGCATCATTGTTTTGGTTACAGGCCAACACGGTGGCGAGAATGGTTCAGCGCCGGGCCTGGCGGCTTCATGAAGTAGTGGGGACACCAAGAACCTTGTCGGCAAGGGGGTGGCCTTCTCTTCGGTAGCAAGAACGTCTGCACCCGGCGGCGGCTTCCTGAAGCTGTCATTAAGATCGAGATCTGGGTGACGGCATGCAAGGTTGCTTAGGACCATGAAGAGGGCATTGCGGGCGAGCCTCCTGGATTCAATTGTGAAGCAACCAACCCTTCCTTCTTGATGCACTTTCAGCATCTCGACCAACTCATTAAAGAAGACTCCTAGTTTTGCGCTGGGGGACTCCTTCTTGCTGGCCGAGTAAACTGGCCCTTTCATGCCCATCGCCGCGGTTTGGGCAGCAAGGCATTCGACAATGTTTATCAAGCTCTTGGTCCAGAGGATGACCTGCTGAGATTCATTTGCCAGCTTGTCCTCTGCATCCTTCCGAAGGCGCCTTGCGGTATCCAGATCCTTCGACAAAAGCTATTCGCGGGACTCAATGGATTCTATCGAGCTTTCCAAGGAGCCGATCCTGGCCTTCAGATCTTTGATGGTGCCGTTGGCAACTTCGAGGCCTTGGCTCTTGTAGGAGAGTTGTGATTGCGTGCCCTTCAGGAGGGACTCTGCTTTCTGCGCCTCTTCCTTGAGGGCCGAGACCTCCCAGGTACTCTCGACAAGCTTCTCCATCAGTTCAGCCACTTGCCGGCCAAGGTACGCCTTGGCGGTAGAGGCAGTGGCGAGATCATCGACAAGCTTCTTCAGTCGGGCAACAGAGTCAGTAGTGAGAGCATCCAGGGTGGCCTTGTGCTTGTCCTCCAGTTTCTTGGTGCGCTGCCGCACAAGGACCTCCAGATCATCATCTCTGGCAGGGAGAGTGGCCTCAAGCCTCTCCTCCCAGAGAGAAATGTCCTGCTCCCTAGCATTCAGAAGCACTATGCGGTCCGGCAAGCGCGCCTCCCGAGCAATGACGTCCTCCTTTGCCATCGAGATTGTTTCCTGCTGCCTCAAGAGGACCTGAAACTGCTTGCCATGCCAGTCATGCAACTCGATGCCTTTATCCTTCAGCTTATGGTCCACCTTGTTGGCGGACTGGCGCTGCTCCTTGAGCTCCTGCCACTTCCGGCTATGCCGCTCCCGCATCTCTTTAAGGCCTGCCACCACGGACTCCATGAAGGACATGTCCATGGAGACAACAACAAAATCATCCACCTCTTCGACTCCTTGGTACAACGACATCAAGATGCGCTGGAGTTCTTCGTCAAGATCTGTGCTTGTCGCCATTGATGGGCTGGGGGCTCCAAGCCCGGGCTGTGCAAGCACTAGCGCCAGATGGCTCGAAGACGGTGGCGGGACCTCCACTAAGGTGCCAAATGGAGGGAGGGGGCCCATGGTCTGGAGGGGTATCTTCTCCTCGACCATGACCCCTGATCCAGATACGCTGCTAGGGATTTCCTCGGGCTCCTTCAGGGGACCCAGGACGCCCCCGGCAGCATGCTCCCGCTCCTCTGCGGCAGCGATCTTGGCGGCTTCATCCGCTGCGTCCTTCCCAATGTTAGCTACCTCATCCAACAAGTCTGGCTCCTCACTCAAGGGGTCTGCAAGTGGATTCAGCAATCAGTGGCAGAAGGATAGAATTGCTTGATAGGACAAGAGAGCGAATCAAGGTGGTAAGAAAGAAAAGAGAATAGATAGATTACTCGGAGGAGTCTGCCGGGAAGAAGCTTTAGTTTCTCCGGCAACGTTAGTTGTCGGGTCAAGGCCGGACTCTTCCGTGGAGACCCTTGGCGGGGATCCATCGACTCTATCAACGAGCGGGGTGGGCCCCTCCTGGAGAGGCTCGTCCTGAGTGGTCCCCTCCCCTCCTTGGGCATCATTGGAGGGGAGATCTCCACCATCACCCCAGCAGAAGGGACTTCCTCTGTACTTTTGGGCCGGGGACTAAGCTGGGGACTCGGTGTCGGGACGTTCGCGACGCTCCCTACCGGGCCTGGCCCTCCCGTCGCCATCGTCGATGGCTCCGTGCACCTGAGCCGCTTGATCCGATGGGTTTGGGTCTCCGTCTCCTCCTCCTCCCTGTTAACAAGCAGGCAAGATCAGTCAGCAAATGCAAGCAAGCATACTAAAGATAATACAATAAAAGGAGAGAAGGAGGGGAGCGGTCTCCTTTACTCTTCATCTATGAGCATGGAGTTTAGCTCGAAGCCTATGGGTGGCGAGGGCGCCCTGCCCCTCTTCAGGGGAGGGGGAACAGAGCACTCTGGCAGCCTCAAGTCTTGCCGAGGCGCAGGATGCTCCGATGAAGATGAGCTAAGTGAAGAGCTTGAACTCGATTGGGCACTAGAGTCGCCCTCCATAGCTGCCAACTGCTTGGCGGGAAGGGCTCTGGCCTCGGAGAGCCAAGGAGAATGCCGACTTACAACTTCGAGAACACTGATCTTGGAGGCGATATCCTTCGTCCTCCTGGCGGCAGGCGCAGGATGTGAGCCTGCCGCTCCCCGATTGGCCGCCCGTTTGCGAGGGCATGGGCCCAAGATTGGCTCGGGGGCTTGAGGGCCTTCTGCGAGCCATCCCTCCTCAAGTACCACCGCTTCCTCAACCCTTCTTCCTCTAGGGCCTCTGTTGCCACGACATACACAACCTCGATTCCGGAGGCCCATCCTCGACAGGCTCTTCCCCGAAAACCTCTTTTGAGACCTGTGTCCCACCCCTGCCGTGGGAAGAGCTTTCATCTCCAGATTTCCCTCTTCCTTTCGCTGCCTTCCCGGCCTTCACCCCGCTGCTGCAGCTTGGGCCACATTGTCTTCCTCAAGCCGTTTCTTAACCACCTCCACCTTGGAGGTGCGCTTGTACATTCTAGTTTCCACCTTAGTGGCCCTTTCTACTAAGGTGGAAGACCATGCCAGGTCTTCATCAAAAGTGGGTAATTGCCAGTCACCTGAAGTCCATCGGCATTACAGTGCGACATCCATTGCAAGATCTGATTCCTGGCAGAGTTGATGTTCAGCGGGATGATGTGTGCCAATAGCTTAAATAGCCCAAAGTGGCCGAATAGCTGATCGCACAACTAGGCATGGCCATAAACTGTTAGGTTGTTAGCCAGGACAGGAAGCAATCTCATCCTATCTCCAACATCTCCGTACCCCCAGGCGAATCTGTCCCTTTTCTATAGAGGAGCGATATGGTGAAGGAGGAAATCCGCCCTACGTGCTCGACGGTCAGCCCAACAGTCTTCAGACGGGTAATCCCGTTTATTGCTGAGCGGAGACTGTCCTCGGAGAGGCCAAATGCCCTCCGGACATTGTCGCGCTCAAGGCATTCCGTCCGTGCCTGGAAAAATTCGGGGGCCTTTTCATCCCGAATCCAACACTAGTCTCCCCTCCACTCCTCCCATCTGCTGTGTTGCTGGCCAGAGATGTAATCCCAGTTCTCTCTTGGCACAACCCGTGGCATCCAACTTATGTTCCCGAAACGGTGGTTCTTGTTCTCCACCCGCGGGATGAAATAGTGCCTGAACAGATCAACGTTGGGGGCCACCCCAACGAAGTTCTCACACAAATGGGCAAAGATCGCCATGCACGCCATTGCGTTTGGCATGAAATCTAAAAGATGGAATCCATAGACCGCCATCATCGCCTCAAGAAAATCCGAGAAGAGAGGGCAGAGACCGTAGATGAAATATGCGCAGAAAAATTTGTATGATTCTGGCGGATCCCCCTTCCCCTCCGCCAGAACCTTGGGAGCGCCGTGCCCCTTCGGGACTTACCTTCCCCACAAGTATCCATACCTCACCTGCAGCACATCGCCATCGAGATGCGACGGGTAGAAGACGATGTCTCCCCTTTGTTTCTTGTCCAGCTTCGTAGCCCTCTTGCTCCCCTCGGCGGCCGCCTCTTTCGCGGCAGTCGTCGGCTTTCCCCTAGTCGTGGTTTTCTTCCCCATGTCCCCAAGTTGTGGTGGGGGCACGGGAAGGATATTGGAAAGGGGTCGGAGGTAAGCATGGGCAAAGAGAAGGAGTAGTTGCTTGGCTTGCAGAGGAAGATGATGGGGATGCGAGGAAAACCGTGAATGGGCAGTACCCTTCCACGTTTTCCCCTCTTAAGGGACGGCGTGGGGAGAGGGCGTGACTCTTCAGAAAAGTTACCATTTTTACATTAACTACTACAGTCCCACGCCCCCACAACTCGCGATAATGGCGCGAAGTGGACGTTGGATTGACTGGTCATCATGACGAACCATGATGCAGGCATCCTTTTTCTGCCACGTGCCCGTGCACTGTTTGGGGCCTAGCCCAACGTTCCCAGCAACACGTATGGCTCAGGCCCGGGCGCTTCTGTCTGGGAACACAGACAGGGGTTTATGTTTCCCCTGACTTGTGCATGGACAGCAAGCCAACAGTCCCGGGGACAAGATTACAGCACCAGGATCAAACCAAGCATGAGGGATAAATTCCTTTGAAGGATCCAAGTACAGATCAAGAAGACCAAGATGAGCTAGAGAAGCAAGATATCGCTAAGGAAGGAACCTCCCTTGCTGGGCAGGCGTGCCTGGCAAGGTTGGGTTTGCCCCAGGAGCAAGCTTCTAGATCGTCCCGGCAGGCCTGTCGAGGCTTGTGGAGGCAAGCCATGCCACCGCTCCACCTCACAAGCAACGCAAGTCATTGATCAATGTGGTTTTAAGCTCCTAAGTGACTAAGTGATTTCTTCTTGCCACATGGCAACCACTTCCTACAGCAAACACCTCCATATGACACCTGTCCTGAGACGTGTCAAGCAAACAACCTGACAAGGGTTGTCGGGCATGCTGTGATGGACATTAGATGGCACATTTAATGCGCTCTATCAGCCTGCAGAGTTAGGTATGATAGCACTGTTTGCTATCTAATCAGTACGTAAAGACTAATTAGCCACTGTGTTGACCACTTAATCTATAAAAGGAGGCCCATGGCGACCATAGAAAGGGTTGGCTGATTCGAACCCTCACACATTCATACGCGCATAGCCACTCTCTCCCTAAGGCAACCTGCTGGGCAAGTGCGCCGGGTTTGCCACCATTTTTCCACCATCAATCCACCAAAGCAGGAGTAGGGTTTTACGCCTCACGGCGGCCCGAACTTGGTAAAACTGCCGATGTGATCTCTGCCGCACTGTGCTACGCTTCTCCGCTCTTTGTGCAATGTGCCCATCCCCCCACCGAACCAGAAAGGGGCTCATGTCCCCATAGGTGGCCGTGGTTTTCCACGCCATAACCATTTTAGTATTGCCTCTAGGGCATATTTCCATCACCTTGGATTCCTTGACGGACTCGATACCTTCGTGCATATCAACCAAAGTATCCAAAATTTCCTTTGCATTCTCGAGGCGGCTACTTGTTGAACTCCCCGGGGCACAAACCATTGAAGAGAATGTTGGATGCTTGAGCGCTCTATTGCAACACCTTCAATTCTTCTGTGGTTGCTTCATGATCCAGTTCTTTACTATCCTCAAAGAATTCACCTTGCAAGCCAAGACGAACAACAACCCAAACGACGAGGTTATGACCAAGAACATGCATTTTCATATTATGCTTCCAACTAGCAAGGTTTGTACCAACAAAATATGGACCTCTATGGTGGTAGTTTCCCTCACTAGACGCCATACTCTCCTAGGTTGTGAAACAAATGTAATGGAGACCAAAGCTGCGATACCACTTGTAGGATCGAAAGTATGTCTACAGGGGGGTGATTAGACTACTTGACCAAATAAAATATATCCTTTTCCCAATTTTAGTTGTGGGAAAATTTTAGTAATTCTTGCTAGTCTAGTATCACCGTAACATGCACTTCTAAGAGTATAGCAGCATAAAGTAAAACATTGTACATGTAATTAAAGGAGGGGTTTGGAGATTTCAAACACCAGGAAGGCATGGTGATTTTTGACATGGTTCTGATAGGTGGTGCTATCGTATGTCCACGTTGATGGAGACTTCAACCCACGGAGGGTAATAATTGCATTAGTTCAAGGAGGGCTCCATCCACAAGGGTTCCACGAAGAAGCAACCTTGTCTATTCTACCATGGCTTACATCCACGAAGGACTAGCCTGACTTGGGTAGATCTTCATGAAGTAGGCGATCTCCTTGCCCTTACAAACTCCTTGGTTCAACTCCACATGATCTTGGAGGCTCCCAAGTGACACCTAACCAATCTAGGAGACACCACTCTCCAAAAGGTAACATATGTTGTGTTGGTGATGAACTCCTTGCTTGTGCTTCAAATGATAGTCTCCTCAACACTCAATCTCTCTCTCACAGATTGGGCTTGGGTAGTAGAAGGATTGGAGTGGAAAGCAACTTGAAGAGGCTAGAAACCAAAGTTCAAATGGTAGGAATGGAATATCTTGATCTCAACACATGATTAGGTGGTTCTCTCTTAGAAAATGAATGGTGGAAGTTGTGTTGCATCCTGATGGCTCTCTTAGAGAGTAAGTGGTGGTGGAGGGGTATAAATAGGCAGCACCAGAAATCCAACCGTTATCTTTGACCCAACTCGGTAGCACCGATATGATAATTCGGTGAGACCGACTAGTGCAAAAGACTTGACTATTAGGCTTCTTGGTGAGACCGATTATACCAACTTGGAGGGACCGAAGTGCAATGGCTAGGGCAAGACCTCATCTCTGAATTCCGATCGGTTCATCTCTGTAATTCCAAAATGAATCAACTTCATCACAGAAACTTGGCCAGGCCATCTCGGTGGGATTGAGAACCATTTCTGTTAGACCAAATTGCTAGGGTTTTGACTGTGGAAATGGAATGATCATCTCGGTTTCGAGTAGGTGATGTTGGTAGTATCGAAATGAAGATTTAGGGTTTTGGACAGATGTATTATTGGAAGGTGACTGCGGGTTTTTGGAGCAATATCACTAAGCACTTGAGCAACAACCTTATGAGCAGTACCTCATCCCCTTTTAATAGTATTGGCTTTCCTAAGGGACTCAATGTGATCTTGGATCACTAAACCAAAAATGTAGAGTCTTGGGGTAGCCAATTTTTGTCCTTTGACATTTTTAAGGGTCCACATCCATTAGGCCTTGCCATGCAATCGTTGATCTTTTCTAAAATCTATCATCAATGTTCATTAGATCAATGACATATATGTTGTTATTAATTAACAAAACCACACAGGGATTAGTTGCACTTCCACACATGCATATTGTTTCGTTAATAATTCTCAAAGCATGATATCTAGCACTACTGATTGTCCAGGTTAGCCCTTTAAAATTCATCAAGAGTTATGTTCTTCAAACCTGTTGTTATGTCCCATATGTTCCAGTGTGATACTTGTTCACGTAATCAAGAAATGCTTCCTACATAGCCAAAATCGTCATATAATTATCAGATTTACCAAAAAGTTATTACTGTCACATAAGTTAAATAAGAGTAGCACCACATAATAACCAATAATAGAAAGAAAAAACTGACTCCATAATCAACAAATTTTCCATAAAAATATCACTTCATTTTCCTAGAAGTCCACTATCTCAAGATTATCATGTCTGTCATTATAATAATAATTCAAATTTAAAACCAAAGATTGCAGATAAGTGGAGATTCCATTATCTTTTCTCCAAAAATTCTACCATCACCAAATATTGTACATCTCATGCCATCATTTTTATTAGTCATCTTTATAAATAATACAGATTTCATCTGAAATAAAAAATATAGTCTAATAGATTGTAATTGCACCCAGTTACTCTTGCCTAATGTCCTCATCACCACCATAAATAATTTCCTAAGTCATCCTTTGGCCTTCCATAGTTCCATTCATTTGATGTTCTGAAACACACATGATGCACAAAAAAATAATAAGCAATGATCAAGGTAAACACACCCATAATTGGATCTGACCTGGGAAACAAATGGTACATGATTCAATAAAGAAGAAAAATACAAGAGAATTTCCATTTCCCCAACCGAGTCTCATGCCCAAGAGGACTGTGAAGATAGGAGAAAGCCTGCTACCTCTTGAGCATGTGTTGGTTTTCCCTTGAAGAGGAAAGGGTGATGCAGCAAAGTAGCATAAGTATTTCCCTCAGTTTTTGAGAACCAAGGTATCAATCTAGTAGGAGGCTACACGCAAATCCCTCGTACCTGCACAAACAAATAAGAACCTTGCAACCAACGCGACAAAGGGGTTGTCAATCCCTTCACGGCCACTTGCAAAAGTGAAATCTTATAGAGATAATAAGATAAATATTTTTGGTATTTTTATGATATAGATTGGAAAGTAAAGATTGCAAAATAAATTAGATCGTAAACTTATATGATGGAAAATAGACCCGGGGGCCATAGGTTTCACTAGTGGCTTCTCTCAAGATAGCATAAGTATTACGGTGGGTGAACAAATTACTATCGAGCAATTGATAGAAAAGTGCATAGTTATGAGAATATCTAGGCATGATCATGTATATAAGGCACCACTTCCGCGACAAGTAGATCGAAACGATTCTACATCTACTACTATTACTCCACACATTGACTGCTATCCAACATGCGTCTAGAGTATTAAGTTCATAAGAATAGAGTA
The DNA here is from genome assembly GCF_018294505.1 of Triticum aestivum. NCBI lineage: Eukaryota > Viridiplantae > Streptophyta > Magnoliopsida > Poales > Poaceae > Triticum > Triticum aestivum. Next base: position 223,170,417 of record NC_057795.1, read on the forward strand.
ATGCATTAGGCAAGATGACATGATGTAGAGGGATAAACTCAAGCAATATGATATAAACCCCATCTTTTTATCCTCGATGGCAACAATACAATACGTGCCTTGCTGCCCCTGCTGTCACTCGGAAAGGACACCGCAAGATTGAACCCAAAGCTAAGCACTTCTCCCATTGCAAGAAAGATCAATCTAGTAGGCCAAACCAAACTGATAATTCGAAGAGACTTGCAAAGATAACAAATCATACATAAAAGAATTCAGAGGAGATTCAAATATTGTTCATAGATAATCTTGATCATAAACCCACAATTCATCAGATCTCGACAAACACACCACAAAAAGAATTACATCAAATAGATCTCCAAGAAGATCGAGGAGAACTTTGTATTGAGATCCAAAGAGAGAGAAGAAGCCATCTAGCTAACAACTATGGACCCGAAGGTCTGAGGTAAACTACTCATACTTCATTGGAGAGGCTATGGTGTTGATGTAGAAGCCCTCCATGATCGGTTCCCCCTCCGACGGAGCACCGGGAAAGGCCCCATGATGGGATCTCACGGGTACAGAAGGTTGCGCCGGTGGAAATAGGGTTTCGTGGTGCTCCTAGATGTTTTCAGGGTGTACGAGTATATATAGGCAAAGGAAGTCGGTCAGGGGAGCCACAAGGGGCCCACGAGGGTGGGGGGTGCGCCCTCCTACCTCGTGGCCGCCTTGTTTGTTCCTTGACGTCCATTCCAAGTCTCCTGGATTGCGTGTGTTCCAAAAATAACTCTCCCGAAGGTTTCACTCTGTTTGGACTCCATTTGATATTCCTTTTCCGCGAAACACTGAAATAGAAAAAAAACAGCAATTTGGACCGGGCCTCCGGTTAATAGGTTAGTCCCAAAAATAATATAAAAGTGCATAGTAAAGCCCATTAAACATCCAAAACAGATAATATAATAGCATGGAACAATAAAAAATTATAGATACGTTGGAGACGTATCAAGCATCGCCAAGCTTAATTCCTGCTTGTCCTCGAGTAGGTAAATGATAAAAACAGAATTTTGATGTGGAATGCTACCTAACATATTTATCAATGTAATTTTCCTTATTGTGGCATGAATGTTCAGATCCATAAGATTCAAGACAAAAGTTTAATATTGACATGAAAACAATAATACTTCAAGCATACTAACAAAGCAATCATGTCTTCTCAAAATAACATGTCTAAAGAAAGCTATCCCTACAAAATCATATAGTCTGCCTATGCTCTAGCTTCATCACACAAAATATTTAAATCTTGCACAACCCCGATGATAAGACAAGCAATTGTTTCATACTTTGATGTTCTCAAACTTTTTCAATTTTCACGCAATACATGAGCGTGAGCCATGGACATATCACTATATGTGGAATAGAATGGTGGTTGTGGAGAAGACGAAAAAGGAGAAGATAGTCTCACATCAACTAGGCGTATCAACGGTCTATGGAGATGCCCATCAATAGATGTCAATGTGAGTGAGTAGGGATTGCCATGCAACGGATGCACTAGAGCTATAAGTGTATGGAAGCTCAACAAAAGGAACTAAGTGGGTGTGCATCCACCTTGCTTGCTCACGAAGACCTAGGGAATTTTGAGGAAGCCCATCATTGGAATATACAAGCCAAGTTCTATAAGCCCACTAGTATATGAAAGTGACAACATAGGAGACTCTCTATCATGAAGATCATGGTGCTACTTTGAAGCACAAGTGTGGTAAAAGGATAGTAACATTGTCCCTTCTCTCTTTTTCTCTCATTTTTTCGTTTTTTTATTTTTTTTATTTTGGTGGGCTTCTTTGGCCTCTTTTTTTATTTGGGCTTCTTTGGCCTCTTTTATTTTTCATAAAGTCTGGAGTCTCATCCTGACTTGTGGGGGAATCATAGTCTCCATCATCCTTTCCTCACATGGGACAATGCTCTATAAATGGAAATCATCACACTTCTATTTATCTACAACTCAAGAATTACAACTCAATACTTAGAACAAAATATGACTCTATGTGAATGCCTCCGGCGGTGTACCGGGATATGCAACGAATCAAGAGTGACATGTATGAAAGAATTATAAAGGTGGCTTTGCCACAAATACGATGTCAACTACATGATCATGCAAGGCAATATGACAATGATGAAGCGTGTCATAATAAACGAAACAGTGGAAAGTTGCATGGAAATATATCTCGGAATGGCTATGGAAATGCCATAATAGGTAGGTATGGTGGCTGATTTGAGGAAGGTATATGGTGGGTCTATGGTACCGGCGAAAGTTGCGCGACACAAGAGAGGCTAGCAATGGTGGAAGGGTGAGAGTGCGTATAATCCATGGACTCAACATTAGTCATAAAGAACTTATATAATTATTGCAAAAATCTATTAGTCATCGAAACGAAGTACTACGCACATGCTCCTAGGGGAATAGATTGGTAGGAAAAGACAATTTCTTGTCCCCGACCGCCACTCATAAGGAAGACAATCAAAAAATAAATCATGTTCCGACTTCATCACATAACAGTTCATCATACGTGCATGCTACGGGAATCACAAACTTTAACACAAGTATCTCTCAAATTCACAACTACTCCACTAGCATGACTCTAATATCATCATCTTCATATCTCAAAACAATCATAAGGAATCAAACTTCTCATAGTATTCAATGCACTTTATATGAAAGTTTTTATTATAGCCATCTTGAATGCCTATCATATTAGGACTAATTTTATAACCAAAGCAAATACCATTCTGTTCTAAAAGACTCTCAAAATAATATAAGTGAAGCATGAGAGATCAATAGTTTCTACAAAATAAAACCACCGCTGTGCTCTAAAAAGATATAAGTGAAGCACTAGAGCAAAATTATCTAGCTCAAAAGATATAAGTGAAGCACATAGAGTATTCTAATAAATTCCGATTCATGTGTGTCTCTCCCAAAATGTGTGTACAGCAAGGATGATTGTGGTAAACTAAAAAGAAAAGACTCAAATCATATAAGACGCTCCAAGCAAAACACATATCATGTGGTGAATAAAAATATTGCATCAAGTAAAGTTACCGATGGACGAAGACGAAAGAGGGGATGCCTTTCGGGGAATCCCCAAGCTTAGGCTTTTGGTTGTACTTAGATTTACCTTGGGGTGCCTTGGGCATCCCCAAGAGGCTCTTGCCACTCCTTATTCCATAATCCATCAAATCTTTACGCAAAACTTGAAAACTTCACAACACAAAACTCAACAGAAAATCTTATGAGCTCTGTTAGCAAACTAAAAGAAACCACCACTTTAAGGTACTGTAATGAAATCATTATTTATTTATATTGGTATTAAACCTACTATATTCCAACTTCTCTATGGTTCATACCCCCCGATACTAGCCATAGATTCATCAAAATAAGCAATCAACACACGAAAAACAGAATCTGTCAAAAACAGAACAGTCTGTAGCAATTTGTAATTTTAGGATACTTATGGAACCCCAAAAATTCTACCAGATTAGTAAGTACTAGGTAATTTGTCTATTAATCTTCTGCAAAAATAATCAACTGAAAATCATGTTTCTATGATTTATTAAAATTATTCTCATACGCGCAAAAGTTTCTGTTTTTCAGCAAGATCAAATTAACTTTAACCGTAGGTTATCCTAAAGGTTTTACTTGGCACAAACACTAATTAAAACATAAAACCACATCTAACCAGAGGCTAGATGAATTATTTATTACTAAATAGGAACAAAAACTAAGGAACAAAAATAAAATTGGTTGCCTCCCAACAAGCGCTATCATTTAACGCCCCTAGCTAGGCATAAAAGCGAGAATAGATCTAAGTATCACCATAATGATAAGGTAAATCATGAAAACTCGTCTCATATTCCCTACGTTCGGCAGCAAGTTTTCTTTGTGGCAAGCAAAAGTAATCAAAAGGGCTAAATTTAATGGGACAGAAGTCCCCAAGATCAAGCTCAGGAGGTATGGGTTCCTCGTTTGGCCCCTCATATTGCACAACCAATTCATCATTATAAGCATTCTTTTGGCAAAAAGTCATGAGCCTTTCCTCAAGAGAAAATCCTAACCCATTGTTTTGAATAGCAAAATCATCATTAAGTTTAGAGATTCTATCAACTAGAACATCAATAGGAACCATTTTTCTAAGGTTTTCATTATAAGCAACATGATCTAAAGATCGTAAACGCATTATGTCTTCTTGATTAAAAATGACCGCCTCTATGGGAGGACGACCAGCGTCCACCCTATAGTGCACAAATATTTCTTTGGCTTCTTTTATTATAAACCCGAACTCATGTGCCAAAAATATAGTAGCTGCACGCTTAACAGAAGAGTGCTCAATATTGGAAAATTCTAGGAAAATCCTTTGTATGCAAGGATGCATATGCATAAACTGTCTTTCAAGTTCAACTATAAGCAAGGATATAGCATCCGCAAGACTACTAGTTCTATGAAGAATAGATCCACCCATAGTGGGCAAAGCACCGGCACAAGTAAAGAAATCTTGAATAACCCCTTTTCCAATAATATTACCACTACCGATTCGAAACTTTTTAGTATCTAAGATAGTGGGTTCTTCAGCAGGATCATCAAAAGCATCAAAGTTTTCCACATTATTACTATTGTCCTTATCAACAATAACCTCCCCAGTTTCAGACATAGTGGCAGCAAGTGCCACAAGAAGCTAGCGAAAAAGAGGTGAAAAGGAAAAAGAGGCCGAATAAAACGGCAAGGATGAAGTGGGGGAGAGGAAAACGAGAGGCAAATGGAAAATAATGTAATGCGAGGGATAAGAGTTTGTGATGGGTACTTGGTATGTCTTGACTTGAGCGTAAACTCCCCTGCAACGGCGCCAGAAATACTTCTTGCTACTTCTTGAGCATGCGTTGTTTTTACCTTGAAGAGGAAAGGGTGATGCAGCAAACTAGCGTAAGTATTTCCCTCAGTTCTTGAGAACCAAGGTATCAATCCAGTAGGAGGCTACACGCAAATCCCTCGTACCTGCACAAACAAATAAGAACCTTGCAACCAACGCGATAAAGGGGTTGTCAATCCCTTCACGGCCACTTGCAAAAGTGAGATCTGATAGAGATAATAAGATAAATATTTTTGGTATTTTTATGATATAGATTGGAAAGTAAAGATTGCAAAATAAAATAGACCGGAAACTTATATGATGGAAAATAGACTCGGGGGCCATAGGTTTCACTAGTGGCTTCTCTCAAGATAGCATAAGTATTACGGTGGGTGAACAAATTACTGTCGAGCAACTGATAGAAAAGTGCATAGTTATGAGAATATCTAGGCATGATCATGTATATAGGCATCACATCCGCGACAAGTAGATCGAAACGATTCTGCATCTACTGCTACTACTCCACACATCGACCGCTATCCAGCATGCATCTAGAGTATTAAGTTCATAAGAGCAGAGTAATGCATTAGGCAAGATGACATGAGGTAGAGGGATAAACTCAAGCAATATGATATAAACCCCATCTTTTTATCCTCGATGGCAACAATACAATACGTGCCTTGCTGCCCCTGCTGTCACTCGGAAAGGACACCGCAAGATTGAACCCAAAGCTAAGCACTTCTCCCATTGCAAGAAAGATCAATCTAGTAGGCCAAACCAAACTGATAATTTGAAGAGACTTGCAAAGATAACAAATCATACATAAAAGAATTCAGAGGAGATTCAAATATTCTTCATAGATAATTTTTATCATAAACCCACAATTCATCGGATCTCGACAAACACACCGCAAAAAGAATTACATCGAATAGATCTCCAACAAGATCGAGGAGAACTTTGTATTGAGATCCAAAGAGAGAGAGAAGAAGCCATCTAGCTAATAACTATGGACCCGAAGGTCTGAGGTAAACTACTCACACTTCATCGAAGAGGCTATGGTGTTGATGTAGAAGCCCTCCGTGATCGATCCCCCCTCCGGCGGAGTGCCGGAAAAGGCCCCAAGATGGAATCTCACGGGTACAGAAGGTTGCAGCGGCGAAAATAGGGTTTTGTGGTGCGCCTGGATGTTTCCAGGGTATATGAGTATATATAGACAAAGGAAGTCGGTCAGGGTAGCCACAAGGGGCCCACGAGGGTGGGGGGCGCGCCCTCCTACCTCGTGGCCGCCTCGTTTGTTCCTTGACGTCCACTCCAAGTCTCCTGGATTGCATTTGTTCCAAAAATAACTCTCCCGAAGGTTTCATTCCGTTTGGACTCCATTTGATATTCCTTTTCTACGAAACACTGAAATAGGCAAAAAAATAGCAATTTGGACTGGGCCTCCGGTTAATAGGTTAGTCCCAAAAATAATATAAAAGTGCATAGTAAATCCCATTAAACATCCAAAACAGATAATATAATAGCATGGAACAATAAAAAATTATAGATACATTGGAGATGTATCAAAGCCTCGTAGAAATAGATCACCATGAATCGATTGTAGCGAGAGGTGTAAGGATCATGCTCGCTTGCTCATAATACCTTTCATTACCTATCCATCACCTATACTCTCCCGCCATCCGGTGGATCAAGTAAAATATTACGGTTATTCTTGATTCAATCACCGACATACTTTGTCAATCTGGGGAGGTTCCTCCTCAAGATCATCTAGGAGAGTATAAGAACAACACCTAGAAGCCACAACCAAGAAAGAGAAGGAGTCGTCGGATGAGGACTGTAGGAGGAAATACCACGGACTTGCGAAGTAGTTGGGGAACCAGAGTGGCGGGGGAACAACGACGACATGTCCAAGCCAATCACGCCTGTTGCTACGGGAGGAGCTCTTCACCTCATGTTCACGCAGCAATCTGGTCACATCAATCGCCATGATGGACGGGCTAACAAGCTATCACATAAAGCCTTCTTTTCATGGCCTACAAGGATATAATTTCTATTACTCTTATATAAGAAAATTTATTCTCATTCATAATAGTGGGAGCAAATTCAAAAAAATAACTATCATGACTCAATTCATCATTCATATCATCATGACAAGTTTCGTGGTTATCATTACTCTTTATAGCATACAAGTCATCACAATAATCATCATAGATAACAACTTTGTTGTCATAATCAATTGAACATCTTTCAAAGTAGTGGATTCAACATCAAATAAAGTCATGACCTCTCCAAATCCACTTTCATAATTATTATAATAAGATTCAACACTCTCCAAAATAGTGGGATCATTATTAAATAAAATTGACACTCTTCCAAACCCACTTTCATCATTGTAATCATCATAAATAGGAGGCATGTTTTCATCATAGTAAATATTGTCATCAAAAGTAGCGGGACTAAAAATATCATCTTCATCAAAGATAGCATCCCCAAGCTTATAGCCACCATTAGCATCTTGGATATTCATAGAAAGCATACTAACAACATTACAATCATTCTTATCATTCACACCAAACATCGTGTTGAATTCTTCTTCTGACACTTTAGCACAATTATGGGAATCCATATTTTCAAGAGAGACTCCACAAATATAAATAATTTGATGCAACTTCACTTACATTCTTTTGTAGTCTTCTTTTATGAAACAAACTAGTGAAAAAAAGAAACTAAAATATTCAAGTGCAAGATCTAAAATAAGATACCTTCAAGAACTCAACTCCCCGGCAACGACGCCAAAAATTGCTTGATGACTACTATGCAACTTTATTCTTGTAGACTTGGTTGGGCTTCCAAGAGTAGAGTTTTATAGGACAACAGTAAATTTTCCTCGAGTGGATGACCTAAGATTTATCAATCCATGGGAGGTGTAGGATGAAGATAGTTCTCTCTCAAACAATCCTGCAACCAAATACAAGAAGTCTCTTGTGTCCCCAACACACCCAATAGAATTGTAAGTTGTATAGGTGCACTAGTTCGGTGAAGGGGTGATGATAGATGTGTAACATGAATGGTACAGATAGCTTTTTATAATCTGAAAAATAAAAAACAGAAAGGTAGCAAGTAGGAAAAAGTGAGCAAAACGGTGTCTCAATGCTTAGAAACAAGGCCTAGGGTTCCCTGCTAATGCGCTCCATGGCAGTCCCCTTCAAGTAAACATTGCTCCCTAAGGATATCTCCACCATCTATGACTAGAGTGCCACCGACAAGCGCCACACCCCGTACTCCTCCAACCGACTTCGTCTTGTAGATGGCCTAGTTTGGTGTGATGATTGATGTGGAGACACTATGACCTGACATCGCTCTCCATCCCAATCCCCACCCTACCCAGTCATGCTGCCTCGCAAATTAAATTTGTTTCAGTCACCCAGAATTCAAATCCGCGTGCCATCTTGAATTGTCCATAAACCACTCATGAACCCCCAATATTAATCAAGGGGCCTGTAGATGAGACTCATTGAAAGTGCTAGTTATCGACTAGAGGGAGGGGGGAGGGTGAATAGGCGATTTTTACTAAAGTCTTCAAGATAGGCAATGTCTTCGAAGACAGACAACCAAATACAACGTATACAGTATGCAGCGGAAGATAAACTACACTAGCCAAGCCATAGTCTAGTAAAGAGTATGAAGTAAACACGAAGACAAACAACAACTAGGTTGTCACACCCTGCATTTTGTAACATTTCATTTTCAATATTAAAGCATGAAAATTTGGACCAACAAAAACTTTTTGCATTATTTGGCTTTTATTTGGAGTTGGTTTCCTCTCTGTGTTTCTTTCAAGTGCTTCTTGAAGTCAACTACTCTACCCTCTAAATTCCATCTCCTTACCCCAAGCTCCTGACCAATGACCATGCCATGTGAATAGTGCTATATAGAATTTTCTTACAAAAATAATTTGGCCAGAAAGTATTTTCTAAAATTAGTTTTCCAAAAACCCCTGAATTGAGGTTTGCACTGCAAGTACTTGATTAAGGGCAGTAAAAATCTTTCCAAAAATACATTTGACTCCTATTAGATATAGGATACCCAGAAACCACAAAAATATAATTTTAAAAGTTACTGTTCTATTTTATTTAAAGGATTTTTCTTAAGGCCAGAAATGGTCTTTAATAGGAAAAAATTACTTTACTGTTTCAAAAATATTTGACAAAATTTAGGGAAACTCATAGGACATATATTGTCCATATATAAGAGTTTCAACACCTGGTCATGTTCAAAATATTGGTCAAATCCCTCTAAAACCCTTTCTGGATATTTCAAGCTTTTGAAATATTTACAAAGGAAATATTCTCCAAAAATTCCAGGAAAATTTCATCATGTCACATATGACATATTAGATGATCTTGCCAAGTCTCATGACTTGGAGAACAAGATAACACCATCAAAACCCCTCAAAACTATCTCTGTCCATTCTGAAGTTTGATCAACTTTACATTGCCAAGTATGTCCAAATGTGCTCAAACTTGGTGGACATGCTTCATTGGTCTAATGATGCATCTGGACCAAATGGCACAGGTTGGGGAATAGTAAGTCTTGGTCAAAGTGCCTCAAAACCCTCTCTGACCAGAATCAAGTTTGAACTACTTTGCACTACCAACTTTTTCTCCAGGACCCCAACTTTGGTGAGCCTGATCATGTGACCAAATAAGGCTACCACACCAAGTGGCACATCAAGGAGAAATGATTTACTCCACTGGATCTACACAAATCCATTTCTGCCCATTTCTAGGGTTTGCAAAAGTTGCATTGGCAACTTTGTCCAAATAAGCTCAAAATGGGTGGAAGGCTCTAAATATATGTGACATTTCACCCCATGGAGTATCTTGGCCAGTGGAAGTCATTAGCTTACCCAAAACTCCATCAAACACCTTCTGGCAAAATACTAAAAAGCCTCTTTTTGCCACTTTCACTAATCTCCTTGAGTTCATCTTTTTACCACAACCCCTCCTCACTCCCCTCAGTCACTTAGACACTTTTCTACCCGAGGAAGCAATGTGGAGGAAGGAGGGAATCACGTTTGTCCTCTCTGGACAACAGCTTCCCTTCTCTCTCCCAGCCTCTCTCTCTCCCCTCTGCACCCCAGAGCATCCCAGGCTCTTTCCAGGTTTTGCCCCCTTCCACTGTAGCCTCCAGACAGAAAAGGACGCGCGCGCGACGCGGAAAACCCGCGGATGCCGGCCAAAGTCGCGCTCTGGAGCGCCTGCCAGAGCGCCGACCGTTGACACCGCGCCTCCCGACCGCCTCGTGCCTTCCCATCGCGCCAGTTGATGTGTCTCGACGTCTGCGACACGCCGCCGTGCCGTCCCCATTGTCTCTCCCTCTCTCTCCCCTCCTGCAGCGCGTGCCCGACGCCGCCCGGCTCGGCCAATGGCCGGCCTCACACGCGCGGGCGCCAGAACCCTCCCCCGCTCTCTCTCCTCCTCCCTGGCGCCCTACTCCATCCCCACGAACACCGTGGACAGCTCCAACTCCTCTCCCACGGCCTCCAGAGCCGATCCCGCGGGCGCCCGTAGGCCACGCCTACGGTGAACCGCGGCCAGCCCATATAAGGCGCCCCCGAGCCTCTCTCTTCCTCCCTGTCGCCCCTCCACACACCCAATCGGCCTCCCGCACCACTCCTCCCTCTCCAGAACCACCCGAGCTCGAGATCGAGCTCGAGCTCCGCCGCCTCGGCTCGTCGGCGTCCGCACGGTACAGGCCTTCTCCGCACCAGCTCTCTCTCGATCTGAAACCGCGAGGCGCCACTGATTCTTTCCCCCCTATTTTCCCCTTGTTTTGCAGCCGGAATCGGCCGGAGCCACCGACGCCCGAAGCGCCTCCGCCGCGGGACCTCGTCGCCGGCGAAGCAGGCCACTCCGGCGACCGTCTCCACCACCACCAGAACCGCGACTCGCCCCTGAGTCCGACGGTAGTCTCCGCATCCCTTCCCGTGCCCTGTACCGCCGCCGGCGAGCTCGCCGTCGCCTCTGGCCGGAGGTAGACGACGGCCGCCGTGGGGCCGGCCCGTCAGCCACACGCCCTGACGGGTGGGATCCACCCGTCAGGTTTAAAACGTGCGCGCGCGCGCGCACCGATCCGCCGTCGGCCGAAGGCGTATTCAGCCTTTACGCCTTCGACGTGGCGGCCGCGTGGGCTGGTTCTTCCCTGGGCCTGCTGCTGCTGTGGCCTCTCTGGCCCAGTGGCACAGCGCCGTTTTTCTTTTTTCCTTTTCTGTCTTATTTCCAAAAATTCCACAGGACAGAATATTAATCCAAATGCATTGATTCCAATTTCTAAATTCCTAGAATATTGCCACCTATTTAATGGTGCAACTTTCATTCAAATCCAACCACCTTTTCTTCTCTGTAAATATTTAAATGTGGTTGTTAGCATTTAAATAAGCCTTTGAAAATCCATAACTCCTATTTTGCTGCTCCAGAACCAAAACCAAAAGTTGTCCCCTTCCTAGCCTTCCTCCTAGTATTTTACAAAAATAAGTTGACATTTTTGTGAGCACTTTGACTTTTCTGTTTTTATTATTGTCTTATTTTTCCCGTTGTTTTCTTGCGACGTTAGATCCCGTGTTTGACGAGGTAGCTGAGGAAGAAGGAGGAGCAGAGCCTGAAGACTTTGAAGATCAAGCCAACCAAGGCAAGCAGCCCTTTGACCATGACTATGATACCCCTTTATATGCATGTCATTTTTAGCTCTTTATTATCGATGCATCGGAATCATGATGAGATGGTGAACCACGTGGGTTGGTTACCACGATTACTTCCTCGTTGATACTTGCAGTGTGCATGGCCCTACCTTCTTATGAGGGTTATGCCGGTGGGAGTAGGTAGGATGCAAATGTAGATGCTACGCAAATGGGGTGGGTTTGTGCATGGTGAAGGAGGCAATGTGATTTCAAAAGTCTTTTCGAAAACCCCGTCGGGTGCCACCTATGCCCGAGGGAGATGATGAGATGGGTGACCACTTGATGACGAAGTGGTGTGCCAAGGAAGGTGTGTGTTGTTTTCAAAACGGATTGGTCGGAGTTGCGACCGTTATTCCAACCTTACAAGCGCGACCACTCTACCCTTATATGGGAAAGGGCATTATTGAGTACCTAGACCGATACTAGCTTGGAGCCCGCATTACTAGTGACGGGGGAGAGTTGGTGCTCTCTCTTGGGACGGGGTCGTGCCAGGTAGGGCGGCCATGACTGTTTTCACAGGGCACCGGACACACCGTTGGTACCCCGTGCTTGTGGTATGTGATGAAAATGGGAGCGAGGCTCCACAACTTTATGATGTGAAATGTTCGGCACGGGGGTTACTACCAATCGAGTGGACTCCATGTTAGTGTCGTCTAGGGAAAGGTAGTGATCGGGTGCTTACCCCGGGTACTTGAGGTACCGCGGGTCGTGGATGACACGGAAGTTCCCCGGATCTAGTGGGTAAAGTGTGCAACCTCTGCAGAGTGTAAAACTATTCGAATAGCCGTGTCCACGGTCAAGGACAGTTGGGTAACCGCTCTTGGGCTACGTCCACTTGTTTTCAAACCCGGTGTGTGTGAGATGATGGTGTTGTCTTGGATCAAGTCAGAGGACTTGACACGATTGAGATGGGTTGGTGCCCTCTCTGTTTATGATAAATGGGTTGGTGCCCCTTTCTATTTATGTTGATATCTGTGACCAGATCTTATGGTTACTTGAATTCTCTTGATGCATGCTTTATAGGATGTTGAACATGTCCTGCACTCAAAACTAGCTTTATGCAAAACTTTACCTATGTCATGCATTACTGTACCTTGAACCAAATCATGGGTTGCTTGCGAGTACATTCAAAGTACTCATTGGCTTGCCACTGGTTATTTAATTGACCAGGCATGGGAGAACCGGAGTTCGAAGAAGAGTTCTTTGGAGACGATCATGCGAACTAGGACGTTCCCAGTCAGAATGCCTGTAGGGTTAAGGCAGATGGCATGGGTTCTACTTATCGACGACGATTTCCGCTGCTATGTTTCATTTGATGTTCAGCCCTTAAGGCTTTATCGATGTAAGACTTGACCATGTTGGTCACTATTTGTGTAAGACGGTATGAATGGATGTAAGACTCTTGTTATTCAGCTTCTGTGTGTTCAGTGAGCATTGATCTCTGGGATCACTGTACACGTGCATTCGGTGATCACGACTTGCGAGTCGGGGTCCCCACAGAGCTGGTATCAGAGCCATCCTGACTGTAGGAAGCCTTAGTTAGCATGGACGTTAGTTAGCGCGAGACTATCCACCAGGTTACCCATATACCTATGTTTATGTTAGTATCCCAAACATAGGTCACATTCCTTTATTGACCCTTCCCTTCCACTTTTTGTAGATGGCCGCCGTACCCGAGGACTTCCTGACCACTGGGTTTCCTGTGCTTCTTGAGGATAGCCTCAGGAAGTGCCAGTTCACTCGAGTCCCCACCTTCTCCTACCACGAGCACTGGGTCGACAGCACCAAGAAGGAGTATCACGTGGAGGTAGTCGTGAGGGCGAATGACGCCCCGACGAGCTGGTTCTTTGAGGGACCCCAGATGGCGACACTGCTTCTCGCCGTGGAGACTGCTGCCCTCAAGGCGCTGACTCGCCTCCGGGATCTCCTGCCAGAGATGGCGAGAGAGCCAGCCACTCGTTACCTGCCTTATCGTAAGGAAGGTGATGACGAGAGCAGCGCACCAGCACCACCCTTGGACGAGGGACTTTCTCTCCGCTTCCAGACCTACTTCAGCTTGTGTGCTGATAGTCTGGCACAACACCTGGCCTCGGAGTCGACGGAGCTTCGGAAGGAACTCCGCGAGACCAAGGAGCTCCTACGCATAGTTCAGATGAAGGCAGACAGGATCAAGAAGGATGGAGCGCCCCCTGGACAGCCCGCAGTAGCGTATCGAGGCGGACGACCCCCACAGGTCGCACATGCCGAGGGACCACCTCAGCCACGCCGTATGACGGCAAAGGAGTACCGCAACCTCTTCAAGACGCCACCAGCAAAGCAGCGCCGTGTTCAGCTCCTTCACTCCCCCGCTTCCTCAAGCGATGAGGAGACCAAGACAGATGAAGATGAGGAGGAAGACCCAGAGGAGCCAGAATACCCGACCGAGCATTCCACCACTTAGACTCCGTTCAGGACTAGGATAGGCTAGCTCGTAGCCTATGGTAGGATAGGTCGTGTACCCCCTTTTGCGAAGTCGAGTCCTTGTAATGGTTCTTGTGAAACCATGTTATGTTGCGTTTGCGTTCAGCTTGCTTTCATGAAGTCGTACTTTCCCTTCGGGAACTTGTAAACGACTACATTCCTCATTTGGTTTTAATGCATGAGTTTGGCCCTTCTGGCCTTTGTTTAACTTAATTGTGTCACACCACCCCCTTACTAGGCATTCCATCTATACTGCTTTCCCTCATTGTTGTTCCCAATCATGAGACCTTGACCGCTCCAACAGGATGCCTGTTGTAACACGTACTGGTACCTCTACCCAGCCGCAAGAAGCCGGAGGTTCTGCTGAGGCCGGAGCCAGCCAGGACCAAGCCCAAGGACAGACTCCACCACCACCTCCTCCAAGCATGGATATGGCTCAGCTTCTCCAAGCCTTTCGAGAGGAGCGCCAAGCCAACACTGCAGCCCTCCAGATGATTGCTCAGGCTGTCAACCGCCAGCCGGCGGGGCACGGCCATGGACGTTCCACACTGGTGGAATTCAAGAAGCATGCACCACCCACTTTCATCGAGACTGCTGAACCCCTGGATGCAGACGACTGGGTCCGCACCATTGAGGATCTGCTGGCACTAGTCGGATGCACTGAGGACCGTGATAAAGTGGCGTATGCTGCCCACTGTCTCGGGGGGACTGCCAGAGCTTGGTGGGATGGATTCAAGGCTATGCATGTTGAGCAAGACATCACTTGGGACACCTTCAAGACGGAATTCCGCAAGGCCCACATCCCTTCTGGAATCATGGCCATCAAGAAGCGTGAGTTCCGAGCCCTGAAGCAAGGTAGTAGCACTGTCAAGGAGTACATGCAGAAGTTCAGTGTTCTCTCAAGGTATGCCCCTGAGGATGTCAGCACTGATGCTGCCAAAAGGGAGCGCTTCATGGAAGGCCTTAACCAGACTCTGCAGTACTCGCTTGTTGTGTGTGACTGCCCAACCTTTCCTGATCTGGTGAACAAGGCACTCATGCTTGAGGACAAGCGACGTGCCTTGGATGACACTCGTAAGCGCAAGATGATCAGCAAGGGTAGCTCCAGCAACCAGAAGCCTCGCCCGTGGCAGCCAGCCCCGGTCAAGCCAACCTATCAGCAGCCAAGAGCTCCTGCACCTCGCACCAACTATCCACCTCAGCAGTATGCCAACCCCAGGCCAGCTTACAACAACCCCAATAACAATGCTGGCAAGGGCGTCGTCCCCAATCAAGTCACTTGTTTCGGATGTGGACAGCCAGGGCATTACTCCAAGAATTGCCCCAACAAGAAGCCTGACGCCCCGCGCCCCAATGCGCAGAACCCGGGACAAGGCCGTGGAATGCCACCAAGGAACCAAGCTCCCCGCAACTTGCCCAACAATGGCAGGGGTCGTGTGAATCATGTCACCGCGGAAGAAGCCCAGGAAGACCCGGACGTCGTGCTGGGTACGTTCCTTGTCAATTCAGCACCCGCAACTATTTTGTTTGATTCTGGAGCCACGCATTCTTTTGTCACCCAAAGTTTTGCATTAAAAAGTGGCATGACCCCTACACCCCTGAATAACCCTATGGTGGTACAAACCCCCGGAGCAGAGATGAGAGCCAAGATAGGATGTAAAGGAGTCGGGATTACCATTAACGGGGTAGACTTCCTAGCAGACCTTATCATCCTAAAATCACAAGGCTTGGATGTGATCTTGGGAATGGATTGGCTCAGCAAGCACCAAGGCTTGATTGATTGCGCCAACCGGACGGTCACTATGACCAATGACCGAGGAGTCAAAGTCAAATTTGCCTCCAACCCCTCTTCTGCTCAAGCCAACCAAGCCAACTGTCTGACTGAAGTTGGATTGGAACAAGTGCCGGTAGTATGCGAGTATCCCGATGTTTTTCCTGATGAGCTACCAGGAATGCCTCCTGACCGAGACATTGAGTTCATCATCGAGCTCATACCCGGAGCAGGACCCATCTATAAGAAGCCTTATAGGATGGGATCGGAGGAGTTAGCAGAATTGAAGAAGCAGTTGGAAGAGCAGTTGAGGAAGGGATTTATCCGCCCTAGTGCCTCCCCTTGGGGATCACCTGTTCTGTTTGTGGCAAAGAAGGACGGTACCATCCGCTTATGCATTGACTACCGCTCCCTCAACGAGGTTACAATCAAGAACAAGTACCCACTTCCCAAGATTGAAGATCTGTTTGATCAACTCAATGGGGCCAAGGTGTTCTCCAAGATCGACCTCAGATCTGGGTACTACCAACTGAAGATCAGACCCCAAGATATTCCGAAGACGGCATTCGTAACCAGATATGGCCTGTATGAATGCACGGTCATGTCCTTTGGGTTGACCAATGCCCCAGCTTACTTCATGTATCTCATGAATAAGGTCTTCATGGAATATTTGGACAAGTTCGTCGTCGTCTTCATTGATGACATTCTTGTCTTCTCGAAGTCGGAAGGAGAGCACGAGCAACACTTGAGGATGGTCCTAGACAAGCTTCGAGAGCACCAACTGTATGCCAAGTTCAGCAAGTGTGAATTCTGGCTGCGTGAAGTTGGATTTCTGGGACATGTTCTAACAGAAGAGGGATTGTCAGTCGACCCTGCCAAGATAGAAGCCGTGACTGAATGGCAATCCCCGAGCAATGTGAAGGAAGTCAGAAGCTTCCTCGGACTCGCGGGATATTACCGCAAGTTCGTTGAAGGATTCTCAAGCATTGCCCGACCCATGACTCAGCTCTTGAAGAAGGACAAGAAGTTCGAATGGACGCCGAAGTGCGAAGAAAGCTTCCAGGAGCTGAAGAAGAGGCTAACCACCGCTCCAGTTCTGGCCACACCAGATATACACAAGGAGTTTGTGATATATTGTGATGCGTCAAGAATCGGACTGGGAGGTGTTCTGATGCAAGAAGGCAGAGTCGTGGCCTACCTTTCAAGGCAGCTACGACCTCACGAAGAGAACTACGCTACTCATGACCTTGAGCTAGCAGCAGTGGTTCATGCCCTGAAGACTTGGCGACATTACCTCTTGGGGAAGCGATGTGAGGTATACACGGATCACAAAAGTCTGAAGTATATTTTCACTCAGAGGGAATTGAACATGAGGCAGAGAAGATGGCTGGAGTTGATAAAGGATTATGACCTCAGTGTTCAATACCACCCTGGAAAGGCTAATGTGGTAGCAGACGCGTTGAGCAGGAAGGCTTGCTCCTTGAATGCTATGCTAAAGCACAAGCTACCCGCCTTGTATGAAGAACTTGAAAGCTTCGGGTTGGAACTGGTTGCACCAGGATTCTTGGCCAGCCTCGAAGTTAAACCTACCTTGATGGATGATATCAAGAAAGCTCAGAAGGGGCATGAGAGTATTGAAGGCATCAAGAGGAAGATCAAAGCAGGCAAAGCCTCAGGATTCTCAGAAGATGAGGAAGGAATTGTGTGGTTTGGGAATCGCATCTGCGTGCCCAACAAGGTTGAGCTCAAGAACCTGATCTTGCAAGAAGCTCATGACAGCCCATATTCCATCCACCCTGGAGGCACCAAGATGTATCAAGACCTGAAGGAAAGATTTTGGTGGCACGGGATGAAAAGGGAGATTGCCACCTATGTTGCAAAATGCGACGTATGCCAGAGAGTCAAAGCTGAGCATCAGCGACCCGCTGGATTGTTGCAACCCCTTAAGGTGCCTGAATGGAAGTGGGACAGAGTCGGGATGGACTTCATCACCGGTTTACCCAGGTCAAGCAAGGGACATGACTCAATATGGGTCATCGTTGACCATTTGACCAAGGTGGCCCACTTCATTCCTGTCAAGACGACCTACAAGGGGAACCAGTTAGCCAGTCTCTACATCAACCGAATCGTGAGCCTTCATGGTGTTCCCAAGGAGATTGTGTCAGATCGAGGAACCCAGTTCACCTCAAGGTTTTGGAAGAAATTCCAGGAGGCTATGGGGACCAAGTTGTCCTTCAGCACTGCTTTCCACCCACAGACCGGAGGTCAGACCGAGCGAGTGAATCAAATACTCGAAGACATGCTCCGAGCCTGTGTCTTAGCTTATGGAGCTAAGTGGGAAGATTGCCTCCCTTTCGCCGAGTTCTCTTACAACAACAGTTATCAGGCCAGCCTTCAGATGGCACCATTTGAAGTGTTATACGGGCGGAAGTGCCGTACACCTCTCAACTGGTCGGAGACCGGAGAAGGACTTGTCTTTGGGCCTGATATCCTTCGTGAAGCAGAAGAGCAAGTCCAGCTTGTCAGAGAGCGTCTGAAGTCTGCCAAGTCAAGGCAGAAGAGCTATGCGGACTCACGTCGCAGAGACATAAACTTCCGAGTTGGAGACCATGTCTATCTCCGGGTCACCCCTCTCAAAGGAGCCCAGCGCTTTCATGTCAAGGGAAAGCTCGCTCCGAGATACATTGGGCCCTTCAAGATCACTGAGCGACGAGGGGAGGTGGCTTACCAGTTGGAACTTCCACCTGAACTTTCTGATGTGCACAACGTGTTCCACGTGTCACAACTCCGGAAGTGTCTCCAAGTTCCAGACAAGCCCGACCTCTACAAGGACGTCAATCATCAAGCCATTGATCTTCAACCTGATTTGACTTATCGTGAGCGGCCCATCTGCATTCTGGATGAGGCTGAACGACGCACTCGAAGCCGCACCATCAAGTACTTCAAAGTCCAATGGAGCAATCACACCGAAGCAGAAGCAACTTGGGAGCGTGAAGACTACCTTAGATCCGAATTTCCGTATCTCTTTTAAGCCTAGTTTACGAATCTCGGGGACGAGATTCTTGTAAGGGGGGTAGGTCTGTCACACCCTGCATTTTGTAACATTTCATTTTCAATATTAAAGCATGAAAATTTGGACCAACAAAAACTTTTTGCATTATTTGGCTTTTATTTGGAGTTGGTTTCCTCTCTGTGTTTCTTTCAAGTGCTTCTTGAAGTCAACTACTCTACCCTCTAAATTCCATCTCCTTACCCCAAGCTCCTGACCAATGACCATGCCATGTGAATAGTGCTATATAGAATTTTCTTACAAAAATAATTTGGCCAGAAAGTATTTTCTAAAATTAGTTTTCCAAAAACCCCTGAATTGAGGTTTGCACTGCAAGTACTTGATTAAGGGCAGTAAAAATCTTTCCAAAAATATATTTGACTCCTATTAGATATAGGATACCCAGAAACCACAAAAATATAATTTTAAAAGTTACTGTTCTATTTTATTTAAAGGATTTTTCTTAAGGCCAGAAATGGTCTTTAATAGGAAAAAATTACTTTACTGTTTCAAAAATATTTGACAAAATTTAGGGAAACTCATAGGACATATATTGTCCATATATAAGAGTTTCAACACCTGGTCATGTTCAAAATATTGGTCAAATCCCTCTAAAACCCTTTCTGGATATTTCAAGCTTTTGAAATATTTACAAAGGAAATATTCTCCAAAAATTCCAGGAAAATTTCATCATGTCACATATGACATATTAGATGATCTTGCCAAGTCTCATGACTTGGAGAACAAGATAACACCATCAAAACCCCTCAAAACTATCTCTGTCCATTCTGAAGTTTGATCAACTTTACATTGCCAAGTATGTCCAAATGTGCTCAAACTTGGTGGACATGCTTCATTGGTCTAATGATGCATCTGGACCAAATGGCACAGGTTGGGGAATAGTAAGTCTTGGTCAAAGTGCCTCAAAACCCTCTCTGACCAGAATCAAGTTTGAACTACTTTGCACTACCAACTTTTTCTCCAGGACCCCAACTTTGGTGAGCCTGATCATGTGACCAAATAAGGCTACCACACCAAGTGGCACATCAAGGAGAAATGATTTACTCCACTGGATCTACACAAATCCATTTCTGCCCATTTCTAGGGTTTGCAAAAGTTGCATTGGCAACTTTGTCCAAATAAGCTCAAAATGGGTGGAAGGCTCTAAATATATGTGACATTTCACCCCATGGAGTATCTTGGCCAGTGGAAGTCATTAGCTTACCCAAAACTCCATCAAACACCTTCTGGCAAAATACTAAAAAGCCTCTTTTTGCCACTTTCACTAATCTCCTTGAGTTCATCTTTTTACCACAACCCCTCCTCACTCCCCTCAGTCACTTAGACACTTTTCTACCCGAGGAAGCAATGTGGAGGAAGGAGGGAATCACGTTTGTCCTCTCTGGACAACAGCTTCCCTTCTCTCTCCCAGCCTCTCTCTCTCCCCTCTGCACCCCAGAGCATCCCAGGCTCTTTCCAGGTTTTGCCCCCTTCCACTGTAGCCTCCAGACAGAAAAGGACGCGCGCGCGACGCGGAAAACCCGCGGATGCCGGCCAAAGTCGCGCTCTGGAGCGCCTGCCAGAGCGCCGACCGTTGACACCGCGCCTCCCGACCGCCTCGTGCCTTCCCATCGCGCCAGTTGATGTGTCTCGACGTCTGCGACACGCCGCCGTGCCGTCCCCATTGTCTCTCCCTCTCTCTCCCCTCCTGCAGCGCGTGCCCGACGCCGCCCGGCTCGGCCAATGGCCGGCCTCACACGCGCGGGCGCCAGAACCCTCCCCCGCTCTCTCTCCTCCTCCCTGGCGCCCTACTCCATCCCCACGAACACCGTGGACAGCTCCAACTCCTCTCCCACGGCCTCCAGAGCCGATCCCGCGGGCGCCCGTAGGCCACGCCTACGGTGAACCGCGGCCAGCCCATATAAGGCGCCCCCGAGCCTCTCTCTTCCTCCCTGTCGCCCCTCCACACACCCAATCGGCCTCCCGCACCACTCCTCCCTCTCCAGAACCACCCGAGCTCGAGATCGAGCTCGAGCTCCGCCGCCTCGGCTCGTCGGCGTCCGCACGGTACAGGCCTTCTCCGCACCAGCTCTCTCTCGATCTGAAACCGCGAGGCGCCACTGATTCTTTCCCCCCTATTTTCCCCTTGTTTTGCAGCCGGAATCGGCCGGAGCCACCGACGCCCGAAGCGCCTCCGCCGCGGGACCTCGTCGCCGGCGAAGCAGGCCACTCCGGCGACCGTCTCCACCACCACCAGAACCGCGACTCGCCCCTGAGTCCGACGGTAGTCTCCGCATCCCTTCCCGTGCCCTGTACCGCCGCCGGCGAGCTCGCCGTCGCCTCTGGCCGGAGGTAGACGACGGCCGCCGTGGGGCCGGCCCGTCAGCCACACGCCCTGACGGGTGGGATCCACCCGTCAGGTTTAAAACGTGCGCGCGCGCGCGCACCGATCCGCCGTCGGCCGAAGGCGTATTCAGCCTTTACGCCTTCGACGTGGCGGCCGCGTGGGCTGGTTCTTCCCTGGGCCTGCTGCTGCTGTGGCCTCTCTGGCCCAGTGGCACAGCGCCGTTTTTCTTTTTTCCTTTTCTGTCTTATTTCCAAAAATTCCACAGGACAGAATATTAATCCAAATGCATTGATTCCAATTTCTAAATTCCTAGAATATTGCCACCTATTTAATGGTGCAACTTTCATTCAAATCCAACCACCTTTTCTTCTCTGTAAATATTTAAATGTGGTTGTTAGCATTTAAATAAGCCTTTGAAAATCCATAACTCCTATTTTGCTGCTCCAGAACCAAAACCAAAAGTTGTCCCCTTCCTAGCCTTCCTCCTAGTATTTTACAAAAATAAGTTGACATTTTTGTGAGCACTTTGACTTTTCTGTTTTTATTATTGTCTTATTTTTCCCGTTGTTTTCTTGCGACGTTAGATCCCGTGTTTGACGAGGTAGCTGAGGAAGAAGGAGGAGCAGAGCCTGAAGACTTTGAAGATCAAGCCAACCAAGGCAAGCAGCCCTTTGACCATGACTATGATACCCCTTTATATGCATGTCATTTTTAGCTCTTTATTATCGATGCATCGGAATCATGATGAGATGGTGAACCACGTGGGTTGGTTACCACGATTACTTCCTCGTTGATACTTGCAGTGTGCATGGCCCTACCTTCTTATGAGGGTTATGCCGGTGGGAGTAGGTAGGATGCAAATGTAGATGCTACGCAAATGGGGTGGGTTTGTGCATGGTGAAGGAGGCAATGTGATTTCAAAAGTCTTTTCGAAAACCCCGTCGGGTGCCACCTATGCCCGAGGGAGATGATGAGATGGGTGACCACTTGATGACGAAGTGGTGTGCCAAGGAAGGTGTGTGTTGTTTTCAAAACGGATTGGTCGGAGTTGCGACCGTTATTCCAACCTTACAAGCGCGACCACTCTACCCTTATATGGGAAAGGGCATTATTGAGTACCTAGACCGATACTAGCTTGGAGCCCGCATTACTAGTGACGGGGGAGAGTTGGTGCTCTCTCTTGGGACGGGGTCGTGCCAGGTAGGGCGGCCATGACTGTTTTCACAGGGCACCGGACACACCGTTGGTACCCCGTGCTTGTGGTATGTGATGAAAATGGGAGCGAGGCTCCACAACTTTATGATGTGAAATGTTCGGCACGGGGGTTACTACCAATCGAGTGGACTCCATGTTAGTGTCGTCTAGGGAAAGGTAGTGATCGGGTGCTTACCCCGGGTACTTGAGGTACCGCGGGTCGTGGATGACACGGAAGTTCCCCGGATCTAGTGGGTAAAGTGTGCAACCTCTGCAGAGTGTAAAACTATTCGAATAGCCGTGTCCACGGTCAAGGACAGTTGGGTAACCGCTCTTGGGCTACGTCCACTTGTTTTCAAACCCGGTGTGTGTGAGATGATGGTGTTGTCTTGGATCAAGTCAGAGGACTTGACACGATTGAGATGGGTTGGTGCCCTCTCTGTTTATGATAAATGGGTTGGTGCCCCTTTCTATTTATGTTGATATCTGTGACCAGATCTTATGGTTACTTGAATTCTCTTGATGCATGCTTTATAGGATGTTGAACATGTCCTGCACTCAAAACTAGCTTTATGCAAAACTTTACCTATGTCATGCATTACTGTACCTTGAACCAAATCATGGGTTGCTTGCGAGTACATTCAAAGTACTCATTGGCTTGCCACTGGTTATTTAATTGACCAGGCATGGGAGAACCGGAGTTCGAAGAAGAGTTCTTTGGAGACGATCATGCGAACTAGGACGTTCCCAGTCAGAATGCCTGTAGGGTTAAGGCAGATGGCATGGGTTCTACTTATCGACGACGATTTCCGCTGCTATGTTTCATTTGATGTTCAGCCCTTAAGGCTTTATCGATGTAAGACTTGACCATGTTGGTCTCTATTTGTGTAAGACGGTATGAATGGATGTAAGACTCTTGTTATTCAGCTTCTGTGTGTTCAGTGAGCATTGATCTCTGGGATCACTGTACACGTGCATTCGGTGATCACGACTTGCGAGTCGGGGTCCCCACATAGGTAGAGTGGACCAGAATAGGAAGACAGAACAAAGCCAAACGAGCAATCAGGGAGAATTTCTTCACATAATGAAGTCAAATAGGTCAAGCAAGCAATGACATCACGAAGCTAAACATAAGGTAAAGAGTGAAGGGATAGAACCAGTTGGTTGGTGAAGACAAGGATTTGGTAGACCAGTTCGAGTTGCTGTGACAATTGCACGTCTGGTTAGGGGGGCTGAGATTGAACTCAGAAGAACGCGTCTTCACCTTATTCCCCTTGAGCTAAGGACATTTAGTCCTCGCCCAATAACTCTGGTAAGTCTTAAAGGTAGACTTCCAAACCTCCACAGACTTCGTTCACCAGCGATCCACAATGACTCTTGGGTCCTCAAAACGCATGCCTAACCGACTGGAAGATACACAGTCTTCAAGTGTAATAAGTCTTTAGATCACGCGGACAGAAAGACTTCAGTGATGCCTAACACTTTTGGCTCTGGGTGTTTTGGGCTTTGTCCTCACAAGGTTTCTCTCTCAAAGGCTTCGGAAGTGGGTTGCTCTCAAATGACAAAGCCGTGCACAGACTCCGAGCAGCCACCGAATTATGGTGGAGGGGGTGGGCTATTTATAGCTAGGAGGCAACCCGACATGATATGTCCGAAATGACCCTAGGCGACTAAGGAACCAACACGTGTCCAACAGTTGGATTTCAAACACACGTGACAACTTGACTTGGGCTACAAGCAAAGCTGACTCATTCAACTCTGGATAAGATTTACTCTCATTATCTTCACTCCAAGACATAGGATTTGGGTTGAGCATCACATCAGTCTTCTGAATTTGTTCACCTGGACCCCACTTAACAGTTCGATGGTTCCTATGACTCCAGAAAGAAGAAAATGAAACTACGTAAGAAACAATGTCTTCGCACTCCATGGACTTCAAGTGAATGTCTTCACATGTCATTATCTTCAGCATGAATATCTTCATGAACCACCATTGTCTTCAATGTCTTCATACATTTTTAGGGGTCATCTCTAGTAGGTAAACCAAATCAATGAGGGACTTCTACCTATGTTATCCTGCAATTCTCACAAACACATTAGTCCCTCAACCAAGTTTGTTGTCAATACTCCAAAACCAACTAGGGGTGGCACTAGATGCACTAACAATCTCCCCCTTTTTGGTGCTTGATGACAAACTGGTTGAAGTTTTCAACGGGGATAAAAATATGTGTAAGTTAAAGAACACAGTCATTAGCTTCATGAAATTGAAAGGGCTCTCCATGAAGATGTGCATACAAGTAATTTGCCTTTGAATGCAAATGCACATGGCAGGTTCTGCTTTGTGGATATCTCCTTCAATTCATGAAGACAATTCATCATGCATACAAAAATGTAGTGAATATAATGACATGCACAATGAAAAATGGCCGTCTGCAGAATGAGTTCATGCGGAATTTATCATCGCAATAAAAGATTTCAGCAAAAGTGGTAGACGACCATCAAGGTTTAAGTGTTACAACTCAAAAATTACAGTTCAAGAACGAGAGTTGCAAAAACTTAACAGAAATAAGCACCCGACCCGTATAGACCCGCTTGAATACTATCAACTCATATGCTACTCCCCCTTTTGCCAGGAATGACCAAAAAGGAGTGAAGACATAGAGTGTCTAAGCGTTCCTAGGAGGTGGTTGTGAAGATGTTGGGGCAGCTGGGTTGACGTTGGAGTTGGGCAGTGCAGAAGGGCCTGATGCAGAATCATGATGTAGTGAAGCCATGGTTGGTGAAATGGCATCGTCGTCCTAATCAATGACTCAGGCAATAATAGTTGGATTCAAAGATGAGTACTCAGAATCATCAATGGGTGGTGTTGGATGGCAACTTGCTGATTGTGGAGGCCTGGAGTCAAACTTGAATCATTCAGTGAAGCCATCTGCTGTAAGTTCATCTTCAAAGCATAGCAGAGTGAGGCTCTTCCAGGCACGCCGATAGGCTTCATGAGCAACAAACAAATTCTTAGTGGAGAGGTTGTGTATGCTATTGACATCCACAAGAAGACTTTGCATCTAGCGATTCATCCAGTCATGATGCCTATCTTGCTTCAGATGAAGAGAAACAAGAAGCTCTCGGTCATTGAGCACACGAGCACACTTCTGAGGCCTTTAAGCTACTGTGCTGGCTGTAGCATCAGTGAGAGCATGATGCGGCAGCTGAAGCTAACTGATGAGAGGACCGGCAATAGTAGTTGAGTTCAACACATGAATGGCTTCAAGTGGTGCCGAGAAGCTTTGAAATGCAGCATTATCTTCACGAACTGGTTCCTTGGCAGGCACTGGATAGATGGCTTCATGAGACATATCCACTTCAGGCAAAAAGACAACACGATTGCATGCTGAAGCTTAACAGTTGATGGTGGAGTGAAGCTTGATTATTCGCATAACCCATGGTGCATAGAACTTGAGGCCAAACAGATCAATGCCTGAAGCAGCCAACCGACGGATGAAGAAATCTTGACTGTTGAAGGAGATGCCATTGATAATGTAGAAGACCAATGTCTTCATAGTGCCTTCAATCTTGGCATGTGGAGAGTGCCCTTTGATTGGCCATAGAGTATGATGCGAGGCAGGTACTCGAGGTCATTGACAAAGAATTCCTTAGGGTACTCAGCGTTTATTGGCAATGGCTTCATCATGCTCATCATTTGACTCATGTTGGGCTCTGGCTTCTGGAAGATACTCTCAAGTTCCTGTTCATAGCGCTAACAACCTGGCTCATAGAGATCACCAAGAGTGGGCAGGCAAGTAAGCTCTATGATATCTTGAGCTTTGGCTTCATGGTGTACATTGCCTGACATCCACTCAAGGAGCCATGTCTACGAACCCCTTTTGTAGCCTGAGATATGGAGGGTGGCATAAAATTTAAGCAAGAGCTCTTCATTTCAGTGCTCCTTGTCAATGACAAAAGGGAGCAGACCAACTTCACGAAAGCAATCAAGGGCCTCTTCAAGGCACGACAGTCCAGCAATGGCATCACAACACATGCGCTTGTGAGGGAAGATCCTGTCCTGGTTGTACAAGATGCATGAGTAATAGCTTCTTTGCTGATCACTCCAGAACCTTTCAGAAGATATCTTGGGCTTCTTGTAAGGATTCTTGGCAGTGTCAAAGAATGTGTTGTGCTCTCTGAAGCTTAAGACACTAAAGGAGCCCTGAGTGGTGGTAGCACTAGGAAGCCTTGGCATTCTTGGCTTTGGCTTCTACGTCTGAGGCCTTTGCTCGATATGGTAGTCATATTGGAGACCATGAGTAGAAGGAGTGTCATAATCGGTCATCGGACACTGATTAGCTCACCTTCACGATTGAAGGCCCTTGCCATAGTGTGTGGTACAGGTGGAGTAGCAGCAACATCTGAGGTGGATAGCTGAATGTTTTTTGTGGCACCAAAGGCTTCAGTCTAACGAGTGGCTTCAGGCTACGCATTATCTTCAGCCATGACAACGTCATTGGCTTCAACATGAGTGGTAGCATCAGCATCATTCGCAGTGGCTTCAGGAGCTTCAGGTACAGGAGGACCAGGCACAATCACATCTGGAATCACAGTTGGTTCAGTAGGGGGAATGACATCTTGCTCTGCTTCATCTCTTTCCTTGATTGATGTAGCCGGAATATCTTCAGCCTCTTTGGCTTCAGACTCTTGAGCAGTTTCTGAGGGGATGGCTTTAGGGAACAATTCACGTGCTACTGATCTTGTGACATGCACATCCTCTTCAGGAATGCTCGACATGGAGACCGTTGGCCTTGGGCCTCAACGAAGCCTTTGAAAAGAGGGCGACGACTGTGGTGAGGGAGTGGTCTTCTCCATGTCTTCAGGAGTTTCTTAGGGTGTCTCAAGCACTGGAGTAGTGACTTGCGCTGGTGGAGTGCGTGGAATGACTTCATGTAGCGGGGTGTTGCACTTCCTAGAAAAATCATCTCGGGTGATTGGCATTGTGGGATCTCCAATGCTTATCTGTTCACTGCTCGTTGGAGTAGGCAATGATACCGGTTTTGGCACGATTTGGGGGACTTGAGGAAGGACTTCATCATCATCTACATTGTCTTCATGACCAATGTCTTCAGCTGCGGTGGTGTCAATAGCTGGAATCTCTTTGGACTCTTGAGCCTCTGTGGTTGCAAGCTCATGTACAACAAGACGACGCTTGCGGTTGGAGGAGGCTGGTAAGGCAACAGAGATGGGCTCAACTAACATCAGCTTTTCAAGAGCAGATGAGGCAGTTGGTGCTTGAGTCCTTCTTGAAGCCTTAGAAGGCTTTATCTTCAACTTCTTCTGTGATGGAGCGGCATCAGAGGCTTCTTGATTCTTTCGCTTCTTGGCTTCAGCCTCTGCCTGCTTCATCTTCTTCCTCTCAGAAGTAGTTGATGGGACCTTTGGCTTCGAGCCAGTCATGCTGCCAGGGAAGACAATGCTTGGCCTTTCCTGCCTTGGAGCCTCAGCTTCAGCTTGCGTTGGCTTCTTATTCTTCACAGTCAACTTGGGGTCAATGCCTAGACGCCCAAGTGCTTTTCTCTTCAAGACTTCATTGTGAGCCTGCACACATTTCTCAGCATAATATTTTAGGCACTCTCGGGAGCCCTTGGCTTCATCACGACGCTTTTGGAACTCAACCTTGAGATCTGCCATCATCTTCTTGAAGTTCTGAACATCTGTGATAGTAAGCTTGGCCATGTGCTTCTTGAAGACAACCTTTTCATGGTCAATCTTGTTTTTCTGCTCAATGACCTTTTGAACAATGGCAAGCTCCTTTGCAATGCAGCCTTGGAACATCACACTGATGCCAATGGGAAGCTACAGATCATCAATGTTAAGGGAAGTGTCTTCAAACCATTCACCGATGAAGTTGTTCATAATATCAACATCAAACAAAGGCAAATCTCTAAAGATTTCAGCCTCCTGTTTTCTCTTGAGCAGGAGCTCAAGGGCATCATCAGCAAGATCTTCATAGCAATATAGATCAGTTACATATTCATCATGGTGCAGGATGCTTGCTGGAGTAAGGCCTTGCCCTGAGATCTTCTTAGTCTTCATAGAAGCACAAGGCAAGTCTTCAAACTCCACACTGGATTCAGGAGGTGCAGATTTCAATGGCTTCACTCTTGAAGCCTTGGTGCAGTAGAAGTCTTTGAAGCTTTTGGCTTCTTTACAGGCTTCGAAGGATCTGGAGCTATAGTTTGTTCCTCATCCTCAGTAGCTTCTTCAACGCTTGCCCTCTGTGCTGCATAATGTGCCAGTAATGAGTCAAAGTCATCGAATGGGCCAATGAGATTTGGTTCAGCCTCACGACTACCATCGGGCCTCGGTGTAGCTAGACCTGGCTTGAAGTCAATCCCAAAGTCCTTCTTGTTCTGAACTGCTGAAGCTTTAGCAAATTGAAGATTGGCTTCAAACAGATCTCACGACACCATCAAAGACTGGATGGTCGACATTCTCTGGCATTGGTCCTCGGACCATGCAAGGAAAGAAGACTCTCGCAATGGCTTCAGCTTTGGTCCTAAGGTGAAGTTTCCTGTATACAGTATCAGCCCAGGGTGGCCTCACATCGTTCTTGTCCGCGTACTCTGGATTCAGAAAGTGATACAAGAACCACTGCTCTGCCCAATATCTTCGAATTCATTGGACGCAAGATTTGCGCTACCATAGCTCTCTTCAGGGTCAAACTTGTACATCTCATAGAGATCTGGTGGCAAGTCTTTTGCAATATTGTCATGGCACTGTGTTCCACCTTGCAAATTTTCCATTGGCCATTGGCTTCACAAAACTGGGCTTCACAATGGTGTTAGGCTTTGCTCTGCTTGTCAGAAAAGAACTGGCTTCAGGTGATTCAATATGATGCTGTAAGAATTTTGCAAATGAATGCAGACTATGAGAACCAAGGGACTCTCCTGTGGACATGTACCTGTGATAGCATTAGAGATGTGAGGGAAGGGGAAGAGGTCATATGCATTCTCAGAGAATTTTCAAGATAAATCAGTTTGAAGACATTGACCTCATAGCACGAAGACATTCACTTATTGATATGTGTTGGTTCCAGATTTGTATGAATCCATGAATAAGTACAAGTGAGGAATCTAACTAGTGGTGAAGCATAAGTGAAAGTACTTGCAGATTATGAGATGCTATAGTATGGAAGATCCAGATTTGGAAGTGAAGAAACAACTTTCTGAAGATATAGAAGTTTAAACGGATTAAATGTGCGGTAAAATAGACTTTTAATTACCACTCTACAATAGACATGAACTGCTTGACGAGTCGTGGAAAGAGGCCGAGTAGTCCAATTTCCCACACCCTAACTTGGCGGCGGAAGACACCTACGGCGGCCGTGGGAGGAAGATGTCCGCGGCCGGCGTGACGACGACAACGGAGAAGTCGCGGCAGCGAAGCGCTTCATCTCCGGTGACGACGGAAGCTAGCGACGGCGCTAGGGTTTGAGCGAGACAGCAAGGGGAGTAAGTTTCAATGACCGCAGGGGGGTGGGTATTTATAAGGAAGGGGGCGGCACATTGTAATTACTCATTTACCCCTGGCGGTTCACATCTGAGCTACACGTGGCATGCATGTATCAATTTAAACATTGTGCCACGACCCCACACGTGCCTGGTTTGTCGGGTGGTCGTTCTGGCTTCTCCAGATTCAGGCAAAAGGATAAGAATAATAAAGCCTTTTAAATGTTTATCTCTTAATCTTCGACTGACAAGGACACAGTGAAGATAATCGACACATGTCAACAGAATGAATATGAAGATTTAGAGAGATTAGGAGAGATAAGCACACATAGGATTGGGGTCCCATCACATTCACTTAGTGCAGAAGATGGCAACTTGATGACATAGCTATAAGTGAATGCTGTAGAGGTGATGTGACCCCATTTGTTCTCGCTACTAATCCTGGTAATAAGGATACCAAAGGAAGAAAAGAGAGGTACATTGTGCCTGCATTGCGTCAACAATTTGTGACGATAAGGTCATCAAAAGTGGCGGCAGGAAAATAATATTCATATACAGGGAGGCTGGAGAACAGGAGGGCTGTAGCCCTTAAACCAGTCTAAGATTGCTTTTAATCGGTTTGGCTACATGGTCAAGAAGCATGCAGAACACAAGGAAAGCTGGGATTACAAGACTCCATGTGTGGACAGCAACCTATGTGTTGATTTCAATAAAGAAATGTAGCGACCCGACCTCAAATGGTCAAGTATCTGTGCCTCAGTGTCATCCCTAGATCAGTAATGCTGACACGCACAGTACTCAACGGATTTATAACAGAGTAGCAATCACACACTTATTACATCGAATGTCTCAAAAGAGAACTTATTACAATAATATGGCTTAAGGACGTCTAATGCGATAATAGTGGAAGGCTTGGAAGATAAGGTGAGTCCATCAACTCCAACGGCATAGCTGAGCTGCACGGCAACGACCTAACCAACCTTACTCCTCGTCTGAAAAGTCTGCAACATAATACGTTGCAGCCCAAAAATGGGTCAGCACATGGAATATGCTGGCAATATAACACAGTAGAGTGGAAACAGAATAATGCTATCACTACATGCATATATGGCTGGTGGAAAGCTCTAGGGTTATAGTTTTGCGGAAAGCAAATTTTTCCCTACAACAAAGGAATATATTTTTATTTAACTACAAAGTTGGTTGATAAAATATTGAGAAGGTAAACCCCCTTTCAATCCCAAATTAAAGTCATTAACAACCCAACAATATTAATTAAGAGTGTTGAGATACATGTGAATACTCAAGTACTAGATACTCAAATTGTCCATAACCGGGGACACGGCTAACCATGATTAGTTTGTACACTCTGCAGAGGTTTGCACACTTTTCCCCACAAGACTCAATCGCCTCCGTTGGATTTCTCGCACTACATGGCGTTTGAGAAATGGATGACCGAGACACAGTCTTTCAGAAACATTAACTCTCTACTCCGGGTAGACCATACCAAACCTACAAAACCCACTACCTGCTGATCTACCTCTTCAAGAGCTTCACGTAACTTACTCAACTATGCTAGAGCCCATAATAGCTTGTGGCTGCACACGGAAGTTTCTAGCATGAATAATCTCAGTACCCTTTGAGCCTGGGTGGCGGTCCATAGGAAGATCACACGGATACCCCGGGATTTCCAAAAATAAAACAGACAACACTGGATTCCCCAGGTTCCTCAATCCACCCAGATGTGTATTTAAGTTGCCACCTTAAGCAATCCATTAATTAATAATCTACATCTGTCATGGATACACTCAAACGCAATCCACGTCTACGAGCCTAGCATGGAAATATAAGCAACGCGTAGAAGTAACTCCCAAGGGTTTGATAATAAACAGGGCATTAGGTTCTACCTCAGCAACTACTTCCCAACCCATAAGTTAAAGACATACTAATCATGCAATGTTTGAGGATTGAACTAATGCAATGAAAACTGGGTATGGAAAGAGTATGATCAATGTGTTACTTGCCTTGCTGACGATCCGTGAATCCTAGAGACTCGTAGTAACACGCTTCGCACTCCGGGAATTCTATCGCAAACAAACAATAAAATACATAAGCAACTAGCAAAGATGCACAAGTAAAACTCCAAATAAAATAGATTAACCAGAAACTTCAACTTAAGAACTTCGGTTTGCAAAAAGAATCAAATCAGACAGAGCAACGAAACTCAAACGGCGAAAGAAACAAGATCCGTTTACTAATCTGAACTATGGTCAAATTTTATAGTACCAAAACTTTGTTTAAGTTGATTAAACAGAAAGAGGGTCTCGAGACGAAACTCTAGGTGTTTGAATCACCTAATTCCGACTAACGAGCGCGAAGAAAAACAGAATCTAAGATCGGATCAAAAATCGCGACTGAAAAATAATCACGGATAAAAACCGATAAAAGAAATCTGACGAACAGACTAACGAACGAACGTTCGTTATTTGTAACTAACAAAAGAAAACCGTTCGTTTAAACGAACGTACGAACGAACGTCCGTTAAATAAATGAACCGAGAAAACCGGCGAACCGAATCTAAAAAAACCGATCTAGGGTTTCTAAAAAAACTGAACGGTTTTTAAAAAAAAACTGGCGGCGACGGTTCGGCGCGGTACCTCGACGAGGTGGCTCCAGTGGGGCGGAGTTGGGCGGTGGGGCGGCGGTTCTCGGGGCGGCGGGGCGTGGCGGCGGCGGCGGCGCCGCTCGGCTGCGGCGGTGGCGAGGCGCGAAGGCGGCGGCGCTCGGCTCGGGTCGGCGGGGCTGGTGGTGGTGGCGGTTTGGGGGCGGGGTGGCTGCATATATAAAGGGGGGGGACTTGGAGGAGGGGCCAAGGCAGCGGCGGAGACGTAGTCCAGCTCGGACTCCGGTTCGAGCGGCGGCAGGTCGGGCGCGCGTGCGCGGGAGGCGGCGGCGGCTGGGCTTAGGCCCAGTCGGGCGGGGAAAGTTTTTTTATAAGATTTCGCCAGCAGAAAATAAATCCTATAAAAATAAAATAATAACCTAAAAATGCCAAAACAAATTTTCATCGTCTAAATGAAATATTTAGAACGAGATGAACATTTTCTTGGCCCTAAAATGCAATTTTGAAGACGTGCATATTTTTCTAATGCAAATAAAATCCAAAAAAAACTCAAATAAAATCCAACAAATGATTTAACATTTTTCCTCCAATATTTCAATTGTTTTGGATAAGTCATATTATCTCCTCTCATATCTCTTTATAAGAAATATTTTTCAGATAGAAACATAATTAAAATCAAAGATCCTCGTTTCACTATTTGATACAAAATCAAATATGAAAAATCGGGAAATCCCCAACTCTCTCCGAGGGTCCTTGAGTTGCTTAGGATTTCGAGGATTTCGGAACAGAAATGCAATAAAATATGATATGCATGGATGATCTATGTATAACATTCCAAATTGAAAATTTGGGATGTTACAAACCTACCCCCCTTAAGATGAATCTCGCCCTCGAGATTCGGGTTGGTCAGAAAATAGGTACGGGTGGTCCTTGCGAAGATCATCCTGTCGTTCCTAGGTGGCTTCATCCTCGGTATGGTGGCTCCACTGAACTTTACAAAATTTGATAACCTTGCTGCGAGTGACTCGGCTGGCCAACTCAAGAATCTTAACTGGTTTCTCCTCATACGTCAAATCACTGTCCAGTTGAATTGCCTCCAAGGGTACGGTATCTCTTAACGGTATATCGACCATCTCAGCATGACACTTCTTCAGCTATGAGACGTGGAACACATCGTGAACTCCTGACAATCCTTCAGGTAATTCCAACTTGTAGGCAACTTCTCCCATCCTTTCCAAAACACGATATGGTCCTACAAACCTCGGGGCTAATTTTCCCTTAACTCTGAATCGTTTCACCCCTCGCAAGGGTGATACTCGCAGATATGCTCTATCTCCAATCTCATAGGTAACCTCCTTGCATTTCGAGTCTGCATAACTTTTCTGCCTGGACTGAGCTATCTTCAGTCTATCCCGAACCAACTTAACCTTCTCCTCAGACTCTTTGTTCAAGTATGGTCCAAACAGCTGTCGGTCTCCTACCTCATCCCACATCAAGGGTGTTCTGCATCTACGTCCATACAAAGCTTCGAACGGTGCCATCTTCAAACTGGCTTGGTAGCTATTGTTGTATGAGAATTCAACGTAGGGCAAATTGTCATCCCAACTAGATCCATAGTCTAGCGCACAAGCTCTCAACATGTCTTCCAGTATCTGGTTGACTCTCTCGGTCTGTCCATCTGTCTGCGGGTGGAATGCTGTACTGAACTCCAATCTCGTACCCAAAGTCTGGTGTAACTTATGCCAAAACTTTGAAGTAAACTGCGTCCCTCTATCTGATATGATGCTCCTCGGAACTCCTTTGACAATCCCTTACTTTCAAGTACGTTAGCATAACTCTTCCGGCTTCAAGCGTCTGCTACAACATTGGCCTTCCCTGGATGATAGTGTAGCTTCATATCGTAATCCTTTATAAGTTCCAACCATCTTCTCTGTCTAAGGTTCAGCTCCTTTTGGGTGAAGATATATTTCAAACTCTTATGATCCGTGTACACATCACAACGGTTCCCAATAAGGTAATGTCTCCAAGTCTTTAATGCATGCACTACAACTGTTAACTCCAAATCATGGGTGGCATAGTTCAACTCGTGGGGCTTCAGTTGTCGTGAGGCATACGAAGCAACTTTTCCGTCCTGCATAAGCACACATCCCAGTCCCAATCGTGAGGCGTCGCAATATACTTGAAACTCCTTATGTATTGTCACGCCCAATATGCGACCCTATCCAAAAGGAACTCGAAGGTCCCACCAAGGATAGACCCGCATATTGAAACGCTTTTGCAAGGTGGATATCGTTACATCAACATTACATAATAGATGGGGATACATACAAGAGGCATACAATGCCACACAAATACAACATCACAATACATAATAGCATCATCCGACTACGGATTGAACACAAACAGAATCCGAAACGACATCCACCCTGCTAGCCCAGGCTGCCGACCTGGAACCTATCCCCTGAATGAAGATGCAGAAGAAGAACTCCAACACAAGCAAACATCGCTCTCGCGTCATGATCATCGCATAACCTATACCTGCAACTGTTGTTGTAGTAATCTGTGAGCCACGAGGACTCAGCAATCCCATTACCATGGGTATCAAGACTAGCAAAGCTTAATGGGAAAGGAAGGGGTAAAGTGGTGAGGCTGCAATAGCGACTAAGCATATATGGTGGCTAACATACGCAAATAAGAGCGAGAAGAGAGCAAGCGGAACGGTCGTGAAGCTAGCAATGATCAAGAAGTGATCCTGAACTCCTACTTACGTCAAACATAACCCATAAACCGTGTTCACTTCCCGGACTCCGCCGAGAAGAGACCATCACGGCCACACACGCGGTTGATGCGTTTTAATTCGGATCTGGTGTCAAGTTATCAACAATCGGACATTAAAAAATTCCCATCTGCCCATAACCGCGGGCACGGCTTTCGAAAGTTTATACCCTGCAGGGGTGTCCCAACTTAGCCCATGATAAGCTCTTGCGATCAATGAAGGATATACCTTCTCCCAGGAAGACCCGATCAGACTCGGAATCCTGGTTTACAAGACATTTCGACAATGGTAAAACAAGACCAGCAAAGCCGCCCGATGCACCGACAAATCCTGATAGGAGCTGCACATATCTCGTTCTCAGGGCAACACCGGATGAGACTAGCTACGAGTAAAACCAACCCTCAAGTTGCCCCGAGGTTGCCCTGCAGGCAGATCAGTTCGGACCAACACTTAGACAAGCATTGGCCCGAGGGGGGGGGGGGCTAAAATAAAGATGACCCTTGGGTTAATTACTCCCAAGGGAAATATAGGTGGTGGTGAGGCAAATGGTAAAACCAATGTTGGGCCTTGCTGGAGGAGTTTTATTCAAAGCGAACTGTCAAGGGGGTCCCATAAATCACCCAACCGCGTAAGGAACACAAAATCCGGGAACATAACACTGGTATGACGGAAACTAGGGCGGCAAGAGTGGAACAAAACACCAGGCATAAGGCCGAGCCTTCCACCCTTTACCAAGTATATAGATGCATTAATTAAATAAGAGATATTGTGATATCCCAACATAAACCTGTCCATCATGGAGCAATCTTCAACTTCACCTGCAACTAACAACGCTATAAGAGGGGCTGAGCAAAGCGGTAACATAGCCAAGCAATGGTTTGCTAGGAAGGGTGTCAAAGGTTAGAGGTTCATGGCAATTTAGGAGGCTTGATGAGCAAAAGATAGGTAACGCATCATAGCGATAGAACGAAGCAACTAGCATAGCAATGATAGTAGTGAGATCCAAGGTAGCGGTCATCTTGCCTGAAATACCGCAAGGAAGAAGAACGAGTCCATGAAGAAGATGAAGCCACGAAGACGAACCAAGCGTAGACGAACGAATCCTCACGATCGCAACGAAACGGGAACTATCGAGAGAAGCACACAACACGGTAAACACACCACACATAGGCAAGACATGATGCACAACAAGCATGATGCAAGACAAGACTACATGAAGCTACTCATGGCAAGAGACGATGCAAACAAGAGCAACACATCAAGGCAAGTTTAAATGAGGCCGGGAACAACATATAACAATTCCGGTAAGTCCTCATATGCAAATTTCGAAATTGGTCCAGATCTGAATAAACCTTATGTTCAAGTTGTTAAACAGCAAGTTAAGATGCACCAAGATGATCTACACGAGATTCTAGTCAAGTTACATATAAAGTTCATTAGATTTGGAACTACGGCCTAGAAGTTATGAGCAAAACAAGATAAACATGGCATTGATGCAAAATGCATACAAACATCAAGCAAACACACCAAAACAAGGATGCAACATGATAATATGAATCTATATGCAAAATCAAGCAAGTTTCATATAGAGCACACTCAAAACGGAGCAACGGTTCAACACATACACTCCAAACAAGTCATAACAACAATCTGCCCAAAACAGCAACTAGGCATATTGCAAGCATCAAAACAACATGCTACAACACCTTAACATGATAACAAAAAGCATGGACATATGTACAGGTAAAGCATAACAAAACATGAACACTGAGCTATCTCCAGAAAACACTAGAACATGCTCAAACACACATGGCAAGATAGCAAATAATAATAGTTTCAGACTTTGCAGAAATAACATCAGGTTGCAATGTTTAGAGCTATCAAACAACATGCTACAGGAACTTATCATAGAAACTTAAGGCATGGAATGATACTACTAAATGCATAGAACAAAAGTCCTTTACTGACCATGAGCCAAAAAAGGAACAGAAAATATGATGGCACCCATGTAAACATGGCAAGTTATATGACAGATTCATACATGGCAGAAACAACGATAAGTAGGCATGTTGGTGAGCTTGAACCACTCACCACAGGGCATTACATGGCATGACAAGGCAACCAACAGTAAGAATACATGTGTATGAATCTAAGCATGGCAATAGAAAGTTCATAGGGTGCATGGATCACTAACAACAATCATGGCAACATTGAACTTAATGTTAACAGGCTGACAGCAACATTATTTAGCAACTTGAGGGCAAGATTACAACAAGCTACAACAGGCTAGAAATGCAACCAGGGGCATGGATGGATAGAGCATGACATGTATAACAAAACATCCTTAGTGAACATCTCCAGATTATGCATAGAATGACTTGTAGCAACAGGTTTACATAGCATCACAAAATAACACATTCAGCCTAGCAAAACAGTAACAGCAAGTACACTACTTCACGAGCTCGATACACTCACCACAAGTCATTGCATGACAAGATAAGCACAGCATCAGCAAGAAGACATGTTTATGAAACTAAGCAAGGCAAGAACAAGTTCATAGCATGCAAGGATCAACTACAACAACCTTGGCAAAATTGAATAACATGTAAACAATCTGCCAGGAAACATTTTATAGCAAAAGTAGAGCAAGAAACTAACATGCTAGACTACTCCATAATTGCAAAAAGGGACATGAATGTATAGAGTATAACCATATGTTCAAAACATCCTTACTGAAGTATCTCAAAATATGCTTGGATCTCTCTGTAGCATCAAGTTTACATGGCATAAAATAACAACAGAACAGGGACTGAAATCAGCAACATCACGAAGCCTAGTTTGCATGCTTGTTCTAGTCACCACATTGATCACAAAAATACATGACATATACCTCTGTAAATATGGCATGATGTAGCACACAACACATGTAGACGTCAACCCCATAGGATGCACACATCAATCATGGCGAAAATGACAAATGAGCAAGTTCTGTTAACAGACAGCAGACAACATTATATAGCACTCTTGCAACGATGATTCATGCATCAAGATGGACTCCAATGAATATGATGCAATTGAATGAAATGTTACTCATTGAGGTGAACAATTTGACATATTACACGCACAAAACGGAGCAGTATGCATGGAGATATGATGCGATGAACATGGCATGATAATGTAAATAATTTCGAGACAGTGAGATTTATACCCTCGCGGAGCAATGGGACGGAGGCGTTCCGGGATGGAGGGATCCGGGATGGGGAGGCCGTTTGGATCGCGGGACGGGTGGATCTCATCCACCCGCCCGGATCTGGCGCTAGGGCGGCGCACGGGGGAGCTCGGAGACGGGCCTGGCAGCGGAGGAGCTCAGCGAGGTCCGAGGCAGCATGGCAGGGAGCTCGTGCTCCTGGCGGCGGGGTTGGCACCGGTGGCGGCGCACTCCAGCGGCCGGACGAGGGCGCGCGGAGGAGGAGGCGGGGATGGGAGCTCGAGAAGGAGCCATAGCACGGCGGCGGAACCATGGCGCGGCGGTGGAGCCACGCCGGCGAGCAGCGAGGCGGCGGGGCGGGGCGGAGCAAGGCGACCGGCGGCGGGGTCTGGGATTCGGGGTGGCGGCGGAGCTGCGGGCCTCAGCGCGGGGCGCGGGCCGAACGACGGCGGCGGCGCGGGCTCGCGCGGGCCCGATTCGGGTCCTGCGGGCCGCGCAGAGGAGAGAGACGGCGGCGGCGGGCCACGTGGCAAGGCGCGATTGGATGAGGCGGCGGCGCTGGACATGTCCAGCGTCAGATCGGACGTGTCCGGCGGGCGAGAGGAGCAGGGCTAGGGTTTTGTGGGGAAATTGATCCGAAAATGGAGAGGGGAACACGTTTTTATAGGTAGAGGGAGCTAGGAGAGTCCAAATGGAGCACGGTTTTCGCCCAAACAATCGTGATCGAACGACCGAGAGCATGAAGGGGGTTTGGATGGGTTTTGGGCCAGTTTGGAAGGGTGTTGGGCTGCAAGACAAAAGAGGCTTTGCGGGCTACGCGGTTAACCGTTGGAGTATGAAATGACCTCCAAATGGCACGAAACTTGACAGGCGGTCTACCGGTGCTATTCCAAGGCCGCTTGGAAAACCTTGGGCCATTCCGAGAAAGTTTAACACCCGCTCACAACAGGAGACAAAAGGGGAACGTCGGAGGGCATAGGAGTGCCGGATTGCAAAACGGACAACGGGGAAAAAGCTCGGATGCATGAAACGAACACGTATGCAATGCAATGCACATGATGACATGATAAAATGCAACACGCAAGCAAATGACATGGAAATGACGGCGAATAACTGGCAGACATCTGGCGCATCGAATCCGGGGCATTACATGTATATCTGGCAACGTTAGTACTGGGGCTGTAGTCAAATGTTTCTTCAACTCCTGGAAACTTGCCTTGCAATCTTCTGTCCATATAAACTTATTATCCTTCTTCAACAGTTTAGTCATTGGTTTTGCCAGCTTGGAAAAATTCTCAATGAATCTCCGATAATATCCCGCCAGTCCAAGGAAACTGCGGATCTCGCCAACTGAAGTGGGTGCCAACCATTTAGTGACCGACTGAACCTTGTTGGGGTCCACTGCTATACCTTCTCCTGATATAACATGCCCAAGAAATCCAACCTCCTTCAACCAAAATTTGCACTTGCTGAACTTGGCGTATAACTGGTGTTCCTTGAGTTTCTCGAGAACTAATCGCAAATGCTCCTTGTGCTCCTCTTCATTCTTCGAGTATACCATAATATCATCGATAAACACCACAACAAACTTGTCCAAATACTCCATGAACACTTTGTTCATCATACTCATGAAATAGGCAGGGGAGTTTGTCAGTCCAAACGACATGACCGTATATTCGTATAATCCATACCACGTAGTGAACGCTGTTTTTGGTATATCCTTCTCTCGGATCTGCAACTGATGGTATCCTGATCGCAGATCAATCTTCGAAAACACCTTAGCTCCTTGCAGCTGATCAAACAGATCATTGATCATCGGTAGTGGATACTTGTTCTTAATGGTTACTTCGTTCAAGGCTCGATAATCAACAACCATCCTTAGGGATTTATCCTTCTTCTCCACCAAGAGTACTGGAGCTCCCCAAGGTGATGAACTCCTTCGAATATAAACTTTCTCCAACAACTCCTTGATCTGCTTCTTAATTTCCTCCAGATCATTTGCGGGCATCCGATAGGGTCTCTTGGATATGGGCCCTATACCTAGCAATAGCTCTATCAAAAACTCAATGTCTCGATCCGGTGGCATGCCGGGTAACTCTTGTGGAAAAACATCCGGGTAATCCTTTACTACAGGCACTTCCTCCTGCACAACTCCCGTGAGGGCATTCACTTGGGTCCTCCTAGGAACATGCCTAGATACGTACTTAATTCTTTTTCCCTCAGGGGTGGTGAGATAAATTGACTTACTAGAACAGTCAATACTTCCTCCATACTTTGACATCCAGTCTATACCTAATATCACATCCAATCCTTGTGACTCCAAGATAATTAGGTTAGACGGAAAAACATGCGTCCCAATGGTGAGGGGTATCTGGTTACACCATCAGCTAGCCATATACTCTGCTCCAGGCGAGCTCACTAAAAGAGGGGCCCTCAGGGTTTGGTTGGTAGGTTAAACTTATTCACGAATCCCCTTGATATGTATGAATGCGATGCACCAGTATCAAAAAGAATAAGAGCGGTAAATGACTTACCCAAAAACTTACCTATTACCGCGTCCGGCTGTTCTTCAACCTCCTCCATGTTAACGTGGTTCACTTGTCCTTTGTTGAATGGATTAGGCTTCTTTCCAGCGCTCCCATTTCTGTTTCCATTCCTTCCTTCAGGACAATCATTGACATAGTGCCCTGTCTTCCCGCACTTATAATAAGTAACTTGACTTAGGTCTCTCTTGGCGGGTGTGGCTGGATTGGAGCAATTATTGTTAGATCCGTTCCCATTTCCGTTCTTAGCGCCATTGTGATTATGCGATCCTCCTCCAGGGTGGTTATGACCTCCATGGTTATGAACGAGTCATCCCGAATTCGGGGTTAAGCGAGGCTTCTACTGAGCTCCTAAATTATACTTCCCTTGTCCATACTTCCTCTTACGACTCTCAATCTGCTGCTGCTTCCCTTCAATCATAAGAGCTTTATCTACCAACTCCTGGTAGTTGTTGAAGGTTGCCACCATCAACTGCATGCTCATCTCATCATTCAACCCTTCCATAAACTTCTCCTGCTTCGCGGCATCTGTGGCCACATCATCAGGGGCATAGCGTGATAACTTGCTAAAATCATCCACGTACTGGCCAACAGTACGGTTCCCCTGGCGTAAGTTGTGAAACTCCCGCTTCTTCATCTGCATAGCTCTAGTGGAAACATGGGCAGTACGAAAGGCCTGCTGAAACTGAGCCAATGTGACAGTGTCGACAGGATAGGTGGTTGTGAAATTTTCCCACCATGCTGCTGCGGGTCCATCCAGTTGGTGTGCGGCAAAATGCACCTTCTCTGCATCTGTGCACCCTGCGGTGGTTAACTCCCTTCCGATACGGTGTAGCCAATCATCTGCAACTATTGGCTCAGTGCTACTAGAGAACACCGGCAGCTGTAACCTTAGAAAACGGGCTAGATTGTCCACTGGTGGCGGGTTGTTGTTGTTGTTGTTGTTGTTATTGTTGTTGTTGCCCTGGTTCTGAACTAGAAATTGCATTAAAACATTCTGCTGCTGGATCAACTGGGTGAGCTCCGGTGGGAAAGCAAAACCGGTGTCACGTCTCGGAGGCATCTGAGGGGTTTAGATGGAAGAGATTAGAATAGAGGAAAAGGTCTAGTGAGAAAGCACTACCCATATGCACATGAGACAAACACAATCATTTCACTCAATCAATCAAGAAAGGGCATACATCGGTCTAAAACTATCACAAAAGTGCTCAACTACTACTTGATACATGGGGGGAATACTAATATTGTATGGTGGTCATCTAGAAATTTTGATCGGTGGAAGATTCCATGATGTCTGCTCCAGCTTCGTCTTCATAGTCATCATCACTCGGATCAGAATCAGTGTCGTCAATGATGATGTAGTTGTCCGGGCAGGTGGGGTTGTCGTCTTCGTCTCCCGGTGCTGGTCCTCCCATGAATATCCTGATCTTATTAACCAGGTCGTCGTTCTTCTCCAATAGTGTCTTGATTTCCTCCTCATATCCATCGCGTGTGAACTTGAGTTCTTCCTCCAGCTCGATGATCCTAGTCTTTGCCTTCTTCAATTTCGTCATGTCGGCGCACATTTGGTTCTCCTGGCATCGAATGTGTTGGTTTAGCTCCTGGATAAAAGCTGCGACAGATCTATCCTTCCTGGTGCTGATCATCTCCCATTGCTCATCTCGGCGTCCACATATTTGATAGGTAGTGTACTTGAGTTCCCTGTTGTACACTTCTCCAATGCGTCCCATGGTAATGTGGGCTGCCATGCTCTTGCCTAGACTCCAGGTTGGTGCTTCGAAAGAAAATTCTATGGGTTTAGAAGTTGGCGAGAACGTTCTTCCTGGAACTTGTACTTGAATCATCCAGCGCTCTTCTTCTGGTAAGGTGGCGTTGTACGTCCCTGGTGAAACTAGGTATTCCAATGTTCAAGTACCTAGTGACTTCCTTCAAGTGGCGTCCAAAAGGTGTATCCTCATCCGGTTGCGCGAACTTGTTCTTCTTCTCCATCATCCTGAAGAGTGGAAAAGGAAGAGGAGTCAGAAATGAGTAGAGAAGAGTGACCTATGGTTTTTCTTAGTGGTCGTGTCCTACACTCAGCGTGTGCTCTGATACCATCTTGTAGCGACCCGACCTCAAATGGTCAAGTCTCTATGCCTCAGTGTCATCCCTGGATCAGTAATGCTGACACGCACAATACTCGAAGGATTTATAACAGAGTAGCAATCACACACTTATTACATCGAATGTCTCAAAAGAGAACTTATTACAATAATATGGCTTAAGGCCATCTAATGCGATAACAACAGAAGGCTTGGAAGATAAGGTGAGTCCATCAACTCCAACGGCATAGCTGAGCTGCACGGCAACGACCTAACGAACCTTACTCCTCGTCTGAAAATTCTGCAACATAATAGTTGCAGCCCGAAAATGGGTCAGCACATGGAATATGCTGGCAATATAACACAGTAGAGTGGAAACAGAATAATGCTATCACTACATGCATATATGGCTGGTGGAAAGCTCTAGGGTTATAGTTTTGCGGAAAGCAAAATTTTCCCTACAACAAAGGAATATATTTTATTTAACTACAAAGTTGGTTGATAAAATATTGAGAAGGTAAACCCCCTCTCAATCCCAAATTAAAGTCATTAACAACCCAACAATATTAATTAAGAGTGTTGAGATACATGTGAATACTCAAGTACTAGATACTCAAATTGTCCATAACCGGGGACACGGCTAACCATGATTAGTTTGTACACTCTGCAGAGGTTTGCACACTTTTCCCCACAAGACTCAATCGCCTCCGTTGGATTTCTCGCACTACATGGCGT
Organism: Triticum aestivum; assembly: GCF_018294505.1. NCBI lineage: Eukaryota > Viridiplantae > Streptophyta > Magnoliopsida > Poales > Poaceae > Triticum > Triticum aestivum. The sequence continues at coordinate 223,214,307 of NC_057795.1, forward strand.
TTGAGAAATGGATGACCGAGACACAGTCTTTCAGAAACATTAACTCTCTACTCCGGGTAGACCATACCAAACCTACAAAACCCACTACCTGCTGATCTACCTCTTCAAGAGCTTCACGTAACTTACTCAACTATGCTAGAGCCCATAATAGCTCGTGGCTGCACACGGAAGTTTCTAGCATGAATAATCTCAGTTCCCTTTGAGCCTGGGTGGCGGTCCATAGGAAGATCACACGGATACCCCGGAATTTCCAAAAATAAAACAAACAACACTAGATTCCCCAGGTGCCTCAATCCACCAGATGTGTATTTAAGTTGCCACCTTAAGTAATCCATTAATTAATAATCTCACATCTGTCATGGATACACTCAAACCCAATCCACGTCTACGAGCATAGCATGGCAATATACGCAACGTGTAGAAGTAACTCCCAAGGGTTTGATAATAAACAAGGCAATAGGTTCTACCTCAGCAACTACTTCCCGACCCATAAGTTAAAGACATCCTAATCATACAATGTTTGAGGATTGAACTAATGCAATGAAAATTGGGTATGGAAAGAGTATGATCAATGTGTTACTTGCCTTGCTGACGATCCGTGAATCCTAGAGACTCGTAGTAACACGCTTCGCACTCTGGGAATTCTATCGCAAACAAACAATAACATACATAAGCAACTAGCAAAGATGCACAAGTAAAACTCCAAATAAAAGAGATTAACCAGAAAGTTCAACTTAAGAACTCCGGTTTGCAAAAAGAATCAAATCAGACAGAGCAACGAAACTCAAACGGCGAAAGAAACAAGATCCGTTTACTAATCTGAACTAAGGTCAAATTTTACAGTACCAAAACTTTGTTTAAGTTGATTAAACAGAAAGAGGGTCTCGAGACAAAACTTAAGGCATTTGAATCACCTGATTCCGACTAACGAGCGTGATGAAAAACAGAATCTAAGATCGGATCAAAAATCGCGACTAAAAAATAATCGCGGATAAAAACCGATAAAAGAAATCTGACGAACAGACTAACGAACGAACGTTCGTTATCTGTAACTAACAGAAGAAAACCGTTCGTTTAAACGAACGTACGGACGAATGTCCGTTAAATAAACGAACCGAGAAAACCGGCGAATCGAATCTAAAAAAACGATTTAGGGTTTCTAAAAAAACCGAACGGTTTTTTTAAAAAAACCGGCAGCGACGGTTCGGCGCGGTACCTCGACGAGGTGGCTCCGGCGGGGCGGGGTTGGGCAGCGGGGCGGCGGCGGCGGCGGCGACGACACTCGGCTCGGGGCAGCGAGGCTGGTGGTGGTGGCGGTTTGGGGGCGGGGTGGCGGCGTATATAAAGGGGGGGGGGCGACTTGGAGGAGGGGCCAAGGCGGCGGCGGAGATGGAGTCCGGCTCGGACTCCGGTCTGAGCAGATGCGGGGCGGGCGCGCGCGCGCGGGAGGCAGCGGCGGCTGGGCCGGCCTGCTCGGCTGGGCCTTAGGCCCAGTCGGGCGGGGAAAGTTTTCTTTTTGTTTTAAAAGATTTCACCGGCAGAAAATAAATCCTATGAAAATAAAATAAAAACCTAAAAACGCCAAAAGAAATTTTCATCGTCTAAATGAAATATTTAGAATGAGATGAACATTTTCTTGGCCCTAAAATGCAGTTTTGAAAACGTGCATATTTTTCTAATGCAAATAAAATCCAAAAAAAACTCAAATAAAATCCAACAAATGATTTTAACATTTTTCCTCCAATATTTCAATTGTTTTCGAGAAGTCATATTATCTCCTCTCATATCTCTTTATAAGAAATATTTTTCGGATAGAAACATAATTAAAATCAAAAATCCTCGTTTCACTATTTGATACAAAATCAAATATGAAAAATCGGGAAATCCCCAACTCTCTCCGAGGGTCCTTGAGTTGCTTAGGATTTCGAGGATTTCGGAACGGAAATGCAATAAAATATGATATGCATGGATGATCTATGTATAACATTTCAAATTGAAAATTTGGGATGTTACAAGAAAGGACCTGGCACATACACATCTTTGTTTGTAAAGAAAAGGCCTGCATTCTTAAATTGCCACGCTAATTAGCCGATTGTTAATTAGATTAGAATAATAGCCAGTTAGGATATTTGGAGAAGTACTAGTCAGGTACGATTGGCTTAGGCTGGCCAGTGCACTATTTATTCTTCCGCGTCGTAGCGTTAGAGGGTTTTTTTGGATTTTTGGTTGTCAAACAAAGGGTGGCAAGCCGGGGTATCTCCCCATAGCGAGTTAATTTGTGTGTTTCTATCGAGGAGCTTTAATTATTGCTTTTTGTTTTTGGCGATGGATTAGATACGTGGTCTCCAGTTTGCTGCTGATTCATGGAGGATCGTCCACGTTCTTCCTCTCTCGGGTGTGCGTGTTGTTTCTATGGTGAATGCATCTACAAGATCGCGAGCGCCACATCGTTTCTGGTGATATCGTACCGTGAAAGATTGGGAAATTATTCGCACCATCATTTTTCTGTCGAAGGTTGCATCAAGTGGTATTCAGAGCAAGGTTGCATCAAGTGGTATTTAGAGCAAGGTTGATCATGGTACACTTTTTTTCCTGCTATTTGATTCAATTGTTTGAAATATGGTGAACTCGTAGCATGAGAAATCTGATCATGAGGAGGGCGATGAACTTCCGGAGGATCTAGAGATAAGTAATGAATTGCGTATCCATCCGATGTCGATCAAGGGAGTCAACAAGAAGCTTGGGATAAGGGTGGAGGAGTTGTCTACAAATATTGTAGGCATCAAGGACTGGTTGAACGAGCGTTTGACTGCCAGCGACCGACAATGCACTAATAGTCTACAGGTGGTCACTGAGAGTCTTAATTGGCTCACCGCGGCAGTTCAGCGTCTTCAGGCAAGAGATGTGGCACCCCGACAGTCCCGCTCACTGCGACGACGTCGTGACCGTGATAACGATGATGATGGTGATGTTTCTGAGGATTCTGATGCCCGTGGAGGCTTACCTCACCGACTACAACATGATGTTGGGGCTCACCGCCATGCTGGGCGGCGCCGTGACTATGGCGGCAATGGTGCCCATGAGGATGATGGTTTGGGTCCAATCAAGATAACCATACCTGAATTCTTGGGATGTTGTGCTGACCCAGAGAAATATGGAGTGGGATATGTGCGTAAATCAGATTCTTGATGGTCAGAACTACTCCGAAGAGAAGAAGGTTCGTGTTGCATCAATGGAATTCACAGATTATGCTCTTGTATATTTGGATAATAAGAACCGTACTCAGGAGTGACTAGCGATGTGGGGTGAGATGAAGCAAATCATGAGGGAACATTTTGTGCCTGCTTATTACACTCGCCAGCTTCATAGTAGACTGCGTCGTCTAGTGCAAGGTACAAAATCTGTTGGTGAGTACTATAAAGAGATGCAAGTTTTGATGATCCGTACATCTGTGCGTGAGTCTGCGGAGGCGACCATGGTATGTTTCTTTCAGGGGTTAGAAGAAACACTTTGTGGCCTTGTTGATTTAATGCAATATAATGATATTCATGAGTTGCTTCATCAAGCGGAGCGTGCTAAACATTGGGTATTGGGGAAGCCAGCTTCAGAGACTCGTCCACCTTACAACAGTGAGTGACGTGGTTCTTCTCACATTGATGGCGGGTTTAGTGCTACATCGACTCCTTCTCATAATTCGGGAAGCATTGAATAAAGCAAAGTGGCGGCTGCACCAAAGGAGGTTTCTCAAGTTTCATCTAGTGCGACGTCATCGCATCACCATAATATTATTTTCCACAAGTGTGGAGGACGTGGACACATGAAGCATGAATGTTCCAATCAACGCAGGGTTCTAGTTGTTGATGCAGAATATATTTCAGAATCTGAAGATGAGACGCCTAAGTTAGAGGATGGAATTGAAAGATGTCATGGTGATACCATACTATGTTATCCTCAAGATGATCCTGATATGGAGAGTTTGCTAGAACATAAGGTCCAGCGAGATGACAAGACCATTGTTGAACAAGGACATTAGTGGAGTATTTTTCAAACTTCATGTACCTTCAAGGGAGATGTTTGCAAACTGATAATTGATGGTGGCAGTGCTAGCAACATGATTAGCAAGGATGTGGTGGAGTCTCTATTGTTGCCAACATGGGAGCGCCCAAAACCATACTATATGAAGTGGATAAATGATGTGGGCAAAGTGAAGGTAACACATAGGGTGAAGGTGCCTTTTTCTGTTCATGGCTATGTTGATAAAGTAGAACGCGACATTATGCCACTACATGTTTGTCATTTTATTTTGGGGCGTCCGTGGCAACACGATGTCAATGCTCTTCATCATGGACGAACAAACAAGTACACTTTTATGCATAAAGGTGAGTTCTATACTCTTATTCCCAAGAAAGCAAAAGAAATCAATCGTACCATCGAAGTATTCAAGAAAAAATCTATAAGGTATAGACTGAACCCAAGGACGGTTTACATTCAAGGAAGGGAGGATTATGTGACCCCATGTGTTTCAATACTGATCCTGGTAATAAGGACACCAAAGAAAGAAAGAGAGGTATATTGTGCCTGCACTGCATCAACAATTTGTAACGACAAGGTTGTCAAACTGTACAACACCGAAGTGGCAACAGGAAAATAATATTCATATACAGGGAGGCTGGAGAACAGGAGGGGTGCAACCCTTGAACCAGTCTAAGATTGGTTTTAATTGGTTTGGCTACATGGTCAAGAAGCATGTAGAACACAAGGAAAGCTGGGATTACAAGACTCCATGTGTGGATAGCAACCTATGTGTTGATTTCAATAAAGAAAGGACTTGACACGTACATGTCTTTGTTTGGAAAGAAAATGCATGCGTCCCTAAATTGCCGTGCTAATTAGCCTGTTGTTAATTAGATTAGAATAATAGTCAGTTAGGATATTTAGAGAAGTACTAGTCACGTACGATTGGCTTAGGCCAGCCAGCGCACTATTTATTCTTCTGCGTCATAGCGTTAGAGGTTTTTTTGGATTTTTGGTTGTCGAACAAAGGCTGGCAAGCCAAGGTATCTCCCCGTAGAGAGTTAATTCATGTGTTTCTGTCGAGGAGCTTTAATCATTGCTTTGTGTTTTTGGCGAGGGATTAGAGAAGTCGTCTCTAGTTTGCCGCTGATTCGTGGAGTGTCGTCCACATACTTCCTCTCTCGGGTGTGCGTGTTGTTTCTGTGGTGATTGCATCTACAAGATCGCGAGGGCCACATCATTTCTGGTGATATCGTACCGTGAAAGATTGGGAAATTATTCACGCCATTGATTTTCTGTCGAAGGTTGCATCAAGAGGACAGAACATATATATATAGTTGAGCAATGAAAATCAAAACATTGTGAAGATAAATCATGAAGATAAAACAATGTTGAAGACGAACAAATTTTGAAGATAATGCAATGTGACGCCAAACAAAATCTTCAAGAAAAAATGGTGGTGGCTTTACCCACCATATAGGAAGTATTAGACCTAGACACGATGCACAATTATCATGGTGCTCCGAAGTCAATTTCCGCATTAATGTATTCATACTTAGAGTGTATGTCTTCATGAATTGAAGACATACGTTACTTTGCGTGTTGCACACCTAAGTCATCAATATGCATAAGCGTTCGGATGTGTGTCCATTCACAGGACATTCGAGGATTCTAAGATATTTAGTTCACGCGGCAGCTTGCAAAACCTTTTCTCATCCAAGGGCTTCGTGAAGATATATGCTAATTGTTCTCGAGTGTTGACATGAATGATATCAATGTCTTCCTTCAACACATGGTCTCTGAGAAAGTGATGACAGATCTGAATGTGATTTGTCTTCGAGTGCTGAACTGGATTGTGAGCAATCTTGATAGCGCTTTATTGTTACAGTAGAGGGGCACATTGTTCATGTTGATGCCATAGTGCTTGAGGGTTTGCTTCACCCAGAGAAGCTGAGCGCAGCAAGATCCAACAACAATATATTCAGACTCAAAAGTGGATAGTGATACACAGTTCTGCTTCTTTGAAGACCAACAGACAAGAGATCGTCCAAGAAAGTGACATGTGTCTGATGTAGACTTGCGACCAACCTTGTCACCATCATAATCAAGAGCTGAGAGGCCTACTAGATCAAACTTTGAGCCCTTTGGATACCATAATCCTAGCGTTGGGGTGTGAGCCAAATATCAAAATATTCTCTTCATCGCGAGGTGATGCGATTCCTTTGGTGCCGCTTGGAATCGGGCACACATGCAAATGCTAAGAATTATATCTGGCCTAGATGCACATAAGTACAATAAAGAACCAATCATGGGGCGGTATACCTTTTGATCGAACTCTTTACCATTGTTGTCGGAGCCCAATTGACCTTTGGTTGGCATTGGCGTCGTGTATCCTTTGCAATCTTGCATTCCAAACTTCCTCAAGAAATCTTTGAGGTATTTCTCTTGTGATATGAAGATGCCATTTCTCTATTGACGGATTTGAATACCAAGGAAGAATTCCAGCTCTCCCATCATGGAGATATGATATTGCTCTTGCATCACATGCCCAAACTCATCACTGTATCTTTTGTCAGTGTAGCCGAAGATAATGTCATCCACATAGATTTGGCATACAAACAGTTCTCCATCGTATGTCTTCGTGAATACAGTGGGATCTAGAGAACCAGGTTCGAAGCCTTTGTTCTTCAGGAAGTCTTTGAGTGTGTCATACCAAGCACGAGGCGCTGGTTTGAGGCCATACAGTGCCTTGTTGAGCTTGTAGACCATATCAGGATGCTTTGGATATTCAAAGCCAGGTGGTTGAGCTACATATACTTCTTCAATTTTGCCGTTGAGGAAGGCACTCTTCACATCCATTTGGTACAGGAGGATGTTGTTGTGATTAGCGTAGGCTAGCAGTATGCGAATGGCTTCCAGCCTAGCCACAAGAGCAAAGGTTTCATTGAAATAAATTCCCTCTACTTGTGTGTAACCTTGAGCAACGAGACGGGCTTTGTTTCTGACAACTTGACCATGTTCATCTTGCTTGTTGTGATAGATCCATTTGGTGCCAATAATATTATGCTTGCGAGGATCAGGATGTTTGACAAGCTCCCAAACATTGTTGAGCTCAAAGTGTTGAAGCTCTTCTTGCATAGCTTGAATCCATTTTGGTTCCATGATGGCTTCTTCTTGGGTTTAGATATGGAGACAAGCAAAGTGCCCACAGAAGTTTGCTAGTTGCGTTGCTCTTCATCGAGTAAGTGGACCAGGTGCATTGATGCTATCAATTATCTTCTCAATCTGAACTTCATTGGCCACACGAGGATGAACAGGGCAAAGATTTTGCTGTTGCTGATCATTGTCTTCATCTTCAACATTGTCTTCAGGCTCAACATTGTCTTCACGTTGAGTAGGAGCAGGAATGAAAATTTCCTCTTCAGCTTATTCCTCGTTGGGTACGATTTCTCCAATACACATTAGCTTGATAGATTCACTAGGAGAAGCTTCATCTAGCACATTTGACAGGTGCTCTCTTTGCGAGCCGTTAGTGTCATCGAACCGCACATCTACAGTTTCAACCAATTTATGTGAAAGAGGTTGAGGACTCTATAGGTGTGCGAATCCTTTCCGTAGCCAAGCATAAAACCTTCATGTGCTTTGGGTGCAAATTTGGAAGTGTGATGTGGATCCTTGATCCAGCACCTAGCACCGAAGACTTTGAAATAGACTACGTTTGGCTTCTTACCAGTGAGTAGTTCATAAGATGTTTTCTTGAAGAATTTGTGAAGATAAACTCGGTTGATGATATGGCATGCATCATCAATGGCTTCAGGCTAGAACTTTCTTGGAGTCTTGTACTCATCAAGCATCGTACGCGCCATCTATATAAGGGTCCTATTCTTGCGCTCCACGATGCCATTCTGCTGAGACATGTATTGAGAAGAGAGCTCATGAGTGATGCCCAGTGTATCAAGATAAGTGTCGAGGCCAGTGTTCTTGAATTCCATGCCACTGTCACTCTTGATGTGCTTGACAATGATGCCATAGTTAGTCATGGCGCGATTGGCGAATCATCTGAAGAGATCCTACACTTCAGTCTTATAGAGAATTATGTGGACACAAGTGTATCTAGAATAATCATCAACAATCACGAAGCCATAAAGATGTGCAGTGGTAGTAAGGGTAGAGTAGTGAGTAGGGCCAAATAAGTCCATATGTAACAGCTTGAAGGGGTGTGAAGTCGTCATGATTTCTTTGAGGGATGCTTTGCCCTAGTCATCTTCCCGGCTTCACAAGCACCACATAGATGATCCTTCTTGAACTTGACGCCCTTGATGCCAATAATATGCTTCTTCTTCATGAGAGTATGCAAGTTCCTCATGCCCGCATGTCCTAGCTTTCAATGCCAAAGCCAACACTCTGAATCTTTTGCTAGAAGACATACGGCAAGCTGTGGTCCCGCGGAGAAATCTACCATATACAGATCACCTCTTCGATAACCTTCAAAGACTATAGATTTGTCACAAGCTATAAGCACAAGACAACGGTATTTTCCAAATATCACAATCATGTCAAGATCACAAAGCATTGAGACAAACATTAAGTTCTATCCAAGGGATTCAACAAGCATCACTTTATCCATGTGTTGATCCTTTGAGATAGCAACTCTACCTAGGCCCAATACCTTGCTTTTACCAGTGTCAGTGAATGTGATGTGGCTTTTAGTAGACGTTCATAGAGTTGAATCCACGAGAAGACTTCAATCACCAGTCATGTGGTTAGTGCATCCACTGTCCATAGTCCATTCAGTAGCTTTCGGAATCATACCCTACAGTGCAGTTAGTAGGATAGGCTTCACCAAGAGTATTGTGAAGCACAAACATTTGACGTACAATCATACTATCAAATTTATGATTCTTGGATGGTAAGATGGGATGCTCATCAAGAAATCTAGGGACGAAATAAATACTAAGACCATTTTGGCACTTTATCTTGCATCCCACAAGATGGTTTAGGTCCCCAGTATTGTCTTGAGAAGTCAATGATTTTCGGCTGGAGACCGGACCCTGCAAGAGAAGGTAATTCTTCTTAACCACCCACATCTTAAGGGGTGGCTTCGAAGCAATGAGTCTAAGTGCAGCATCTGAGAACTTTGGCTTTGGAGCCCTAGCAAATAGTTTTGCAGGAGGTGAATTGTACTAAAAAGAATATGCAGAAAAATTCTTTGATTTGCGAACATAGCAGTTTGATGAAACACGCTCATATTCATGAGTCTGATGATAGTTTCCTTGCAAAACATTGGACGTTGTGAGGTGCTCTGTCTGTATGAAGCCTTTGGGCCATATGAAGCCTTTGATCTGGGCATTTTATTCTTCCCTCGTGGTGTCATGATGACATTCACGGGAAGCTTCTCAAGACGGCTTTTAGGAACTCAGATGTTCTTCATAGGTGACCCATTCCTGCATTTAGTTCCAATAAACCTGGCAAACACTTCACCATTTTGATTCTTGAACAATTTATAGTTTGAGTCAAATGACTCATCAATGATAATAGGGTCAGCACAAGTGAAGCCATATAAAGTGGATGGATCCACCGAAGGACCCTTTGCAGCAACCCATGCGGTTTTGTGGTACTGCTCAGGCTTCCAGTAAGAACCATCAACGTTCATTTTCCTCTCGAAACCAACACCTCTCTTTCCTAGGGTTTCAGTTCAAAATCTGTTTCTTGAGGACATCACATAGTGTCTGATGCACTTTGAGGCTTTTGTACATGCCTGTTTCAAGCAATATCTTCAACGTGGCATTCTCATCAGCAATAGTAGTGGCATCCTCAGAAGAGGGGTTAGTTACCACATCATCAGTTGAAGATATTGCAACTTCCGAAGCAGTAGAACATTCAACAATGGAGACAACATTGTCACACTCAAGGCATTTTAAACAAGGTGGCACAAAATATTCTTGGGCGGAACTGATCTGTTGAGAGAGTAGTGAATTGTTTTCCTTTTAAAGATCTTCATGAGACGCTCTCAGTTTCTCTAGATCTTGTTTCCTTTGAAGATAATCATAGGAAAGATTCTCATGAGTAGCTGTGATGGTTTCATGATGACTTTCAAGCTCCTCATACTTAACGTGAAGATTTTTGATGTCTTCGACTAAGAACTGAGTTCGATTCATTTCCTCATGCAACAGGTCATCGCATTTGTCTAGCAATTTTTGAATATTTTCCATGGCTGTTAGTTGTTCAGTTGCAATTTTAGCAAGAGTCTTATAACTGGGTTTGGATTCACATTCAGAGTCATCTTCACTGGAGGTCTGAAAGTAGGCAGCGCAAGAGTTTACCTTGGCACCTCGTGCCATGAAGTAGTAGGTGGGAGCAGAATCGTCATCATCATTCTCTTCAGCGTCGGCATCGTGACCATTGTGTTCAGTGTTAAAGATGGACTTGGCGATGAATGCCGAAGCTAGAGCCAATCTTGCCACGCCTGAATTAGACTCCACCTCTGCCTCCTCAGAAGCAGACTTATCCTCTGAATCCATTTCCTTCCCAATGAAAGCACGTGCCTTGCCAGATGAGCTCTTCTTGTAAGATGAAGACTTTGATGAAGACTTTGAAGAAGACTTTGAGGATTTCTTCTTATTCTCGTCGTCAGAGTCATATTCCTTGCTCTTCTTCTTTTTCTTCGCTTCCTTGTCCCATTAAGGACATTCAGATATGTAGTGGCCTGGCTTCTTGCATTTGTGGCATGTTCTCTTCTTGTAGTCACGAGTGGAGGCCTCATCATTCTTGGAGCTGGATCTTGAAGACCTCCTGAAGTGATTCTTCTTGGAGAAGTTTTGGAACTTTCTCACAAGCATTGCTAGCTCTTTGCCAATGTCTTCAGGATCTTCAGAACCACAGTCAGATTCTTCAGATGAGGATACAACCTTTGCCTTCAAAGCACGAGATCGGTCATAGGTCCGACCATAGACATCTCTCTTCTTAGATAGCTAGAATTCATGTGTGTTGAGCCTCTCAAGTATGTCATATGGATCGAGATCTCTGGAGTCATGACATTCTTGGATAATCAAGTCCAATGTGTCAAATGAGTTGTCAAGTGATCTCAATAGCTTCTTCACTATTTCATGCTTGGTGATCTCTGTGGCGCCAAGTGTAGGAAGCTCATTTGTGATATCAGTGAGGCGGTCGAAAGTGAGTTCGACATTCTCATTCTCATTCCTCTTGAATCGATTGAAGTGATTGCAGAGCACATTATTCTTGAGTCTCTCTAGGTTGAGACGCCTTCATTGACCTTGGACAGCCAGTCCCAGACCAGCTTTGCAGTTTCCAGGGTACTCACACAACCATATTGCCCTTTGGTCAGATGACCACAGATGATGTTCTTGGCGGTTGAGTCCTGTTGCATGAATCCCTTGACATCAGCAGCGGTGACTCCTTCGCCGACTTTGGGAATGCCGGTCTTGACGACATACTAGAGGTCGATGTCAATGGCTTCAAGATGCGTGCACATATTATTCTTCCATTAGGGTTAATCAGTGCCATCGAAGACGGGGCACGCAACGGAGACTTTGATTATCCTTGCAGTAGACATAGCTAAAACTCTAGGTGGTTAAACTGAATCACACAGAACCAGGGAGCACCTTGCTCTGATACCAACTGCAAGTGCTAGATATCGACTAGAGGAGGGTGAATAGGAAAATTTTATGAAAGTCTTTAAGACAAATGTCTTCGAAGACATACAACCAAATACAACCTATACAATATGTAGTGGAAGATAAACTACACTAGCCATGCCATAGCCTAGTAAAGAGTATGAAGTAAACACAAAGACAAACAACATCTATGTTGGTGTACTAAAGTAGGGGCGCTCCTTTGTACCCCTTATTTGTGCACGGGTAGTCAGAGCCGCGCCCGTGACCACATCTAAGCAGGGCAGGGACAGGGAATCCAGCCACAAGACAGCCAAATCAACGCCAAGATAGAGGCATAAAGAGCAAGAAGGCGAGGTGGTTTCCCCCGGCAAGACCCTTGCCGGGGCGACCCCCACGGCCCTGGCAAGGTCCATGCCGGGGCAGCTCACCCGATGCCAGTGAAGCGCGCCACCCTTGGGCCACAGTTTCTCCAGCACCACCAACCACGTTGGGACCGGGGCACGGGAGGCGCCTCCGTGATGGCATGCAGATCTTTGTGAAGACAAGAAACACTTCAAATCAGAAGAGGATTAGAAGACGATGAACCTCGGCAAGATCCTTGCCGAGGAAATCCACAAGACCCCCGGCAAGACCCTTGCCGAGGACGACTGCAACGCCACATCAAGACCCTTGCCGGGGCCCCGACAAGGCCCTTGCCAAGGACATCCGTGAGGCCACAGCCAGGCCCGCACCCACCAAGTTTCTACCACCGTTCCCATGCAGCTTCCAGCCCACCAGCTGGGCAGGTGCCTGCGTGTCGACGTGAGGTTCCTCGGCCAACTCAGCGCATGCCTACGTGATGGCATGCACATCTTCGTGAAGGCCCTACCACTGCGCCACCTCAGCAGCCTACCAGCCTACATGGCGCCAACCGCCTCGCTGGCCCAGGCGCGTGTCAAGGCAGGGTGAGGCGGTGATAAAGTGGAGGGGACACGCCAGAGGCGCATTAAATGCGTCTTGTCCTGTAATAGCTAGCGATAGGCTTAACCACAGTACCCCGATGCCACCTCCTGTGTGCCACTGTGGCGATCCCCTTGCCTATAAAAGGAGGCCCAAGGCATCCAGGAGAAGGATTCGGACGCTGGGACAAGTTACGCCCGTGGTAGCTAGCTCAAGAACTCTAAGAACACTGATATACACATCGAAGCAGGACTAGGGTATTACGCATCCTTGTGGCCCGAACCTGGGTAAACGACCCGTGTGTTTGTACTGACTGCTGATCCCACTCTTCTCACCACCCCGCGCCCCGCAACCGTAGTAGGGATTCTTGTGATCCCATAGGTGTCGAGTTCCCACCGACATCTTTGGCGCGCCAGGTAGGGGGTGCAGTAGTGAGAATCTAGTTTAGCAGCTGGTTGAGCAGCTCCTTGTCGCCATGGTTCCCAAAGAAGAAGGCAACCAAATGAGCAGCTCCATCAGCGGGTGCAGCAAGCATTCGCACGACAACAAAAAGAGCTAAGTCATGCAAAACTTTGAGTAATTCCTTTTTATATAAGGTTATCTTCCTCGGAGATCTTTCCCTTGTATGAGAAACCTGCACGCAGTGGGGCCCGTCCATTGTTGGCAACGCCCTTGGTCTGTTTCGAGTCCGCTCAACAGAACGAGTGGCTGCGTCGAGAACGACAGGGTGGCCTTATGCTATTTGCGACGCTCTCGCTCTATCTCGAGTCCGCTCGATAGTTCGAGCGGCCGCGCTGAGAACGGCAAGGTGGTTCACACGGCAGCAAGCACACCCTATCGACCGCTAAAGGATCCGTCCTTCAAAGCGTTGCGATTATTGGGGTCTACGGTAGGGTGCGTCGACTGCAAATTTAAAATTTTCTATGTGCAGAACAACCAAGAACATGCTACAGGAGATGGATCACAGTTCGTTACCACTAGACGCGCAGTGCCGTGTAGCGGAAGAAGAGTTGGGGCAGCGCGTCTGCGTGGATCGTCTCCTCCTCGTGCGATCTTCGTCGAACAGCCGGTCGTCCGATCCCACGTACAAGTTCGCCGGAGCGGCGCAAGTGCACCGCCTCTAACAGTATCCGCGCGTGCAGGAGGAACACCGTGCGACGGACTGCTAGGTCCGATCACACAGTCGGCGGCGAGTGGAGGTGGCTATTCGCAACACATGCAAACCCTAGTCGCAGCACCGAATCGATCAACCGCATGACTGTGCCGCACCTCCACTTTATATAGGCGTCCGTGGCAGGCTCAACACTTGGGCCTCGCATGGACCCTAAAGCTCACATGTCTACTCAACCACAATCCGAATACAGATCGGATCACATCCGACCAGTGTCCTCGTATTCGACCTCGTAGGTTCCTTCCCTTAAGCGCGCGACCCCTTAGGTTCAAGTCGGCTTGGTTGCAGTTCGGATCACCTCCGACCCGCACGGTTGGTAGCGGCCTCTAGCAAGGCGTGCCGACCACCAAGCAGACTATGAAGCTGGTTAGGCGAACCTGTACAATGTGTCACACTTCTGTTCCCTTTGCCTCACGATATATGCTGTCGGGCTCAAGGCGAGACTGTCATCCTTGTGCTAGCCCGACCTCTTTCTCGTTCCAGTGATACCGACCATAAATCGGATTATCTCATAATCCCTGTCGCATGGCCATGCTTATCCTGGTCGGATCACACGGGGGGCCCAGAGTATATCTCTCTTGATCGGAGGGGCAAATCCCATCTTGCTCGACCACGTCTCACAACATAGGTCTGGACAAGCTCGAAACCTACCTTTGTAACTACCCAGTCACGGAGTAGCATTTGGTCGACCCAAAGCAAGTCTATCACCATCCCGAGTACATGCGTCAGCTCAGGTCTTAGGACATAGAACGTACGTTGTACTAGAGACTCACAAATGACATATCGCTGCGTCTCATAGTTGGGTCTGTCCGACTCGGACCTTATCTCGACTCGGATCCGACTACGTCGAATCCGACCAGACCTTTCCAAGTCCATATTATCCGATTAGCATCCAATGCTCCATGGCTAGTGAGACCAAGCCATCGACCGTGTCATATGCTAGTCTAGTCGGCTGCGCGTCCACACAGCCCTTTCGACTAGGGACCTTTTAGGACAGTCATCATACAATGCATAGTCCCATAAACAAGTCACGTACTTGCTGATACACATCATTGATAATGTCCAAGGACTATCTTTATTCATAAACACATAGGAAATATCATCATACATGATTGCCTCTAGGGCATATCTCCAACAGTCTCCCACTTGCACTAGAGTCAATCAAATAGACATCGAATGCCCATAGCTCTAACGTGCCCCTCATGCTTGGCTTTATCAACTTCAATTCCCTATGTAGTAAAAACATAGCCATGAAAAGATACTCAGTCGGTGCAAAAGGTGCACTTCCCAAGGTTACCAAACAAACGTGCATCACGTAGAGCAATAAAAACAACACGTAGATGTTTCAAATGTTCTTCCAAGGATTTGCTATAAATCAGTATATCATCAAAATAGACTACCACAAATCATCCAATGAAAGCACATAAAACTTCGTCATTAATATCATGAAAGTACTAGGTGCATTAGTTAACCCAAAAGGCATGGTTAACTACTCATATAATCCAAACTTAGTTTTAAATGCCATTTTCCATTCATCTCCCAATTTCATATGAATTTGATGGTATTCACTACACAAATCAACTTTGGAGAATATTGTAGAGCCACTCAATTCATCAAGCATATCATCTAGCCTAGGAATCGGATGACGATAATGAATAGTAATATTATTAATGCCTCTACAATCAACACACATACGCGACATACCATCCTTTTTCGACACTAGTATAATAGGAACAACACAAGGACTAAGAGATTCGCGTATATAATCTTTGTCGAGCAGCTCCTGTACTTGACGCATAATCTCCTTCATCTCCTCTGGACAGTATGGTGCACGGTTGGGTAGTGATGCACTGGGAATTAAGTCAATCTGATGCTCAATCCCTCAAATAGGTGGTAATCTCGGTGGCACGTCTTGTGGAAAGACGTCAGCAAACTCCTGCAAAATGTTAGTGATAGCAGGAGGCAAAAAGGAAGGCACATCCTTGAATGAAAATAATGCCTCTTTGCACACAAAAGCATAGCAAACAGATTTTCTGAAATCTAGCTCATCAATATCAGATTTGGTGGCAAGTAAACATGCACTTTTCAATTTAATTTTAGAAGCAGCACTAGACGGTTTATTATTAGGCTTCATTTGTTGCTCAAATTCTTTTGCCAGAATCTGATTTTCACTCTTATTTTTCTCCTATTTTGCTTTATTAGCTCTATTAATATCATCTTTCGAAATGGAATTAGGAGACATAGGAAGCAAAGTAATATATTTATCCTTATGAACAAGAGTATACTGATTGTTTCTACCATGGTGTATAGATTTTTTTATCAAATTGCCATGGTCTACCAAGTAATAAGGACATGCTTGCATAGGTACCACATCACAATCCACATAATCAGCACATGTAGAGATACTAAAGTGCACATGAACAATACGTGTTACCTTAACCTTACCGCTATTGTTGAACCATTGGATGTAATAAGGATGTGGATGTGGTCTTGTGGTGAGAGATAGCTTCTCCACCATCTCAATGCTAGCCAAGTTGTTACCACTCCCTCCATCAATGATGACGCGGACAAAACGTTCCTTCACAAATTTTATGCCTCCGATTTTGCTCAGCTTGTGTCACCTGCACACTCAAAACACGTTGAGCAACTAAACATTCATACATGTCAGCATCTTCAGTAGCCATGTATTGTGTCTCATGATCAGAATCATATCCATCGTGTTCTTCACTTGTAATAAGAGACAAAGTCTCCTCATCATAGTCATTAGCGGACTCATACCCACCATCCTCAGTAGCAATTATCACATGCTTAGATGGGCATTCTCTCACATAATGACCTCCACCCTTGCAACAACAACACATAATATCATGTCTTTGCCATGTTGATGTCATGGATGAAGAAGAGCTCTGTGCGGGACTGAAAGGTGTACTCCTGGCAGATGGTGGTGGTGGTGCGTGCTTTCTTGTATCTCGGTTGGAATTGGCGGCTGAAGTCAGTGGTGTTGTAGTAGGATGTGTGGGAGTAGAGGATGTACGTGGTGCCATGATGAAGATCGACCTGTAGAAAAATTAGTTCGCACCAATATCTGTCGACCCTGCACTTCACGTTCAGCTTTACAAGCAAGATGGAATAAACGAGTGATATTATGAAACTCCTTATACTCTAGAATGGTGTGAATCTCTTTATTTAATCCACCCATAAAGCATGCAAGCATAGCTTCATTATCCTCAACAATACCACATCTAATCATGCCAGTTTGTAGTTCCTGATAATATTCTTCTACAAAACTTTTTCCTTGTCTTAAACGTTGCAATTTTTGAAGCAATTCACGTTGATAATATGGTGGAACCCAACGAGTACGCATAGCAGCTTTCAAAGTAGCCCAAGTAGCTGGAATAGTATATAATCTACAATGTTCAGACCACCAAACAGAAGCAAAGCTAGTGAATTCACAAATAGCAGCAGCAACACGTCTCTCCTCGGGATATTGTAAGCATGTGAAACGTTGTTCAGTTTCTAACTCCCAAGTAAGATATACATCAGGAATGTATCTACCTCAAATGTTGGAATATTCAATTTCAGTTCAGGAATATGGTCATAATCTCGTACCTGAGGTGGTGCTGCAGCCCTACCATTGCGATTATATGCCTGAGGTCGACCTGCTGTTGGTGGTGCTGGTGGTTGCACGTAGATCAAATTTTGATCAACCTCATCGTCGTAAGTGTCCTCCACCTCTGCAGTAGCAGCAGGAGCAACAGAAGCAACAATAGCAGTAGCAGCGGTACCAGAATTTTGTCCTAGCTCAAGGGGAACGCGCATAGCTCGTCCCACTTGATTTGTAAGGCGAGGTTGTTGTTGCTGTTGTTATAGAGGTGCGACAGGTGCAGCCAGCGGTGGTTGTGGAAGATGTGCGAGCAATTCATTAAACTTGTTATCGAGCTTTGTTTTGAACGTCTTCTCAATGCCATCTATCTTCTCCATGGCCTCTTCAAATCTGTTTAGCACATCTTGCACCTGTCCACACATCATTTGCTGAAATTTATCATATAGCTGTTTGTTTGTCATGTTCTCCCAATCAGTCTCATCGGCTTGTGATCCTGCCATGGTTAGAAACAATAGAAACACACAAGAATATGATCCTACAGACTAGTGGGAAGTGGTGGTGGTGGTGTGAAGCAAATCTTCAAATTCTTACCAGTTCTTACCCAGCAGCAGGTGGTGATCCGCAACCATTGTAGTCAAAACTCTGAAAGCTTGGATAGAGCGATTACCAGGGAGAGTCATACGACAACGTAGATGTATGTGGAGCTGGGAAGGCCTATAATATGGTAGCAAAAAGGGTCGGCAATAATCAATTCAGAGATGCAAAGTTGAATAAATGCTCAACGATGGTACTGTGCTGGTCCTATATTATACCGTGCTAGAGACGCGAGACTAGAACACTACAAAATCATCGCACGACACATAAACAAGGGAGGAGCACACTCTAAAATTTTTTGCACTTTTTTCCTCTCTTTTTTCTCCGCAACAATTTTTTTTCAAAAAGGTCTACAAATGGTCTAAAAACTGCCTAGCCAGAATTTTCCAGACTTAGTTTTTTTTAAATTGAACTATTTTTCTACTACGAGTAGCACTAAAGTTGGGGAGTCGGACTTGGTCACGACTCAGAATATGCCGTGATCTGGAAATCAAAAACAAAGGAACAAATACTGGACTCGGAGTAGGACTGGTGGCGGAGATGAAACTGGTGGAAACTCGGACTTGTGGCGGATATATGTAGGGCGGTGTAACACGAACTGGTGGCGAATCTGTGATGGAGGTGGACTCGGATTATCGTGATGGCGATGAAAATGTGGTATATGGCTGCGGTGATGACGATGGTGGTATATGGCAGAGGTGATGACGATGGAGGTATGTGGCAACGATGACAACGACGGTGGTATATGGCAGCGGTGATGACGATGGTGGTATCTGGCAGCGGTGATGACGATGGTGCGGCGGCCGCGTGACAACTTGTGAACAGAACTCGAAAATCTAAAGGACTAGACACTAAGACCAGCAACTAGACACGACGATGCAACCGCAAATTCAACAATGCAAAACCCTAAAAAAATTATGCAAAGGCTCAGATTGGTTTGAGTATGATGAACTAACCCTAATTTTTTTTGGCTTTTTCGTGGACTGTAGGTATGAAGAACAGACTTGATCTAACTACGTAAAACTGTAAAATCTCACCGAGCAACCTGGAAATCTGATACCACTTGATAGAGGTGAAGGTGTCCCGGTTTCGATGAGATAGCTATCGTTTTCTATGGGAGTCAACTTTGACGATCCGAGTACAGACGTGCGAAGACGTCGCGCCTTAGCAATCGCTAAACCAACTTCCGAGGGGTTATTGGCCACGCCAGAGCACGATCAACCTGACCATGAGGGTCTATTTTCTGCGAGCAAACAAAGAACAAGCAAGAAACTAAGATTGCAGTCTGGATATTACGAATATAAGATGAAAGTTTTATTGATCAAGTTGGGCTTCTGTCATGTCTTGGTATGGTCGTTGAACACAAACGAAGTACGCAAAGTTGCAGCTATGGCGAACTTTTAATCTAAAGAAAACCCAAAGTCTAAACCATGCCCAAAGGGTTGTATATATGGACGAGTAGGGGGAATTTCGTGACCCTTGGAAGAGGGGTCTGAAACCAACCCTATCTCTTGTTTCCCCACACATACGAACTCTAAAAATAGCCTATACTTATGTATTTAGAAATTACATGGGCCTGGCCCAATAATAAGGTGACGCAGCACCTATAATAGCCTCTGGACGAAATTTTTGAAGTGGCATCTTGTATATTTCGTGCAAGCCTTCTTGCACTCATTACGGTGGCTTCATAGTCCTGAAATCATCACTTGAAACTCCGTTCTCGTTCTACTTACGCATGCCATCATCTCCGTGCTTGTTCTTGCTCCAATGTTCATCCTTCTCCAAGCTAGGCCCTTCATTTGTAAGCAAAACAAATGTATCCAATTTATACAGCATCATATTCTCATGAACATTAGAATCATTACCAATAAACGAAAGTACCTAGTAGGCGTGCGCGAGCTCTAGTAATAGGTCTAGTATGTATTGCAACAAGGGTTGTGGGTGTAACAATGGTACTGATGTCCTCATCACCCTGAGCCTTCCAACTGCCTGGATCCATCAAAATGAATAGTCCAATATGATTATCCGGCTTATCCTCAGGCATCTGCAACTATGTACAGTCATTGATGAAATCAACAAGGGCGTGAGACTTAATGGTTGTTTGAGGCACATATTTCAAACCATGGGGTCCAAGTTCAATGGCCCACTTAGCCACCTGGCCTGTAGCTTCTTTGTTTTGAATAATATCCCCAAGAGGAGTAGAACTAACCATAGTAATGGGATGACCAAAGAAATAATGCTTCAACTTGCGACTAGCCATGAGTACTCCATAGACTAGCTTCTGCCAATGTGGGTATCTCTGCTTAGACTCAATTAATACCTCACTGACATAGTAGACCGGTCTTCGAACCGGATATTCCTTGCCTGACTCCTTCCTCTCCACAACAACGGCCACACTAACGACTCTGCTGTTAGCAGCCGCATATAAAAGCAAGGGCTCCTTGTCAATAGGAGAGAATCGGTGGCTCAGCCAGCTGTTTCTTAAGCACCTCGAACGCCTCATTGGCAGCATCACTCCAGACAAAATGATATATCTTCTTCATCATTTGATATAGACGTATAGCCTTTTCCCCCAGGCGGCTTTTAAACCAACTTAGGGTCGCTGCGACCTGCCAGACGTTGAACATCATTAACACACGCCGGCTTAGCCAAGGAAGTGATAGCCTTGATCTTCTCCGGGTTAGCTTCAATACCTCTCTCACTGACCAGAAAACTAAGAGCTTGCCCGCTGGCATGCCAAAAACACATTTATCCGGGTTAAGCATCATCTTGTAGACCTTGATATTGTCAAAGGTCTCCTCCAGATCATCTATCAAGGTCTCCTTCTTCCTGGATTTCACAGTGATATCATCCACATAAGCATGAACATTGCATCCAATCTGGTTGCAGAAACAATTCTGAACACAACGCTGATAAGTCGCCTGGGCACTCTTGAGCCCAAAAGGCATAGACACGTAGCAGAAGGCTCCAAAAGGAGTGATGAAGGATGTCTTACCCTGGTCCTTAACTATCATCTTGATCTGATTATAACTAGAATAAGCATCTAGAAAACTCAAACGCTCACAACCTGCCGTAGCATCGATGATCTGATCAATATGAGCGAGAGCAAAAGGATCAGTCGGGCAAGCCTTGTTAAGGTCCGTGTAATCCACGCACATATGCCAACTGTTGTTCTTTTTAGGCACCAACACTGGGTTAGCCAACCATTCAGGATGAAAAACTTCAGCAATAAACCTAGCCGCCAAGAGTCGGGCCACTTCTTCACCAATGGCATTGCGCCTTTCTTCACTAAAATGACGAAGGAATTGTTTGGCCAGTTTAAACTTCGGATCAATATTAAGAGTGTGCTCAGTGAGTTCCTTCGATACACCTGGAATGTCAGAAGGCTTTTATGAAAAGATGTCTCGGTTCTCACGGATGAACTCGATGAGCGCGCTGAGCGCGCTTTCCTATTTTGGATCCATGTTAGCACTGATGATGAACTGCTTGGAGGAGTCGCCAGGGATGAAGTCAACCGATTTAGTGTCATCCGCCGACTTAAACTTCAACATCGGGTCCTGCTCTGTGGTTGGCTTCTTCAAGGGGTTATATCCATTAGGTCATCATTATCTTTACAAAACTTTAGCTCCACCGTTGCACAAGCCGACTCAGCATAGGCAGGATTGCCCTCTTCGCACTCCAAAGCTATCTTTCTGTTTCCATGCATCATGATGGTACCCTTATAACCCGGCATCTTAAGCTGCAGATAAACATAACAAGGTCATGCCATAAATTTAGCATAAGCCGACTGCTACCTCTTGAGCTTGCGTTGGTTTTCCCTAGAATAGGAAAGGGTGATGCAGCAAAGTAGCGTAAGTATTTCCCTCAGTTTTGAGAACCAAGGTATCAGTCTAGTAGGAGACAACGCACAAGTCACTGAATACCTGCACAAACATTTAACAACTTGCACCCAACGTGATAAAGGGGTTGTCAATCCCTTCACAGTCACTTGCAAAAGTGAGATATGATAGAGATAGATAAACGGTAAAGTAAATATTTTTGGTATTTTTGGTTTATAGACCAGAAAGTAAAAAGATTGCAAAATAGTAGATAGGAAACTAGCAAGATGTAAACGAGATTAAATAATATGGAAAAGAGACCCGGGGGCCATAGGTTTCACTAGTGGCTTCTCTCATGATAGCAAATATTATGGTGGGTGAACAAATTACTGCCGAGCAATTGATAGAAAAACGCATAGTTATGATGATATCTAAGGCAATGATCGTGAACATAGGCATCACGTCCATGTTAAGTAGACCAACTCCTGCCTACATCTACTACTATTACTCCACACATCGACCACTATCCATCATGCATCTAGAGTATTAAGTTCATAAAGAACGGAGTAACGCATTTGATACGTCCATTTTGCATCATGCTTTTATATCGATATTTATTGCATTATGGGATGTAATTACACGTTATGTCACAATACTTATGGTTATTCTCTCTTATTTTACAAGGTTTATCATGAAGAGGGAGAATGCTAGCAGCTGGGTTTCTGGCTGGAAAAGGAGCAAATATTGGAAACCTATTCTGCATAGCTCCGAAAGTCCTGAAACTCCACGAAAGTCATTTTCGGAATTAATAAGAATTATTGAGCAAAGAAAATACCAGAGGGGCCCACACCCTGGCCAGGAGGGTGGGGGTGCGCCCCCCCCTTACTGGGCGTGCCCCCTGTCTCCTGGGCCCCCTGTTGGCCCTCCGGTGCCCATCTTCTGCTATATGAAGCCTCTTACCCTGGAAAAAATCATAAGCAAGCTTACGGGACGAAACACCGCCGCCACGAGGCAGAACCAATCTAGGGCTCTGGCGGAGCTGTTCTAGCGGGGAAACTTCCCCCCGGGAGGGGGAAATCATCACCAACGATCCTCTCATCGAGAGGGGGTCAATATCCATCAAACATGTTCACCAGCACCATCTCCTCTCAAAACCCTAGTTCATCTCTTGTATCCAATCTTGTATCCAAAACCACAAATTGGTACCTGTGGGTTGCTAGTAGTGTTGATTACTCCTTGTAGTTGATGCTAATTGGTTTACTTGGTGGAAGATCATATGTTTAGATCCTTAATGCATATTAATACTCCTCTGATCATGAACATGAATATGCTTTGTGAGTAGTTATGTTTGTTCTTGAGAACATGGGTGAAGTCTTGCTATTAGTAGTCATGTGAATTTGGTATTCGTTCGATATTTTGATGAGATGTATGTTGTCTCTCCTCTAATGGTGTTATGTGAACGCTGACTACATGACACTTCAACATTATTTGGGCCTAGAGGAAGGCATTGGGAAGTAATATGTAGATGATGGGTTTCTAGAGTGACAGAAGCTTAAACCCTAGTTTATGCGTTGCTTCATAAGGGGCTGATTTGGATCCACTAGTTTCATGCTATGGTTAGGTTTACCTTAATACTTCTTTTGTAGTTGCGGATGCTTGCAATAGGGATTAATCATAAGTGGGATGCTTGTTCAAGAAAGGGTAGTACCCAAGCACCGGTCCACCCACATATCAAATTATCAAAGTACCGAACGCGGATCATATGAGCGTGATGAAAACTAGCTTGACGATAATTCCCATGTGTCCTCGGGAGCTCTTTTCTAATTATAAGAAATTATCCAGGCTTATCCTTTGCTACAAAAAGGATTGGGCCACCTTACTACGCTTTATTTACTTTCATTGCTTGTTACCCATTACAAATTATCTTATCACAAAACTATCTATTACCTACAATTTCAGTGCTTGCAGAGAATACCTTACTGAAAACCGCTTGTCATTTCCTTCTACTCCTCTTTGGGTTTGACACTCTTACTTATCGAAAGGACTGCGATAGATCCCCTATACTTGTGGGTCATCAAGACTATTTTCTGGCACCGTTGCCGGAGAGTGAAGCACCTTTGGTGAGTGGAACTTGGTAAGGAAACATTTATATAGTGTGCTGAAATTTTCTGTCACTTGTTACTATGGAAACTAATCCTTTGAGGGACTTGTTCGGGGTATCTTCGCCCCGACCATTAGAGCAAAGAGTTGCTCCTCAACCTACTGAACCTACTGAAAATGTTTACTTTGAGATTCCTTCGGGTATGATAGAGAAACTGCTAGCTAATCCCTTTGCAGGAGATGGAACATTGCATCCTGATTTACACCTTATCTTTGTGGATGAAGTTTGTGGATTATTTAAGCTTGCAGGTATTTCCGATGATGTTGTTAAGAGGAAGGTCTTCCCTTTATATTTGAAGGGAGATGCATTGACATGATATCGACTATGTGATGATACGGGATCTTGGAATTATAAATGATTGAAGTTGGAATTTCACCAGAAGTTCTATCCTATGCATCTTGTCCATCATGATCGTAACTACATATATAATTTGTGGCTTTGCGAAGGATAGAGTATCACTCAAGCTTGGGGGAGGCTTAAGTTAATGTTATATTCATGCCCCAATCATGAGCTCTCAAGAGAAATGATTATTCAAAAAAATTATGCTCGGCTTTCTCTCAATGATCGCACCATGCTTGATACTTCCTGTGCTGGTTCTTATATGCTGAAGACTACTGAATTCAAGTGGGATTTATTGGAAAGAATTAAATGCAACTCTGAAGATTGGGGTTTCGACAATGGTAAGGAGTCAGGTATGACACCTAAGTTTGATTGTGTTAAATCTTTTATGGATACCGATGCTTTTCATGGATTTAGCGCTAAATATGGACTTGACTCTAAGATAGTAGCTGCTTTTTGTGAATCTTTTGCTACTCACATTGATCTCCCTAAGGAGAAGTGGTTTAAAATATAATCCTCCCACTAAAGTAAAGGTAGTTGCACCTATTACAGTTGAAGAAAAGACTATCACTTATAATGATCCTATTGTCCCTACTACTTATGTGGAGAAACTACCTTTTCCTGTTAGAATAAAGGATCATACTAAAGATTCAACTGTTGTTCGTAAGAGTAATACTAGAACATATACACCTCCTGAGCAAATTAAAGTTAAACCTAGTATTGCTATGGTTAAAGATCTCTTGGATGATAATTTAGATGGGCATGTTATTTATTTCTATGGTGAAACTGTTAATATTGCTAGACCAGATGCTAAGATACATAGACCTGTTGTAGGCATGCCTGTTATTTCTATTAAAATAGGAGATCATTGTTATCATGGCTTATGTGATGTGGGTGCCAGTGCCAGTGCAATACCTATTTCCCTATATAAAGAAATTATGCATGATATCGCACCCGCTGTGTTAGAAGATATTAATGTTACTATTAAGCTTGCCAATAGAGATACTATCACACCATTTGGGATTGTTAGAGATGTCGAAGTCTTGTGTGGGAAAGTTAAATATCCTGCTGATTTTCTTGTTCTTGGTTCCCAACAAGATGACTTTTGTCCCATTATATTTGGTAGACCCTTCTTGAATACTGTTAACACTAAGATTGATTGCAAAAAGGATGTTGTTACAATTGGCTTAGGGGATATGTCTCATGAGTTTAATTTTGCTAAGTTTAGTAGACAACCCTATGATAAATAATTGCCTAGTAAGGATGAAATTATTGGTCTTGCTTCTATTGTCGTGCCTCCTACTGATCCATTAGAACAATATTTGCTAGACCATGAAAACGATATGTTTATGAATGAAAGAAGGGAAATAGATGAAGTACAACAGGGTCCTATTCTGAAACACAACTTACCTGTTGAAATCCTAGGGGATCCCCCTCCACCCAAGGGTGATCCCGTGTTTGAGCTCAAACCATCACCTGATAATCGTAAATATGCCTATCTTGATGAAAAGAAGATATATCATGTTATTATTAGTGCTAACCTTTCAGAGCAAGAAGAGGAAAGATTATTGAGAACTCTGAAGAAGCACCGTGTTGCTATTGGATATACTCTGGATGATCTTAAGGGCATTAGTACCACTCTATGCCAACACAAAATAAAAGTGGAGAAAGATGCCAAACCAGTTAGAGATCCTCAACGACGGTTAAATCCTAAGATGAAAGAAGTGGTAAGAAAGGAGATACTAAAGCTTCTTGAGGCGGGTATAATTTATCCCGTTGCTGATAGGAATTGGGTAAGTCTTGTCCATTGCGTCCCTAAGAAGGGAGGTATTACTGTCGTTCCTAATGATAAAGATGAATTGATCCTGCAAAGAATTATTACAGGTTATAGGATGGTAATTGATTTCCGTAAATTAAATAAAGCTACTAAGAAAGATCATTACCCTTTACCTTTTATTGATCAAATGCTATAAAGACTATCCAAACATACACATTTCTGCTTTCTAGATGGTTATTCTGGTTTCTCTCAAATACTTGTGTCAGCGGAGGATCAATCAAAAACTACTTTTACTTGCCCTTTCAGTACTTTTGCTTATAGACGTATACCTTTTGGTTTATGTAATGCACCTGCTACCTTTCAAAGATTCATGATGGCTATATTCTCTGACTTTTGTGAAATGATTTGTGAGGTATTCATGGATGACTTCTCCGTTTATGGATCCTCTTTTGATGATTGCTTGAGCAACCTTGATCGAGTTTTGCAGAGATGTGAAGACACTAGTCTCGTCTTGAATTGGGAAAAGTGCCACTTTATGGTTAATGAAGGCATTGTCTTGGGGCATAAAATTTTGGAAAGAGGTATCGAAGTTGATAAAGCTAAAGTTGATGCTATTGAAAAGATGTCGTGTCCCAAGGACATAAAAGGTATAAGAAGTTTCCTTGGTCATGCTGGTTTTTATAGGAGGTTCATTAAGGACTTTCCTAAAATTTCTAGGCCTCTGACCAATTTATTGCAAAAATATATTCCTTTTGTCTTTGATGATGATTGTGTAGAAGCATTTGAAATACTTGAGAAAGCTTTGATCACAGCACCTATTGTCCAGCCACCTGATTGGAATTTACCCTTTGAAATTATGTGTGATGCTAGTGATTATGTTGTAGGTGTTGTTCTAGGGCAAAGAGTTGATAAGAAATTGAATGTTATCCAGTATGCTAGTAAAACTATTGACAATGCCCAGAGAAATTATGCTACTATTGAAAAAGAATTCTTAGCAGTTGTATTTGCTTGTGATAAGTTCAGACCTTATATTGTTGATTCTAAAGTTACTATTCACACTGATCATGCTGCTATTAAATATCTTATGGAAAAGAAAGATGCTAAGCCTAGACTTATTAGATGGGTTCTCTTGCTCCAAGAATTTGATTTGCATATTATTGATAGAAAGGGAGCTGAGAACCTCGTTGTAGATAACTTGTCTAGGTTAGAGAATGTTCTTGATGACCCACTACCTATTGATGATAGCTTTCCTGATGAACAATTAGCGGTCATTAATGCTTCTCGTACTGCTCCATGGTATGCTGATTATGATAATTACATTGTTGCTAAATTTATACCACCTAGTTTCACATACCAGCAAAAGAAAAAGTGCTTTTATGATTTAAGACATTACTTCTGGGATGACCCACACCTTTATAAAGAAGGAGTAGATGGTGTTATTAGACGTTGTGTACCTGAGCATGAACAGGAACAGATCCTACGCAAGTGTCACTCCGAACCATATGGAGGACACCATGCTGGAGATAGAACTGCACATAAGGTATTGCAATCCGGTTTTTATTGGCCTACTCTCTTCAAAGATGCCCGTAAGTTCGTCTTGTCTTGTGATGAATGCCAAAGAATTGGTAATATTAGTAGACGTCAAGAAATGCCTATGAATTACTCTCTTTTTATTGAACCATTTGATGTTTGGGCCTTTGATTATATGGGACCTTTTCCTGCCTCTAATGGATACACACATATTTTAGTTGTTGATTACGTTACTAAGTGGGTAGAAGCTATTCCAACTAGTAGTGCTGATCATAACACCTCTATTAAGATGCTTAAGGAAGTTATTTTTCCGAGGTTTGGAGTCCCTAGATATCTCATGACTGATGGTGGTTCACATTTTACTCATGGTGCTTTTCGTAAAATGCTTGCTAAGTATGATGTTAATCGTAGAATTGCATCTCCTTATCACCCACAGTCAAGTGGTCAAGTAGAATTGAGTAATAGAGAGCTCAAATTAATTTTGCAAAAGACTGTCAATAGATCTAGAAAGAATTGGTCCAAGAAACTTGATGATGCATTGTGGGCCTATAGAACTGCATATAAAAATCCTATGGGTATGTCTCCGTATACGATGGTTTATGGGAAAGCATGTCACTTACCTCTCGGACTTGAACATAAAGCATATTGGGCTATTAAAGAGCTCGACTATGACTTCAAACTTGCCAGTGAGAAGAGGTTATTTGACATTAGCTCACTTGATTAATGGAGAACCCAAGCCTATGAGAATGCCAAGTTGTTCAAAGAAAAAGTTAAAAGATGGCATGACAAAAGAATACAAAAGCGAGAATTTAACGTAGGTGATTATGTGTTGCTATTCAACCCCCATTTAAGATTTTTTGCAGGAAAACTTCTCTCTAAATGGGAAGGTCCTTACGTTATCGAGGAAGTCTATCGTTCCGGTGCCATAAAAATCAACAACTTCGAAGGCACAAATCCGAAGGTGGTGAACGGTCAAAGAATCAAACATTATATCTCAGGTAATGCTATCAATGTTGAAACTAATATTGTTGAGACCGTAATCCCGGAGGAATACATAAGGGACACTTTCCAGAACGTTTCAGACTCCGAAAAGGAATAGGTATGTGGTACAGTAAGGAAACCGACTCCAAAACAATTCTAATGGCAATTTCTCTCTGTTTTGGAATATTTAAGAATTTTAGGAAGCAAGAAGTAATCCGGGAAAGACACGAGGCCTCCACGAGGGTGGAGGGCGCGCCCACCCTTACTGGGCGCGCCCCCCTGTCTCGTGGGCACCTCGTGTGCCTCCCGGACTCCATTTTCTTGCACGTTACTTCTTTTGGTTAGTAAAAATTCATTATATAATCTCTCAAAGGTTTTGACCACCGTATCACGCAAAAATCCTCTGTTTTCGTTTCGAGCTGTTTTTCTGACAGATCTAGAGCATCATGACATCACCCTCCTTCAACAACCAAGACAAGGATGCTTGGCTATTGAAGATAGAGCTGAAAAGAGAAGAACCTGAGGAGATCAACAAGGATGAAGGGATCAAGAAGGCCATGGAGGATCAAGCTCCGGTGGTGGAAGAAGAAAACATCCCTCAACCTTTACCTAACCTCTTTAATCCAATTGAGATTGAAGCTTTCAAGATGATTGAGTTAGCTCGCATACAAAACAAGTATCTCACACAGGAAAATATCTTGTTGAAGGATCATATCGCCGGACTCAAGGGCATTATCCGCAAGTTGGAGGAGCTTTTACGCTCGATGTGCGATTATCCACCATCATCATCACCACCTTCATCGCCTCCGAGGACATAATCACATGGGTATGGGCACTCCCCTTGGCAACCGCCAAGCTTGGGGGAGGTGCCCAGTATCGTATCACCATCACACTCCTATCTTTAATGTTTTACTTAGTTCGGTCCTTTTAGTAATATCTTGATCTAGTAGATTGAAGTTTTGGTATGAATTAGTTTCGAGTTTTGCTTTGTGATCCCTTCTATGTAATCGAGTCTGTGAACTATCTATAATAAAGATTAGGGTTGAGTCAAGGGCTTTGCTATCTTGCTATGATCTTGACAAAGTAGAAAGAATAAAAAGAATAAAAGAGTTCATATTGATCTTATGGATAGTAATGACTTCACATATAAAAAGTATGAGGCATAATAGTTGTTGAGAGTGGACAAACCTAGTTTTGGTCATCATTGCAATTAATAGGAAGTAATAAGGAAAGAGAGGTTTTCATGTATAAATACACTATCTTGGACATCTTTTATGATTGTGAGCACTCATTAAGTATGACATGCTAAAGAGTTGATGTTGGACAAGGAAGACAACGTAATGGGTTATGTTTTCTTACATCTCAGTTAAAGTATATTGTCATGGATCTTTCAAACATGTTGAGCTTGCCTTTCCCCCTCATGCTAGCCAAATTCCTTGCACCAAATAGAGATACTACTTGTGCTTCCAAATATCCTTAAACCTAGTTTTGCCATGAGAGTCCACTATACCTACCTATGGATTGAGTAAGATCCTTCAAGTAAGTTGTCATGTTGCAAGCAATAAAAATTGCTCTCTAAATATGTATGACTTATTAGTGCGGAGAAAATAAGCTTTATACGATCGTGTGATATGGAAGTAATAAAAGCAACGGACTGCATAATAAAGGTTCATATCACAAGTGGCAATATAAAGTGACATTCTTTTGCATTAAGATTTTGTGCATCCAACCCTAAAAGCACATGACAACCTCTACTTCCCTCTGCGAAGGGCCTATCTTTTACTTTATGCAAGAGTCAAGGTGATCTTCACCTTTCCCTTTTTAATTTTATCCTTTGGCAAGCACCTCGTGTTGGAAAGATCCTGATATATATATCCAATTGGATGTAAGTTAGCATGAACTATCATTGTTGACATCACCCAAAGGTGAATACGTTGGGAGGCAACATTATAAGCCCCTATCTTTCTTAGTGTCTGATTAAAACTCCATAACCATAAGTATTGCGTGAGTGTTAGAAATTGTAGAAGACTATATGATAGTTGAGTATGTTGACTTGCTGAAAAGCTCTATTTTTGACTCTTTCCGATGTTATGATAAATTGCAATTGCTTCAATGACTGAGATTATAGTTTGCTAGTTCTCAATAAAGTTTATGATCCATACTTGACATTGTGAATAGATTGTTACTTGAGCATGAGAAATCATATGACAAAATCTATTTATGTTGTTGTTATAAGAATGATCATGATGCCCTCATGTTCGTATTTTATTTTTATCGACACCTCTATCTCTAAACATGTGGACATATCTTTTGATATCGGCCTTCGCTTGAGGACAAGCGAGGTCTAAGCTTGGGGGAGTTGATACATCCATTTTTCATCATGCTTTTATATCGATATTTATTGCATTATGAGCTGTTATTACACGTTATGTCACAATACTTATGGTTATTCTCTCTTATTTTACAAGGTTTATCATGAAGAGGGAGAATGCTGGCAGCTGGGATTCTGGCTAGAAATGGAGCAAATATTGGAAACCTATTCAGCATAACTCCGAAAGTCCTGAAACTCCACGAAAGTAATTTTTGGAATTAATAAGAATTATTGGGCGAAGAAAATACCAGAGGGGGCCCACACCCTGGCCAGGAGGGTGGGGGGCGCGCCCCCCCTTACTGGGCGTGCCCCCTGTCTCCTGGGCCCCCTGTTGGCCCTCCGGTGCCCATCTTCTGCTATATGAAGCCTCTTACCCTGGAAAAAATCATAAGCAAGCTTACGGGACGAAACTCCGCCGCCACGAGGCGGAACCTTGGCGGAACCAATCTAGGGCTCTCGCGGAGCTGTTCTGCCGGGGAAACTTCCCTTTGGGAGGGGGAAATCATCACCATCGTCATCACCAAGGATCCTCTCATCGGGAGGGGGTCAATCTCCATCAAACATCTTCACCAGCACCATCTCCTCTCAAAACCCTAATTCATCTCTTGTATCCAATCTTGTATCCAAAACCACAAATTGGTACATGTGGGTTGCTAGTAGTGTTGATTACTCCTTGTAGTTGATGCTGATTGGTTTACTTGGTGGAAGATCATATGTTCAGATCCTTAATGCATATTGATACTCCTCTGATCATGAACATGAATATGCTTTGTGAGTAGTTATGTTTGTTCCTCGGGACATGGGTGAAGTCTTGCTATTAGTAGTCATGTGAATTTGGTATTCGTTCGATATTTTGATGAGATGTATGTTGTCTCTCATCTAGTGGTGTTATGTGAACGTCGACTACATGACACTTCACCATTATTTGGGCCTAGAGGAAGGCATTGGGAAGTAATAAGTAGATGATGGGTTGCTAGAGTGACAGAAGCTTAAACCCTAGTTTATGCGTTGCTTCGTAAGGGGCTGATTTGGATCCACTAGTTTCATGCTATGGTTAGGTTTACCTTAATACTTCTTTTGTAGTTGTGGATGCTTGCAATAGGGGTTAATCATAAGTGGGATGCTTGTCCAAGAAAGGGCAGTACCCAAGCACTGGTCCACCCACATATAAAATTATCAAAGTACCGAACGTGAATCATATGAGCGTGAAGAAAACTAGCTTGACAATAGTTCCCATGTGTCCTCGGGAGCGCTTTTCTCATTATAAGAAATTGTCCAGGCTTATCCTTTGCTACAAAAAGGATTAGGCCACCTTGCTGCGCTTTATTTACTTTCATTGCTTGTTACCCGTTACAAATTATCTTATCACAAAACTATCTATTACCTACAATTTCAGTGCTTGCAGAGAATACCTTACTGAAAACCGCTTGTCATTTCCTTCTGCTCCTCGTTGGGTTCGACACTCTTACTTCTAAAGGACTACGATAGATCCCCTATACTTGTGGGTCATCAGCATTAAGTAAGTTGACATGATGTAGACGAATTAACTCAAGCAATATGATGAAAACCCCATCTTGTTATCCTCGATGGCAACAATACATTACGTGCCTTGCTGCCCCTACTGTCACTGGGAAAGGACACCGCAAGATTGAACCCAAACCTAAGCACTTCTCTCATTGCTAGAAAGATCAATCTAGTAAGCCAAACTAAACCGATAATTCGAAGAGACTTGCAAACATATCAAATCATGCATATAAGAATTTGGAGAAGAACCAAATAATATTCATAGATAATCTTGATCATAAATCCACAATTCATCAGATCTCGGCAAACACACCACAAAAGAATATTACATCTAATAGATCTCCAAGAACATCGAGGAGAACGTGGTATTGAGAATCAAAGAAAGAGAAGAATCCATCTAGCTAATAACTATGGACCCGAAGGTCTGTGGTAAACTACTCACGCTTCATCGGAGAGGTAATGGTGTTAATGTAGAAGCCCTCCATGATCGAATCCCCCTCCGGCAGGACGCCGGAAAAGGTCCCTAGATGGGATCTCATGGGTACAGAAGGTTGCGGTGGTGGAAAAGTGGTTTCGTGGCTTCCCTGGGTGTTTTCAGGGTATAAGAGTATATATAAGCAAAGGAACTACGTGAGGGGAGCTATGAGGGGCCCACGAGGGTGGGGAGCGCGCCCTCCTGCCTCTTCGCCCCCTCGTTGCATCCCCAACTTCATCTCCAAGTCTTCTGGTTTCCTTTCGGTCCAAGAAAGATCATCGCGAAGGTTTCATTCCGTTTGGACTCCGTTTGGTATTCCTTTTATGCGAAACTCTAAAATAGGCAAAAAAAAAGACAGAAACTGGCACTGGGCCTCGGTTAATAGGTTAGTCCCGAAAAAATATAAAATAGCATATAAATGCCTATTAAACATCCAAAATAGATAATATAATAGCATGGAACAATAAAAAATTATAGATACGTTGGAGATGTATCAAGCATCCACAAGCTTAATTCCTGCTCGTCCTCGAGTAGGT
The DNA here is from genome assembly GCF_018294505.1 of Triticum aestivum. Classification (NCBI taxonomy): domain Eukaryota; kingdom Viridiplantae; phylum Streptophyta; class Magnoliopsida; order Poales; family Poaceae; genus Triticum; species Triticum aestivum. The sequence continues at coordinate 223,247,775 of NC_057795.1, forward strand.
AAATGATAAAAACGGAGTTTTTGATGTGAAATGCTACCTAACATATTTATCCATGTAACTTTGTTTATTGTGGCATGAATGTTCAGATCCGAAAGATTCAAAACAAAATTTTAATATTGACATAAAAATAATAATACTTCAAGCATACTAACAAAGCAATCATGTCTTCTCAAAATAACATGGCCAAAGAAATCTATCCCTACAAAATCATATAGTCTATCTATGCTATCTTCATCACACAAAATATTTAAATCATGCACAACCCCGATGACAAGCCAAGCAATTGTTTCATACTTTTGATTTCTCAAACTTTTTCAATATTCACGCAATACATGAGCGTGAGCCATGGATATAGCACTATGGTGGAATAGAATATGGTGGTTGTGGATAAGACAAAAAGGAGAAGATAGTCTCACATCAACTAGGCGTATCAACGGGCTATGGAGATGCCCATCAATAGATATCAATGTGAGTGAGTAGGGTTTGCCATGCACCGGATGCACTAGAGCTATAAGTGTATGAAAGCTCAAAAAGAAACTAAGTGGTTGTGAATCCAACTCGCTTGCTCATGAATACCTAGGGCACTTTGAGGAAGCCCATCATTGGAATATACAAGCCAAGTTCTATAATGAAAATTTTCCAGTAGTATATGAAAGTGACAACATAGGAGACTCTCTATCATGAAGATCATGGTGCTACTTTGAAGCACAAGTGTGTTAAAAGGATAGTAACATTGTCCCATCTCTCTTTTTCTCTCATTTTTTATTTGGGCCTTTTCTCTTTTTTATGGCCTCTTTTTTTCTTTTTTTTTATTATTTTTCGTCCGGAGTCTCATCCCGACTTGTGGGGGAATCATAGTCTCCATCATCCTTTCCTCACATGGGACAATGCTCTAATAATGAAGATCATCACACTTTTATTTACTTAATTACAACTCAATACTTAGAACAAATTATGACTCTATGTGAATGCCTCCGGCGGTGTACCGGGATGTGCAATGAATCAAGAGTGGCATGTATGAAAAAATTATGAACGGTGGCTTTGCCACAAATACGATGTCAACTACATGATCATGCAAAGCAATATGACAATGATGGAGCATGTCATAATAAATGGAACGGTGGAAAGTTGCATGGCAATATATCTCGGAATGGCTATGGAAATGCCATAGTAGGTAGGTATGGCGGCTTTTTGAGGAAGGTAATGGTGGGTGTTATGGTACCGGTGAAAGTTGCGCGGCACAAGAAGAACTCACATACTTATTGCAAAAATCTATTAGTTATCAAAACGAAGTACTACGCGCATGCTCCTTGGGGGATAGATTGGTAGGAAAAGACCATCGCTCGTCCTCGACCGCCACACATAAGGAAGACAATCAATAAATAAATCATGCTCCAACTTCATCACATAACGGATCACCATGCGTGCATGCTACGGGAATCACAAACTTTAACACAAGTATCTCTCAAATTAACAACTACTCTACTAGCATGACTCTAATATCACCATCTTCATATCTCAAAACAATCATAAAGAATCAAACTTCTCATAGTATTCAATGCACTTTATTTGAAAGTTTTTTATTATATCCCTCTTGGATGCCTATCATATTAGGACTAAATTTATAACCAAAGTAAATTACCATGCTGTTCTAAAAGACTCTCAAAATAATATAAGTGAAGCATGAGAGTTCAACAATTTATATAAAATAAAACCACCACCGTGCTCTAAAAAGATATAAGTGAAGCACTAGAGCAATATTGCCTAGCTCAAAAGATATAAGTGAAGCACATAGATTATTATAATAAATCACGATTCATGCGTGTCTCTCCCAAAAGGTGTGTATATCAAGGATTATTGTGGTAAATTAAAAAGCAAATACTCGAATCATACAAGATGCTCCAAGCAAAACACATATCATGTGATGAATAAAAATATAGCATCAAGTAAAGTTACCGATAGACGAAGGCATCCCCAAGCTTAGGCTTTTGGTAGTCCTTGAATTTTACCTTGGGGTGCCTTGGGCATCCCCAAGCTTAGGCTCTTTCCACTCCTTATTCCAAAGTCCATCAAATCCTTACCCAAAACTTGAAAACTTCACAACACAAAACTCGACAGAAAATCTCATGAGCTCCGTTAGTATAAGAAAATAAATCACCACTTCAAGGTACTGTTGAAAACTCATTATTTATTTATATTGGTGTAATATATACTGTATTACAACTTCTCAATGGTTCATAACCCCCCGATACTACTCATAGATTCATCAAAGTAAGCAAACAACACGCGGAAAACAGAAGCTGTCAAAAACAGAATAGTGTGTAGTAATATGTAACTCCCGAATACTTATGTAAATCTACAAATCCTACCAAATTAGGAAAACCTGAGAAACTTGTGTATCAATCCATAGCAAGAAGAATAAGATCAAAAGCACGTTTATGTGAATTTTCAAAACTAATTTACTAAGCGCAAAAGTTTCTGATTTTCAGCAGGATCAACACAACTATCACCGTAAGCTATCCTAAAGGTTCTACTTACCACAAACACTAATTAAAACTTAAAACCACATCTAACCAGAGGATAGATGAATTATTTATTACTAAACAGGAACAAAAACCAAAGAACAAAAAATAAAATTGGGTTGCCTCCCAAGAAGCGCTGTCGTTTAACGCCCTTAGCTAGGCATGGATAATTTCAATGATGCTCACATAGAAGAATTGAAACACAAAGAGAGCATCGTAAAAAACGTGACAAACACATCTAAGTCTAACATACTTACTATGCATAGGCATTTTATAAACAAAAAAATTATCAAGGCAAGCAAAAACTAGCATATGCAAGGAAGAAGAAAGAGACGATAGCAATCTCAACATGAAGAGATGTAATTTAGTAACATGAAAATTTCTAAAACCATATTTTCCTCTCTCTCATAATAATTACATGTAGCATCATAAGCAAATTCAAAAATATAGCTATCACAAGACATATTCTCAACATGATCCACATGCATGCAAAGTTGACACTCCTACAAAATAGTGGGATTAACATTAACTAAAGTCATGACCTCTCCAACCCCACTTTTCTCAAAAATTTCATAAGATTGAACATTCTCCAAATATGTGGGATCTAAAGTTCACACTCTTCCAAACCCACTTTCAGTAATACTGCAAACACTATTATCCATCTCATATTCATCATGGGGCTTAAAAAAATTTTCAAGATCATAAGAAGAATCACCCCAATCATGATCATTGCAACAAGTAGTGGACATAACAAAACTAGCATCCCCAAGCTTAGGGTTTTGCATATTACTAGCACAATTGACATTAATAGAATTTATAATAGCATCATTGCAATCATGCTTTTCATTGAAGGAACTAACAAGTTGGGTGCAATAGCAACAATCTCATGTTTATCATAAGGGACTATAGCAAATTCATCTCCATAAATATTGGCATCATGGCCACAAGAATAGCAAGCATCATGTTCATCATGGGATATTTCAATCAAATCATCGAAATCATAATTATCTGTAGATTCATGCATATTGATACGTCTCCTACGTATCTACTTTTCCAAACACTTTTTCCCTTGTTTTGGACTCTAACTTGCATGATTTGAATGAAACTAACCCGGACTGACGATGTTTTCAGCAGAACTGCCATGATGTTGTTTTATGTGTAGAAAAGAAAAGTTCTTGGAATGTCCTGAAAATCCACGGAGGCACTTCATTGGAATTAATAAGAATTTCTGGGCGAAAGATATACACCAAGGGGCCCACGGGCTGTCCACGAGACAGGGGGGCGCCCCCCCAAGGCGCGCCCTCCTGTCTCGTGGGCCCCTGGACCTCCACCGACCTCAACTCCAACTCCATATATTCACGTTCGGGGAGAAAAAAATCAAGGAGAAAGTTTCATCGCGTTTTACGACACGGAGCCGCCGCCAAGCCCTAATCTCTCTCGGGAGGGCTGATCTGGAGTCCGTTCGGGGCTCCGGAGAGGGGGATTCGTCGCCGTCGTCATCATCAACCATCCTCCATCACCAATTTCATGATGCTCACCTCCGTGCGTGAGTAATTCCGTCGTAGGCTTGCTGGATGGTGATGGGTTGGATGAGATTTACCATGTAATCAAGTTAGTTTTGTTAGGGTTTGATCCCTAGTATCCACTATATTCTAAGATTGATGTTGCTATGACTTTGCTATGCTTAATGCTTGTCACTAGGGCCCGAGTGCCATGATTTCAGATCTGAACCTATTATGTTTTCATGAATATATATGTTCTTGATCCTATCTTGCAAGTCTATAGTCACCTATTATGTGTTATGACCCGACAACCCCGAAGTGACAATAATCGGGATACTTCTCGGTGATGACCGTAGTTTGAGGAGTTCATGTATTCACTATGTGCAATGCTTTGTTCCGGTTCTCTATTAAAAGGAGGCCCTAATATCCCTTAGTTTCCGCTAGGACCCTGCTTCCACGGGAGGGTAGGACAAAAGATGTGATGCAAGTTCTTTTCCATAAGCACATATGACTATTTACGGAATACATGCCTACATTACATTGATGAATTGGAGCTAGTTTTGTGTCACCCTATGTTATAACTATTACATGAGGAATCGCATCCGGCATAATTATCCATCACTGATCCATTGCCTACGAGCTTTTCATATATTGTTCTTCGCTTATTTACTTTTCTGTTGCTACTGTTACAACTACTACAAAACCCCAAAAACATTTATCTTTACTTTTGCTACCGTTACTTTTATTATCATACCACTTTTGCTACTAAACACTTTGCTGTAGATACTAAGTTATCCAGGTGTGGTTGAATTGACAACTCAACTTCTAATACTCAAGAATATTCTTTGGCTCCCCTTGTGTTGAATCAATAAATTTGGGTTGAATATTTTACCCTCGAAAGTTGTTGCGATCCCCTACACTTGTGGGTTATCAAGACAAATTTTTGGCGCCATTGCCGGGGAGCATAGCTCTATTCTCTGAGTCACTTGGGATTTATATCTGTTGATCACTATAAAGAACTTGAAAGACGACCGAACTACTATTTTGCCCTCAACTACGAGGGGAGGTAAGGAACTGCCATCTAGCCTTGCACTAGATTCTCCTTCCGTTATTAGTAGGCTTGTGACACCTAAACCTGCTACTGCTATGAATTCTGATATGTTGCATGTTATTGATGATGCCACTTCTGCTATGCATGATGAAACTACTTCTGTGCGTGATACTACTTTGCCATTAGGTGAATTTCTTGATGAACAACTTGCTAGAGTTAGGGGGATGAAATTACTAAAGATCCTATTACTGATGATAGTGATGATGAAGGTTCTTCCAATGATTATGTATTGCCTGTTGTTCCTAAGGGTTATGTTATGAATGAAGAAGCTGCTAGGGAAATCTTTGATTGCAATGATAGATATGATCTTAAGAAATTATTAGCTAAATGGAAGCAATAGTCTCTTAATCCTAGAATGAAACCTGACCCTGCTTTTGCTACTTCGCCTATCTGTGTTACTGATAAGGATTATGAATTCCCTGTTGATCCTGAAATTATTACTTTAGTTGAATCTGATCCTTTTTATGGCCTTGAATCTAAAACTGTTGTGGCACATCTTACCAAGTCGAATGATATAGCCACCCTGTTTACTAATGATGAGAAGTCTCGCTATTATTATATCTCTCATTAAAGGGTGATGCTAAGACTTGGTATAATTCTCTTGCTCCTGGTTGTGTGCGTAGTCCCCAGGATATGATTTATTACTTCTCTGCTAAATATTTCCTGCTCATAAGAAACAAGCTGCCTTGCGGGAAATATATAATTTTGTGCAAATCAAAGAAGAGAGTCTCCCACAAGCTTGGGGGAGGCTTCTCCGGTTACTTAATGCTTTGCCTGATCATCCTCTTAAGAAAAATGAAATACTTGATATCTTTTATAATGGACTAACCGATGCTTCCAAGAACTTCTTGGATAGTTGTGCTGGTTGTGTTTTCAGGGAAAGAACAGTGGACGAAGATGAAATACTATTGAATAATATGTTGACTAATGAAACTAATTGGACTCTTCCTGAGCCAATTCCTGAACCAATTGAGCCAACTCCTGAGCCTATTCCTAAACCCACTCAAAATCGTTAGCAAATATGCTTCTATGGTTGCTACTCAAGCTGAGCAAGTACTTAAATCTCAAAATGATTTGCTTGAGGAACTAAATAATAAAAATGACTTTGCTGTTAGAGTGGCTACTAGAACTGGTAGAATGACTAAGGCCACCCTAAGAGAATCAAGCAAGATTCTTAGAGAAATAATTTAGAGGCACCTAGTTCTTCTAAAAAGAAGAAAAAGAAAAACGATAGAACTTTGCATGCTTCTAGTGAACCTACTGTAGACACACTTGAGAATCCCAATGATATTTCTATTTCTGATGCTGAAACACAATCAGGTGATGAACATGAACCTAGTGATAATGCTATTGATAATGTTCATGTTGATGCTCAACCTAGCAAAAACAATGATGTAGAGATTGAACCTACTGTTGATCTTGATAACCCACAATCAAAGAATCAACATTATGATAAGAGAGATTTTGTTGCTAGGAAGCACGGTAAAGAAAGAGAACCATGGGTTCAGAAACCCATGCCCTTTCCTCCTAAACCATCCAAGTCAAAGGATGATGAGGATTTTGAGCGCTTTGCTGAAATGATTAGACCTATTTTCTTACGTATGTGTTTAACTGATATGCTCAAAGTAAATCCTTATGCTAAGTATATGAAGGATATCATTACAAATAAAAGAAAGATACCGGAAGCTGAAATTTCCACCATGCTTGCTAATCACACTTTTAAGGGTGGAATACCAAAGAAACTTGGAGATCTGGGTGTACCAACTATACCATGATCCATTAAAAGAAATTATGTTAGAACTGCTTTATGTGATCTTGGAGCCGGTGTTAGTGTTATGCCTCTCTCTTTATATCGTAGACTTGAATTGAATAAGTTGACACCTACTAAAATATCTTTGCAAATGGCCGATAAATCAACCGCTATACCTGTCGGTATTTGTGAGGATGTGCCTGTTGTGGTTGCAAATGTCACTATCTTAACGGACTTTGTTATTCTTGATATTCCCGTGGAAGATAGTATGTCGATTATCCTTGGTAGACCTTTTCTTAATACTGCCGAGGCTATTATTGATTGCAACAAAGGCAATGCCACTTTTCATATTAATGGTAATGAGCATACGGTACACTTTCCGAGGAAACAATCTCAAGTTCATACCATCAATTCTATTGGACAAGTTCCAACTATTATTATTGGAGGTTTTGAATTTCCTCTCCCTACTGTAAAGAAAAAGTATGATATTCTTATTGTTGGGGATTTTCATATCCCCGTTGAGGTAACTTAGTGTTATTCGGAATTTCTCCGGTTCCGTGTTATTTGGAATGAGTTTGTTAACAAGACTTGATCAACCTTGTTAGTGGGTTCATTTTGATGATCACGAGATGGATGAAACTAGAAGGCACAACCTTCTGTACCCTATTTTTACTTTCTGTTATTTAGAATAAATAAAGCAAAAATAGTATTATCTGTCTGTTTTCTAAATTATCCGTGCATTAAAAAATAGTCCGAAAATAAAAGTGCTCCAAATGCCCTGCAAGTTTAGTATGATTTTTTCTGGAATATTTGAGGATTTTAGGCACTGAAATCACTGTAGGAGGGGCAAGCACCAGGCCACGAGATTGGAGGGCGCCCCCCCCATAGGGCGCGCCCCCTGTCTCGTGGGCCCCTGGTGGCCCCCCTCCACTTATGCCAGCACCCACACACTTCATCTTCTACCCAAAAAAATCCCCATCCAGCTCAAGCGCGAGTTCTAGCTCGTTTTGCTGCGATTTTTGATCTCTTAGCTCAAAGCTCCATTCACAAAACTGCTTTTGGAGATTGTTGCTTGGTATGTGACTCCTCCATTGGTCCAAATAGTTTTTGTTCTAGTGCTTTATTCATTGCAAATTTTTGATGCATAGGTGACCATGTTCTTGAGCTTGCATGTTAAATTTTTGAGGTCCCAAGCAATTCCAATGCATGATATAGGCTCTAGGCACTTGTAGGAGTAGTTGCTACCATTCTTGTTTAGTTTTATTCACTTTTATTTTGAAGTTACTAAAATTTCAGAAATTTTTAGAAAAAGAATTATGCTTAGAAGAATGTACCAAGGTGGTTCCTCGGCAAAGAAAGGGCCAAGGATTTCTATACGTGAGCAAGATGTTGAGTTGCTGAGGGACGCAAATGTACGGGCTTGTGAGTGGCCATCCGATGATTTTATGGTCGAAGCAGGCTTCAAGGAGGAATTTGACGCGTATGTGCATAATGCCGAGCTGGAGGACTTCTTGCAAGATAAGTGTCCTCAATACTATCAATTGACTGATTCCTTTGTGCGGAGGTTCCAATATATTTGTGCGCGTAATTCTCCTAGTGTCATGTTTGATATTTATGATACATCTTATACCATGGATTTAGAGGATTTCACAACTGCTTGCAAACTCCCGCAGTGGGGTAATATTAATGATCCTCCCAAATCTGAATTTAGAGATTTTCTTGCTAGTATTACTATGGGAGAATCTAGGGACATAGCACAAGCTACCATAGGAAGCATTCATTTTCCTGCTATACATTATTTTGCTCTCTTTATTGGTAGATGCATTAAAGGTAAAGACGAGGCATGTCACATGTGTGTCCCTGATCTTTGTGTCCTCAAGAGTGTTGTGTCAGGTTATAAAGGTTATTACTTGGGGGCAATAGTTGCACGTAGGTTGCAGAATAATAGTAGAAAGGGAGATTTATTTGGAGGAATTTATGCAACCTGTGTGGCTAATTATCTTAATATAGCCCCACGAGAGGGGGATATGATTTTACCTCCTGTTTATTTGGATAAAGAAGCTATGTTCAATCATCAATTTCTTGCGAGGAATGAACAATTCCTCCATTATCGACTAATCTATGACAGACGCAACACCGTCCATGTTACTCTTCCTGCTCCCTACCTTTTTGATTATCAGGAAAAAGGAAGATATGTTGTCACCAGGGAGGAAGCAGCTGAACACGAGAGGGGAGCGGAGGCAGCTCGCCAACACGCTGCAGCTCAGGAGGCGGTTGCCGCTGCATCTCAATACAACCCCAGTTTCACTTATGGATATCAGCCGGGCGGTCCTTGGTATTAGACCAACTTAGGCCAAAAGCCTAAGCTTGGTGGAGTACGTATTTCTCACCGACTTTACATTCATGTTCACACACTAGTCGTCGGTGCTCATACTCTTTCATTATATTATCCATGCTAGTTTAAATTTCTTTTTCTCGCTTTCTTCTTTTGTTTTTGATAAACTTTAAGAAAAACCGGAAAAAAATAGTTAGTTTAATTTCCATGCTTGTAGTAGAATTAAAATGAAAACCCAAAAAGATTTCTCATTCTTCTTTTACTTGTTGGGAGCTTTCCCGTGTAAATAGTTTTATTTTCTTTTCTTTCTTTTAGGGGTCGAGAAGACTATATTGAAAATGCTTAGTGGCTCTTATATGCATGATTGTTTAGTTAACTTAGAGCCCATATTACCCTGTCTTCTCTCTTGAGTTGAATGCTTGCAGATTCCAGCTTAGTCCAATGCACATGCACTCTTATTATTGTACACATCGTTCAGTCGTGCAAGTGAAAGGCAATAATGACGATATATGATGGACTTATTGGGATGAGAAAAGCTGGTATGAACTCGACCTCTCTTGCTTTTGTAAATATGATGATTCATCATTTCTGAGTCAGCTATAATGAAGTAAACATATTTGCAATGACATTTATAGATTATAGTTGCTTGTGCCATGCTTGATTAGCTATGAGTTATAATGGTTTACCTTGTGTGCCAACATGCTATTAGAATGATTATGATGTGATATGGTGGGATGGTATCCTCCTTTGAATGAATTGAGTGACTCGACTTGGCACATGTTTACGCATGTAGTTGAATCAAATCTACATAGCCTTCATGATATTTATGTTCATGGTGGATTATATCCTACTCATGCTTGTATTCGGTGTGAATTAATTTTAATGCATGTTTATGACTGTTGTCGCTCTCTCAGTTGGTCGCTTCCCAGTCTTTTGCTAGCCTTCACCTGTACTAAGCGGGAATACCACTTGTGCATCCAAACTCCATAAACCCCAAAGTTGTTCCATATGAGTCCACTATACCTACCTATATGCGGTATTTACCTACTATTCCAAGTAAATTTGTATGTGCCAAACTCCAAACCTTCAAATGAAATTATGTTTTGTATGCTCGAGCAGCTCATGTTACAACTAGGGCTGCCTATATCTTCCATGCTAGGTGGGCTATTCTCAAGAGGAGTGGACTCCGCTCCTCATGCACGAGAAAGGGCCGGTAACCGGGATGCCCAGTCCCATGATCCAAAAGATCAAAGAAAATCAAAATAATTAAACAAAACTCCCCGAGGGCTATTGTTAGTTGGAGGCACTCGTTGTTTCAAGCAAGCCATGGATTGATGCTTGTTGGTGGATGGGGGAGTATAAACCTTTACCATTCTGTTTGGGAACTGCCTATAATGCATGTAGTATGGAAGATACAACCATCTCATAGTTGTTGCGTTGATAGTGAAAGTATGCCGCTCAAAATGTTATTCAATCTCTATTTTAAAATCGAGCTGTGGCACCTCTACAAATCCCTGCTTCCCTCTGCGAAGGGCCTATCTATTTACTTTTATGTTGAGTCATCGCCCTTCTTATTAAAAGCACCCGCTGGAGAGCACACTGTCATTTGCATTCATTTCTATTGGTTTATATTGGGTATGACTTGACTGGATCTCTTTTACCATGAATTACAATGTTTAGTCAGTCCTTGATCTTTAAAGGTGCTCTGCATTTATGTTTTACGGTCTCAGAAAGGGCTAGCGAGATACCATTTTGTTATATCATGTTATGATTATTTTGAGAAAGTTTTGTCATCCGAGTTTTATTATTATGGCTAACTAGCTGATTATGCTATTGATATGAGTAATTGTGAGACCTAAGTGTTATTGTGAGTATGGTTAGTTCATAGTATTTGCTGAAACTTGAATGCTGGCTTTTCATGTTACAACAACAAGAGCAAACAGAGTTTGTAAAAGTTTTTCTTTATCACTTTCAGTTTATCAACTGAATTGCTTGAGGACAAGCAAAGGTTTAAGCTTGGGGGAGTTGATACGTCTCCAACGTATCTACTTTTCCAAACACTTTTGCCCTTGTTTTGGACTCTAACTTGCATGATTTGAATGAAACTAACCCAGACTGATGCTGTTTTCAGCAGAACTGCCATGATGTTGTTTTATGTGTAGAAAAGAAAAGTTCTCGGAATGTCCTGAAAAATCCACGGAGGCACTTTTTGGAATTAATAAGAATTTCTGGGTGAAAGATATACACGAGGGGGCCCACAGGCTATCCACGGGACAGGGGGCGCCGCCCCTAGGGTGCGCCCTCCTATCTCGTGGGCCCCCTGGACCTCCACCGACCTCAACTCCAACTCCATATATTCACGTTCAGGGAGAAAAAAATCAAGGAGAAAGTTTCATCGCGTTTTACGACACGGAGCTGCCGCCAAGCCCTAATCTCTATTGGGAGGGCTGATCTGGAGTCCGTTCGGGGTTCTGGAGAGGGGGATTCATCGCCGTCGTCATCATCAACCATCCTCCATCACCAATTTCATTATGCTCACTACCGTGCGTGAGTAATTCGATCGTAGGCTTCCTGGACGGTGATGAGTTGGATGAGATTTACCGTGTAATCAAGTTAGTTTTGTTAGGGTTTGATCCCTAGTATCCACTATATTCTGAGATTGATGTTGTTATGACTTTGCTATGCTTAATGCTTGTCACTAGGGCCCGAGTGCCATGATTTCAGATCTGAACCTATTATGCTTTCATGAATATATGTGTGTTCTTGATCCTATCTTGCAAGTCTATAGTCACCTATTATGTGTTATGATCCGACAACCCCGAAGTGACAATAATCGGGATACTTCTCGGTGATGACCGTAGTTTGAGGAGTTCATGTATTCACTATGTGCTAATGCTTTGTTCTGGTTCTCTATTAAAAGGAGGCCTTAATATCCCTTAGTTTCCGCTAGGATCCCGCTTCCACAGGAGGGTAGGACAAAAGATGGCATGCAAGTTCTTTTCCATAAGCACGTATGACTATTTACGGAATACATGCCTACATTACATTGATGAATTGGAGCTAGTTTTGTGTCACCCTATGTTATAACTATTACATGAGGAATCGCATCCGGCATAATTATCCATCACTGATCCATTGCCCACGAGCTTTTCATATATTGTTCTTCGCTTATTTACTTTTCCGTTGCTACTGTTACAACTACTACAAAAACCCAAAAACATTTATCTTTACATTTGCTACTGTTACTTTTATTATCATACCACTTTTGCTACTAAACACTTTGCTGCAGATACTAAGTTATCCAGGTGTGGTTGAATTGACAACTCAAATGCTAATACTCAAGAATATTCTTTGGCTCCCCTTGTGTCGAATCAATAAATTTGGGTTGAATACTTTACCCTCGAAAGCTGTTGCGATCCCCTACACTTGTGGGTTATCACATATCATTATTTTCTTCCAAAGCAATGGTCATTCTCTCAATAAATTCTTTAACATAGACATTACGAGCGTAGTTTTCATAGCAATATTTAAGTATGTCAAAATGTTCAGATTTGTAGGGAGTAATATCATACTTTCCAATCAAAGAAGCAACTTCATAAGCACCCTTAAAAGCAACAAATTCTTTAATTGGTTTGATATCATGGTAATTATAAACACCCTTTGCATAAGAAGATAAGATTTCATTATCATTAAACTCGCATAGGTAGGAAAGGTGTTTTTTAGGGTTATTAGAGACACAAGTAAAATCATAAATTTCACAAAGATTCCAAGCATAACACAGCAAATTATTTATTTTATTCCATAAGACTCTCCCTTTTTCAGATATATGGTGACGCACAAAATGAGCATGCTCATCTAAAGATTTTCCCTCAACTAAACTAGTTGGGGTTTCAACACGAGCACAAATAGATCTAAGAAGATCCAAGTAGAACACTTTAAGTGGATCCATATCAATAGAGTTTTAGCAAGAAAAGATGCAAGCAAATAGAATGCACATGGAAACACAAACAAAAAGAAATACGGGAGGAAGGCGAAGAAAAGGAAAATCTTTTCGAAAATCATTTTAGAGGTGGGTGTCGGTGTCAAAACCGGCAGATCTCGGGTAGGGGGTCCCGAACTGTGCGTCTAGGAGGATGGTAACAGGAGACAAGGGACACGATGTTTTACCCAGGTTCGGGCCCTCTTGATGGAGGTAAAACCCTATGTCCTGCTTGATTAATATTGATGATGTGTGTTACAAGAGTAGATCTACCATGAGATCAAGGAGGCTAAACCCTAGAAGCTAGCCTATGGTATGATTGTTGTTCGTCCTACGGACTAAAGCCATCTGGTTTATATAGACACCGGAGAGGGCTAGGGTTACACAGAGTTGGTTACAATGGTAGGAGATCTACATATCCGTATCGCCAAGCTTGCCTTCCACGCCAAGGAAAGTCCCATCCAGACACGGGACGAAATCTTCAATCTTGTATCTTCATAGTCTTGGAGTCCGGCCAATGATGATAGTTCGGCTATCCGGACACCCCCTAGTCCAGGACTCCCTCAGTATCCCCTGAACCAGGCTTCAATGACGACGAGTCCGACGCGCATATTGTCTTCGGCATTGCAAGGCGGGTTCCTCCTCCGAATAATTTATAGAAGATTGTGAACACCAGGATAGTGTCCGGCTCTGCAAAATAAATTCCACGTACCACCATAGAGAGAATAATATTCACACAATGTTCAATCTGCTGACGTATTTGGTGGCGTGACGTCACACCACTACCAAGCCTTTACTCGAATTGTTTTTATTGTACCACCTCAGCGTGTTTAGCGAAGTGGTTTCCTTGGCACGTCTTGTTGAAGCAGAGATCATGTTCCCCTTATTCCGGGATTCCCATCAATACGGACGTGGGTAACCCAACCGCGCCATTGATTGCGGCGCTTGGGAGATAAGCGAGTTTTATCAGGCCGGTGGGGACACATGTTTTTGTCCGCCCATATAAGGGGATAAAGATCCAACCCTTGTACCTGCGCCTTCTTCCTCCTTGGCTTATCCATCTCCGTGAACTCGAGCTCCAGCGCCCAAGTCTGCACATCTCACCTCAACCTTCTCCAACTATGTCCGGAGCGGGAGGCAAGTGGATGGCCTCCTCCGTCACGGAGGGGCACATCCAGAAGCTGCGCAGCGCCAGATATTTGTCCAGCAACATCGCGCACCGGCTCCCCAATGAGGGAGAGCTCATCCCCACCCCCAGGCCCCATGAGAGGGTAGTATTCCTCCGCGGACTGGGCTTCCCACTCCATCCCTTTGTCCGGGGGCTCATGTTCTACTACGGCTTGGATTTCCATGATCTGGCCCCGAATTTCATCCTCAACATCTCGACGTTCATCATTGTGTGTGAGGCCTTCCTCTGCATCCAGCCTCACTTCGGCTTGTGGCTCAAGACCTTCAGTATCAAGCCGAAGGTTGTGAAGGGCGGTCAAGCGGAGTGCGGAGGCGCCATGGTGGGCAGGATGTCCCATGTTACTTGGCTTGAGGGCACTTTCGTGGAAACCATTAAGGGGTGGCAATCGGGGTGGTTCTACATCACCGAGCCATGTGACCCTGAATGGGCAGCGGCCCCCGAATTCAGATCTGGCATCCCCACACAGCTCACCACCTGGAAAGAGAGCGGCCGGACATGGGGTGATTCGGAGGAGCTGACCGGACTCCAAGCCTGCATCCAAAAGCTAGTGGACAAGAAGCTCAAGCTTGTCAACGTAGTCCAGGTCATGCTCATCCGCCGGATTCTCCCGTGCCAACGACGGGGCTTCAATATGTGGGAGTTCGATCCGGTGCAGCATCAGACTTTGAGCGGGCTCTTCGACACTACATACGAAGACGTCTGGAGGGTGCTGTTTAAGGGTGCCGAGGCCCCCGCATCCGCTACCGAAGATCGCGGATTCAGCTCGCAGCGTCCAGCTGACGAGGTCAGTGAGCCCTTTACGGGATGCTTGTTTTCCATAGTTTGACTCTATGCGGGATCTAAACTCCCTCTCTTTTGACATGACTGGCTGGAGAAGGCCGAACAGACTATCTGTCCGGCCCCATTACCAGAGGACCCAGCGGACGCCCGCTTAACGGGGCTGCTGGCTCCGGCACCCCACGTGGTGCCGGAGAAGAAGGCCAAGAAGAAGGCCACGGGCACTCGGAAGAGTTCCCATTTTTAGGTGTTATCGGATGATGACTCCGAGGCAGACTCCGCCCACAAAGGCGAGGACGAGAAGAAGAAAGCCTCTCCCCCAGCGGGGGGAGGGAAGAAAAGGAAGGCCTCCCCAATGAGGGAGGCCGAAGGGTCCAAGAAGGGAAGGATTCTTGCCCCGGACTGCTCTGCCAACGCCGGTGACGACGACGAGGATTGGCCCCCAAGGGCCAAGCCCCTGGCGAGATTGTAAGTATCTAGACTCCCGAATAACTTTATAATTTTTCTTTTCGCCACATGGTGTCTTTCTAATGCTGCATACAACCCTGCAGTCCGCCCAAGGATGATCTTCCCGCTTCGTCGAGCGGGTCCTTGGGTGCGTCGGATATGGATTCCCTTCCGACCGCCTCCACCCCCCGTGATGCAGACGATGCCGAGGTGGGATCCCGGGAAGGGACCTACCAGGAGGAGGAGGCCCCGGAGGTGTCGTGGAACAACCTCCCGGACTTTGCACCGGACTCGGCCCCAGAACCCATAGTGGCTCCGGAGTCCGGCGGGCGGCCCCTTCGTAAGAAGGGCAAGACCGTGACGCCGGCAGCCTCCGTCCAACTGGAGGCGCCGGATAGCTTGCTGGAGGCGCTCAATGGCGCCTCCATCGAAGAGGAACACCGCACTGTTATGAGTGCGGTGATTCAGAAGGTTCAGCTCGCCAAGAGCGGGCTGACCGAAGCCTGCAGCAGCCTTCTAACAGGCTTTGAGGTAAGAATTTTGATATATGTAAAATAGTACCGCATAGACAGTAGCCCCTGATGCTCGGTTCGGTGTTCGGAAAGAAAAGCCGGACTGAGGATCTAAAAAGATATACGTAGGAGTCATAAAAAATATGTCAATATGGGATTGTAGGCTGTGCTGCTGACCTCTGCCGCACTGACTGCGGAGGTCAATACTTTGAAGCAAAGCCTCGAGCGGTCCGAGAACAAGCTCGGCCATGCCAAGAAGCAGCTCGAGGACAATGAAGGTGAGCAACACCTTATTAAAAATGTACCTTACAGAAAAGGATTTTGGTTGCAAGAAGAATGACAAGGATAACGTGGGTATTGCAGGGGCCACAAGCGAGGTGGCGACCCTGAAGGAGGTGGTGTCCGCGGCCGAACATAATGTGGCCGCGGAACGCACCGAGCGAGAGAGGCAGGAGGCGCGGGTGGCGGAGGTACGGCAAGAGCTCCAGGATCTCGTGGAAAAACACGAGAGTTTGGAGCGTGACTCGAAGACTCGAGAGTCCGAGCTTGCAACGGCTCTTGAGAGTGCCAAAGCCGCTAAGGCAGAAGCCTATAAGGCCCTCCAGGAAGTCAAGGCGTTGAAGAAAATAGCAGCGGGTAAGGCATTTTTCATGCAAAGTAAGCATGTGAGTGTGAATTACCTATCACTTACCCGAATTCAGAGCTCTCCAGGAGCGTTCGCAGATCTGCCCCGCAGCGAGTCCGATGCTGCCGCTTTCTACAGGGCCGAGGAGGGGAGCTCGACGGAGAAGGTCTTCTGGTCTCAGTATGCTGAGGCCGGACATCCGGTGCCCCTTAGCGACCAGCTGAAGCAGCTGGTCGAGCTCCACAAGGTGGCCGAACAGGCCATGAAGGGCCTCATAGTTCGGCTAGGGCCTAAGGAGGCCATGCCTAGGAGCTACTTCGGCCTGGTGCGGCGGCTGGTGGATGCGTGTCCATGGGTTGAAGTCATCAAGCACTCCGCCTGTATTGAAGGTGCCCGTCGGGCCCTTGCCCGCGCAAAGGTGCACTGGGGCAAGATGGATGCTCAGAAGCTTATGACAGACGCGCCACCGCAGGGCAAGGAGCATCGCACGCCCGAGATGTATTATAAGAGTGTCCTGAAGGGTGCCCGCATTATTGCGGGTGAGTGCTCCAAAGATGTAATATTTGAGTAGACTTGCATTTTGTTATCCTGTGCGCTGAAAACTTAGTTCATATGCGCTAAGCAACGCTTTAATTTAAAATATTACCTTCTATGCGGCTGTTTATCAAAACTGAGAGATGGCAAGTCGTCGGCTTCAGCCCCCATGCCACGAGTGCTGGGGTGTTCGGGATAAATTTGAGCACTCTTGTTCCCATTTTTGGGTCCATCTAGGGAGGTGCTCAACACAACGAACAAGGCAACCGGACTTATAATGCTTGAACACTCTCACTTAGCCATAGAATTCTATAATTTTAAATTTCGGCGAAGCCCCTAGTATTCGGAAGGCCGAATTTGGGGCGCTATCCACGCCTGGGCCGGACAAAGCCGGCTCCTCGCTCTAAGCGGCATAAGTCTTTAGGGACTCGCAAAAAACCTCTCGAACAGCGACCAGCTCTCGCCTCATCATGACGGTCAGTTTTAGCTTTCTCCACTGAGGCGCTCACCCAGCTCAACTGGGGCACAATCGCAGTGGTTCTCCCAGTGCTACCTTAGCCGATACAACGGAACGTAAGGTACCAAAACATGGGAGCCCGGCAAACCCAACTATTGGCCCAAGACATGATTCGGAGCTGATGCATATAATGCTATAAGTTCGGGGTGCCACACTTGTGAAAGTGTTCGGACTTATCACACCATGATGCGGGAAACATAAGCCCCTGGTGTATTTAGCTGTACCAAAATGTACGGATGCAACATGTCATAAATGAACATATGTATAAGAAAGAAATGCAATTGGAAGCAAAAAGGTGTTGCATTACTTATTCAAGAAAAACTGCTGTGAATGCAGAACGATACAAATGGTGCGATAAGCAAGGGATGGGACTATTAAACATGTCCCCCTCCAGGGGTAGGCTGCGGAATGGTGTATAAAACAGATTTAATGCTCGTAATTGAGACCACCTGGATATTCGTTGTAGCCTTTCTCCTTCCCTGGCTGTTGCATTGTGAGTTCGGCAGGTCTACTGCCGGACAGAGCCTCTGACGAACGGAGTCCTGTGGGTAAAAAAAAGGAAAAAAAGAAGAACGACACACTTGAGAGCCCCTAGTGTGGTTGAGCCGCATTCTGGGCCTATCGTGGTCGTTCCCCTCTCCCCGTGCCCATGGTATCTCCAAAGCGTAATGGTGTACGCGAAGGACCTGTCTTGACGTTTTGCAGGGGCTGGGGTTGGGGTCGCACTGCTACGCGTGCTCGGAACGTGCCAGGTGATATTGTTGTAGGTTACTCCGGGCGCGTTTAGCCGTGTCCGGTCGCTTAACGGCCGGACTCGAGAATGGCCTTAAGAGGCTGCACTGTACTTCTGCCGCGAGAGCCACTGTATGTTCCTTCGTTCGGAGAGAGCGTTCAGTGTTTCCGTTGACCGTGATGACTCCTCGAGAGCCTGGCATCTTGAGCTTGAGGTATGTGTAGTGCGGCACCGCGTTAAACTTTGCAAACGCGGTACGTCCGAGCAGAGCATGATAGCCGCTGCGGAACGGAACTATGTCAAAGATTAACTCCTCGCTTCAGAAGTTATCCGGGGATCCGAAGACCACTTCCAGTGTAACTGAGCCTGTACAATTGGCTTCTACACCTGGTATGATGCCTTTAAAGGTCGTCTTGGTAGGTTTAATCCTTGAGGGGTCTATGCCCATTTTGCACACTGTATCCCGATAAAGCAGATTCAGGCTGCTGCCGTCGTCCATCAGGACTCTGGTGAGGTGAAATCCATCGACGATTGGGTCTAAAACCAATGCGGCGAATCCGCCATGGCGGATGCTGGTGGGGTGGTACCTTCGGTCAAAAGTGATCGGGCAGGAGGACCATGGATTGAACTTCGAGGCAACTGGCTCCATCGCGTATACATCCCTGAGTGCACGCTTCTGCTCCCTTTTGGGTATGTGTGTTGCGTATATCATGTTCACCCTCCGCACCTGTGGGGGGAAACCCTTCTGTCCTCTACTGTTCGGCAGTCGGTCTCTTCCTCGTCATCGCTATGCAGCCCCTTGTGATTGTTTTCGGCAATTAACTTGCCTGCCTGCTTGAATACCCAACAGTCCCTATTGGTGTGGTTGGCTGGCTTTTCGGGGGTGCCGTGTATCTGGCACGAGCGGTCGAGTATTCGGTCCAAATTGGACGGACCCGGAGTAGTTCTTTTGAATGGCTTTTTCCGCTGACGGGGTTTAGAGCCTCTGAATCCGGCATTGACTGTCGTATCTTCACTATTATCACCGTTAATGCGGCGTTTGTTTTTGTTGCGACGCGACCTGCCATTACGGTCCTTGATATCCGGACTGCCAGAATTTTTGCTGAGGTTGTTGCTGCGTGCTAGCCAGCTGTCCTCACCCACGCAGTAGCAGGTCATCAGTGATGTGAGGGCTGCCATGGATTTCGGCTTTTCCTATCCCAGGTGCCGCAGATGTTATGTTTGAAGGCCGCGAGGGCCTCCGGATCCGGACAGTCGACGATTTGGTTTTTCTTGGTTAAGAACCGTGTCCAGAATTGTCTGGCCGATTTGTCTGGCTGCTGAATTATATGGCTTAGGTCGTCAGCGTCTGGTGGTCGCACATACGTGCCTTGGAAGTTATCGAGGAATGCGGCTTCCAGGTCTTCCCAACTCCCAATTGACTCTGCTGGCAAGCTGTTAAGCCAATGTCGGGCTGGTCCTTTAAGCTTGAGTGGGAGATATTTGATGGCGTGAAGATCATCACCGCGGGCCATGTGGATGTGAAGGAGATAGTCTTCGATCCAAACCGCGGGGTCTGTTGTGCCATCGTAAGATTCAATATTCACGGGTTTAAACCCTTCGGGGATTTGATGATCCATTACTTCATCTGTGAAGCATAGTGGGTGTGCGGCGCCTCTGTACTGGGCGATATCACGACGGAGCTCAAAAGAGCTTTGTCTATTTTGTTCGGCCCGGCCGGACTTACTGTGTCCGGCGCGACGGTTGTCGTCACGTATCATGGGGCGCCCACGCGATCCATAGATCGATCTTGATTGTCTTTCCTTATCCTCCAATATATCGTGCAAGTCCAGAGCGTTCCCCTGTGGCCTTGTGCTTTTCGAGCGATGCCGGGGTACGGTTCTAGTGAAGGGCCTAGAGGCCTCTCTGTCGCGACCACGGGGTGTTCGGTCTGCCGTATTTTTTGCTGGTGATGCAGGTTCATATGCCTCCTCCTCTAATCGGGGGAGCAGCTTGCGTTTAGGGTAGCTTTTGGAGGGGCGTTCGAGCTCATGCTCTTCGGCCGCGAGGCCTTCAGTCCATCTGTCGGCTAGCAGATCTTGATCAGCTCTAAGCTGTTGCTGCTTTTTCTTGAGGCTGTTTGTCGTGGCCATAGGCCTGCGTTTAAAACGCTCTTGTTCGACGGGATCCTCAGGCACGACGAATTCATCATCGTCGAGGCTTGCCTCATCTCCGGAGGGAGGCATATAATCCTCTACCTCTTCTTCTGCCGCTCTCTCATGGGGGCTGGCATCTCCGTCCTCCTGTGCTGAATCTTGCTGGAGTGGGTTGTCTTCGGCACTGTCTGGGGTGTTATTATCTCCGGTGCCGGAATCTTCATTGTTGCTGTGGCGGGATTTAGAGCGGTGCTGCTGACGCCGGCGCTTGGGCTGTTTCTTGGTGGGGTCTTCCTCCGCTGTTTCTTCGCCATTCCCATCCTTTGGGATATCCATCATGTATATGTCATATGATGAGGTGGCTTTCCAGTGCCCGGTAGGCGCTGGTTCTTGGTTGTCTCCGACATCGTTGTCCATACCGTCGATGTCTTCGGAGTCGTAGTCTAGCATGTCGGTTAGATCGTCGATAGTGGCTACTAAGTGGGTGGTGGGTGGGCTTTGAATTTCTTCATCGTCCGCATCCCAACCGTCCTGACCACAGTCCGTCCAGGGCACTCCTGCTAACGAGAGATACTTTAGCGAACTCAAGATGTCGCCGAAAGGTGAGTGCTGAAAGATGTCCACAGCGGTGAACTCCATGATCGGCGCCCAACCGGATTCGATTGGAGGGGGCGCGGGAGGCTCGGAGTCCGGCGAGGAGTCCGGCACCTCGGAGTCACGGGCTTCATGAGGGACAAGATCAATGTTCGGCTCTATCGCCGTAGAGGTTGCAGCCCCCGAGGCGGTGTCTATCCATCCTTCCTCGATCTGCGCAGCCAGCTCCAAATTGAAGATCGGAGCGGACTCGAGTGCGGCCTCCAGGATATTGTCCGGCTGCAGAGCTAAATCATGCTCGTCGTGACAGTGCGGCACGCTCGGCTGTGGCTCGAATCCATCAAGGATCAGGTTCCGGCAGATGTCAGCCGTGAAGTTCAAACTTCCAAATCGGACCTGACGGCCAGGAGCGTAGCTTTTGATCTGCTCCAGATGGCCAAGAAAATTGGCCCGCAGTGCAAAGCCGCCGAATACGAAGAACTGTCCGGGGAGGAAGGTCTCACCCTGGACTGCGTCGTTGTTGATGATCGAAGAAGCCATCGAGCCTATCGGTGACGACATAGAGGAACTCTCAATGAAAGCACCAATGTCGGTGTCAAAACCGGCGGATCTCGGGTAGGGGGTCCCGAACTGTGCGTCTAGGCGGATGGTAACAGGAGACAAGGGACACGATGTTTTACCCAGGTTCGGGCCCTCTTGATGGAGGTAAAACCCTATGTCCTGCTTGATTAATATTGATGATGTGTGTTACAAGAGTAGATCTACCACGAGATCAAGGAGGCTAAACCCTAGAAGCTAGCCTATGGTATGATTGTTGTTCGTCCTACGGACTAAAGCCATCCGGTTTATATAGACACCGGAGAGGGCTAGGGTTACACAGAGTCGGTTACAATGGTAGGAGATCTCAATATCCGTATCGCCAAGCTTGCCTTCCACGCCAAGGAAAGTCCCATCCGGACATGGGACGAAGTCTTCAATCTTGTATCTTCATAGTCTTGGAGTCCGGCCGATGATGATAGTTCGGCTATCCGGACACCCCCTAGTCCAGGACTCCCTCAGTGGGGGAGAGGAAAACGAGAGGTGAATGGCAAATAATGTAATGCAACAGAGGGGAGTTTATGATGGGTACTTGGTATGGCTTGACTTGACGTAGATCTCCCCGGCAACGCCGCCAGAAATCCTTCTTGCTACCTCTTCACCTTGCGTTGGTTTTCTCTTGAAGAGGAAAGGGTGATGTGGCAAAGTATCGTAAGTATTTCCCTCAGTTTTGAGAACCAAGGTATCAATCCAGTAGGAGACAACGCACAAATCATTGAATACTTGCACAAACAATCAACAACTTGCACCCAACGCGATAAAGGGGTTGTCAATCCCTTCAGTGTCACTTGCAAAAGTGAGATCTGATAGAGATAGATAAACGGTAAAGTAAATATTTTTGGTATTTTTGGTTTATAGATCGGAAAGTAAAAGATTGCAAAATAGTAGATCGGAAACTAGCAAGATGTAAACGAGATTAAATAATATGGAAAATAGACCCGGGGGCCATAGGTTTCACTAGTGGCTTCTCTCATGATAGCAAACATTACGGTGGGTGAACAAATTACTGTCGAGCAATTGATAGAAAAGAGCATAGTTATGATGATATCTAAGGAAATGATCATGAACATAGGCATCACGTCCGTGTCAAATAGACCGACTGTAGCGACCCGACCCGAATGGGTCGAAGTCTTTGTGCATAAGTGTCATCCCTCGATCGGTATGCTAACACACAGTACTCGAGGATTTATAACAGAGTTCAATCACATGTAAAAAGTAACGTAAATACTATTACCTCAATCCATATAGCGGAAGTAACAACAAAGTTGTGGAGTCCCAACAGCACCAACGGCAAAGTTGAGTGTAGACATCGTAACCCTAACGTATCACTTACTCGTCGTAAGATTCCTGCAACATGAGACGTTGCAGCCGCGTAGGTCAGTACATTGAATGTACTGGCAAATTCACACCACAGAATAATGATGAACAATATCTATCACTACATGCATATTTGGCTGGTGGAGGCTCTAAGTTTAATTTTGCATAAAGCTAATTTTCCCTACAACAAAGGAATAAATGTTTTATTCACTACCAAGTTTATGCCATTATTGAGAAGGTTCCTCGAACTCAATCCCAAAAATTACCAGTATAAATAATAATCCCAAATTCATTAAGTAAATAGAGTGATGAGATCAACAAATAATTCACTTCCAGATTGTCAAATTGTCCATAACAAGGGACACGGCTAACCATGATTAGTTTGTACACTCTGTAGAGGTTTGCGCACTTTTCCCACAACACTCGATCTCCTCCGTTGAATTCCTCGCACTGCCTGATGTTTGAGAACCGAATGATCGAGACATAGTCTTTCCGAAGAGGTCCCCTTAATCGACAGATAGGCCGGTACACCTACAATCCCCATACATCTACTAGCTTATCATGGAAAGGTTTCCCACAGCTTACTCAACTATGCTAGAGCCCATAATGGCTTGTGGCTGCACATGGAAATTTCTAGGCATGAAATATCGTATGATCCCTTTGAGCCTGGGTGGCATTCTGTAGGGTAATCACACGGGTACTTCGGGATTTCCTTGGGCAGGCACTAGTTTCTCCAGGTGCCCGAGCAAGCCACTGGTTTCTCCAGGGTGCCCCCAACCATTCCACCCAGATGTGTATTAAAGTTGCCACCTTAGTTTTCCCTTAATTATTACTCTCACAACTTTCATGAATCTCACATACCAATCCCCATCTACAAGCATGGCTAAGCAATATATGACATAACGAATAATCCCGGGGTGTTTCAAGGGTCATAGGTTCCTACCTCATGAACTACGTAGAAAATGCCCAATTCCCAATCCTACTCATGCAAATTTGCAAGGGTGAACTAATGCATAGTAAAAACTGGGTATTGAAAAACATGATCAAAGTGTGAACTTGCCTTGTACTGTTGATAAAGATTCTTTGCACTCATAATTCCAGATAGTTCTACTCGTCGCACTCCAATCAATCTATCGTAATTAAGCAATTTTATCCACACATAAGCAATCACTCAAAAACCCAAAAATGCAAACGAAGATTACAAAAACTCCAAAAGAACCAAATCAAATTATTTTGCAAGATCAGATCCTAATTTTCGTGAAAAAGTGTGGTGATGGCTCAAGATGTTAGATTATGCCTAGGGATTCAATTTGAAAAAATGAATCAATTGAAATGCGGTACAGTTTACAAGATATGATCAAGTGAAGCTTCGAGTTCAAATTTGAATCGTTCAAATTTGAGAAGATCAAACGTTGAAACTAATGATGCTACTGGATGTAGGAAGTCAATATGAAAATGTAGGAAAAAGAATTACTAGATTGAAAATAACGGATCAAGTAATTTAACATAGCATCGAATCTGGTTAGAATGTTGTGTAACAACTCTTTGGTGGACTAGTAGAGTAACTGGCTAAGATGAAAATTATATGTTGGAAAGATGACACCAATTGTGCGAACGGAAAGATTACTTCAATACGAATCCGATGCAGTTGGGTTCATCAGAAATGGAGGTACGGATAAAAAATATATGATCGAAAGAAATTTCAGTATGAATCTGAACAAATTTAGAAATTTGAAAGTTGCAAAAAGTTTATTTGATAGATTCACTAGATAGGTGGAATCAAGACGAAAATATTGGCGTTGGTTTCGTCTAATTTGGACGAACGAGTAAAAAATTATGCTATTTGAAAAAATTCAGGGTCAAGCTGTTTTACGGAGGAAAAAGAGTTATGGCTAAAAGAATTCTAGTACTAAAAAGTAAATACCGGAACTAATTTATAAATCTAATTATTCTACCGTACACTAATCTAAAAATAATAAGCTATGGAAGTATAAAGGAAAATACGAAGAAAGATACCTTTATAAGATAGAGAAAAGACGACTCCGGATAGAGGAGACAACTGCCAGAAGTCCCATGGGATAGAAGAACTATATTTTCCTTTTGTGAAGCTAGTCAAACCAAAATATTAATTTAACCTGCAGTGGATGATTTTTGGGGTTCTATGGTTCTATATTTATAGGTGGAAGAGAGGTTTAGGGGTCAAAGGCGCTTCCAGAGATTGGAGCCAGACAAAGATAAGACTCCACGGCGGCACGATCGGGATGATCGGGTCAAAAATGAGTCAAAACTTGTAAAACCCCGGTTTTGGCCTTGTTAATAAGGAGAAATTGACATACTTAGCAAACAGAGATAGAATTATTTCAAAAAGAGATTAGGAAAGAGCCATTTCCCAACCAAATAAAACAGGAAAGCATGAGGCCCGAAGCCCTTTCTCATTTCGAATTTCATCTTAGTATCGGTAATGCCCCACCCAAAAGTATTTCATCGCAATCACACGCTAGCTTGGTTGGAAATCGAAATAAAGAATACCACTATTTGATGATTTTGTCGGCATCCAACTGTTCTCGAATTGGTTTATTCAAGAATTCAATGAATCAGTCTTTCTACAGAGGTCAATCTTTGCCTATTAGGCAAGAGGATAGGACGCCCCATCTACGGACCAAGAGAACGAGATATTTACTTTTTTGACATCTGTAACTACATTCTCACATTTCTTTTTTGATCTCATGACTTTTTATGCGATCGGACAACGAATGAGATCAAGCTGCTTTATATACTCATCACCAATATATTGCAGGGTTCATCATGACATGGGCTTTTGCTCACGAAGCTATTTTTTCATTTGGAATTACACAAAAAAGATTTTTCATCGGAAAGAGGTCTACGAAGACTTTTGGGAAAACGTCGACGTTTGCTCTTGTATCTGTTTTCCTCCTCTTTAGCCATTGCTTCTTTAACCATATCTTTGTTATTCTTTAGGGGCAATTTAAACATGTTCGCATCCGATTGACGAAAGTTTCTCTTTTCATGACACGGGGGGGGGGGGGGTCTCTGTGGCCCCCGATTGATGATTTTCAAAGATCTACGCCAAGCGCCTCGAAGCGGGGATCCACTTTTTACTACTTTAGAAAGTGAGAAGCGTTTGAAGAAGAGGGCGGCTCCCTGGATTGAACACATAAAATAGTGCCAAGATCTCCTCTATGCAGCTTCGTCTTCCTTTCTAACATTAGTAAATTCAAGCTAATGGGACCAGTTTTGAATTGCCTAGAGGGTGGAGAAGTCACATCATCTAAGGTTTGTTGTGGGTTCAATTATGACATTGAGTCATTATATACCTTAATTCTATTAAGGATCTTCCGCGGTCTTATTTCTTTCACTCTTGCTCGAGACGGATGATGACAGGTCACGGCCATATTATTAAAAGCTTGCGGTAAGAAGGTGTTTCGTTCTAGTGCCCGGAAATAATATTCCAAAGTTGGGGATGGCAAGTTTAACACCGTGGGTAAGCCTTTCACTCGCTCTGGCACATTTTGGCGGAACGTCGACGTTATATGGATTGTCTTCAATTGGATGGGGGATCTGATTGACAGTGGATGATTTTTGGGGTTCTATGGTTCTATATTTATATGTGGAAGAGAGGTTTAGGGGCCAAAGGCTAGGCAATGTGGGACTAAAAGAAGACAAAAATAAATGAAACAAAGGAGAAAAGCTAAGCGCCTCGCACGGGCCTAAAGGCCATCGGCCGGCCGCGCGCGTACGTGCTGCAGTTTTTTTTCTTTTTTCTTTTTTAAGCCAAAGGAAGAAGAAACAAAATCTGGAAAGGAAAAGGTTGGCTAGGCCTGGCCCATTTAGGGGGGAAAATGATGGGGCGCCAGATGCTATTATGCAGCGCATGTGGGTGATAGCATGCACAGTTTTTTTAAAATAGAAACAGAAAAGGAAAACTGAATAACAAAAATAAAAAATAGAATTGTACATAGGCATATTATATATTAAAAATTTTAGAAAAACAATTCCTACAACATGAACTATTTCTTAGAGTCAACTAAAATCGACAAATATTCACATAAACTAAACAATGCTACTAGTGCAATAAAACCCAATAAAAATCATTTTTTAAATACCAAAATGATTTCAAATTTATTTTTATCCACTTTTCTACTGTAGGGAATCATTTTACCCATTTTCCATTTATTAGTTTTTAGGAGGAAAAATTAAAAAATCAAATAAAGAAAAATTCAATAAAATCCAAAATGGTTATTCCAATTGGATTCAAATATTTTTCCAACCATTTTGAATTGGTTCCAACATTCATTTACCATTTTTATTTCCAATAATTGAAGGAGTCCTATTACCTTCTCTCTTTATTTATTTTTGAAAATATATTTGGAAAAGATGTTGAAACCCATATGGAGTATTTCCAAAAGTGGCTCAAATGCCATTTTGAATGTGGCCTCCTACTTACCACACTATTTCAATTTTGAAGAAGTCATGTTATCTTCCCTCATGAAAATCCTTGAGTGGCATGAAGCTTCTGAGTTGAAATCTTTCAAATGGAAATTCCATGGAAACCAAAAGCAAAAAATGAAAGTTTGGGAAAGTACTTTTATTACCTCTCATTTAACTTTCAAAAAGTTTCAGATTTCACTCAATTTCACACAACAAACCACACAAGCAAACATTATTACTTAATTAATATAACATTCCAAAATTTAGAATTTTGGGATGTTACACCAACACCTGGCTGCATCTATTAATATTACTCCACACATCGACCGCTATCCAGCATGCATCCAGAGTATTAAGTTCATAAAGAACGGAGTAGCTCATTAAGTAAGATGACATGATGTAGACGATTTAACTCAAGCAATATGATGAAAACCCCATCTTGGTATCCTCGATGGCAACAATACAATACGTGCCTTGCTGCCCCTACTATCACTGGGAAAGGACACCGCAAGATTGAACCCAAAGCTAAGCACTTCTCCGACTGCAAGAAAGATCAATCTAGTAGGCCAAAGTAAACCGATAATTCGAAGAGACTTGCAAAGAAATCAAATCATGCATATAAGAATTCAGAGAAGAACCAAATAATATCCATAGATAATCTTGATCATCAATCCACAATTCATCGGATCTCGTCAAACACACCGCAAAAGAATATTACATCGAATAGATCTCTAAGAACATCGAGGAGAACATGGTATTGAGAATAAAAGAGAGAGAGAAGAAGCCATCTAGCTAATAACTATGGACCCGAAGGTCTGTGTTAAACTACGCATGTCGGATTGTGGGATCTGCAAACCCTTGAGAGGTTCAAACTCTGGGGTGCGTGAGGAGATCTCAACCTACCCAACCTGCCTATTCGCGATCCTCCTATGCCTAGCACGTCGAGCTCAAAGGGATAAGAGACACAACAGTTTTATCCTGGTTCAGGCCACCGATGTGGTGTAATACCCTACTCCAGCGTTTTTCTGGATTGCCTCGAAGGGCTGAGGATGAGCTAATACAATGGATGAACAAGCCTCAGGAGGTGAGGTGTTCTTGAGCTCCTGTGGTGTATACTAGCTCTACTTGTTCTGATCCCCCTTTCTATGGTGATGGCTAGTCCTATTTATAGTGGCCTTGGTCCTCTTACCAAATATGAGCTGGAAGGGATCCCACAATGGCCAGATTTGAAAGGGGACAAGTACTACAATCTATCCTGACAAAAGTAGTCTTCGCCTGTGAAAAGCCTCTGGCCGTGACGCTGCGGTGGGCTCGTCGATGACCTCCGTCCTGCCGTCATGGCAGTCTTGGTCATGTTGCACCAGAATGGAAACCTTTGGTCGGTTCCTCGAGACTCCACGCCTGCGCCCTGCTTCCTTTGCACCGAAGAGGAAACCTGCGCTCTGCGCCCACCTGGCCTTGGTCGTGACGGCTCACGTCAGCTGAGCCTCGTGAGACAACATTGCATAGAACTCTCGCCCCTCAGGAGCCAGCCTGAGGAGGCCGATTCCTTCGGGGGTCTTGGAGTTGCCCGCCTCGCGAGGCTTGGCTCCTCACGAGAGTCTTGTGGTGTTGGTGTTGATGCCGGACCGTACCAGGCTGTCGATGGAGCCACGTGATGGGCCGCAGGCAGGCTGGGCTAGATACCCCCGAATCTAGGACGCTGACAGTAGCCCCCGAGCCCAAGGCACACTCGGACTTGGCTTCCAGGCAAAGCCAAAGGACAAGGGCGAAGCGCCGCGGGCCCTAATCGCTTGCGGCCTTGATGACCCGTGGTGATTGATGGGACGTGGGCGACTCCGATTCCCCACGCTGCCTTGGTGCTACCTCTTGAGCACTGCGTTAGTTTTCCCTTGAAGAGGAAAGGGTGATGCAGCAAAGTAGCATAAGTATTTCCCCCAGTTTTTGAGAACCAAGGTATCAATCCAGTAGGAGGCTCCACACACGTCCCTCGTACCTACACAAACAAACAAGAACCTCGCAACCAACACGATAAAGGGGTTGTCAATCCCTTCATGGTAACTTGCGAAAGTGAGATCTGATAGAGATAATAAGATAAGATAAATATTTTTGGTATTTTTATGATATAGATTGGAAAGTAAAGATTGCAAAATAAAGTAGATTGGAAACTTATATGATAAAAGATAGACCCGGGGGCCATAGGTTTCACTAGTGGCTTCTCTCAAGATAGCATAAGTATTAAGGTGGGTGAACAAATTATTGTCGAGCAATTGATAGAAAAGTGCATAGTTATGACACTATCTAGGCATGATCATGTATATAGGCATCACGTCCACGACAAGTAGACCGAAACGATTCTGCATCTACTACTATTACTCCACACATCGACCGCAATCCAGCATGCATCTAGAGTATTAAGTTCATAAGAACAGAGTAACACATTAGGCAAGATGA
Source organism: Triticum aestivum (assembly GCF_018294505.1). Taxonomy (NCBI): domain Eukaryota; kingdom Viridiplantae; phylum Streptophyta; class Magnoliopsida; order Poales; family Poaceae; genus Triticum; species Triticum aestivum. The sequence goes on from NC_057795.1 coordinate 223,277,854, forward strand.
CATGATGTAGAGGGATAAACTCAACAATATGATATAAACCCCTTATTTTTATCCTCGATGGCAACAATACAATACAATACATGCCTTGTTGCCCCTGCTGTCACTGGGAAAGGACACCGCAGTATTGAACCCAAAGCTAAGCACTTCTCCCATTGCAAGAAAGATCAATCTAGTAGGCCAAACCAAACTGATAATTCGAAGAGACTTGCAAAGATAACCAATCACACATAAAAGAATTCAGAGGAGATTCAAATACTTCTCATAGATAAACTTGATCATAAACCCACAATTCATCGGACCTCGACAAACACACCGCAAAAAGAGTTACATCGAATAGATCTCCAAGAAGATCAAGGAGAACTTTGTATTGAGATTCAAAGAGAGAGAAGAAGCCATCTAGCTAATAACTATGGACCCGAAGGTCTGTGGTAAACTACTCACAACTCATCGGAGAGGCTATGGTGTTGATGTAGAAGCCCTCCATGGTCGATTCCCCCTCCGACGGAGCACCGGCGAAGGCTCCAAGATGGGATCTCGTGGATACAGAAGGTTGCGGCGGTGGAAATAGGTTTTCCTGGTGCTCCTAGATGTTTTCGGGGTACATAGATATATATAGGCGAAGGAGGTAGGTCAGGGGAGCCACGAGGGGCCCACAAGGGTGGGGGGCGTGCCCACCCCCCTAGGGCGTGCCCTCCTGCCTTGTGGCCGCCTCGGTTGCTTCTTGACGTCCACTCCAAGTCTCCTGGATTGCATTTGTTCCAAAAAGATCGCTCCTGAAGGTTTCACTCCGTTTGGACTCCCTTTGATATTCCTTTTTTTCGAAACACAGAAATAGGCAAAAAAACAGCAATTTGGGCTGGGCCTCCGGTTAGTAGGTTAGTCCCAAAAATGATATAAAAGTGTAAAGTAAAGCCCATAAACATCCAAAACAGGTAATATAATAGCATGGAGCAATCAAAAATTATAGATACGTTGGAGACGTATCACTCGGCAACTGCTCGACTTGACAACTGCATGCTGCATGCAGAGAGAATCATCATTACTAGAGATCGCGGTAGGCCGACGATTTACCTTCTCCCGACTATAAATTTGCGGGCGGCTGGAGCCCCTGCTCGTCTTTCTTTCGTCTGCTTCTCCTCTTTTCCATCTTGCCTCCATGGCGCCGATCAGAAGGTATTCCGCGGCTAAGAAGGGGAAGGCCCCTCGGGAGGGGCCCGATCCTCTCCCGCCGAAGAAACGGCTCCCCCTTCCTCACGATGTCGGCGCGGGTGAGAGGTGACCAGGCCTTGGCAATCGAGGCCTCCTGTAAGATCCCAAAATTCTAAATTTCGGAATGTTATATTAAATAGATAGTTTTGATTGCTTGTGTGATGTGCTATGTGGAACTGAGTGAAATTTGAAACTTTCTGAAAGTTAAATGAGAGGGAATGAAATGACTTTCCCAAACTTTCACCTTGCATTTATGATCTCCATGAATTCAAATTATTTTCATCACAAAACTCTAGAGAGAAGATGACATGACTTCTTCCATTTAAATAAATAAAAAGGTTTTTGAAAAGATATGAATTCCATTTGGAACTTTTTCAAATTCAGAAACTTTAAGCAACTCAATGATTTTCATGAGAGAAGATAAAATGACTTCTTCAAAACATATGAAATATGAGTTGGCAGTTTAAAAGAAATCCAATTTAAAGCCCCTTTGAAAATTATTTTCAATTTGGACTTATTTGGGTTTTATTCAAATTATTTTTCTCCAAAATTAAAATATATGGAAAATAGGGTAAAATGATTCCCTACATCATAAAATTGGAGAGAAATAAAGTTGAAATCATTTTGTTGTTTTTAAAATGATTTTTATTGGATTTTATTAGAGCTATAGCACTGTTTGATTTATTTGAATTTTTCGTGGATTTATTTGAAGCTAGATAAATGTTCATGTTGTAGGAAATCTTTTTCTGAAAATTTTGATATATTATATGCCTATAGTATTTTTTATTTAGTTGGTTTATTTTATTTTTGGTTGTTTGTAAAAAATGATTTAAAGAAAATAAAAAATTAAATAACTCCTGGACCGACCGGACCGGGCCGGCCTAGCCAGCCAGCCAGGCCACGGCCCCGCCGGCCCATGCCGCTCGCCCGCTTGATCCCCAAGCTCAGGACAGAATCCCGAGCCGCCACGACACCGCTGCCGCCTCGACGTCCGTGCTCCGCCCGTGCTCCGCCCGGACTCCACCGCCACCTTGGCCCCTCCTCCACGCCACCGACGCCCCCTCCTCTTATAAATCCCTTCCCCCTCTCTATGCTCGCACCGCCACCCCTCCCGCATCTCGCCGCCACTGCCACCGCACTTCATCGCCGCCTCCGTCGTCGAGTGTCGCACCCGCCAACCGCGACGCCATCGACCGCCCCGAGACCACCACCGCACCCGCCGCCCAGCGCCGTCCCTCCCCGAACACTTCGCTGGCCTCGACGACCACCGGAGCCACTGCTCCAATTGGATCCGAGTCACCGGAGAACCGCTGGAACCGCCGGCGCCGCGGTAAACCCTAACCCCCGATCCGCCGCCGGTTTTTAACGGAAAACCGCCTCCGACTGGTCCAATCCAGATCGGTTTTTGTTAGACCATTTCGTTTTTATTTTAGCGAACATTTTTTGTTTAGGTAGTTTCAGTGAACGTTTTCGTTCGTTAAGATTTTGTAACAAACGTTCATTTTTTAGCCTTTTCTTTTTCTGTTTATTTAAGTCAGGGACCTATCCGTGAATAAAATTATGTATAGATTAGCCCCTGGTTTTCAAACGATCATAACTTTTTGCCTGTTTATCCAAATACAACGAAACCAACACCCACTTCTTTGTTATGATCTCATCTATCCAGATAATCAACTTAAGCATATTTTTGAAAGTGTAAAATTTGATTTCAAATAGATTTGAATTCAAACTTCTTTTCTTCATAACTTGAGTTTTATAACTACGTTTTAGTTGATTCTTTTTGCAAATCAAAGTTCTTGACCTAAATTTTCTGATAAGGCCAAATCCACATAATTTTGGTACTGTTAGAAATTGTTTTCTGTTGCGGGAGTTATTTGCCTATTTTCGAAGTTTTGCGAGATCTTTTCTTCGATTCTTTTGCATGAGTGCTTATGTATGCAATTGCTTGCTTACGATAGATTGACCGGAGTGTGACGAGTAGAACTATCAGGAGTTATGAGTGAGATCATCTTCATCAACAGTACAAGGAAAGTTCACACTTTGATCATATCCCTGTATTACCCAGTTTTTATGCATTAGTTTCAACCCTCAAACATTGCATGAGTAGGATTGATTACATGTGGGTATGGGGAAGTAGTTGATGAGGTAGAACCTATTATCCTTTATATCAAAACCCTGGGAGTTACTACGTTATGCTTATACTGCTATGCTATGCTCGTAGACGTGGTTTGGTTTGAGTGATTCAGGACAGATGTGAGAGTTATTATTAATGGTTAACTTAAGGTGGCTACTTTAATACACATCTGGGTGGAATGGTAGGGGCACCCTGGAGCACCCAGTGGTTTGCCTGGGCACCTGGAGAACCCAGTGCTTGCCCAAGGGGATCCCGGAGGACCTGTGTGATCACCCTATGGAATGCCACCTAGGCTTAAAGGGATCATAAGATTATTCAGGCTAGAAACTTCCGTGTGCAACCACAAGCCATTATGGGCTCTGGCATAGTTGAGTAAGTTCTGTGAGTTCTTGAAGAGGTAGACTAGCAGATGTAGTGGGATGTAGGTGGTACTGTCTGCCCAGAGTAAAGAGTTAATGCTTCTAAAAGACTGTGTCTCCGTCATCCAGTTCTCAAACATCAGGAAGTGCAAGAAATTCAACGGAGGAGATCGAGTCTTGTGGGGAAAAGTGTGCAAACATCTGCAGAGTGTACAAACTAATCATGGGTAGCCGTGTCCCCGGTTATGGACATCTTGAGTATCTGGTTCTTGTATTATCATGTTGATCTCGTCACTCTAATTAATTAATTTGTTGGGTTGATGATTATTAATTTGGGGTTGAGTTGGAGTAACCTTCTCAATATTTTCAACAAACTTTGTAGTTAAATAATTTTTTATTCCTTTGTTGTAGGGAAAAATTGGCTTTATGCAAAATTAAACTTAGAGCTTCCACCGGTCAAATATGCATGTAGTGATAGCTATTGTTCTTCATTATCCTATGGTGTGAATTTGCCAGTACATTCAATGTACTGACCTACATGGCTACAACGTCTCATGTTGTAGGAATCTTATGACGAGTAAGTGATGCATCAGGGTTACGATTTCTACACTCAACTTTGACATTGGTGTTGATGGGAATCCACAACCTTGTTGTTACTTCCGCTATTTGGATTGAGGTAATAGTATTTACGTTACTTTATACATGTGATTTACCTCTGTTATAAATCCTCGAGTACTGTGTGTGTCAGCATACTGATCCAGGGATGACACTTAAGCACAGAGACTTTGATCCATTCCGGTCGGGTCGCTACAAGATGGTATCAGAGCACATGTTGACTGTAGGATGTGACCTTAGAAACTGGCAAGCCCATAGGAAAGATTTTCTCTACTACTTTATTTTCAAAAGGAGCTCTTACCTCTCTTCTCTTCTTAGCTTATTCAAATATTCCCTTTTAGTTAGACTATACCCTTTCCCCTTTTGACCACATGAAGATTCAGCTGATGAGACCACTCCAAGAAGTACAAGATATCGGACAACTAAGACCACTTCGGAATGAAGAGGACTTTACCATGCAGTATAATAATGGAAACTACAATGGTTGAAGACTCCGAAGACTAGGAGAATTTGAAGGCCCTGTAGAATTTTCCAGATTTGTATGACCTAGAAAGGCACCCCTTATGGAACTTGGCAGACTAAGGAAGCTGTCAATACCCGAGATCAAGGTGTATCGGAGAAAGACCGAAACATGGAGCATTAGAACTCAAAGGTTTTGTCAAGAAAACCCTAAGACAGGAGATATCAATTATGGAATGAAAGCTCATGGCAGTAACATGGACATAGACACGGCTAACCATGGTGTTATTGCCCGCTTATGCTATTGTCACTGTGCTAAGTTAAGCATGCATTTCTTCGGAAGGATTGGATGGTAGAAGGCTGATGGAGCACCTGTCAGCAAAAGATGAAGTCTTAACCCTAGCTGGTGTATCACCAGGATCTGGAGTATTACATCAAGAAGTTTAGGGTGGAACTTTAGGAAGCCGTATTTGACAAGGAAGCATTTCGTGAAGAACTCAGGACCCAGAAGCTGAAAGTAGCCAAGCTGGAGGAGCAAAACATTGAGATACCGGAGATTCGTCAGGAACTGAAGGACAGTAGGACCATGGTTCATGTCAAGGATGTTGAAACACAAAAGTTTGGAATGCAACTCCAGAATATTAAAGGACGTCATGAGAGACTTCGCGTCAACAAAGATGATCTGGCTAAAGAACTTGAGAAGGACAAGCATGATCGAAAGAAGCCATCGGAGACATGAACAAGAAGAGTTTGGCGACTTTGAAGATTTATTGACCTTTAGAAGACCAAACCCCTGTTATATACTTACGTTAGATGCGACGATTGTGAGTTGTCTTTTGTTCGATGTTTTCTGATAGCCACAAAATAAAATGCCCTTTCCAAAAATATTGTTTGTATTGTGTGTATCCCCCTATCTCTCTTATCTCACCCCAAAACCCCTGGAACCACTAGAGGATGAATGGAGATGAACTCACATTTTCTGGACCGATGAGTCAATTGGAGATGGACCGATGGATTCGGAACAGGGAGGAATCACATGAAGAATAACACTATAGCCGAAAAGGATATGGCCCATCATGCTCTTCAGTACTTTGAAAGAGGTGCTGCTACTTGGTGGAGGTTGCACCAAACCATCAATGGATGGCAAAGAGTAACCACTTGGGAAGAATTTAAGTTGACTCTGCTAAAGTCTCGGCTTGTGCCCCAGAAATTAAAGCCTTATGGAAATGATATGAAGAAGCCTTGTGCATGCAAGATTTGTGGAGAAATAGGGCACACCCATAAGGAACACAATGATGGATGTCCTCATTGTGAAGAAAGTCACCCAACTGTAGAATGCCCTACTATGCACGTGACTTGTTTCCTGTGTGAAGGGACTACCCACTACCCTGATCAGTGTCACATTTACCCTATGGTACAATGAACCATCCAGCAGAAGAATGAAGCAATGAAAGAAACCCTCAGGGGAAATTTTGAGGAACCAGGGAAGGAGGAAGTTGTTGAAGACCCCGATGGAGAAGGCCTAAACAGATTTTTCTCCCATGCTTGTTATTCATGTGGAGAAGAAGGACATTTATCGTGGTATTGCACAAAGGAAAGCCAAGAGTACCTGGAGGACTTCCCGATGGAAGAAGTGGAGTTTGATCCACAGGAAATGGAAGTATTGATCAGAACGAAGAAATCCAGGAGGAAGAAGAGAAAGTATACCAGGAAGAACCAAGTCTCTGCAGAGAAGGACCTGAGTTACATCACCTGTTTCAAGTGCAGAACCTTGGGTCACTATGCCAATATGTGCCCAGGAAAGGAGCCAAGAAACCAAGGAGTAGGCACAATCACAAATAAGCCCCGAGATTTGTCGAAAGTCATTTGTTTATGTTGCAAGGAAGTAGGACATGGTGCCAGGGAATGTCCAGAACATAAGGAATCCTGAGCAGAGTACTTCAGAATTTTTATACTAGAGTAAGGAATGTAATAAATAGAGTAGTAAGCACCCTTATTTTCAGGAGAAGTTAAATTATGAAATGGAAATGCAGGAGATTGTAATAATTTGAGAATCAATAAAGTTATCATCGTTGGTACGGATTTGGATTTTTATGAGTTGTTACTCTATGAAGGAAGATTTTGACCATTTTCGAGGATATGAGAAATATGGTCTATGGATGAGTTTGTGCATTTCAAGGGGTGGTAGTAACTGTGAGGACCCTTGACCCTGGAAAAAGATAGTGATATTCCATGAAGTGGATTTCAAACAAAATAAGTACGAGTTTTGTCTTGATATGTGGGATACCCCAAGGATATGAAGGGAGGAAGCACTATTGGATATGAAGGAGGTATCATGTTGGTAATAAGGAGCAATTGTAACAACATGACGAGTCAGAGTAAACACGTTTTAGTTTGGTACTAAGAGAAGGAAGGGAGACAGTACAATTGGATGGATTTAAGAATGCTAGGAAATTGGATGTTAGAATAATGATCGGTTGCCCCAAGGATGAGTTCAAGGTTGCAAGTGATGAGATGGGCCATAACCCACAGACCCCAAGACCTGCCAAGAAGCAAGCACACTCTTGCTAAAGGAAAAACCCTGGAAGAGGATACGACTTTGTCAACAAACGATCTTATAGGAGTAACGTAAAACCTGAGAGTTGTGAAGGAATGATAGTTATTTTTCTGGCTTGCAGAATCAATGGGTTATCCGAACTTGGTTCGTTGACAAGAGAAATTCTGCAATGCTTGTAAGCATGACCGAGTGTTAGAATGCGAGATTTGCTAAACCATATAGACGATAATGGTTTGGGTGCCGGATGGATTGATCACCATACCGACTTACTCTTATTATTCGTCTTGCTATGTGGGATGGTAAATCTGAGTGACTTACCTATGTAGAAATGACGATCAAAACCTTGTTTAAACCTTAGAATGGTATGACGTTTTTTCCTTGTACAAGGCAGCTGTTGCCAATCGTAGGTCATACGGTGAGAATGAAGCCCAGACCCATTTCCTGCAGGGTAAACCATAAATTGTTGACGACCATGAGATATCGATAGTTATTTAGTGTTGGCGCTAGACCCATCAGCTAAGAAGACCCAGTCATGGAATAACCTTACTAAGATATAATGGACACATGAATTAAGGAAAAGGTTATGTCACCCCGGAAGAGCATAGAGAAGGAATTCTTCCCGGGAATATGAGAAGATCGACACTGTCAACAAAAAAGGAAGCAGTATATGAGTTTTGATGGAACCGTAACAATGCTTCTGAGGGTGGTAGCACCACAGACCCCTGTGATGATCAAGGGATTTTGAGGAGACCCCGAACCCAACCAAATTCTTGCTAGCCTCTTCGAATCTCGAGGACAAGATTCATTTTAAGGGTGGTAGGTTTGTAACATCCCAAAATTCTAAATTTTGGAATGTTATATTAAATAGATAGTTTTGATTGCTTGTGTGATGTGCTATGTGGAACTGAGTGAAATTTGAAACTTTTTGAAAGTTAAATGAGAGGGAATGAAATGACTTTCCCAAACTTTCACCTTGCATTTATGATCTCCATGAATTCAAATTCTTTTCATCACAAAACTCTAGAGAGAAGATGACATGAATTCTTACATTTAAATAAATAAAAAGGGTTTTGAAAAGATTTGAATTCCATTTGGAACTTTTTCAAATTCAGAAACTTTAAGCAACTCAAGATTTTCATGAGAGAAGATAAAATGACTTCTTCAAAACATATGAAATATGAGTTGGGAGTTTAAAAGAAATCCAATTTAAAGCCATTTTGAAAATTACTTTCAATTTGGACTTAGTTGGGTTTTATTCAAATTATTTTTCTCCAAAAATAAAATATATGGAAAATAGTGTAAAATGATTCCCTACATCAGAAAATTGGAGAGATATAAAATTGAAATCATTTTGTTGTTTTTAAAATGATTTTTATTGGATTTTATTAGAGTTGTAGCACTGTTTGATTTATTTGAATTTTTGGTGGATATTATTTGAAGCTAGATAAATGTTCATGTTGTAGGAAATCTTTTTCTGAAAATTTTTGATATATTATATGCCTATAGTATTTTTTATTTTGTTGGTTTATTTTATTTTTGGTTGTGTGTAAAAATGATTTAAAGAAAATAAAAATTAAATAACTCCTCGACCGACCGGACCGGGCCGGCCCAGCCAGCCAGGCAGGCCACGGCCCAGCTGGCCAACGCCGCTCGCCCGCTCGTCCCCGAGCTCGGGATAGAATCCCGAGCCGCCACGACGCCATCGCCGCCTTGATGTCCGTGCTCCGCCCGGACTCCACCGCCACCTTGGCACCTCCTCCACGCCACCGGCGCCCCCTCCTCTTATAAATCCCCCCCTCTCTCTGCTCGTGCTGCTGCCCCTCCCGCATCTCGTCGCTGCCGCTGCCGCACTTCATCGCCACCTCCGCCATCGAGCGCAGCAACCGCCAACCGCGATGCCGTTGGCTGCCCCGACGCCACCACCGCACCCGCCGCCCAGCGCCGCCCCTCCCCGACCTCTTCGCTGTCTCGACGACCACCGGAGCCACCGCCCCGATCGGATCCGAGTCGCCGGAGAACCGCCGCCGCTGCGGTAAACTCTAACCCCGATCTACCGCCGGTTTTTAACAAAAAACCGCCTCCGACCGGTCCGATCCAGATCGGGTTTTTTAAACCGTTTCGTTTTTATTTTAGCGCATGTTTTTTGTTTAGGTAGTTTCAGCGAACGTTTTGGTTCGTTAGGATTTCGTAATGAACGTTCATTTTTTAGCCTTTTCTTTTTCTGTTTATTTACATCAGGGACCTATCCGTGAATAAAATTATTTATAGATTAGCCCCTGGTTTTCAAACGACCATAACTTTTTGCCTGTTTATCCAAATACAACAAAACCAACGCCCACTTCTTCGTTATGATCTCATCTATCCAGATAATCAACTTAAACATATTTTTGAAAGTTTAAAATTTGATTTCAAACAGATTTGAATTCAAACTTCTTTTCTTCATAACTTGAGTTTTATAACTCCGTTTTAGTTGATTCTTTTTGCAAATCAAAGCTCTTGACCTAAACATTATGATAAGGCAAAATCCACCTAATTTTGGTACAGTTAGAAATTGTTTTCTGTTGCAAGAGTTATTTGCCTATTTTCAAAGTTTTCCGAGATCTTTTCTTCAATAATTTTGCATGAGTGCTTATGTATGCAATTGCTTGCTTACGATAGATTGACCGGAGTGCGACGAGTAGAACTATAAGGAGTTATGAGCGCGAATCATCTTCATCAACAGTACAAGGCAAGTTCACACTTTGATCATATCCCTGTATTACCCAGTTTTTATGCATAGTTTCAACCCTCAAACATTGCATGAGTAGGATTGATTACATGTGGGTATTGGGAAGTAGTTGATGAGGTAGAACCTATTATCCTTTATATCAAAACCCCGGGAGTTACTACGGTATGCTTATACTGCTATGTTATGCTCGTAGACGTGGTTTGGTTTGTGTGATTCAGGACAGATGTTAGAGTTATTATTAATGGTTAACTTAAGGTGGTTACTCTAATACACATCTGGGTGGAATGGTAGGGGCACCCTGGAGCACCCAGTGGTTTGCCCGGGAACCTGGAGAACCTAGTGCTTTCCCAAGGGGATCCCGGAGGACCCATGTGATCACCCTATGGAATGCCACCCAGGCTCAAAGGGATCATAAGATTATTCATGCTAGAAACTTCCGTGTGCAACCACAAGCCATTATGGGCTCTAGCATAGTTGAGTAAGTTCCATGAGTTCTTGAAGAGGAAGACTAGCAGATGTAGTGGGATGTAGGTGGTACTGTCTACCTCGAGTAAAGAGTTAATGCTTTTGAAAGACTGTGTCTCGGTCATCCGTTTCTCAAACATCAGGAAGTGCGAGAAATTCAATGGAGGAGATCGAGTCTTATGGGGAAAAGTGCGCAAACCTCTGCAGAGTGTACAAACTAATCATGGTTAGCCGTGTCCCCGGTTATGGACATCTTGAGTATCTGGTTCTGGGATTATCATGTTGATCTTTTCACTCTAATTAATTAATTTGTTGGGTTGATGATTATTAATTTGGAGTTGAGTTGGAGGAACCTTCTCAATATTTTCAACAAACTTTGTAGTTAAACAAAATTTTATTCCTTTGGTGTAGGGAAAAATTGGCTTTATGCAAAATTAAACTTAGAGCTTCCACCAGCCAAATATGCATGTAGTGATAGCTATTGTTCTTCATTATCCTATGGTGTGAATTTGCCAGTACATTCAATGTACTGACCTACATGGCTGCAACATCTCGTGTTGTAATAATCTTATGATGAGTAAGTGATGCGTTAGGGTTACGATTTCTACACTCAACTTTGCCGTTGGTGTTGATGGGAATCCACAACCTTGTTGTTACTTCCGCTATTTGGATTGAGATAATAGTATTTACGTTACTTTATACATGTAATTTACCTCTGTTATAATCCTCGAGTACTATGTGTGTTAGCATACCGATCCATGGATGACACTTAAGCACAGAGACTTCGATCCATTCGGGTCGGGTCGCTACACCTCCGCCTGGCTTCCCTCTTCCCATATACGCTTGCGCTCAGGATGAAGGAGTGCGTCGACGAGAGACGCCTGACGAAGGTGGCAGGGCCGCCCTTGCCCTGCCGTCCGCACCATGGACCCTTGCCGAGGGTAGCTCGCACGGGTTTGTGGTGTGGGCAGCGATGCCCCCTGACACCTGGATCCGACTCCCACGGTTCTTCGCCAACGAGCTGCCTCTGAGGGGGCCGGTCGAGCTATGGCTGCAGCACGCCTGGTGTCGCAGCTCGGCAACCGGAGCCGAAGTCGAGGTGGTGCTGCCCTGAGACGTCTTCATGACTCGAGGATGGGGTGAGATTACCCGGGCTTGCTGTGCAGAGGGAGCCCTGGCAATCCACTTCGAGTACGATGGCGCGGCCACCCTGTTCTTCAAGGTCTTCAATGGGGAGGGCGAACGGCTGGAGTGCTACCCCGGAGGAGACAACTCGAGGGACGCCGCAGCGTGTGCTGGACCTGCTGCCATCCCCTTCAGCGCTTCGTCCAGCAGCAGTGATGACTCCTGGGAATCCAGTGACTCTCCTGAGCCCAGTGATTCTCCGGAGTCGAGCGATGATAGCTACATTCCGCTGAGCTCCCGCCGAGGCCGTAGTGCAGCTGCGGCTGCCGCCTGGCATCATCGGCGATACCGTAGGGCCTTGTAGTTGCTCTTCTTATGCGGAATGAAGATCAGCCCCCGTGGGGTTTGTAAGGATGGGAATGCACTTAATATCAATGTTGTTTCTTTTGATTTCGTGATGGATACGCATATTCCAGTTCGGCTAGGTTCCTCCCCTTTATTTTCCCTAGACAGCGTGGTGCTCTACACCGACAGGACCCAGTCCCCAGGCAGGCTTCAGCCATCGCTAGTATGCCAGGTCGTGATGTCGTGGTCAAGGCTAGGAGGTGAACGGCCCAAGGTTCAGTAAGAGCTCGTGAGACGCGATGCTCATGAGGTCCCCCTTGCCGTGCAAGCAGCTGCACAGAAAATCAAAAAGGGGAGTAGAACTGCCAAAGTGGAACTACGAGGCGGGGCGTGCGGGGAGCAAAACTGGTGCTGTAACAAGCCGAGACTTATCTTTTTGGTGTCCAGGTCCATTAGGGAGATGACGCTTGCCTTCGCGCCTGCAATATTGTTGCGCGTAGCTCGCTTTGACCATCTTCTTGCCTCGCTCGCCTAGGTGCTCTACATCCTCGGGGCCTAGGTGCTCGTCCGCTGGTATGCCAGGTCACGATGTCGTGGTCAAGGCCAGGGGTGAGGGCTGGAGAGCCAGTAAGAGCTCTCGAGACGCAGTGCTCGGGAGGCCCCCCCTTCAACACGCAAGCGACTCGCGAGGCCAGATGGTGGTTGTTCAAGCCGACCCTTGGCCCTAACCGCCAGATGAGCCTGCAGGTTAGATGACAGGAAAGACTGGGACCCCTATGGAGTGGGCCCGGAGTAAGGAGCGTGAGACAAGGGCACCGAGGATCTGGTGAGGTGGTGTACGTGGAGCGGGCCATGGACCAGAGCTTGATCCCCGGGTTTATCAGTGTTGCAGGGACGGACCCGAGCACAAACGTCGTGCCGATGTGAGTAGCGTGCAGCCATGCGGGAATGGTATTAGTCAGCACACATGAAGGGCCATGAGGCGGTGGTCATGGGGTGACATCATATATAAACTCACAGAAATGATTAGATAGTCCTCGTGAATGCAAAACAATACATGCCATAGGCTAGACCCACACGGCCTGGGGATGATGCAGCCCAAAGGGCACCCCCAAACTGAACGAACTGGTATGATGTCACCTGGTACCGTTGCTGAAGAGGTATTGAAGTAGCCAAAAAACACGTGCCGCTGGAGCCGTTCCTCATGAGCCGCTCTGCTGCCGAGCCTCAGGAGACTCGGAGGGACCGAGAGGCTCCTGAAGGTGCTCCTCCATCTCCCCAGGACCGCCTGGTGCCTGGCCTTGCAGGCCATCTGAGTGTCCCTCATGCAGCGCTGGAACGCCTCAGCCGCACCCGCCAGGCCGAATGGCATGCGGACGTAGCTGTGAGGCGGTCCCTCGCATCGGCCGACACGAGACGGCCACATGAGCTGCCGAGACGCGGCCCTGTTGAGCCCGGGGATGTCGATGCAGACACGGAACTCTTTACCCTCGCCAGGGCAGTGAGCTGCACCACGCGGCAGGCGACGATCGCCTTGCAGAAGCCTTCCTTCCTGAATCTCCTGGATTGCCTTGCTGATGACCTCCTGAATACCTGGTGCCTCGCGCCTGCTGCCTTCTCTTGGGAAGCCTGCTCTGAAGAGCGCCTCCACATGGTGCCCGAGCACCCCTCTCGCGACATTGGCTAGATCTGAGGCCCTCCAAAGGAGAGCCCCCGAGCCCAGCCTGAGAGGAGCACCGGGCGCGCCTTCCTACGTGATGGGTGAAGGGGCCGCGTTTGGAGCCGCGAGGCTCAGCGTTGCGTCCTCGAGTGATGCTTCCTCACGAGAGCTCTGTCCCAGTTGCAGCTTCTTCGTCTTGGGGGCGACCTCAGGAGGGAGGGCGCCGTCCTTGTCTCCGGGGTTCTCAACTGCTGCAGCCAGGAAGGCGCGCTCGAGGGAGCACACTGCATCCTTCTGTTGACATGCGACCATGATGACGACACCGCTTCCTGGCATCTTGAGGATGTTGTAGCCGTGGTGCGTGGCTACCATGAACTTGGCCAGTGCGGGGTACCCTAGGATGGCGTTGTAGGGTAGGTGGATGTCGGCGACGTCGAAGTCGATGAGCTCGGTGTGGTAGTTCTTGCACTCGCCGAAGGTGACAGGGAGGTGAACCTGCCTGATCGGGTGTGTCGAACCATCGGTCACTCCTGAGAATGGCTTGGTGGGGTGAAGCTGGTAGTATGGCACCTCGAGCCTGTTGAATGTCTGGACAGATAGAACATTGAGCCCCACTCCGCCATCGATGAGAGTTTTGGTGACAACCACATTGCTGATGACGGGGGAGCAGAGCATGGGGAGCGCGCCAGCGGTGGCCGCACACTTGAGCCAGTCTGAGGAGTCAAAGGTGATGGCGCACTTGGACCACTTGAGAGGGCGAGTTGCTTCAGGCTTGGGGAGCGCTGCATTCACCTCACGCGCAAACTGCTTGAAGACGCGGTGGGAAGCCGGGGCCTGTGAGCCGCCCAAGATGCAGGCAATGGCCCGAGGCTCCTAGAAGCCCCCAGCCCCCTCGTCTTGGTGGTGATCTTCATTCCTTCTTGGAGGTGGAGGCAAAGGAGGCAAAGCTGTGTTTCCCTAAGGGCGATCCTCACGAGGCTGCTCCCTCCAGTTGCCCTCACGAGGCTGGCCCTGTCAGCGGTCCTCTCGATGCTGGTCGCGCCACTCCTGACGATGGTTGCGCCCATCCCAGCATCCTCCACCTCGGCCGCCTCCATGATCGTAGCCTCAATCGTTGCGCTCGGGACGTCGACAGAGGTGCCCGTCGCGGAGGGCCTTGAGCTCCTGGCAGTCGTTCGTGTTGTGGCTGTGAATGTTGTGGAAGACGCAAAACGGCCTTGCTCTTGGATGACTCAGGGTGATCGCAGCCGCGCTTCGTCTCTGGCTCGTCTACAAGCACGGTTGGCCCCTTGCGCTTCATGTCCTTGGTCTTGGTTTTCTTGTCTTCTGGATCGGCATTGGGGAGCTCGAGGAGGGAGAGGCATCCCTCCTTGGCCCTTGCGCACTTGT
This sequence comes from Triticum aestivum, assembly GCF_018294505.1. NCBI lineage: Eukaryota > Viridiplantae > Streptophyta > Magnoliopsida > Poales > Poaceae > Triticum > Triticum aestivum. The sequence goes on from NC_057795.1 coordinate 223,292,899, forward strand.
TCACCATGTTGAACATCTCCAGAGCGGTGCAGAGATCCTTGTGGATGGTGAGCTCCTCCTTCATCTTGATATCACGAACGACATCGGTGAACGCGGAGATGATGGCTTCTTCCGACACCTTAGGAATATTGAGGCGAACGTTATTGAAGCGCTGGATATACTTTTGCAGGGTCTCTTCAGGTTGCTGCTTGATGCGTCGCAGGTCACCCACGGTCGGCGGACGGTCGCGAGTGCCCTGGAAGTTGGCAATGAAGTGGATGCGCATCTCCTCCCAGGAAGAATCGACCCCTCGGTCAGGTTCAGGAGCCAAGAACGCGCGCCATCCTTGAGGGCCATCGGGAACCAGTTATCCATGACATTCTCGTCGTCGATGGCCGCCTCGATGCTTAGCTCGTAGAGGTGCAGGAACTCGCGGGTCGGCGGTGCCGGTGTAGCATGGAGGCAGGTCAGGCTTGAATTTGCTTGGCCAGACGACATTGTGGAGCTCCGGAGTGAACGCACGGCATCCTGTCGTGGCCACCGGAGGTCTTCGAGGGTGGAAATTGATCCTGGTGCCCGCGCACCGCCACCTCCTGCAGCGGTACGCGGGCCTGGTGCTGGGGTGCTGGAAGCACGCGTGCTTCCCCCTGCGGCCGCTGCACCACCTGGCAGCTCACGTCACCCCGAGCTGGCGCGGGGCACGGCGGGTCGCCCCACGGAGCCACAAGCCTTGGCTCGATGATGGCGCCCTGGGCCAGAGGTGGTGGAGGAGCCCCATGCGCCACATCGCCCACTACAGGTGGTTGCTAAGGCAGCGAGCGAGCCGGCTCGGTGGAGCCCCCGTGCGCAACGGTGACAAGCTCAGCGATTCGCTCGACCTACTCCTCGTAGAGGTCGTCGACCGGGCGGTAGCGAAGGAGCTCCCGTGCCATGAGTAGAGCGACCCGCGCATCAGCCTGGCCGCGACGCGCATGGGATGACGAAGCTGCTGGGGTCAGTGACGGAGTAGCGGTGCGGCCATCACGGTGCACTGACGGGTGCAGCGACGAAGCTTGCTACTCATGGCCGGCAGGGCCCGTGGTGGCGTTGGCCACCAGAGAAGGGGCGTGACGGGCACAGCCGTCACCCGCCGGAGCCGTCTGAGCGACGCGGGCGGCGACTGCAGCCCGACGCTCGATGCAAGTGTTGCTGTCAAAACCGGCGGATCTCGGGTAGGGGGTCCCGAACTATGCGTCTAAGGCTAATGGTAACAGGAGGCGGGGGACATGAGGTTTACCCAGGTTCGGGCCCTCTCAATGGAGGTAATACCCTACTTCCTTCTTGATTGATCTTGATGATATGAGTATTACAAGAGTTGATCTACCACGAGATTGTAGAGGCTAAACCCTAGAAGCTAGCCTATGATTATGATTGTTGTTGTCCTACGGACTAAACCCTCCGGTTTATATAGACACCGGAGGGGGCTAGGGTTATAGAGAGTCGGTTACAGAGAAGGATATCTACATATCCGAATTGCCAAGCTTTCCTTCCATGCAAAGGAGAGTCCCACCCGGACACGGGACGAAGTCTTCAATCTTGTATCTTCATAATCCAGCAGTCCGGCCAAAGTATATAGTCCGGCTGTCCGAGGACCCCCTAATCCCGGACTCCCTCAGTAGCCCCTGAACCAGGCTTCAATGATGATGAGTCTGGCGCGCAGATTGTCTTCGGCATTGCAAGGCGGGTTCCTTCTCCGAATACTCCATAGAAGATTTTGAACACAAGGATCGTGTCCGGCTCTGCAAAACAAATTCCAGATACCACCGTAGAGAGCACAATATTCCACAAATCTAATCTGCTGACAACTTTTCATAGCGTGACATCACGTCGCAGCCCGGTCATTATTCGAACCGTTTTCCCAACCTGCCACCGCACATATCGCGAGGCGGTTTTATTGGCACGTCTTGTCGAAGCAGAGATCGTGTCCCCTTCTCACGGGATTCTCATCAATACGGGTGTGGGTAACCCAACTGTGCCATCAATCGTGGCGCTTGGGGAATAAGCGAGTTTACCGGGCAAGTGGGGAGGCGCGCAGTTTCTACCGCCTTTATAAAGAGATAGGGATTCCCCTTTTTCACCCACGCCTTCTTCTTCCTTCCTCATCCATTCTCGCACGCTCGAGCTCCAGCGCCCAAGTTCTCACCTTCTCCGTAAGCCATTCCAACCATGTCCGGAGCAGGAGACAAGTGGATGGACTCTTCCGCTATGGAGGAGGACATTACGAAGCTTCGGGAGGCCGGATACTTGGCCGCCGACATCGCGCACCGGCTCCCAGACGCAGGGCAGATTGTCCCTACTCCAGAACCCCACGAGAGGGTTGTGTTTCTCGCTCACTTCGTCAGCGGACTGGGATTTCCTCTCCACCCATTTGTCTGCGGGCTCATGTTTTACTATGGGCTAGATTTCCATGATCTGGCCCCCAATTTCATTCACAACATCTCGGTGTTTATCTTCGTGTGCGAGGCCTTCCTCCGCATCAAGCCCCACTTCGGCCTGCGGCTGAAGATCTTTAACGTGAAGCCGAAGATAGTGGTCGGTCAGCAAGCGGAGTGCGAAGGCGCCATGGTGGGCAAGATGCCCAACGTCACCTGGCTCGAAGGCTCCTATGTGGAGACCGTGAAGGGGTGGCAATCGGGGTGGCAATCAGGGTGGCTCTATATCACCGAGCCGCGTGACTCCAACTGGGCGGCGGCCCCCGAATTTTGATCCGGCATCCCCATGCAGCTTACCTCCTGGAAAGGGAAGGGTTTAGCCTAGGGTGAGCCAGCGGAACTGACCGGACTCCAGGACTGCGTCAAGAATATGATAAGCAAGAAAATTAAGCTTGTCAACATGGTCTAGGTCATGCTCTTCCGCCGGATCCTCCCGTGTCAAAGACGGGCATTCAATATGTGGGAGTTTGATTCGGCCAAACACCAGACGCTACGAGAGCTCTTCGACATGACGCACAAAGATGTCTGGAAGGTGTTATTCAAGGCTGCTGAAGTACCTCCTCCCACTACCGAGGATCGCAGACTCAGCGCAAAGCGCCCCGCCAATCCGGTAAGCTCTTTATTTCACAAGATATGCCTTTCCCCAGTATATTCGTGGGAGGAATCTAAGCCACCACATCAATTTGACAGGACTGGGTGGCGACAGCGAAGCGGATCGACTGTCCAGCTCCACTACCCGAAGATCCAGCAATGGCTCTCTTGACGGAGATGTTGTTTCCGGCTCCTTATGAGGTGCCGGAGAAAAAGGCCAAGAAGAAGGCCACGGGGACCAGGAAAGGTCTCCGGTGCAAGGTGGTGTCGGACTCATCGTCCGAAGACACCGAGGTGCACTCCTCCAACGAAAACGAGGAGGAGGAAGAGGAAAACCCTCCCCCCCCCAAACCGGGGGAGAGAAGAAAAGGAAGGCCGCCCCATCTGGGGAGGCCGAAGGGTCCAAGAAGGGAAGGACCCTCCCTCCGAACCACTCCACGACTGCCGCCTACAGCGAGGAGGAGTGGCTGCCCAGGGGCATGCCCTTGCGAAGTCATAAGTATTCGGATACCATAATGCTTCCGGCATGTTTTGCTTTATTGCTTCTTATCATGTTAAATATGATCGTGCAGTCCGTCCAAAGCCCGCATCAACTTATCCTCCTCGGATGGGTCTTTGAGCGCGTCAGCGATGAACAGCGACTCGCTCCTGACGGCCACCACCCCCCGGCCCGTGGATGACACCGAGGTGTTGTCCTAGAGGTTACCGGGCCAGGGGGAGACAGTTCTGGGGGCGCCCCAAGGTGAAATCCCCGACGCCGGGCACATGGGGGGGAAGACCCCCATGGATTCTTATGAGGGGGGCCACAACAAGTTTGGCCCCCAGCCGGATACTACACCGGAACCTCCAGTGGTTCCGGACTTAGGCAGGCAGCCCCTCGCTAAGGGGGGCGAGCCGTCCGTGCCGATGACCTCTGTCCATCCGGAGGTATCTAAGAACTTGCTGGAAGCGCTTCAGGGCACTTCCATTGATGAAGAAAACCGTTCTCTTATGAGTACGGTGATTGCGAAGGTTCGGTCCGCCAAAAGCGGATTGACCGAAGCCTGCGCCAGCCTCCTAACAGGCTTTGAGGTAAGTAATTAAATTATGAAAGAATATCATAGTATAGACAGTAGCCCCTGATGCTCTGTTTGGTGTTCGGAAAGAAAGTCGAACAGAGGATCAAATAACATCCACAGGAGTCTAATCATATTATGTCTATGTGAATAAGCAGGTGTCATTGCTGGCCGCTGCCGCCCATACTGGGAGGTCTCCGGACTGAAGCGGGACCTGGGTCAAGCCGAGGAAGAGCTCAGCCTCATGAAGAGGCAGCTCGAGGAGAACAAAGGTAAGTGATACCCTGTCTGAATGTCATATAAAGGAAAAATAGTTTATGCTAATAGAAGCATCATTAATATAATAGGAACCATGACCGAAATGGCGACCCTTAAGAAGGCGTTGTCTGAGGCCGAAGACAAAGCGGCCAAGGAGCGCACCGAGCACGAGAAATAGGAGGCTCGGGTTGATGAGGTCCAGCAAGAGCTCCAGGACTTCGTAAAAAAATTCGAGTCCTTGGAGCGTGACTCCAACACGCAAGAGTCCGAGCTTGCGAAGGCCCTCCAGAGCATGCAAGACGCCAAGGCCGAAGCCCAAAAGGCCCTCCAGGAGATTCAGGCGACCAATTAGATAGCGGCGGGTAAGGCATTCATTATGCAAAGCAAGCATGTGAAGGAGACTTTCCTTTTACTTACCCGAATTTGGAGCTCTCCAGGAGCGTTCGCAAATCTACCGCGCAGCATATCGGATGATGCGGAGTTCTACCGTGCCAAAGAAGGGAGCTCGACGAAGAAGTTGTTCTGGTCTCAATATACTGGGACCAAACATCCGATGCCCTTGAGCGGCCAGTTGAAGCAACCGGTCGAATTGCACAAGGAAGCCGAACTGGCCATGAAGGATCTTATAGTCCGGATGTGGCCTGCCGAGCCCTTGCCCAACAGCTACTTCGGCCTCGTGAAGCGGCTTGTAAATGCCTGCCCGCGGCTAGAAGTCATAAAGAGGTCAGTCTGCATTGAAGGTGCGCGCCGGGCCTTCGCCCGTGCGAAAGTGCACTGAGCGAAGATGGATGTCGAGAAGCTGGTCATAGAGGGGCCGCTGAAGGGCAAGGAGCACCGCCACCGCAACTGGTCGAACTGCACAAGGCGGCCGAACTAGCCATGAAGGACTTCATAGTCCGGTTGTGGCCTGGCGAGACCCTGCCCAGCAGCTACTTCGGCCTTGTAAAGCAGATGGTAAATGCCTGTCCACGGCTTGAAGTCATTAAGCGGTCCGTCTGCATTGAAGGTGCGCGCAGGGCCTTGGCTCGTGCGAAAGTGCACTGGGCGAAGATTGACGCCGAGAAGCTGGTGACGGAGGGGCCGCCGAAGGGCAAGGAACATCGCCACCCCGAACAGTATTATGACAATGTCCTAAAGGGTGCCCGCCTTGTGGCGGATGAATGTGCTAAGGATGTAATATTTGAATGAATGTACTCATGTCATCCTGTAATATGAAAACGAGTTCATGTGCGCTATATAACGCTTGTTGATTTAAAATATTACCTTCTGTGTGGCCGTTTATAAAGTTTGGGAGTTGGCCAGTCATCGGCTTCTACCCCCATGTAACTAGTACTGGGGTGTTCGGGATAAATCTAAACACCCTTTATCCAAATTTTTGGTCCTTTAAGGAGGTGTTTAGCGCAACGAACAAGGCAATCGGACTATACAACTTTATCACTCTCACTTAGCCATAGAAGTCTACAAATTTAAATTTTGGCGAAGCCCCTAGTATTCGGAAGTCCTAACTTGGGGCGCTATACACGCCTAAATTGGACAAGGCCGATTCCTCGCCTGAAGTGGAAAAAATCTTTAAGGATTTGAGACCTCTCAAACAGCGACCAGCTCTCACCTCATCATGACAGTCAGTTTTTGGCTTTCTCTACTAAGGTGCTCGTCCGGAAGAACCGGGACACAATCGTAGTAGTTCTCCCTGTGCTACCTTAGCCGATATAGCGGAACGTAAGGTACCAAAACATGGGAGCCGGGCAAACCCAACTATTGACCCAAGACATGATTCGGAGCTGATGCATATAATGCTATAAGTTCGGGGTGCCGCACTGTCAAAAGTGTTCGGACTTTTCTTGCCATGTTATGGGGTACACTGAAGCCCCTGGCGAACTGGACGTACCAAAATGTACGGGTGCAATTTCTAATAAATAAACAATAAAGGAAAAGGATAAAGAAATGTAATTGTAAGCTGATGTTGTACATTATTTTCCATTGTTATTTGAATAATACGCCAAGGCGTATGCGTACAAGTAGTGCGATAAGCGGAATAGGACTGCTTGACACATCCTGACCAAGAGCGAGCTGCGTGCGGGTATGTAAAACAGGTATAACGATCGTTATTAAAGACCACCTAAGGATTCCCTTGTACGCCAGAGCTTCTTGTCTCCTTGGTGTGTTTGTCCCGCTATGGGTCCGATAGTCGGGCTATCGGAAGAGCCTCCCAAAGATAGGGACCTGAAAGGAAAAAGGTGTAAAGATGCACGGATCCTAGGGCAATCGAACCGCATTGTGGACCGTGGCATAGCCGTGCCTCCGCCTATGCCCATGGTATTTTGAGTGTGTAATTATGTACGCACGGCACAAATTTCGCCGCTTGACTGGGACCAGGACGGAGGCCGAATTGCTAGTCGAGCTCTGGACGTGCCGGATGATCCTATTGCAGGGTACTCCGGACTCGCTTGACGGTGTCCAGGGGTTTTATCGCCGAATTGCGGCCTGCCTAAGAAGGTTGCTTTGTACTTCTGTTGCGAGGGCCGCAGTGTGCTCCTCCGTATGGAGCGAGCGCTCTGTGTTTCCATTTACTGTTATAACCCCACGAGGTCCTGGCATTTTGAGCTTCAAGTATGCATAATGCGGTACCACATTGAATATGGCAAATGTGGTTCGTCCGAGAAGAGCGTGATAGCCATTGCGGAAGGGGACGATATCGAATATTAACTCCTCGCTTCAGAAATTGTTCGGAGATCCGAAGACCACTTCCAGTGTGATTGAGCCCGTGCAACAGGCCTCTACACCTGGTATGACACCTTTAAAGGTGGTTTTTGTGGGTTTGATCCTTGAGGGGTCAATGCCCATTTTGCGCACTGTATCTTAATAGAGCAGGTTCAGGCTGCTGCCACCGTCCATAAGGACTCTTGTGAGGTGGAATTCGTCAATGATGGGGTCAAGGACCAATGCAGCAGAACTGCCATGACGGATACTGGTAGGAATGACCCTGCGATCGAAAGTGATCGGACAAGAAGACCATGGGTTGAACTTTGGGGCGACTGGCTCCATCGCATAGACGTCCCTTAGTGCATGCTTCCATTCCCGCTTGGGGATATGGATTGCGTATATCATGTTCACCGTTTTCACTTAGGGAGGAAATTTCTTCTGTCCTCCTGTGTTTAGCGGCCGGGGCTCTTCATCATTGTCGCTATGTAGCCCCTTTTCCTTGTTTTCGGCACTCAACTTGCCGGCTTGTTTGAACACCCAACATTCTCTGTTGGTGTGGTTGGGTGGTTTATCGGGGGTGCCGTGAATTTGACACGAGCGATCGAGTATGCAGTCCAAACTGGACGGGCCCGGATTGTTTCTTTTGAATGGCTTTTTCCGCTGACCAGACTTGGAGCCATTGAATCTGGCATTAACTGTCGTTTCTTCGGCACTGTCGCCATTGATGTGACGCTTGTGTCTGTTGCGTCGTGGCTTGCCGTTGCTATCTCTGGCATCGGAAGTGCCAGGATTTCTTGATGTGTTGTTGCTGCGAGCCAGCCAGCTATCCTCGCCCGCACAAAAGCGGGTCATGAGTGTCATGAGGGCTGCCATGGACTTTGGCTTCTCTTAGCCAAGGTGTCGGGCGAGCCACTCGTCGCGGATGTTATGCTTAAAGGCCGCTAAGGCTTCGGCATCCGGACAGTCGACGATTTGGTTCTTTTTAGTTAGGAACCTAGTCCAGAATTTCCTGGCTGACTCTCCGGGCTATTGGGTTATGTGACTTAAGTCATCAGCATCCGGTGGTCGCACATAAGTACCCTGGAAGTTGTCAAGGAATGCGTCTTCTAGGCTCTCCCAACTAACAATGGAGTTTGCCGACAAGCTGTTCAGCCAATGCCGAGCCGGTCCTTTGAGCTTAAGTGGGAGGTACTTGATGGCATGTAGATCATCACCGAGGGCCATGTGAATGTGGAGAAGGAAATCTTCAATCCATACCGCGAGGTCTGTTGTACCATCATATGACTCAATGTTCACAAGTTTAAACCCTTCTACGGATTCATGATCCATTACTTCATCAGTGAAGCATAGGGGGGTGTGGCGCCTCTATGCCGGGCTACATCACGACGCAGTTCGAATGAGTCTGGTCTACTGTATTCGGCCCGGCCGGATTTGTTTTTAGTATATCCGGCATGACGGTCATCGTCACGCATTGGGGGGCACCCCCGTGATCCGTAGATCGATCTTGATTGTCCTTCTTTGTTTTCCAATATGTCTCGCAGGTCCTGCGTGTAGCCCCAGGCCTTAGTGTTTTTGTTAGGTTGGCAGCGGGGGCGGGCTAGACTTCGGGCTGGTACGCCGCTTTGTCTCCGCCACGGGGTGGCCGGTCAGCCGCTTCATGCGCTGGTAGTGTAGGCTTTAATGCCTCTTACTTGAGTTGAGGTAGCAACCTGCGTTTTGGGTAACTTTTGGTAGGGCGCTCGAGTCCGTTTTCCTCGGCAGCCAGGACCTCGGTCCATCTATCAGTTAGCAGATCTTGATCAGCTTGAAGCTGCTATTGCTTCTTCTTCAGGCTTTTTGCAGTGGCTATAAGCCGGCGCTTGAAGCGCTCCTACTCGACGGGGTCCTCAGGCATGATGAATTCTTCGTCGCCAAGGCTCACTTCGTCTTTGGAGAGAGGCATGTAATTATCATCCTATGATTCTCCATCTGTCGCCTGTTCCTTAGGGCTAGCTTGCCCATCTTCTTGCTCCGCCTGCTTGAAGCCTGGCTGGGCAGGATTGTTTTCATCTTCGGCACCATCCGGATTGCTATCATCTCTTGTGCCGGTATCACTATTTTTGCTATGGCGGGGCTTAAAGCGGCGCCTATGACGATGGTGCCTAGATTGCTTCTCGAAGGGATTATCCTCCGTTGCCTCATCGCCATTGCTTTCTTTGGGGGTGTCCACCATATATATATCATATGATGAGGTGGCTGTCCAGTGCCCTGTGGGCGGTGGCTCCTGTTCTTCTCCTACATCGTCGTCCATACCGTCGTTGTCTTCGGAGTCGAAGTCAAGCACGTCGGTTAAGTCATCGACAGTGGCTATTACGTGGGTGGTGGGTGGGGAACGAATTTCTTCGTCGTCCGCTTCCTACTCCAGCCGGACATAGTTCGGCCAAGATCCTCCTGACAAGGAGAGAGACCTCAATGAATTTAGCATGTCGCCCAAGGGCGAGGCTGAAAGATATCCGCGGAGGTGAACTCCATGATCGGTGCCCAATCAGATTCGATAGGCACGGATGCACGCGGTTCGAAGCCTGTAGCCGGAGACGAGTCCGAGGGTCCGATGACACCGGCCTCATAGGAGGTGGGATCAGTGTTCGGCTCTATCGCCGCTGAGGGTGCGGCCTCTTTGGCGGGGTCCATCCACCCGTCCTCGGATGGCACGATCTGGTCCAGTTTGATTCCCGGGGCCGTCGCAGGCGCGATCTCCCGAACACTGTCCGATGGCAGATCTAAGTCATGCTCGTCGTGGCTGTTCGGCGCACCTGACATGGGCTCGAATCCGTCGAAGATCAAGTCTCGGCGGATGTCGGCAGTATAGTTCAAGCTTCCAAACCTGACCTTATGGCCAGGGGCGTAGCTATCGATCTGCTCCAGATGGCCAAGCGAGTTGGCCCGCAGTACGAAGCCGCCGAATACGAAGATCTGTCCGGGGAGGAAAACCTCACCATGGACCGTGTCATTGAAGATGTTTGAAGAAGCCATCACGCCTTATCGTGACGACACGGTGAACTCTCAATGAAAGCACCAATGTCGGTGTCAAAACCGGCGGATCTCGGGTAGGGGGTCCCGAACTGTGCGTCTAAGGCTAATGGTAACAGGAGGTGGGGGACACAAGGTTTACCCAGGCTTGGGCCCTCTCGATGGAGGTAATACCCTACTTCCTGCTTGATTGATCTTGATGATATGAGTATTACAAGAGTTGATCTACCACGAGATCGTATAGGCTAAACCCTAGAAGCTAGCCTATGATTATGATTGTTGTTGTCCTACGGACTAAACCCTCCAGTTTATATAGACATCGGAGGGGGCTAGGGTTACACAGAGTCGGTTATAGAGAAGGAGATCTACATATCCGAATTTCCAAGCTTGCCTTCCATGCAAAGGAGAGTCCCACCCGGACACGGGACGAAGTCTTCAATCTTGTATCTTCATAATCCAGCAGTCCGGCCAAAGTATATAGTCCGGCTGTCCGAGGACCCCCCCTAATCCCAGACTCCCTCACCGAGCCCGGGGCGCGTCAGCCTGTTGGAGATATGCCCTAGAGGCAATAATGTATGATGATATTTCCTATGTGTTTATGAATAAAGATAGTCCTTGGACATTATCAATGATGTGTATCAGCAAGTACGTGACTTGTTTGTGGGACTATGCATTGTATGGTGACTGTCCTAAAAGGTCCCTAGTCGAAAGGGCTTGGTGGACGCGCAGCCGACTAGACTAGCATATGACACGGTCGATGGCTTGGTCTCACTGGCCATGGAGCATTGGATGCTAACCGGATAATATGGACTTGGAAAGGTCTGGTCGGATTTGACGTAGTCGGATCTGAGTCGAGATAAGGTCCGAGTCGGACAGACCCAACTATGAGACACAGCGAAATGTCATTTGTGAGTCTCTAGTACAACATACGTTCTATGTCCTAAGACCTGAGCTGACGCATGTACTTGGGATGGTGATAGACTTTCTTTGGGCCGACCAAACGCTACTCCGTGACTGGGTAGTTACAAAGGTAGGTTTCGGGTTTGTCCAGTCCCATGCTGCGAGAGATGGTCAAGCAATATGGGATTTGCCCCTCCGATCAGGAGAGATATACTCTTGGCCCCTCGTGTGATCCGACCAGGATAAGCATGGCCATGCGACAGGGATTATGAGATAATCCGGTTTGTGGTCGGTATCACTGGAACGAGAAAGAGGTCGGGCTAGCACAAGGATGACAGTCTCGCCTTGAGCCCGACAACATATATCGTGAGGCAAAGGGAACAGAAGTGTGACACGTTGTACAGGTTTGCCTAACCAGCTTCATAGTCTGCTTGGTGGTCGGCATGCCTTGCTAGAGGCCACTACCAACCGTGCAGGTCGAAGGTGATCCGAACTGCGAGCAAGCCGACTTGAACCTAAGGGGTCGCGCACTTAAGGGAAGGAACCTACGAGGTCGGTTCATAGGACACTCGTCGGATGTGATCCGAACTGGACTAGGAACGTGACCGAGTAGACTTTGGGCTTTAGGGTCCGTGCGAGGCCCAAGTGTTGAGCCTGCGACGGACGCCTATATAAAGTGAAGGTGTGGAACACTCATGCTGTTGATCGCTTCGGCGCGGTGACTAGGGTTTGCATGTGTTGCAAATAGCCACCTCCACTCGTCGTCGACTGTGTGATCGGACCTAGCAGTCCGCCGCATGGTGTTCCTCCTGCACGCGCGGATACCGTTAGAGGCGGTGCACTTGCGCCGCTCCGACGAACTTGTACGTGGGATCGGACGACCGGCTATTTGAAGGAGATCAGAAGACGAGGAGACGATCCATGCGGACGCGCTGCCCCAACTCTTCTTCTGCTGCACGGCACTGCGCGTCTAGTGGTAATGAACTGTGATCCATCTTCCGTAGCATGTTCTTGGTTGTTCTGTGTGTAGGAAAATTTTAATTTGCAGTCGACGCACCCTACCATAGAACCCAACAGTGGTATCAGAGCCTCTGCTATAGGATTTGGATTCATATCGTATGCATATTAGATATGTGGAGGCGGCAGATGAGATCTGTTGTCGTTGATAAGATCGGCTATGTGCACGGTTGATGTGATCAACTGCACATGGGGATTGTTGAGGCTATGTTTTCTGTCAATCAGGATCGATGATGTCGTGACACGATCTACCCCTACCGGTCGGTCATCCGCCATCGGGGTTAACAGTGAAAGGTAAATCCGAATCGGATTCACAATGATCGATATGATCGGTCAGATCAGAAAATTCGGCGTGAATGGAGTTCAGATGCGATCTATGATTTCCAAAAACGTCGGGCACTACCAGCACCCGCGAGTGGTGCTGCCCCTTCGAACCCCGACCGCTAACCGGCTAGCGAGACCGTTGTGAGCGTAGCGCCGTGTATTTCGTACCCGACACACAAACCGGTAGAATGCGATTCTATGCACAACTTTGTTTTGCAGGTTTGATGTGAATAGTATGGCTCATGTGTATGTGATGCATGTGTGTAATTTATACGTGGCCTGCGTGTCATGTTTGTCAGCCGGCAGGAGCCAAAGTGTTCTCATTATATTGTATAACAACCTGCGTGTCGACTTATGACTCTATGTAAAATTCATTACTAGAAGTAGTAGTTGGATAATAGAGATCAGGTTGGTGGCTTGGCATCCCGGCGTGACAAACAAGAAGGAGTTAATAGATGGTCATCGGAGTTGGAGCCGACCTGGAAGAACGTCCATGAAGGAGTCATACTATTTCACAATATGTGTTATTTGTGATTGTTATGCTTCTTTGTTTCTATGCATGTTAGAATGGTAGAAAGATCCCTCATGAATATCAAGTAAAGTGCCATTCCCGTTGTTGCACCTTCGCACGTCAAGTACGTCTAGTAGTGGGCTCATAAAATTGGGGTGATGCTGGGTGTCCTTGAACTGAAGGATTCGTGTCGGACACGGACATGCACTGCATCAGGTTAACTTGACAAGGCTATCAAAACGGTTTTGGGCCTTGTGGCAAAGAAGGTTGGGAGCCGGGGTATGAGATACCTTCCCGACCGATAGGAGTCGTATAGAGATACGATTAGCAAGGAGTTGCTTACCGGATAGGTATGTTGGCTAGCAGTGATGCTAAAGCTCACTAGTCGCATGCGCTAGTCGGATCCTGAATCACTGAGAGTTTGCGGAGGGATGCTGACTTCAGTGGGAGTATTTCTGTTTAGGCTAGAATTACTCTACATAAACACATTGCTTAGTGATTGCATATTTTCTGTTGTAGATCAATGGCACCACCTGCTCAACCCAACTTTGCATTGAAATCAATTCTGGAAAAGGATAAACTGAATGGAACAAACTTTACCACCTGGTATAGAAATCTGAGAATTGTTCTCAAGCACGATAAAAAGGAACATGTTCTAGAGGATCCACTTCCAGAGGAACCTGCCGATAATGCTAATGCCACAACTAAGAATGCCTACCAGAAACTCGTTGATGAATCAACGGAGATCAGCTGTCTGATGCTGGCTTGTATGGAGCCCGATTTGCAACAGCATTTCGAAAATGTTGAGGCTTACGATATGATCGAGAGTCTCAAGAGCATGTTTCAGACACAGGCTAGGACCGAAAGGTTCAACGTCTGGCGATCCTTGATGGATTGCAAGCTGAAGGAAGGTGATCCACTGAGCCCACATGTGATCAAGATGATCGGATATGTGCAAGCTTTGGATCGTTTGGGCTTCCCGCTCTTGGATGAGCTGGCTACTGATGCTGTTCTGGGTTCTCTTCCGCCCAGCTATGGGACGTTCATCTCGAACTATCATATGCATGGCATGGATAAGAAGCTCACTGAATTGCATGGGATGCTCAAAGTGGCAGAGCAGGATATTAAGAAAGGCACGCATCAAGTGTTGATGGTGCAGAAATCGGCTAAGTTCAAGAAGAGTTGGTCCAAGAAAAAGGCTAAGGCAAAGGGCACGGAGACGGTAACCTCCGCCGCTGCGCCGAAGTCTGGACCGGACTCGAAGACCGTTTGCTATCACTGCAAGGAGACCGGTCACTGGAAGAGGAACTGTAGCAAGTGGCTTGCAGAGCATGGCAAGAAGGCCGGGAATGCTGCTTCAGGCAAAGGTACACTTGTTGCATATGTTATAGACATTTACCTTGCTGACATACCTAGTAGCTCTTGGGTATTTGATACCGGATCGGTTGTTCATATTTGCAACTCGATGCAGGGGCTGGTAAGAACTAGGCGTGTGGCACAAGGGGAGATTGACATCAGGGTCGGCAACAAAGCAAGAGTTGCTGCGTTGGAGGTCGGCACGATGCAGCTCCAGCTTCCTTCCGGATTCATTATGGAATTGAATAATTGTTATTACATTCCTGCACTTAGTCGGAACATTATTTCTGCCTCATGTTTGATGAGTCAAGGTTATGAATTCAATTTAAAGGACAATGGTTGTTCGATATTTTTGAATGGTATGTTCCACGGCTATGCACCCATTGTTGATGGGCTATTTATATTGAATCTAGAACAGGAACCGGTCTATAACGTGAATGTCAAGAGGCATAAGCCTAATGAGATAAATCCGACATACTTCTGGCATTGCCGGCTTGGACACATTAGTCTGAAACGCATGAAGAAGCTCCATGATGATGGGCTCCTAACTTCGTCCGACTTCGGGTCGTTCGAGACATGTGAATCATGCTTCCTCGGCAAGATGACTAAGTCTCCTTTCGCAAAGAGTTGAGAGAGGGCGTCCGAGCTGTTGGAACTTATACATAGTGATGTGTGTGGTCCAATGAGCACAACTGCCAGAGGTGGCTATCAGTACTTCGTGACTTTTACCGACGACTTGAGTAGATATGGATATATCTATTTGATGAGGCACAAGTCGGAAACTTTTGAAAAGTTCAAAGAGTTTCAGAACGAGGTTGAGAATCAGCTCGGCAAGACTATAAAGCTTCTGCGATCTGATCGTGGAGGTGAGTACATGAGCCAGGAGTTTGATGATCATCTGAAAAGCCGAGGTATAGTACCTCAGCTCACACCTCCAGGTACGCCACAGAGAAACGGCATGTCGGAACGGAGGAATAGGACCTTGTTGGACATGGTCCGGTCTATGATGAGCAAATCGGATTTACCCTTGTCATTCTGGGGATACGCTCTAGAAACTGCAGCTTTCACACTTAACAGGGTACCATCAAAATCCGTAGACAAGACACCACATGAGATGTGGACCGGGAAGAGTCCCAGTTTGTCTTTTCTAAAGATTTGGGGTTGTGAAGCATTTGTCAAGCGACTTATGTCAGACAAGCTTACACCCAAGTTGGATAAATGCATATTCGTGGGATATCCGAGGGAAACCTTGGGATATAGCTTCTACAACCGGGAAGAGAACAAAGTGTTTGTTGCTCGGAATGGGGTTTTCCTTGAGAAAGAGTTTCTCAGTCGGGAGGCCAGTGGGAGGACGGTTCGACTCGAAGAAATTCGAGGACCACTCGGGGACGGCTCGGCTGGTGATGAGATCATACCGGAGTCAGTCAGGGAACCCGTAGTGGAAGCGGCACCAGAACCACGGAGGTCGGAAAGATTGCACAGAGTGCGTGATGTATTGTTGCTAGAAAGCGACGAGTCGGCCACATATGCGGAAGCGATGGTGAGCCCAGATTCCAAGGCATGGTTGGAGGCCATGAGATCCGAGTTAAAGTCCACGGATGAGAATCAAGTCTGGGACTTGGTTGATCCGCCGCCTGGCGTAACTGCCATTGGTTGCAAATGGGTCTTTAAGAAGAAAACCGATGTGGATGGAAATGTTCAGATCCACAAAGCTCGGCTTGTCGCTAAGGTTATGGACAAGTTCAAGGAATTGACTACGACGAGACTTACTCGCCGGTAGCGATGCTGAAATCGGTGAGGATCATACTAGCTATAGCTGCATATTTCGATTACGAGATATGGCAGATGGATGTCAAAACGGCTTTCCTTCATGGAAATTTAACCGAGGACGTGTATATGATACAGCCCGAGGGTTTTGTCGATCCGACTAGCACTAGTAAGGTATGCAAGCTCAAGAGATCCATTTATGGGTTGAAGCAAGCATCTCGGAGTTGGAACATTCGTTTTGATGAGGTCGTCACTGGTCTCGGTTTCATCAAAAGCGAAGAGGACTCTTGTTTATACAAGAAGTTAAGTGGGAGCTCGATAGTATTTTTGATCTTATATGTGGATGACATACTACTGATCGGAAATGATGTTTCGATGCTAAACTCGGTCAAGGAATCATTGAATGGCAAGTTTTCGATGAAGGACCTTGGTGAGGCAGTCTATATTTTAGGCATTAAGATCTATAGAGATAGATCGAGGAGGCTGCTCGGCTTAAGCCAGAGCACGTACATAGATAAAGTGTTGAAGCGGTTCAACATGAGTGAGGCGAAGAAAGGGTTCTTGCCACTCTCACATGGTATAAGGCTAAGCGAGACTCAGAGTCCTTCGACATCTGATGAGCGAAGCAGGATGAGTAGGATTCCGTATGCCTCGGCAATCGGATCCATCATGTATGCCATGATATGTACAAGGCCTGATGTTGCTTTTGCAATAAGCCTAACAAGTAGATACCAGGCCAACCCAGGTGAGAGTCACTGGGCAGCGGTAAAGACTATTTTGAAGTACCTGAAAAGGACTAAAGAGATGTTCCTAGTTTATGGAGGTGAGGAAGAGCTCGTCGTAAGGGGTTACGCCGATGCTAGTTTCCAAACCGACAGAGATGATTGTCGATCACAGTCCGGATTCGTGTACGTCCTGAACGGAGGAGCAGTGCACTGGATGAGTTCCAAGCAGGATACGGTGGCCGATTCTACCACAGAAGCCGAATACATTGCGGCTTGTGAAGCTGCAAAGGAAGGTGTTTGGATCCGGCATTTTCTGGATGATCTTGGTATTTTCCCAGCCTCGGTGAAACCGTTGGACCTTTATTGTGATAATTCTGGTGCCATCGCACAAGCCAAGGAGCCGAGGAATCACCACAAGGTCAGACACATAGATCGGAAATATCACCTGATACGAAAGATCGTAAAGAATGGTGATGTAGAGTTATGCAAGATTCACACGGATGCAAATGTTGCAGATCCGTTGACTAAGCCGCTTCCACAACCCAAGCATGAGGGGCACGTTAGAGCTATGGGCATTCGATGTCTATTTGATTGACTCTAGTGCAAGTGGGAGACTGTTGGAGATATGCCCTAGAGGCAATCATGTATGATGATATTTCCTATGTGTTTATGAATAAAGATAGTCCTTGGACATTATCAATGATGTGTATCAGCAAGTACGTGACTTGTTTGTGGGACTATGCATTGTATGATGACTGTCCTAAAAGGTCCCTAGTCGAAAGGGCTGTGTGGACGCGCAGCCGACTAGACTAGCATATGACACGGTCGATGGCTTGGTCTCACTAGCCATGGAGCATTGGATGCTAACCGGATAATATGGACTTGGAAAGGTCTGGTCGGATTCGACGTAGTCGGATCCGAGTCGAGATAAGGTCCGAGTCGGACAGACCCAACTATGAGACGCAGCGATATGTCATCTGTGAGTCTCTAGTACAACATACGTTCTATGTCCTAAGACCTGAGCTGACGCATGTACTCGGGATGGTGATAGACTTGCTTTGGGTCGACCAAACGCTACTCTGTGACTGGGTAGTTACAAAGGTAGGTTTCGGGTTTGTCCAGTCCCATGCTCTGAGACATGGTCGAGCAAGATGGGATTTGCCCCTCCGATCAGCAGAGATATACTCTAGGCCCCTCGTGTGATCCGACCAGGATAAGCATGGCCATGCGACAGGGATTATGAGATAATCTGGTTTGTGGTCGGTATCACTAGAACAAGAAAGAGGTCGGGCTAACACAAGGATGATAGTCTCGCCTTGAGCCCGACAACATATATCGTGAGGCAAAGGGAACAGAAGTGTGACACGTTGTACACGTTCGCCTAACCAGCTTCATAGTCTGCTTGGTGGTCCGCATGCCTTGCTAGAGGCCGCTACCAACCGTGCAGGTCGGAGGTGATCCGAACTGCGACCAAGCCGACTTGAACCTAAGGGGTCGCGCGCTTAAGGGAAGGAACCTACGAGGTCGGTTCATAGGACACTGGTCGGATGTGATCCGAACTAGACTAGGAATGTGACCGGGTAGACTTTGAGCTTTAGGGTCTGTGCGAGGCCCAAGTGTTGAGCCTACGATGGATGCCTATATAAAGTGAAGGTGCGGAACACTCATGCGGTTGATCGCTTCGGCGCTGCGACTAGGGTTTGCATGTGTTGCAAATAGCCACCTCCACTCATCGCCGACTGTGTGATCGGACCTAGCAGTCCGCCGCACGGTGTTCCTACTGCACGCGCGGATACCGTTAGAGGCGGTGCACTTGCGCCGCTCTGGCGAACTTGTACGTGGGATCGGACGACCGGCTGTTCGAAGGAGATCGGAAGACGAGACGATCCACGCGGACGCGCTGCCCCAACTCTTCTTTTGCTGCATGGCACTGTGCGTCTAGTGGTAATGAACTGTGATCCATCTCCCGTAGCATGTTCTTGGTTGTTCTGCGTGTAGGAAAATTTTAATTTGCAGTCGATGCACCCTACCATAGAACCCAACACAGCCATGGAGGTGTCGGAGTGGTGGTGGATCGAGCGACGGAAGAGAGGATCCGACGCCCCCCTACCTGGCATGCCAAGTGTCGGATTGTGGGATCTACAAACCCTTGAGAGGTTCGAACTCTGGGGTGCGTGCGGAGATCTCAACCTACCCAGCCCGCCTACTCGCGATCCTCCTAAGCCTAGCGCACCGAGCTCAAAGGGACAAGAGACACATCAGTTTTATCCTGGTTCGGGCCACCGATGTGGTGTAATACCCTACTCCAGTGTTTTGGTGGATTGCCTCGAAGGGCTGAGGATGAGCTAGTATAGTGGATGAACAAGCCTCAGGAGGTGAGGTGTTCTTGAGCTTGTGTGGTGTATGCTAGCTCTACTTGTTCTAATCCCCCTTTCTATGGTGGTGGCTAATCCTATTTATAGTGGCCTTGGTCCTCTTCCCAAATATGAGCGGGAAGGGATCCCACAACGACCAAATTTGCAAGGGGACACGTAATACAATCTACCCTGACAAAAGTAGTCTCCGCCTGCGAAAAGCCTCTGTCCGTGATGTTGCGGTGGGCTCGTCGATGACCTCCGTCCTGCCATCCTAGCTGTCTTGGTCTCGTTGCACCAGAATGGAAACCTTTGGTCGGTTCCTCGAGTCTCTGCGCCTGCTCCCTGCTTCCTTTGCACCGAAGAGGAAACCTGTGCTCTGCGCCCACCTAGCGCCCGCCTGGCCTTGGTCGTCACGACTCACGTCAGCTGAGACTTGTGAGGCAACATTGCATAGAACTCTCCGCCCCTCAGGAGCCAGCCTGAGGAGGTCGATTCCTTCAGGGGTCTTGGCGTTGCCCGCCTCGCAAGGCTTGGCTCCTCGCGAGGGTCTTGTGGTGTTGGTGTTGATGTCGGGCCGTACCAGGTCGTCGATGGAGCCACATGGTGGGCCACAGGCAGGCTAGTCTAGATACCCCCGAATCCAGGACGTCGACAATGCACGCTTCATTGGAGAGGTCATGGTGTTGATGTAGAAGCCCTCCGTGATTGAATCCCCCTCCGGCAGGACACCAGAAAAGGTCCCTAGATGGGATATCATGGGTACAGAAGGTTGCGGTGGTGGAAAAGTGGTTTCGTGGCTCCCTTGGGTGTTTTCAGGGTATAAGAGTATATATTGGCGAAGGAACTAGTTCAGTTCAGCTACGAGGGGCCCACAAGGGTTGGGGGCACGCCCTACCCCCTTGGGCGCGCCCTCCTGCCTCGTGGCATCCTTGTTGTGTCCCCGACTTCATCTCCAAGTCTTCTGGTTTCCTTTCGGTCCAAGAAAGATCATCGCGAAGGTTTCATTCCGTTTGGACTCCATTTGGTATTCCTTTTCTGCAAAACTCTAAAATAGGCAAAAAAAACAAAAACTGGCACTGGGCCCTCGGTTAATAGGTTAGTCCCCAAAAAATAGCATATAAATGCCTATTAAACATCCAAAACAGATAATATAATAGCATGGAACAATAAAAAATTATAGATACATTGGAGACGTATCACCGGCCGTCCAAACAGGGCGTGATAAGGGCTCTTGATCTTGACCCCTTCAAAAGTCAATTTTTCAGCCCTGTAGTCATACTCATTACCAAAAATTACCTCCAATGTTATCTTGCCAACTGGATATGCCGACTTACCGGGCACCACCCCATGAAAAACTGTAGAGGATTGCTTAAGATCTTTGTCAGTCAAATTCATACGGCGAAAAGTATCATAATAGAGGATATTGATGTTGCTGACCCCATCCATGAGCACTTTAGTGAACTTGTATTCTCTGACCTGAGGTGCCACCACCAGAGCCAGCTGACGTGAATTATCAACCCGGGGCGGGCGATCTTCACGTCTCCATACAATGGGCTACTCTGACCATCGTAAGTATCAGGGGACCGCCGGTTCAACCGCGTTCACCGCCCGCTTGTGAATCTTTTGATCTCACTTGCACAATCTCGTGGTAAATACATGATATTGACCAGTATTCAGCTATTTCGGGTTACTCCGATAACCAGACTACTGCTGTTGATTACCCTGATTAGATTGCTGGTTAAAACCGCCTTGATTGCCTTGAGCCTGAAATCCAGAGTTTGAGCCACCACCTCCAAAGCCGGGTTCGTGAGAGTCGGATCCTAACCCCCCGTGCGGGCCCTAGTTACCCTGATAAAAGCCAGAATTTCTATACTCCCTCATGATGAAGCAATCTTTCCAGAGATGTGTGGCCGGCTTATGTTTTGTACCGTGCTTTGGGCAAGGCTGATTCATCATCGCCTCAAGGTTGAATTTTGGCCCGCCAAACCGGGGTGCTGATGACTTTCGCTTACGATGTTGATTATTACTCTGTGCATTGGTATTAGCCACAAAATATGAACCGTCATTAGTTTGCTTGCGCTTACCATTATTACCGTGACCCCGCCACATTGTGTTGTTGTCCCTTTGCATTTCCATTCTTCTTCCCCTTGCTAGCCTTTTCCTCATCGGACTCAGGGTCTTTAGTGTTATCAGAATCAGCATATTTGACAAGAGCCGCCAGGAGCTCCCCCATATCATTGCAATGGCGCTTAAGCCACCCCAGCTTCTGTTTGAGGGGAAGGAAACGGCAATTCTTCTCCAAAATCAGGACGACTGAGCCGAAGTTGATGCTATCCGACGAGTGGATAATGGCCGAGAGCCAGCGTACCCAATGGGTAGTTGATTCGCCCTCACTCTGAACACAAGTGTCCAAATCAAGAATTGATGTGGGCTGCTTGCATGTATCTTTGAAATTCTGAATAAAACACGCCTTCAATTCAACCCATGATCTGACAGAATTAGGGGGCAATCCCTTCAACCAGGTACGAGCCGACCCATCCAGCATCATGGTGAAATACTTGGCACATGCAGTGTCATTGACATCCAACATCTCCATGGCCATCTCGTAGCTCTCAATCCAAGCCTCCGAGGGTTGATCCGCTGTGTAATTGGGTACTTTTCAAGGGCCCTTGAAGTCCTTGGGTAACCGCTCATTGCGCAGAGCCGGTACTAAACACGGCACACCCACCGTCCTGGAAGTCATCCCAGCTTCTACGGACGTTGAGGGGTGTAACTGAGGTTGCTGAGTCGCCAACTGAGCCGCCAGCTCCGCCTCTCGGTGTGCCCTGGCCTGATCTACCAACAACTGAGCATGGTTATCAGCCCGTGGCAGGTCATGCCCATGGGGCTGGTTGCGATGCCGCTGACTGCTTGAAACCGTCGGCGACTCCATGTGTCGGCTATAGCTTCGACTCTGATGCAGAGTTGAGTGGATTCGATCGCGGCTGTAGGAGTAAGCCGCCTGCTGAGCCACCGCCGTCTGAAGATGCTCTACAGCTTTTTGAGCCTCGACCGCCTCAGGACTCTCGCCTATCACCGGGAGAGCCGCCAACCGTGATGTCACAGCGATCATGTTGTCCAACAGGTTAGAGAAGTGACCCGGAGGTGTGGAGACTCGTTGAGGCGGGGTTAAATTGACACGAGCCGGATCCGTCGTGTGAGGTTGAGTCGCCGCTCCGGTCCTAGGCGCTTCAGGGGCCCGGGTCACGCCGGGCGGGTTACTTGGTCCTACCCCAGGCGTATTGAAAAGATTTCTTGTATCAAACTCGTGAGGCAGACGACTCCGGTATCTCCTGTGAAAAACAGCGTTTGATGCATTCTGATCCAAGCTTAAGCGAAAGTTTTCTACTTGAATCCGCTCCACCTCCAAGGTGGCTCGCTCTGTTGCCATCCTGGTATTTTCAGCGTTAAGATCCTCCTTAGCCTGAGCTATCTCATCACGCAATTTTTAAACATCCACGTTATGTTATGCTTGATTTGCTGGGGTTACCTCCACCATTAGCAAAGTTGCCAAAGCCTCCAAGAGTTCAGATAAAACTTGAGCCGGCGGGCGCACAGGGCCTCCTGCCCCAGCTGCCGCAGTGGTTGCTGAACCAGAAATCATTGCTACGGTAGTTGATGAATTCTGCACCGGTTGCATGCCGGCCATGAAGATCGCAACTCTGTTCTGCGGCTCACAGGGGTCTAGAATACTATCACCATCGGAACAGCCTCCAAGCCTGCCATTGATACGTCTCCAACGTATCTATAATTTATGAAGTATTCATGTTATTATATTATCCATCTATGATGTTTTATATGCATTTATATGTCATTTTATATGATTTTTGGGACTAACTTATTAACCTAGAGCCCAGTGCCAGTTTCTGTTTTCTCCTTGTTTTGTGTTTTACAGAAAAGGGATACCAAATGGAGTCCAATTGACGTGCCAATTTTTGAGGATTTTTTATGGACCAAAAGGAGACCGCGGAGCATCGAAGTTGGGCCAGAAGAGTCCCGGGCTGCCCACGAGAGTGGAGGCCCCCCTGATGAGGTTATGTACCTAGGGTAGGGTCATGGACCTATCTAGGATACCATGCCCAAGGACATCATCATACGAAGCTACCTTCCAGTCGACCAAGAGAAGTTCCACTCGACCAAGGGAGACTCCACTCGACTGGCTAGAAGACACTCGACCATGAAGATGCACTCGACCATCAGAAGTTCAGGATCTACTCTGCATCCAAATGGTCTGTAATTGAATAGTCTTAATGGTCATGATGACACTTTATGTAGAGTGTTACTAGTAACGCCCAGCCTTAATGTACTTTAACCCTCCTCTACGTGGGCTGGCTGGGGTCCTGGCGTCCTCTATATAAGCCACCCCCTCCACTGGTAGAAGGGTTCGCACCCCTGTAACTCATATACACAGAGATCAGTCGACCGCCTCCGGGCTCCGAGACGTAGGGTTGTTACTTCCTCAGAGAAGGGCCTGAACTCGCTAAACACCCGTGTGTACAACTACTCCATAGCTAGGACCTTGCCTTTCCATACTTACCCCCCATTCTACTGTCAGACTTAGAACCACGACAGTTGGCGCCCACCATGGGGCAGGTGTCTTAGCGACTTTTTTGGAGAAGTTGCAATTTGTCCGATCGCCTTCATCATGGTTTCCGGCGGAGCTCTGGTCGAGGGCCACGAGATCTGTCTCGGTGCGCTCACTTTCGTCGCCGACGACTCCGCTTGGCTCCAGGAGGCACCACTCGACATCGACGCGCTCCCCGTCCGCAGGGCGACGCACTTTCGGGCGTGTGTCCGCGGCGTCTTGCTGCGGCAGCCGTCGACCCCATACCGATCGACTCCTGCACCGTCCTCCCTCCCTGTCTCCCGCCAGCGCAAGTGCTCCGGTCGGTCGAGGCTCCAGTGATGGGTGAGACACGCAGTGGCTCGCCAATCGGCCACCACCCAAGTCGCGGCGATTGAGCTTGACGAATCTCTCTACGGCCTGTTCGACCTGTCGACTGGCTCCGTAGAGACTGCATCCGAGTGCGATAGCAGTGATCCGGCGGCGGAGGTCCTGATGGTCAACGGGCCCCGTAGTCCTCCCAGTTTCCCCCGCGGCGACGGGATGGACGACGAGGACGACCCTGCTCAAGCCCATGAAGAGTACCAACCCGAGCCGCTCACTTCCCAGCAGAGGGAAGAACTTCGCCGCCGGAACATGGATGCCCTGCATACTCCCATTGCAGGAGAAACTCCTGAGGCTCGTGCCCTAGAAGAGGCGTGTTTAGCCAACCTGGCTGAACGCACTCGACTAGAGAACCTTCAGCGAGCACTCGACGAGCGTGCGTGTCAACGAGCGACTAACTCCAGTTGACGTCAGCTCTTTCCGCAACCTACTCAGGTATATCGAACCCCAATTCAGAATTTGGCAGCTGCAGCCCGCATAGCGGAGTCAATTCAGCCCTCTCAGTCAGAGGCTGGAAGAGGCTTGATGCAGATCGGAGATTTTCTCCGGGCAGCAGGAGATCAGAATTCAGCTGTGTCACAGTCACGTAACAGGATTCACAGTCGATCTGTCGCTGCGAATACTGTTCAGTCGGCTCACAGTCCAAGGTCGCCTCCGAGGCGCATGGGACGTGAAGGCCGGCGGGACCACTATGATGATCGATTTGATCGTGATGACAGGCGTCGAGTGCCCACTCCTCCTCCGAGAAGTGGGTCTAAGGCCCACCGGCAGCAAGATGACAGACGCCGGCTCAGTGTTGGGCGGAGAGCTCCAGTCGACCCCAGAGAGCCAGGCTTTGACGCGAGATCCATCATCATGCAAGGTTTGGTCGACCGAAACAGAGCTCATAGAGGTGGTCACGACCAAGATGTGCCCACAAGCAGCCGAGTCCACGTTTCAGGTCCAGAATGTTTTAGCAGAGCGATCAGAACCGCAGTGATACCCCCCAACTTCAGGTTGGCGACTGGGGTGAATAAGTTCACCGGAGAGTCTAAGCCTGAAACTTGGCTCGAAGACTACCGAGTGGCTATTCAGATTGGTGGCGGTAATGATGAGGTGGCCATGAAACATTTGCCACTTATGCTAGGGGGTTCAGCCAGGGCATGGTTGAATCAGTTAGCTCCCAGCAGCATTTACACCTGGGAAGATCTTTCTCAAGTGTTCGTCAGGATGTTTGAGGGAACTTGCAAGCGACCTGCTGGATTAACTGAGCTACAAGTTTGTGTACAAAAGTCGAGTGAAACACTGAGGGATTACATCCAGAGGTGGATCACTTTGCATCACACTGTAGAGAATGTGTCAGGCCATCAAGCGGTTTGCGCCTTCAAAGAGGGCGTCAAGAACAGAGAGTTGAGCCTTAAGTTTGGTCGAACTGGAGACATGACCCTGAGTCAGATGATGGAAATAGCCACCAAGTACGCCAACGGCGAAGAAGAGGACCGACTCCGGAGCGGCAAGTACAAGTCGAGTCAGTCGGATAAAGGAAACTCCAGTCGGAAGCAAAAACAGAAGGCTGAGCCAGCAGCTCCTGGAGAGGCTTTAGCCGTGACACAGGGCAAATTCAAAGGGAAGCCCAAAGGATATTGGAACCCCAAGAAGGTAAAAGATAAGGAGGGTAATGATGTGATGGACCTGCCGTGTCATATCCACACGAAGAAAGACGAAGAGGGTAACTTCATCTACCCAAAGCATACCACTCGCCAGTGCCGGCTCTTAATCCAGCAGTTCCAAGGGAAACAGCCGAAGGACAAAGAGAAGGAGTCGGAAAAGGCTGAGGACAAGCAGGATAGTGATGGAGAGTGCCCTCATGTCAACTCCACTCTGATGATTTTTGCTGATGTAGAGAGCAAAAGTCGACTGAAAGTGATCAACCGAGAAGTCAATATGGTCGCACCGGCGACACCAAACTATCTGAGATGGTCGCAAACTCCCATTACTTTCGACCAGTCGGACCATCCTACTCATATTGCCACCCCTGGGAGGCAAGCACTGGTGGTCGACCCGGTCGTCGAGGGCACTCGACTGACGAAGGTACTGATGGACGGCGGCAGCGGGTTGAACATACTGTATGCAGAGACGCTCAAGGGAATGGGCATTCCGATGTCCAGGCTCAGTTCCAGCAGCATGAGTTTTCACGGAGTCATCCCAGGAAAGAAGGCTGAGTCACTCGGCCAAATAGCTCTAGATGTGGTGTTCGGCGACTCGAAGCATTTCCGCAAAGAGAAGCTAACATTTGAAATCGTGGATTTCCAGAGCGCCTACCACGCTATCTTGGGAAGACCAGCCTACGCCCGCTTCATGGCTCGACCATGTTATGTGTACCTCAAGTTAAAGATGCCTGGCCCCAAAGGCGTGATCACCGTCACTGGTAACCGGAAGAAAGCAGAAGAGTGTTTCCAGAAAGGCTCAAAGATTGCGGATGACCAGATAACAGTGATAGAACTAGAGGAATACAAAAAGAACGCAGATCCGAGTGATTTACTGCGGGCCAAGAAGCCCGCCACAGAGTCAGCATTTCAGTCGTCCGGTGAGACGAAGCCAGTTCACATCCACCTGACTGATCCCAATGCAGCTCCGACCCATATTTCCACTACACTCGACTCTAAATAGGAAGAAGCGCTCATCCAGTTCCTCCGTGAGAACTGGGACATCTTCGCATGGAAGCCAGCTGACATGCCAGGTGTTCCCAGGGGACTAGCTGAGCATCGCCTTAGAGTCGATTCAAAGGCAAAACCTGTTAAAGAACATCTTCGACGGTCCGCCGTTCAGAAGAAAAAGGCCATTGGCGAAGAGGTGGCTCGACTCCTTGCAGCAGAGTTCATCCGAGAGATATACCACTCCGAGTGGCTCGCCAATGTCGTTATGGTTCCCAAAAAGGACAATTCCCTTCGTATGTGCATTGATTTCAAACATATCAATCGGGCCTGCCCGAAAGATCATTTTCCTCTCCCTCGCATCGACCAAATTGTCGACTCGACCGCAGGGTGCGAGAGATTGTCTTTTCTAGACGCTTATTCCGGGTATCATCAGATCCGTCTGTATGGGCCCGACGAAATCAAAACAGCTTTCATCACCCCATTCGGGTGCTTCTGCTATATCACCATGCCATTCGGCCTCAAGAATGCCGGAGCCACGTTCATGAGAATGATTCAAAAGTGTTTACTCACTCAAATCAGTCGGAATGTGGAAGCATACATGGATGATATCGTGGTCAAGTCGCGAAAGGGTTCTGACCTGTTGACTGACTTAGCTGAAACATTTGCCAATCTCAGGAGGTATGATATCAAGCTCAATCCTTCAAAGTGCACATTCGGAGTACCTGGCGGGAAGTTACTCGGTTTTCTCGTTTCCGAACGAGGAATCGATGCTAACCCAGAAAAAGTTGGCACCATACTCCGAATGAAACGCCCCGTGCGTGTGCACGATGTCCAGAAGCTTACTGGATGCTTGGCCGCGTTAAGTCGATTCATCTCTCTCCTCGGTGAAAAGGTGTTGCCCCTTTACCGACTGATGAAGAAGGCAGACAAGTTTGAGTGGACTCCAGAAGCTGATGCAGCGTTTGCCGAGTTAAAAACTCTGCTCTCCAGCCAGCCGGTGCTTGCTGCTCCAATCAGCAAAGAGCCTTTGTTGCTTTATATTGCAGCCACAGGACAAGTCGTCAGTACAGTACTTACGGTCGAGCGGGAAGAAGAAAGGAAAGCCTTCAAAGTTCAGCGCCCAGTATATAATCTCTCTGAAGTTTTGACCCCATCGAAGCAAAGATATCCTCATTATCAGAAGCTCGTATATGGGATCTACATGACCATGAAGAAGGTTGCCCATTATTTCTCTGATCATGACATTACAGTCGTCAGCGACGCACCATTGTCAGAGATTCTGCACAACAGAGATGCAACTGGTCGAGTGGCTAAATGGGCGATCGAACTCCTTCCCCTTGATATCAAATTTGAGGCAAAGAAAGCCATTAAGTCCCAGGCTATAGCAGATTTCCTTGCCGAGTGGATTGAACAGCAGCAGCCGACTCAAGTTCACTCGGAGCATTGGACCATGTTCTTTGATGGCTCTAAGATGTTAAATGGTTCTGGTGCTGGGGTAGTTTTGGTTTCTCCCCGAGGAGATAAGCTCAGATATGTGCTCCAGATCCACTTTGATTCCTCCAACAATGAAGCAGAATATGAAGCACTGTTGTATGGGTTGCGCATGGCCATTTCACTCGGCGTCCGTCGCCTTATGGTTTACGGCGACTCAGATTTGGTGGTCAATCAGGTGATGAAGGAGTGGGACGTGAGAAGCCCAGCCATGACTGGATACTGCAATGCAGTGAGGAAGCTTGAAAAGAAATTCGAAGGGTTAGAACTCCATCACGTTCCCCGACTGAAAAATCAAGCAGCCGATGACTTGGCGAAGATAGGTTCCAAGAGGGAAGCCATTCCGAGTGGCGTGTTTTTGGAACATGTCTACACGCCATCGGTTCAAGAGGATCCTTTCACTGAAGAAGCCCCGCAGCCTAAAAGCGCCACAGATCCGACTGAAGTCGAGGTCCCAGCGGTGGTCGACTTGATCATGGAAGTTTTGGTCATCACTCCCGATTGGACAGTGCCCTACATCGCCTATATTTTGAGGAAGGAACTCCCCGAGAATGAAGAAGAAGCTCGAGAGATCGTCCGCCGGTCCAAAGCCTTCACCGTCATGAGAGGTCAGTTGTACAGAGAAAGTGCGACTGGAGTCAGCCAGAAATGCATAACACCGGAGGAAGGTCGAATGATTCTTAACGACATCCACTCGGGGACCTGTGGCCATCATGCGTCTTCTCGGACCATCGTGGCCAAAGCATACCGAGCTGGTTTTTATTGGCCCAGAGCGAATGAAATGGCGAAGGAGATAGTCGACAAGTGTGAGGGATGTCAATTTTACTCCAATATGTCACACAAGCCCGCCTCAGCCTTAAAGACCATACCACTTGTCTGGCCCTTTGCTGTATGGGGTTTGGATATGGTTGGCCCGTTGAGAACAGGAAGAAGCGGTTTCACACATGTGCTGGTAGCAGTCGACAAGTTTACCAAGTGGATTGAGGCCAAACCCATCAAGAACCTCGATGCTGGTACCGCTGTCAGCTTCATCCGAGAACTGATATTCAGATATGGAGTCCCGCACAGCATCATCACTGATAACGGGTCAAACTTCGATTCTGAAGAATTCAGAGCTTTCTGCACGTCTCAAGGCACGCGAGTCGACTATGCTTCAGTCGCCCATCCGCAGTCGAATGGACAGGCAGAACGAGCCAACGGTTTGATTCTCAAAGGGTTGAAGCCCCGTTTGATGCGTGATCTCAAGCATGCGGCTGGTGCATGGGTTGACGAACTTCCCTCGGTGCTTTGGGGGTTAAGGACCACACCAACCGGTCGACTGGAAGAACTCCATTCTTCTTGGTCTACGGAGCTGAAGCAGTCTTGCCGAGTGATCTTCTCCACAACGCTCCCCGAGTCGAGCTCTACACCGAAGCTGAAGCAGAACAAGTGCGGCAGGACGCAGTCGACCTTTTAGAGGAAGAAAGAGAGATGGCTCTGATCAGATCGACCATTTATCAACAAGACTTGCGTCGCTTCCACGCCAAAAACGTGAAGAGTCGAGCCTTCCAGGAAGGAGATTTAGTTCTCCGAGTGGACCAGCAGAAACCACACAAGCTTGCTCCTTCTTGGGAAGGTCCCTTCATCGTCACCAAGGTTCTCCACAATGGAGCATACCGTCTTTACAATGTCGAGCATCAGATCGACGAGCCCCGACCTTGGAACGCGGAGCTTCTCCGCCCCTTTTACACTTAAGTATTCACTCGGATGAGTTGTAATAAAAGTACTCCTGTAGTTTATTTATCAAAGACCAGAGCTTTATAGTTTTCCCAGTGATTGTTATTACTTTTGTCCATATAAAACAATCCCCCAGTGGGTGGCTTAGCTGCGAATCCGATTCGCCTAAGTCTGTAAAAACAAATCCTAACCGAGTGGTGAGTCAGTCTCCCACATGAAGGCTTAGCTGTGAAATCCGTTTCGCCTAAGATAAATAAAATCCTACCGAGTGGTAAGCCAGCCTTCCACTCGGAGGCTTAGCTGCAAAATCCGTTTCACCTAAGATAAATAAAATCCTACCGAGTGGTAAGCCAGCCTTCCACTCGGAGGCTTAGCTGCAGTCCAAGTACTCGCCTAAGATAAATAAAATCCTACCGAGTGGTAAGCCAGCCTTCCACTCGGAGGCTTAGCTGCAGTCCAAGTACTTGCCTAAGATAAATAAAATCCTACCGAGTGGTAAGCCAGCCTTCCACTCGGAGGCTTAGCTGCAGTCCAAGTACTCGCCTAAGATAAATAAAATCCTACCGAGTGGTAAGCCAGCCTTCCACTCGGAGGCTTAGCTGCAGTCCAAGAACTCGCCTAAGTACAAGTACAACATGCGTTCCGCAAGGAGGACGAGGTGTAGGTCGACTGCTACCCTCTCCTTCCGAGCTGCGCCATCAATTCAAAAATCCTACCGAGTGGAGGGCAGACCTCCCACTCGAGGGCTTAGCTGCAGCCTAGTGCTCGCCTAAGTGTCTGAAATCCTACCGAGTGGAGAGCAGAACTCCCACTCGGGGGCTTAGCTGCGGCCCAGTGCTCACCTAAGTTTCTGAAATCCTACCGAGTGGAGAGCAGACCTCCCACTCGGGGGCTTAGTTGCGGCCCAGTGCTCGCCTAAGTTTCTGAAATCCTACCGAGTGGAGAGCAGACCTCCCACTCAAGGTCTTAGCTGCAGCCCAGCGCTCGCCTAAGTGTCTGAAATCCTACCGAGTGGAGAGCAGACCTCCCACTCAGAGGCTTAGCTGCAGCCCAATGCTCGCCTAAGTGTCTGAAATCCTACCGAGTGGAGAGCAGACCTCCCACTCGGGGGCTTAGCTGCAGCCCAGCGCTCGCCTAAGTGTCTGAAATCCTACCGAGTGGAGAGCAGACCTCCCACTCGGGGGCTTAGATGCAGCCCAGCGCTCGCCTAAGTGTCTGAAATCCTACCGAGTGGAGAGCAGACCTCCCACTCGGAGGCTTAGCTGCAGCCCAATGCTCGCCTAAGTGTCTGAAATCCTACCGAGTGGAGAGCAGACCTCCTACTCGGGGGCTTAGCTGCAGCCCAGCGCTCGCCTAAGTGTCTGAAATCCTACCGAGTGGAGAGCGGACCTCCCACTCGGAGGCTTAGCTGCAGCCCAATGCTCGCCTAAGTGTCTGAAATCCTACCAAGTGGAGAGCAGACCTCCCACTCGGGGGCTTAGCTACAGTCCAGCGCTCGCCTAAGTGTCTGAAATCCTACCGAGTGGAGAGCAGACCTCCCACTCGAGGGCTTAGCTGCAGCCCAGTGCTCACCTAAGTGTCTGAAATCCTACCGAGTGGAGAGCAGACCTCCCACTCGGAGGCTTAGCTGCAGCCCAGCGCTCGCCTAAGTGCCTAAAATCCTACCGAGTGGAGAGCAGACCTCCCACTCGGGGGCTTAGCTGCAGCCCAGTGCTCGCCTAAGTGTCTGAAATCCTACCGAGTGGAGAGCAGACCTCCCACTCGGAGGCTTAGCTACAGCCCAATGCTCGCCTAAGTGTCTGAAATCCTACCGAGTGGAGAGCAGACCTCCCACTCGGGGGCTTAGCTGCAGCCCAGCGCTCGCCTAAGTGTTTGAAATCCTACCGAGTGGAGAGCAGACCTCCCACTCGGGGGCTTAGCTGCAGCCCAGTGCTCGCCTAAGTGTCTGAAATCCTACCGAGTGGAGAGCAGACTTCCCACTCGAAGGCTTAGCTGCAGCCCAGCGCTCGCCTAACTGCCTGAAATCCTACCGAGTGGAGAGCAGACCTCCCACTCGGGGAGCTTAGCTGCAGCCCAGTGCTCGCCTAGGCATCTAAAATTCCTACCGAGTGGAGGTCAAACCTCTCGCTCGGGGACTTAGCTGCAGCCCAGTGCTCGCTTAAGTGAATTGGGGAACAAGTCGATGGCAATAAGCGCTTCGCTTTAACCTGCAAAAGACGCCTCAAACCAAATGCAAACATATTCAGCGACGAACCTAAGTTCGGATAACACCTAACGGAACCGAAAGTGCTCAGGCGCTAGGCATGTTAAGGTTTGTCGGTTACAAAACTCACTTGGCATACCGAGGCAAATTTAAAGTATCAAGCTCAGAAGTTTTTTACCCCTCCTATGGAGGGCTGGAAGGTGCCACAAACTCGTCCAGATCAATTCTATCTGCAATCCGAGTGGCAGCGGCAATGAAGGTCTCCATGAAAGATCTGAAATCGTGCTTCTTGGTGTTGGCCACCCTGAGAGCCACCAGCTTGTCCTCTCGTGCATCCTTACAGTGAACGCGGACCAGAGATAGAGCAACATCCGCGCCGCACCTGGCCGAAGATTTCTTCCACTCTTGCACTCGACTTGGGACCTCGTTCAGTCGAGTCATCAGAGACTCGAGGTTGTTCTGGAGTGTCTCTCTTGGCCAGAGTGTTGTGTCAATGCGGGAAGTTGCGACCTTCAGCCTTGCGAGATAATCGATGATGGCAGCAACATGAGATTCAAGTTGGAGCACGTTCATGGCGACTTCATCTTTCACAGGGGAGTTGATGGGGTCCAGGTTTACTTCCAGTCGACCAGTCTCCTCTTCAAAGTTCTGACAAAATTCTGTAAGCACAACCACCGACTCAAGACAAACAGTCAGAGGTTACAATTGAAATATTTGTTTAATACAAACGATTACCTTCAAGCATGAGGAACAACTTCTTGGCGAGTCCACCCAGATAAGCCTCTAGATCATTCTTCTTTCTCTTCAACTCACTGGCCTTGTCGTTCAGGGTGGTCTTGTCGCTTTTCAGTCGGGTGACCTCCTGGTTGGCAGCATCAAGAGCAGCTTTCAGATTGGTGTTTTCTTCTTCAAGCTTAGTCACTCAAGCCAGCTTCTCATCCGCTAGCCTGGTCTTCTCTAAAGCAGTTTTTTGCATCTCAGCCAAGTCAAGCTCTTGTTTCTTCAGAGCGTCCCTCACTTTGCCTACAAAGTTACAGTGAGATTAGATTCGGAAACAAGTGAGAGGCAAAGGCAGTCGTCAAAGACCTCACCAAGCATACCTTTAGCTTCCTCCTTCGCCTTCGTCAAGTTCTCTTGGGCCAGTTTCAGATCGAGCTCGAGCTGAATGTGTTTGTTCTCCAACTCAGTATAACGAGTCGCAAGGTCACAAGATTTCTACGAAGAACCAATCGACAGACGTCAAAGACAATTCACTTCCGAGTGAGTAAGGAAAAATCATAGTGTTTCTAAGACTACGGCCGAATGCAAACATTCGACCATAGTCTCGGGGACTACACCCAGTGGGTGCACTCAGCGTGCCCCCACTAGTTTCATCAAGAGTCGACCAGTCAACCAACAAAAAAAACGAGGCAATGTTCTTTAGACTATAGTCGACTGCCAGCAGTCGACCACAGTCTCGGGGACTACACCTAGTGGGTGCACTCAGCGTGCCCCCACCGGTCTACGAATCTATTCGACCTTGTCGAGTAAAGAAAAACTCAAAAGCATAAAGACTATGGTCGACTGCCAGCAGTCCACCATAGCCTTGGGGACTACACCCAGTGGGTGCACTCAGCGTGCCCCCACTAACCCGGAATTTCAATCGACACACACCCAGTGGGTGTAGGACAGACTCTAGGAATTTCAGAAACAAGAACACGCAGTGACCGACTGACCTGAACATTACTCTGGAGTGCCGAACTGGCGTCATAGGCTGCCTGGCTGGCTTCTCGAATTGCCTTCACTTGCTCCATCATGACCCCCGCTTGGTGTATCGCTTCTCTAGCAGCACTGGCTTGGTCTTCTGGAACGGGGTAGGTGGAGAAAAGCGAGGGTTGAGCAGCACTCGATGACGAAGGGCGAGCACTCGTCAACGGCACCGCAAAGGTTACGGTGGGTCGAGTGACATTGTCTCCCTCCATGACCAACGTCTCGGGTGCTGGCACATCTCGAGTCGCCTTGCCAGCAGGCGTTTTCTTGCTCCTCCTTTGCCTCGGTGGTTCTTCGTCGTCGTCGTCAGGAAGGTCAATAACAACGTTAGATGAAGCTGCAGAAAGAATCAAAATTAGAGGCAATAAGTCAGTCGACTGAAAACGGCCTCACAAGAATCATACCAGGTTGCGAGGTAGCATCATCCTCCATCTCGTGGTCTTCAGCCTTGGCCGAAGTATCAGAAGTAGCAGCGCTGCAGTTCCAAAAGTCAGTCGATTGGCCCATGAGTCGACCAAGAACAAGTTCATGAAACAGGGAAAGCTCAAAACTACCATTACCCTGAGATAGTGGGGATCACCATCTTCATCTTAGGCAAGATCTTTGCGGGCTTCGACGGTACCACTCGAGATTGCTTCGGAGCCTTCTCAGTCGGCGCCGGAGAAGTGGTCCGAGGGCGCTTGGTCGACTGTGAAGCGGTTGCGACCCCCTTACCCCGCTCAGTCGCTGGATCATGGGCAAGCTTCGAGCGTCTTTCCGAGCGGGGAGGTGCAACTTCCTCCTCCTCCTCCTCTTCTTCCTCCTCACCAGAGTAGTCACCCTCGTCGTCGTCGTCAGCATCCGAATCCCACTCCTCCGGGCTTTCGCCCCCGCTTCCTTCCCCCTCCTTAGTCGGCGTCTGCGCCCCATTGGGCATCGAGTACAATTCAGTGGTGGCCTGTCAGACAAGCAACAAAGCAAAACGAAGATCAATCGACCAATTCGCGGCAAAGCAGAATGGATAAAACAAAATTACACTCGGAGATAAGCGGCCATACCTTGTCCGGCGTATAGGTACAGTCGAGTGGCGGGATCCTCCTTGCCCCTCAAGGGTTGTCCTTGTTCCCTGTGATGGCGGCCACCCACCTCTCCAGCGTGGCGTCGTCGACTGCCTCTGGATGGACCCGAGTGGTGTCTTCAGTACCGCAGTACAGCCACATCG
Organism: Triticum aestivum; assembly: GCF_018294505.1. Lineage (NCBI taxonomy): Eukaryota > Viridiplantae > Streptophyta > Magnoliopsida > Poales > Poaceae > Triticum > Triticum aestivum. The sequence continues at coordinate 223,327,905 of NC_057795.1, forward strand.
GGTCGCCTCGGTACTGGAGCGGTTGGATACGCCGCCTAAGGAAGACTTCCAGAAGATCCATGCCCGTCACTCCGTCCCGAATGAGTTGGACCACGCGCTCCACCAACATTTTTACCTCGGCTTTCTCCTCAGGAAGCACCTTCAGAGAAGACGGTTTGTCCACTCGGTCCATGGAGAACGGAGGGAGACCAGTCGACTGCCCCGGCATCGACTCGTCTTGGCAGTAGAACCAAGTCGACTGCCACCCTCTGACCGACTCAGGAAGGGTCATGGCCGGGAAAGTGCTCTTATTCCTCAACTGAATCCCAAGACCCCCGCACATCTGTATAACCTTGGTCCTCTCATCACCCGGACTCGCCTTTTTTACTGTCTGCGACCGACAGGTGAATATGTGCTTGAAGAGACCCCAGTGCGGTCGACAACCCAGGAAGTTCTCGCACATGGACACAAAGGCAGCAAGATAGGCGATGGAATTGGGATTGAAATGGTGGAGTTGCGCCCCAAAGAAATTCAGAAACCCACGGAAGAACACACTCGGCGGCAGAGAAAAACCACGATCTACGTGAGTGGCTAAGAGAACGCACTCACCCTCCTGCGGCTGCGGTTGACACTCGGACCCCGGGAGCCTCGCTGACCCGTGGGGGATCAGTCCCTCATCGGCCAGGTCGTCAAGGTCCTTCCCAGTGATGGTCGAGCGGATCCAATCCCCTTGGACCCAACCCTTCGGCAGGCGGGACCTCGACGAAGATCCGCCCCGACTGGACGGTCTCCCCTTCGCTTGCCCCGTCGCCGTCGCCTTCTTCGCGCGCTCTAGAGCCGCCGTCTTCTCCTTCACCATTATCGCCGGCGAAGCGCTCGAGAGGTGGATAAGGCGGAGGTAGGAGCAGGCGCCATGGGCGGAGGCAGAGAGGGAAGAGAGGAGAATGGGGAGGCACTGTTCAAAAACTCACCCCCGACGCTTTATATAAGGGCGCTTCCGAGTGGCTGACGAGTGCGTCCGAGCAGATCTGTCACATCCCGAAACAGTCGCACACGTACGATACGTGGCGAAAAAGGCGGCGCGGAAATCAAGGCGTCCATGCCTCATCCCGCCCGATTGCCGCGGATCGCCCCACTTCGCGCGCTTCCCAAATTTCAGATCCCGCAAAATCCGCTAACAGCAGATCAATCTGTCAGACGATATCATTCCCGCGATCCGTCGCTCGGAAGTTCACCAAAGTTCAAAAGTTCACTCGACAAAAGTTAAGAATGGATCAAGGCGACTGAAGTAAAAGTCGACGCCAACACCGAAAGAAGAATCGTCGATCCAAGATACGACATAATCAAAGTACAGTAAACAAGTCGGAGAAAATCATCAACTCCTTCCTCACTCGAACCTCGATCCATTCGGGGGCTAATGATGAGGTTATGTACCTAGGGTAGGGTCATGGACCTATCTAGGATACCATGCCCAAGGACATCATAATACGAAGCTACCTTCCAGTCGACCAAGAGAAGTTCCACTCGACCAAGGGAGACTCCACTCGACTGGCTAGAAGACACTCGACCATGAAGATGCACTCGACCATCAGAAGTTCAGGATCTACTCTACATCCAAACGGTCTGTAATTGAATAGTCTTAATGGTCATGATGACACTTTATGTAGGGCGTTACCAGTAATGCCCAGCCTTAATGTACTTTAACCCTCCTCTACGTGGGCTGGCTAGGGTCCTGGCGTCCTCTATATAAGCCACCCCCCTCCACTGGTAGAAGGGTTCGCACCCCTGTAACTCATATACACAGAGATCAGTCGACTGCCTCCGGGCTCCAAGACGTAGGGCTGTTACTTCCTCAGAGAAGGGACTGAACTCGCTAAACACCCGTGTGTACAACTACTCCATAGCTAGGACCTTGCCTTTCCATACTTACCCCCCATTCTACTGTCAGACTTAGAACCACGACCCCCCCCCCCAGGGCGCGGCCCCCTATCTCGTGGACAGCCCGGAGACCCCCCGATGTGAAACCAATGCCAAAAATTTCTATAAATAGAGAAACCTTCGGGAATTAACCTAGATCGGAAGTTCCACCGCCGCAAGCCTCTGTAGCCATGAGAAGTCAATCTAGGCCCTCTCTGGCACCCTGCCGGAGGGAGCCATCATCACCGGAGGCCATGGAGGAGGATCTCGAAGGGGCCATCGTCGCCATGAAGGCCAAGGACCAAAGGGGGAAAGCCATGGAGGAGGAAGCACAAGGGGGAGAACCTCTCCTCCTCTCTCTTGGTGGCACCGGAGTGCCATCGGGAGGGGAATCATCGCCGCGGTGATCGTCTTCATCAACATCACCATCATCATCACCATCCTCATCTCTTTTACGCGGTCCACTCTCCCACACCCCGCTGTAATCCCTACTTGAACATGGTGCTTTATGCCACATATTATGATCCAATGATGTGTTGCCATCTTATGATGTTTTGATTAGATATCTTTTGTCCTTGAGTTGATTGATGATCTAGATTGGTATGAGTTGTATGTTTTATTTTGGTGCTGTCCTATGGTGCCCTCCGTGTCGCGCAAGCGTGAGGGATTCCCGCTGTAGGGTGTTGCAATACGTGCATGATTCACTTATAGTGGGTTGCGTGAGTGACTGAAACACAAACCCGAGTAAGGGGGTTGTTGCGTATGGGATAAAAGAGGACTTGATGCTTTAATGCTATGGTTGGGTTTTACCTTAATGAATCTTTAGTATTTGCGGATGCTTGCTAGAGTTCCAATCATAAGTGCATATGATCCAAGTAGTAAAAGTATGTTAGTTTATGCCTCTCCCTCATATGAAATTGCAATGACGACTATCGATCTTGTTAACAATTGCTTAGGACAATTCTGCACACCGATCCATCATTATTCCACACTCGCTATTTATATTATTTAGTAATATATTCTAAATTTATGATAACAGCACCTACTTTTATGTTTTAGCTCTCCGATATCATACAAAGTTATCCTCTTTATACCCACAACACAGTTTTATTTCTTGTTTCTAGTTGGAAGCAAACATTCGGTGCACGTAGAGTCGTATCAGTGGTAGATAGGGCTTGAGAGAATATTGATCTTACCTTTAGCTCCTTGTGGGTTCGACACTCCATACTTATCACTTCCACCTTTGGGAATTTCTACGATGATTCCCTACACTTGGGGATTATCAAGCTCTTTTCTGGCGCCGTTGCCGGGGAGCAATAGCGTGGGGTTGATATTTTCGTGTGTGCTTGTTTGCTTTCTTCACTAAGTAGATTTTGTTTTTCCTTTTTTGTTTCTGTTTAGTTGTGGGTGAAATATACAAAAAAAATTAAAGAATGAAAATACCAAAAAATATATTTGCTTGCCTCTCATGCCTAAAAAAGTTTTTTTCAAAAAGAGAAGCGATTGGAAAGTTATGCATTGAAGAAGTGAGGGTCGACCTTGAGCACTTGTGTTCATGCTCACGGAAACAATGTAGAATTTTTCATGGAAGTTTCTCTGTAAATAATTATCCCCTTGTATATATCCATTGTATTATAAAAATAATGTGCCAAGCTTTGGTTTTAGTATGATAAGATTGCTTGCTTACTTTGTGCAGAACAAAAACAGAAACTTTGGCTGTAGTGCATGAATTTACATTTTTTACTGGGAAGTCAAATGGGTCTGAAACTTTTTGCACATTACTTCTGTACAAATTGTTCAAATTGTAAAATTTATTTAATAATTTTTGGAGTTACAGAAGTTTACTAAACTTCCAGATTACTACAGACTGTCCTGTTCTTGACAGATTCTGTTTTTCGTGTGTTGTTTGCTTATTTTGATGCATCTATGGCTAGTATGTAGGGTATGAACCATAGATAAGTTGGAATACAGTAGTTTTAACACCAATATAAACAGAGAATGAGTTGATTACAGTACCTTAAAGTGGTAGTTTGTTTTATTACACTAACGGATCTCACAAGTTTTTGTTTAAGTTTTTGTCAATGAAGTGTTTGAAGAACGAGGAGTTACCGTTGTGAGAAGAATAAAGAGAGACAAGAGTTCAAGCTTGGGGATGCCCAAGGCACCCCAAGTAAATATTTCAAAGGATACTCAAGCATCTAAGCTTGGGGATGCCCCGGTTGGCATCCCATCTTTCTTCTTCAACAAATATCGGTATACCTTGGTTTTTGTTTTGTTCACATGATTGGTGTCCTTTGTGTTTTTATTTTTCTTTAAGAATCATGCTAGTATGAGATAGCTCTTCATTTATTTATAGAATACTTCATGTGCTTCACTTATATCTTTCAAGTATGATCTTATAGAATTGCTCTTTGTGCTTCACTTAAATCGTTTGAGTATGGTTTTATAGAATGCTTCGTGCACTTCACTTATATATTTTGAGCTTGGACATTGGTTAGTCTATATTAATTGTAGAAAGCTCCATGAACTTCACTTATATCTTTTGGATTATGAATAATACTATAATTTAAAGTGGGTTTGGAAGAGTGTCAACTTTAGTTAGTATTCCACTATTTCGGAAGAGGTTCCAATTGAGTATGGGAACAAAGTTGCTATTCATGATGCTACTGAAAATTATTATGAGGGAGGAATATGTGCTTGTAGGAGTTGCAATTATGTCAAGTTTCCTCTCTATGTGCTTAAAGTTTTGAAGTTATACTTGTTTTGCCTTCCTATGCTAGTTGACTTTTGTTCCTATAAATTGTGTGCTCACAAAATCCCTAGGCATAGGAAGTGAGTTAGATTTAAATGTGCTAGTCATATTCTCAATGATGCTCTCTTTGTGTTTCAAATCTTTTCTTTTATGCGAGCATCATTGAAACCATCATGCCTAGCTAAAAGGCATTAAAGAAAAGCGCTTGTTGGGAGACAACCCAATATTTACCCTTACTGTTTTTGTGTGTCTACATAATTAAGATACTGTAGTAATCATGTTTTATGCTTTTTTTCAATAAAGTGCCAAGTAAGACCTTTGGGAAGACTTGGGTGAGAGTTAATGTGATCTTGCTGTAAAAAACAGAAACTTTGCACTCACGAGATTAGCTGTCATTTTTTACATAAGAGTGCTTTTGAGTTGATTCTTTTTGCAGAAGATTAATAGAGAAATTCCTCACGTCCACAAATTTATTTCATAATTTTTGGAGTAGTATAAGTATGGTTATTGTTCATATCATTACAGACTGTTCTGTTTTTGACAGATTCTGTTTTCATTGCATAGTTTGCTTGTTTTCTAGTTTCTATGGCTTATATTTCTCAATATAAATTATATAAATGATATGGTACAGTAGGCATTATGTGAAAACAATTATGAACCTTGTCTTTTACAGTACCAAAGTGCATGGTTTACTCTTTATCATACTAACCTATCTCACGAAGTTCCATTAAGTTTTGTGTGATTGGAGTTTTCAAGTTTTGGGTGAGATATCGATATGAGGAGAATAAAGAGTGGGAAGACCCTAAGCTTGGGGATGCCCAAGGCACCCCAAGGTAATATTCAAGGAAGACTCAAGCGCCTAAGCTTGGGGATGCCCCGGAAGGCATCCCCTCTTTCGTCTTCAAAACTATCGGTATACCTTACTCAGAGCTATATTTTTATTCGTCACATGATATGTGTTTTGCTTGGAGCGTCATTTTATTTTATTAATATTTGCTTGATGTTATTTAGAACAGTGTTTTGCATCTTTAGTTTCAATAAAAATGTCAAGGATAGCCTTTACCATGCTTATTTTGCTAGTATACATGTTGCTGTTTGAAAACAGAAAGTTTACCGTTGTTGCAAAAATTCCCTAGAGAAGTTAGAGAATGATATAATGTTGAAACTTTTTCCATGTTGAGCTCTGATAAATCTTCTACAGCTTAGTATTTTTCTCATAATTTTTGGAGTTAGGGAAGTATGATGAATCTTGCATTCTTTACAGACTGCATGTTGAGCTCTGATAAATCTTCTACAGCTTAGTATTTTTCTCATAATTTTTGGAGTTAGGGAAGTATGATGAATCTTGCATTATTTACAGACTATATTTTTTTGGCAGATTGCTGTTATAGTTGCATTGTTTGCATATGTTTTCTTGTTTAATGATTCTATTTGAGGATAGGAGTATTAAATATGCAGAGACATTTAGTATGCAATGTTGAATAATAATTTTAGTGTTTTGTTACAGTAGAAAATGATAAGGTTTTGTATTGGTTTATACTAACCTATCTCACGAGTTCTTGTTGAGTTTGGTGTGGATGAAGCTTTTGATAAAAAGAGAAACCATGATATGAGAGGAATTAAGGAGACATAAAAGTTCAAGCTTGGGGATGCCCAAGGCACCCCAAGATAATATTCCAAGAAGTCTCAAGCATCTAAGCTTGGGGATGCCCCGTTAGGCATCCCACCTTTATCGGTTAGTATCGGTTGAGCCTAAGTTTTTGCTTCTTCACATGAGTTGTGCTATCCTTGCAATGTCATTTTATTTTGTTTTGTTTTACTTGTTGTTTGAATAAAGTCATTGGATCTGAATTATTGAATAAAAAAGGGGAACCCTCCCATGGCTAGTTAATTATTTGACTACTCGGTGTCCTTCACTCATATCTTCTAGAGTAGTTTGTCATTTACTCATGTGCTTCATGTATATCCTATGAGTAAATGGGGGAATGAATTGAATGTCTTAAATCTGAATTTTTATATGTTCCATATGCTTATAACATGGTTAGTGATGACTTCACACATAGAAAGTATGAGGCATAAAAGTTGTTGAGAGTTGGCAAACGTAGTTTTGGTCATCGTTGCAATTAATAGGAAGTAATAAGGAAAGAGAGGTTCACATACAAATATATTATCTTGGACATCTTTTATGATTGGAAGCACTCATTAAGTATGACATGCTAAAAGAGTTGGCGTTGTACAAGGAAGACAATGTAATGGTTTATATTTTCCAACATCTCAGTTAAAGTATATTGTCATTGACCTTCCAAACATGTTGAGCTTGCCTTTCCCCCTCATGCTAGCCAAATTCCTTGCACCAAGTAGAGATACTACTTGTGCTTCCAAATACCCTTAAACCCACTTTTGCCATGAGAGTCCACCATACCTACCTATGGATTGAGTAAGATCCTTCAAGTAAGTTGTCATCGGTGCAAGCAATAAAAATTGCTCTCTAAATATGTATGACTTATTAGTGCAGAGAAAATAAGCTTTGTATGAACTTGTTGTGGAAGTAATAAAAGCGACGGACTGCATAATAAAGGTCCACATACAAGGGGCAATATAAAATGATGTTCTTTTGCATTAAGATTTTGTGCATCAACCCTAAACGTGCATGACAACCTCTGCTTCCCTCTGCGAAGGGCCTATCTTTTACTTTATGTTTTTACTTTATGCGTGAGTCAAGGTGATTCTCACCTTTTCTTTTTTAATTTTATCCTTTGGCAAGCTCCTCGTGTTTGAAAGATCAGGATATATATACCCAATTGGATGTAAGTTGGCATAGGCCATTATTGTTGACATCACCTAAAGGTGAATATGTTGGGAGGTAGCACAATAAGCCCCTATCTTTCTCAGTGTCCGGCTGAAACTCCATAACCACAAGTATTGCATGAGTGTTAGCAGTTGTAGAAGACTATATGATAGTTGAGTATGTGGACTTGCTGAAAAGCTCTATTCTTGACTCTTTCTGTTGTTATGATAAATTGCAATTGCTTCAATGACTGAGATTATAGTTTGATAGCTCTCAATGATGTTTCTGAACCATACTTGACATTGTGAATAGATTGTTACTTGATCATGAAAAGTTTTATGAGATGAGCTACTATTATGACACATATTGATGCTAGAAAAGGTGATTGAAATTATCATTGATCAAACTTGTGCACCTTCTAGCATTCACACTTCATAAATTATTTCTTTTATCATTTACCTACTCGAGGACGAGCAGGAATTAAGCTTGGGGATGCTGATACGTCTCCAACATATCTATAATTTATGAAGTATTCATGCTATTATATTGTCCATCTATGATGTTTTATATGCATTTATATGTCATTTTATATGATTTTTGGGACTAACCTATTAACCTAGAGCCTAGTGCCAGTTTCTGTTTTCTCCTTGTTTTTGTGTTTTACAGAAAAGGGATACCAAACGGAGTCCAATTGACGTGCCAATTTTTGAGGATTTTTTATGGACCAAAAGAAGACCACGGAGCATCGGAGTTGGGCCAGAAGAGTCTCAGGCTGCCCACGAGAGTGGGGGCCGCCCCCCCCCCCCCCCCCCCCCAAGGGCGCGGCCCCCTATCTCGTGGACAGCCCGGAGACCCCCCTGACGTGAAACCAACGCCAAAAATTCCTATAAATAGAGAAACCCTCGGGAATTAACCTAGATCGGAAGTTCCGCCGCCGCAAGCCTCTGTAGCCACGAGAAATCAATCTAGGCCCTCTCTGGCACCCTGCCGGAGGGGGCCGTCATCACTGGAGGCCATGGAGGAGGATCTCGGAGGGGCCATCGTCGCCATGAAGGCCAAGGACCAGAGGGGGAAAGCCATGGAGGAGGAAGCACAAGGGGGAGAACCTCTCCTCCTCTCTCTTGGTGGCACCGAAGTGCCATCAGGAGGGGAATCATCGCCGCGGCGATCGTCTTCATCAACATCACCATCCTCATCTCTTTTACGCGGAACACTCTCCCACACCCCGCTGTAATCCCTACTTGAACATGGTGCTTTATGCCACATATTATGATCCAATGATGTGTAGACATCTTATGATGTTTTGAGTAGATATCTTTTGTCCTTGAGTTGATTGATGATCTAGATTGGTACGAGTTGTATGTTTTATTTTGGTGTTGTCCTATGGTGCCCTCTGTCTCGCGCAAGCGTGAGGGATTCCCACTATAGGGTGTTGCAATACATGCATGATTCACTTATAGTGGGTTGCGTGAGTGACTGAAACACAAACCCAAGTAAGGGGGTTGTTGCGTATGGGATAAAAGAGAACTTGATGCTTTAATGATATGGTTGGGTTTTACCTTAATGAATCTTTAGTATTTGCAGATGCTTGCTAGAGTTCCAATCATAAGTGCATATGATCCAAGTAATAAAAGTATGTTAGTTTATGCCTCTCCCTCATATGAAATTGCAATGATGACTATCGATCTTGTTAACAATTGCTTAGGACAATTCCGCACACCGATCCATCATTATTCCACACTCGCTATTTATATTATTTAGTAATATATTCTAACTTTATGATAACATCACCTACTTTTATATTTTAGCTCTCCGATATCATACAAAGTTATCCTCTTTATACCCACAACACAGTTTTATTTCTTGTTTCTAGTTGGAAGCAAACGTTCGGTGCACGTAGAGTCTTATCAGTGGCAGATAGGCTTGAGAGAATATTGATCTTACCTTTAGCTCCTTGTGGGTTCGACACTCCTTACTTATCACTTCCACCTTTGGGAATTGCTATGATGATTCCCTGCACTTGGGGATTATCAACCATCTTGCAACTGATACATGGAATTGGTATCACCGGCTGAGGACTCATCATCAGAGTAGATGTCTGTCTCTCCACCAAACACAGATCCTTCCTCAAGATCCATTCCTTGAGTAAAACCCACAAAAGCATGCTTCGGAGTGGCTCGAACCTTGGCAGGTCGTGTGCGCTGAGCCGTCTCGATGATGTTGTGCAGGTGTCCGTCTCAGGCTCCGACTCGCCGATCTTGCCGATGAAGACGTGGATTCCGCCAAAGGGGACCCGGTACCCGTATTCAATTGAATCGGCCTCAAGACCCCCAGCCTGCGTCATCGATGTAGATTTTGCTGCGATGACTCTTGGTCATTTGGCCCATGGTGTATCCCTTGATCCCTGAGAAGCTGCCCTTCAAGAACTCAAAACCACCGTGCTTTGGGCCAACGGTGGGCGCAACCTGTCGTGGATTTAACACGGTAGATGCCCTAGCAAAAGGACTTAGGTGTGGAGCCATCGCAGCTAGGTTAGCTTAAAGAGGTTGAACGGGACAAAGGACACAGAGAGTTTACCTAGGTTTGGCCCCTCTCAATGAGGTAAAAGCCTATTCCTGTTTTCGGTTGTATTGCTTGTGTTTCGATTACCAGGGAGCGAATACACTTAACCTAGTCCTCGATCGATTGTTTTCTTGAGTTAACCCGCCGCCGGGTCACCCCTTTGTATACAGGTTGGTGTCCGGCAGCTTACAGAGTCCCGATCGGCTCACACAAACGTGACCGGCTCGGTTTCTAACTAAGCTTGCCTTACAAAACAAGTTAAACATACGGTGGCTCATCTTTCTGGGCCTTGAGTCACCTCCAGGCCTTGGGCCTTTAACAAGCTTGATCCATGAACCACCAGCTTCATACTTAAGCCACCGATGGCATGACGCGGTCCCTCCTGGGCGGGTCATACCTAGGAGTTATATCCCCAACATAGACCTCTGAATAAATTAAAGTTGAACCTAATGTTACTATGGTTAAAGATCTCTTGGTCGATAATATTGGTGGGCATGTTATTTACTTCTGTGATGAAGCTACTAGAATTGATAAACCTGGTCCTAAAGATAAGAATAAACCTATCGTTGGCATGGTTGTTGTCTCAATTAAAATAGGAGATCATTGTTATCATGATTTATGTTGGGTGCTAGTGTGAGTGCTATTCCGTTTACTTTATATCAAGAGATTATGAATGATATTGCACCTTTTGAGATAGAGGACATTGATGTTACTATTAAGCTTGTGAATAGAGATACTATTTCACCGCTTGGGATTGTTAGAGATGTGGAAGCCCTGTGTGGGAAATAAAATTCCCTACTGATTTTCTAGTCCTTGTTTCTCCACAAGATGATTTTTGTCCCATTATATTTGGTAGACCTTTCTTGAACACCGTAATGCTAAGATTGATAGCACTAAAGAAATTGCCAGTGTTAACTTTGGTGATGTACTCATGAGTTTAATTTCTCTAAGTTCCGTAGACAACCTCATGATAAAGAATTGTCTAGTAAGGATGAAATTATTGTTCTTGCTTCTATTTCCATAGTTCCTACTGATACGTTAGAACAATATTTGCTAGACCATGAAAATGATATGAATATGAATGAAAGAATTGAAATAGATAAGATGTTCTTCGATCAACCACTTATCCTCGAACATAATTTGCCTTTTGAAACTCTGGGAGGTCCTCCTCCACCTAAAGGTGATCTTGTGTTTGAATTGAAACAATTACCTGATACATTGAGATATGCTTATCTTGATGAAAAGAATATACATCCTATTATTATCAGTGTTAACCTTTTAGAGCATGAAGAAAAGAGATTACTTAAAACTCTAAGGAAGGACCATTCCGCTATTGGATATACTCTTGATGATCTTAAGGGCATTAGTCCCACTCTATGTCACCACAAGATTAATATGGAACCTGATGCTAAGTTGGTTGTTGATCATCAACGACGATTAAATCCTAAGATGAAGGATGTGGTAAGAAATGAAATATTAAATCTTCTGGAAACAGGTACAATCTATCCCATAGCTGATAGTAGACGGGTAAGTTCTGTTCATTGTGTCCCTAAGAAAGGAGGCATTATCGTTGTTCCTAATGATTAAAATGAGCTTATCTCACAAAGAATTGTAATTGGTTATAGGATGGTAATTGATTTTAGAAAATTAAACAAAGCTACTAGAAAAGATCATTACCCCTTGCCTTTTATTGATCAAATGTTAGAAAGATTGTCTAAGTATACACACTTTTGTTTCCTTGATGGATATTCTGGTTTCTCTCAAATACCTATATCACAAGAAGATCAAGAGAAAACTACTTTTAATTGTCCTTTTGGAACTTATGCTTATAGACGTATGCCTTTTGATTTATGCAATGCACCTGCTATTGCTACTTTTCAAAGATGTATGACTGCTATATTCTCTGAGTTTTGTGAAAAGACTGTTGAGGTTTTCATGGATGATTTTTCTGTTTACGGGACTTCTTTTGATGATTGCTTAAGCAACCTTGATCGAGTTTTGCAGAGATGTGAACAAACTAATCTTGTCTTGAATTGGGAGAAGTGCCACTTTATGGTGAATGAAGGTATTGCCTTGGGGCATAAAATTTCTGAACAAGGTGTTGAAGTAGATAAAGCTAAAGTTGATGCGATCGAGAAATGCCATGTCCTAAAGATATCAAAGGTATAAGAAGTTTCCTTAGTCATGCTAGTTTCAATAGGAGATTCATTAAAGACTTCTCTAAAATTTCTAGGGCTCTTACTAATCTTTTGCAAAAAGATGTTCCATTTATTTTTGATGATGGTTGTGTAGAAGCCTTTGAAACACTTAAGAAAGCCTTAACTTCTGCACCTATTTTTGAACCACCTGATTGGAATTTGCCTTTTGAAATAAATGTGTGATGCTAATGATTATGTTGTTGGTGTTGTTCTAGGACAAAGAGTTGATAAGAAATTAAATGTTATCCATTACGCTAGTAAAACTCTAGACAGTGCTCAAAGAAATTATGCTACTACTGAAAAGGAGTTTTAGCAATTGTGTTTGCATGTGATAAATTTAGATCTTACATACTTGATTCTAAAGTAATTGCTCACACCGATCATGCTGCTATTAAATATCTTATGGAAAAGAAAGATGCTAAACCTAGACTCATTAGGTGGGTTCTTTTGCTACAAGAATTTGACTTGCATATTATTGATAGAAAGGGAGTTGAAAATCCCGTAGCTGATAACTTGTTTTGAATAGAAAATGTTCTTGATGACCCGCTGCCTATTGATGATAGTTTTCCTGATGAACAATTAGTTGTTATAAATGCTTCTCGTAATAATCCTTGGTATGCAGACTATACTAATTACATTTTTGCTAAATATATACCACCTAGTTTCACATACCAACAAAATAAAAAGTTCTTCTTTGATTTGAGACATTACTTTTGGGATGACCCACATCTTTATAAATAAGGAGTAGATAGTATTATTAGATGATGTATACCTGAGCATGAGCAGGAACAAATCCTACAGAAGTGTCCTACTGAGGCATACAGAGAACACCATGCTGGAGACAGAACTGCACACAAGGTATTACAATCTGGTATTTATTGGTCTAATCTCTTCAAGGATGCACGTAAGTTTGACTTATCATGTGATGAATGTTAAAGAATTGGTAATATTAGTAGACGCCAGGAAATGCCTATAAATTATTCACTTGTTATTGAACTATTTTATGTTTGGGGATTTTATTATATGGGACCTTTTCCTTCCTTTAATGGGTATACACATATTTTGGTTACTGTGATTACGTTACTAAGTGGGTAGAAGCTATTGCAACTAGTACCGCTGATCGTAACACTTCTATTAAAATGCTTAAAGAAGTTATTTTCTCGAGGTTTGGAGTCTCTAGATACTTAATGATTGATGGTGGTTCACATTTTATTGATGGTGCATTTCGTAAACTCTTTGCTAGATATGATGTCAACCATAGAATTGCATCACCTTATCATCCCCAGTCTAGTGGTCAAGTTGAATTGAGCAATAGGGAAATAAAGCTAATTTTGCAAAAGTATGTTAATAGATCTAGAAAGAATTTGTCTAAGAAACTTGATGATGCATTGTGGGCATACATAACCGCTTATAAAAATCCTATGGGTACGTCCCCTTATAAAATGAGTTAGAACATAAAGCATGTTGGGTAATTAAAGAACTTAACTATGATTTCAAACTTGCCGGTGAAAAGAGGTTATTCGATATTAGTTATCTAGATGAATGGAGATTTTATTATATAACTCTTGCTTAAGATTCTTTGCAGGAAAGCTTCTTTGTAAATGGGAAGGACTATATATTGTTGAAGAAGTTTATCATTCTAGAGCTATCGAGATAAACAACTCCGAAGGCACTAACCTGAAGGTGGTTAATGGGCAAAGAATTAAACATTATATCTCAGGTACGCCCATTAATGTTGAAACTAATATTATCCAATGACACTGGAGGAGCACATAAGGGAAACCTTTTGGAACGCTCCAGAGCCCTGAAAAGGGGTAGTTACATGGTATGGTGAGTAAGCTGACTCCAAAAGTTTCATCAAAGTACTTTCTGTCCGTTTTTTAATATATAAAAAATTAGGAAAATAATAAACAGTCCAAAAAGTGCATGAGGGAGCGACAAGCTCGAGGGGCACGCCCTACCCCCAGGGCGTGCCTCCCAGGCTTGTGATCACGTCGTGGACATTCCCGACTCCGTTTTTCTTCTATGTTACTTGCCCTGCATGAAAAAAAAATTCATTATATGTACTTCCAGATGTTTTTACCACCGTATCATAGAGATATCCTCTTGTTTTGTGTTGTTATTCTAATAGATCTAGATCTCCATGGCTCCACAAAGGCTCTGTACTAAGCACCGGGTTGTGCGACCATCATCGGGCAAATGCCCCTACAACGAGGTTTACTACGAGTGGTCATCCGGAGAGGAGGACACAGGCAAGGAGGGCAAGGTCGAAGAAGTTGCGGGAATCCAGGCCCAAGAGGGAGGGCAAGCCATGCCCATGGAGGAAACCAAAGAGAAGGGAGATGTCCTTCAACCCTTCTATGATCATATCTCACCATCTGATATTGAAACCCTAAGGGTCTTTGAAACAATTTGCACCCAGAATACATCTCTCATTCGTGAAGTTATTTTGTTGGAAGAGCAGAACATCGCCCTTCGGAGTATTAACCATAAACTGGAGTATCTGATAAGGCTAAAGGACAAGTCCTCTACTACTTTGTCACCACCGCCATCACCAAAGAAGGATACTTGAGTACATGGGTATGGGCACTTCCCTTGGCTTGTGCCAAGCTTGGGGGAGGTGCCCCGGTATCATATCACCTCCACTTTTTATCATCATTATCTATCTTAGTTCGATCCTTAGTTATTTCATGATTTAGAAGAATAAAGCTTTAGTATGATATATTTTTGAGTGCTTGCTTAGTGATCTATCTATCTATGTAATTATGTGCGAGATATATAATAAAGAGTAGTTTGAGTTTTGCTTTGCTTTCTTGTTTCAATCTTAGCAATGAAAAAAAAAGAATAAAAAGATCATACGCTACTCCCATGGGGAGTAATGACTTCACATAAAAGAAGTATAGTTGATAAAATTTGTTGGAAGTTGACAAGCATAGCATTGGTCATTGGTGCAATCCATGAAAAAGTAATAAAGGAAAAGATGTATCACATATAAATATACTATCTTGGACATCTTTTATGATTGTGAGCCCCCATCAAATATTCTATATCAATTAGTTGAAGTTGGACAAGGAAGACAACATAATGAGTTATGGTTGTTTAAATTCACATAGAAGTTATATCTTTATGGATCTTTTAACATGTGGTGCTTGTCTAGGATATTTTGCTAGCCAAACATTTGCACTAAGTAGAGATACAGCTTGTGCATCCAAAATCCCTAAACCCAGTTTCATGTCATGAGAGTCCACCATATCTACCTATGGATTGAATAATACCCTTCAAGTAAGTTGTCATCGGTGCAAAATAAATAAAAAATGCTCATAAAAATGTATGATCTTTTATTGTAAAAGAAAGTAAGCTTTGTACAATCTTATGATGGTAGAGGACACTACTAGAAAAACCCCTACTAATGGCGCACCTAATATGGCCATTAATGGCGCATCTGTGGTGCGCCATTAACAGCACGCCATTAGTAATTTTTACTAATGGCGCACCACCTGGTGCGCCATTAGTATCTGGTATACTAATGGCGCACCGCGGGTGCGCCATTAGTATAGGCCAGCGTGCGCCATTAGTATGCCTCCCAGGGGCCATGTATACCCAGGTGCTTTGGCATACTAATGGCGCACCACCACTGGATGCGCCATTAGTAACCGCAGCATACTAATGGCGCACTACCCAGTGATGCGCCATTAGTATGCACTGTCATACCAATGGCGCACTGTCCTGTGATGCGCCATTAGTATGAATATTAGGTTTTTTTTATCTTTTTATTTTCTGTTTTTTGCACAGGTTACAAAATGTATAGTTTGACAAAATATAGACAGCACACATCAACAACAGATTCATCGAGTACAATAGAAGATTAGTCTTTGAATACAATTCATCATATTAGTCTCCGAATACAATTCATCATATTAGTCTTCAAATTAAAAAGACCGAACAAAGATAGAACATTATATTACAAGTCTCGAGACCGCGAGTAGCGAGTTTGTCTTCACATTACAAGTCGATATCGATCATCTAAACTACCATCACATAGAAGAGAGCTGCGGTCATCACGATGAGCATCATCACGATGAAACTCGTCTTCATCCGGTTCCTCCAACGCTCCCTCCCCTCTCCCGCTAGATAGCAGGCATATCTAGATTCGGCCTCGGCCCTAGTGGTGTACCCTTTGTAACTGTTACCGCTGAATCGGTGAACCTGTCTCCGACACTCCTCCCAGTCATCGTAGACTCCGGGAACCTTACCCTTGTACACGACATACGTCGGCATCGCTATGCACTAGCCAAACGAAACGTTAGTACCAATTCACAGACAATAAATAAGCAATATATAATTATGCAACAGAACGATCGGAAGAGAAAAGGAAGACATTAATAGCATCGATTACATATAAGTTGAACGACTCTCGAAACCAAAGAGACATACTACAAGTTCATTAAAGTTTAATTACAACATGAGCCAATCGATGTTTCAGAACTAGACAACTCGGCTCAAGGGACCGGAGCGTGGATGAAGCCGCCGTCTATCGTGGGAGTCATGAAAGAACGGGCGTTGTCATCCTGCATTTGTAGCATTGTGTCGATGTCACTGTTGGACGGTTGATTTCTGAGGTAGAACTGCCCCGAGGTACGAAGGACATCTTGATGGATGATTTCCGCAAACTCCGACTGGATGCGAAAGAATTCTTGTCGGAGGTCCGCGTCCTGGATTGCCGACACGCTCACGGCCCAATCTTTGAGTTTACTCGGTAGCAGAAGTTGATGATGGTCCCGTACGATCGCCCGCATGTGATGGATGGCGTAGTAGGCACCCTTCTGACCGCCAGGCGGCTGCTTGACGCAGCAGAACATCGTATTGTGGGAGAACACGTGCTTGCCGTACTTACGAATAGGCCTGGTGAAGGTGCCTCCAGATTGGGCATAGCCGGGGAGAACATCATCAAGAACCTTCTTGACATTTGTGTAGTCTACGTTCGACTGACGGTCCGGGTCGAAATACGTGGCCATGGAATATTTGGGGCTTAGGAGGATGAGCGTGCAACGTGTGTCACTGCAAAAAACACGGAATGTTAAAAGAAAAACGATCGAAAAGTAAGAATTCATATGTTACGGGCCGGTTGAGGGGAGGACTTACTCGGGAAAGTAAGGCACGAGGAAGTTATCCTTATCTTGGTTTGCCAGAATGACGCCTTCGAGGTAAGAACTCGCGACTTGCCGGTCCCCAGCGCTGCCCAAGATCTTGGCACGCATGTAGAAGGGGTCGACTATCACGATGTCCGGGGTCTTGTCGCGAATGATCCGCATCTCCATACTCAGCGAAAATAGCCGAACGAAGGTGTAGTGCAGCGGATGAAGGTTCAACATAGCGTGGATGTCATCAAAACGCAGGACGATCGTACGCCCGATGGAGTTATCCACAAAGCCCTTGCCCTCTGGCACCTTGGCCGCGAAAACCGGGTATGCCACATCCTTCTCCCTGAGACGCCGCTTCTCCAAAGCAAGAACACTGTCATGCAGACTCCGCATAGCACCGGTTGCAGCATTGAGCATATTTGTTGGTAGCATCGCCCTACCCGCCACATGCACCCTCCTCGAGATATCCTGCGGTGAAGGTGGCCCGTCCTGAGCATGGATCGTACTCGGTGCCGGCTGGCTCGCACCCTTCTTAGTCTTTCTTTTGCGTGCCTTCTTCTTCTCCTGTAATGGGACCGAGTTCTGCTCACAGACCGCCTTCTTGAGTGTGTTGGGGCTGATAATATTTCGCACCTCGCCTATCTGAGGCTCGGTGAAGTTGGCAGCTGGAGGCGTCTCCTGAGAGCTGAACGCCAGACGGCGCCTGTTGCAACTTGGCTTCTCTGCGGTACGAGCTAGATCGCACACGTCTTTTGTTGGGTTTGGTTCTTCAGAAGGAGGCCCCATGAAGTCGCCATCGTACCCATGCTCGGCAAAGTACTGATCGACATTGCCAAATGTATCATCGTCGTCGTCGTCGTCGTTCTGATCCTGTGCCATATGCATGTTTGGATCCAGTGGCATAGGGATGTCCGGCACCGTTACGGCGGTCTTGCCATGGGGCCGACTTGGCGCCGGCACGACTAGCGGTGTTGTCTTTGGGGTGGTGTCCCCCGCCCCCAAACGAATCTGGCTCTTCGGCCAAAGCAGGGGCCAGCTCAGGCAGGCGCTGAGGGTCATCACGTCATCATCGTCGGCCCCGACGGGTCGAATCGGAGGTAACAAGTCGTCGCAGCCTGGCAGCACCCGAACCAGTTGAACCCTAAACAAGTTGGGTGGCATCTGGGTACCGTGGAACAAGGGGTTGCCCGGTTGAACGATTTTGCCCTTGGCGACATCGACCAACTCGTTGTTCACGAAGTGGAGGAGAGTGCACGGAACGTCGGCGGCGCCCTGCGAAAACATGTAGGGCGTCAGGGATGCCCAGTCAAAGGCAAGGAGATGAAGTCCTTGGCCGAGAGAGGCTTAATTAGTTACCGTGATGATGGCGTCGAGCTCGGCTAATGTCGAGGCACCGCCAACGGCGGGCGTGCAGTTGACGGAGCGGCCGCTTGCTGAAGAGGTGCCGGCCGGTGTACACCCGGGTGCATTAAGCTCCCGTGCCGGCGTCGGAGACACCAATGCCGCCTCCGCCGGAGGCACCAATGGCCCCGCCATCGCATTATGCGAGTTGCTGGCCGTGAAGCTAGGAATCGGGGGCGGCCCCTGTTGGCCGCCCGCAATCCACGCACTCAACCCCGAGATCAAGGTAGGCACAAGGGCGGTGATCGTCGCTCCGAGTCGTTGTTCCACTTGCTCTTGGACAATCTCCGGAATCCGCGCCACCTGTGCCTTGAGTTCTTGAACCTCTCGCGCCTGGCTTTCCGAGCTGGTCTTTTTCTCCTTCCGCACACCAGCGGTATAGTATGACCCCCATTTTGTCGACAAGCCTTTGCCGGCCACACGACCAGCTGACGTCGGCTTACTGAGCTTATCCTTGTTCTTCATTATATTCAACCTCCTATTTAGAGTGGTGTCCCAAGGGTTGCTCTGAGTCGACCCCGCGCTACTGCTTTCAGTCGCCTGCGGAAGGAATGTGAACCATTTAGAAATTCGGCTTCATTAATTAGAATGCAACCATATGGAGCTAATTACGCGGGGGTGTATTCCTTACCAGAACAAGCTCAAGCTGCCTGGTCTTCGGATCCGTGGTAAGCTCCTTTGTTTTCGGGTCCTTCTTGTACCGGGCCCTGACAAAGTTCTTGGTCTGCTTGTCACCGTATTTATCGAAGAGGGGCGGTAGGCCTTGCTCGGCACGGTCCGCCTCCTCCTTGTCCCATATAGGCTCCGCCACTCTGTAACCGCCGGGACCGAGTGTGTGTTCCCCTATGTTCAGCTCCCGCATTTGTTTCCCCCACTCACTTGATTGGGAGCTTGCGGTGCTCGAGCAATTGATCTTGAAGTCGTTGTAGTCATCTTCGGTGATCGAAGGATTTTTCTCCTTGATCTTCTCATAACTCTCACCTTTCTCGATCATTCTCTTCACATTGCTTTTCCAAGTAGACAGGGCCTTGCTCATCTTCGTGAGGGCAGCATTGTTCACTTTATTCCCTTTGAGGCTTGTGTTTTCGAATTCAGCGGGGAACTTGTATCGTTCGTGCAGCTTCATGAAGAGGAGGTGGCGCAAATTCCCTCGGTCAGGATGCCTCAGGTTCTCGGTGTTGATCGAGACGGTGCTCCGGACAATGCACCCGAGCTGAAGCGAGTACCCCTTGATTATTCGTTCGGGCGCCGTTGGATTCCCGTTGGAGTCCACTTCAGTAACTTCCTCCTTGAGGGTGCGGAGCACGATCGGGCGCCGGTCCTTCCGTTGCCTCTTCGGCTGGCTGCTATCTGTGCGTGCGCCGCCATCATCAGTGGTGGCATCCTCGGCGGCACCATCAGTGGTGGCATCAGTGTGGTCATCCTCAGCGGCACCATCCGTGGTCTCAGGATCGGTGGGGAAGGCGGCGGCCTCATACAAGTGAGGTTGTTCCTCCATCTCCTGGGACAGCTCCCAGAATGCCTTGCCGCCCGAATCCCCGGCCTCATCGTTGTGGGCCATGTTTCTCTCTAAATAGAAACAAAGTTTGTCAAAAAGTTGGTTATTGTCAAGGAACAAGATCATGGTCTCATCATTTAGGGTTTGTCGACACCGAGGCATCCTAAAATCTAAGCTTTTATCATTGAGGGTTTTTCGACGCCAAGGCACCCTAAAAGCCTAACTTTTCATCATTTCGGTTTTTATCGACACTGAGGCACCCTAAAAGCCATGCATTAGTCACAAGTACGCCGGGGCACTTGATCCTACTTAATTAACTACTAAGATACCCCGGCCCATGCATTAGTCACAAGTACCCCATATGTCCTATTTTTAGCAAAGTCATGCTAAAATTCACGGAAAATTTCAGCATGACCTTTGCTGAAAATAGGACATATGGAGTACCCGAATTTGCCGGAACGGAAGTTAATCGACATTCCGGCAAACTCAAGGGCCTCTCGGGGTACCTGCAAAATCATTATCCCAGGTGGACATGGATGCAATGTCACATGTCACATGGATCCCACACCCACAGGAGCTGGTGAAGCTTCATGTGTATTTAACGAAAACCAGCCTGACTAAAGAGCTTTATGTAGAAAACAAATCACTCCACCAGCTCACACAGGATCCATCAGAGACATTCACCCAAGATTTGACGGCTGTCGTTGATTTTTTTTTCTATGTTTGCACACAAAGTGGTGCTTCTATTGTAGTCTCCCCAGTACAGTTCATGTCCAATCTACCATACATTTGCTGCCAACTTGATCATCCCTCTAAGCAATTACTCAAAATTGATCAAAGTTTATGCATTAGAGAATATCAGTCATTGATATATGGGTCCACATATGTTATGAAACAAACACTAAAACAAATTGCATGCGTGATGCTGCTGATGATGACCAAGCCCAATTATCCAGGTGCTTTGTCCAACTATAAGCACAGTGGAGTGCAGCAAAATAAGAACAGTTTGCTTTGTGCTCACCACGCAGGGGAGGAGGCGACGAGGTCCGGGAGGTGGTGGTGCTCCGGCGACACCTACATTGTACCCATGGGCATTCAGCAATTTTGCATAAGAGAGCATGTCTTATGCTCAACCACTTGTTCAGGTTTATGAAAAAATTTATGCTACTGGTAGATAGTACGATCTAGTGCTGAAAACAAAATGAAACGAATATATCTGAGCTAAAGACCAGTAGATTTTGGCAAACATCCGCTGACAGGAGCCCAAAATTCATCTATTTTCTTTGCATGGGCCTAGCTACCTTTATTCACTCAAGCTGGTAGCTGTTAATATAGAAGTAAGATGGAGCCATCCACTACTGTTAAACTAAATAGTGCTAAACTAGAAAGGGTATTAGATAATAATGGAAAGTAAAGGAGCCCAAAACCTTCAGAGCACACACAACAGGAGAAAGAGTATTATAGCACTTGCTTTTCAGTCATTCCAATGAGCATGAATGCTATCAGTTGTCATAAGAAAAAAATGTTCTACATGTTGATTATGGTTTTGCATCAAGAAAATTACAAATTATTATAAGCACATATGGTAGGTTTCTGTGGTTCAAAGGTAATGTACTTGATCTAAAGAAAGGCACGACTATGAGAAACTGAAATCATTGTCACGTTGTAGCTTCAGAATTTGACTCAGGTTGAACCTTCCAGTACTACACGGACAAGAAGACCATAACAAAATCCCTATCATCGGACCAACTACTCCAGTTTTCACTCGAAATCTATGAAGCTGAAAACTTTCACTGCCCTGTTGATGTCCCTTGTCCCATTATCATACTCTTTTTCCAGGAAAGCTAGCTAAACGATTGACCGGTGTGAAGATTTCCATGAGAAGCATTGTCACATGGCCATCTTGGTTAAGCCGCATGAATACATAGCTACAACAATCGATGGAATCCCTGCAAGCAGGGCAGTTTCGTTGTGCATAGCTAGCTAGGACCTCTCTCAGGAAAGTTTCAGTTGTTCTCACGCCTAATGTAGTGAGTGCAGCAAGCAAACTGGGTATCTAGTTTAGTTGGGGAGGAAGAAAACTAACCACGATAGACACCTAGAGCATCAAAGATGGAGAGAGCAGAGAGAGAGGGGGGATGATACCTTGACGAGCTCCCCTGATGGCGTGTGTAGTAGGGTCACAGCAGCGTCCCAGGAAGAGGCGCACGGCGGTCCGTGGTGCAACCTGCGTGCAAGAGGAACCCGCATCATCAGGGAACCTTGACAGCGGCCAAATCTAAACGACAGGGGCGGCCAAAAGGTAGCTGACAGGGGCGGCGTCGAGGGCGACGGGGCGACGGTGGTGTCGGGGCGGCGCTGGCGACGGTGGTGTGGACGGGGCGGCGCTGTTGTCGGGGCGGCGCTGTTGTCGGGGCGGCGTCGAGGGCGGCGGGGCCGTGGCGTCCTGGTCCTGCGGCGCCGTG